>NC_142026.1:59316986-59916986 GCF_982192425.1 Myodes glareolus | reverse complement strand
CTCAGCCTGACACAGAAGGGATGCATGGCAAACATGAGCCACTAACAGGTATGTTTGGTAAGTGTTCCTGTCAAACAGGTAGACACAAAGCGTTTGCTCTAACTGAGGCCTGGATGAGAGTTCGCACAGGGTCGGGCAGCAGATGCTGAGGGAAGCAGAGGGAAGAGAAGTTGTAGTTAGCTACAACTAACCTGCTGGCTGGAATCCCAGTTCCATCCTTGTCCAACCGTATGATAGCAGATGGGAACTCACTGCTCTGAACCAAGCCCCATAAAGAGAAGACCTGCCTTAAGGGCTGCAGGGAATAATACACCAATAAAGCACTTAAAGAAGTGCCACCAATGGAGCTGGAGAGATGGCTCAGAGGTTAAGAGCACTGACTGCTCTTCTGGAGGTCCTGAGTTCAATTCCCAGCAACCACATGGTGGGGTGGCCATCTGCAATGAGATCTGGCGCCCTCTTCTGGCCTGCAGGCAAAACATGGAGGCTGAACACTGTGTACATAATAAATCTAAAAAAAGAAGTGCCTCCAACCACTCTACCTGGAGTGACAGAAACATTCTCTGAAAAAGGGGAGTTAAGCAAAGCTGCTGGACAGGCAGGAGGAGGCAAGGGGGAGGAAATACTTTTGGCCCAGGGAAGAACTGACTCCAGAGCCCAGTGTGGTTGCACAGGTATGTCAGGTCAAGCATCAGGAAAGTGAGGCAGGAGGATCTCAAGTGCAAGGCCAGTCTGGTCTACAAGACAGGACCCTCTCAAAACGCAAACCAAACCAAACAAATGAAAAGGCTCTGGGTCTGGCACTCTGGATACTGGAGACCAAGATGACTAAAGCAGGTCAATAAGAGTCAACTGCAGGGCTGGAGCAATGGCTCAGATGGTAAGGGCATTCGCTGCCTTTCCAGAGGGCAGGATTTGATTCCTGGCACCCATGTCAGCTGACTCACACTGCTTATAACTCCAGCTTCAGAGGATCCCATACTCTCTCATGTCTTCACAGACAGCTACACAAATGTACACACAGACACAAATAAATCTTTTAAAAGACAAAAAAAAAGCCAGTAGTGTGCACACCAGGCAAGATCTCTGAGTTCAAGGCCAGCCTGGTCTACAGAGTGAGTTCCAGGACAACCAGGGATACACAGAGAAACCCTGTCTTAGGAAAACCAAAAACAAACAGAAAAAGAGCCAACTATGAAACTAGGTGCTGGGAGGGAAATGGGAAGAGGGGAGGAGGTGAAAATTTTTAATAATAATAATAATAATAATAATAATAAACCTGAGAAAAAAGAAAAAGAAACTAGGTGCCATTTGAAGAACTTTATTCTGTATTTACTGAACCCCACCTCCTGGTAAGGCACCTCCATCAAATAAGGTGGAATTTGAGGCTCATGGAGCTAAGCAACTTGTCCAAAGCCACACAGTTGACAAGCAGTGCGGTTGGCATGTGCAGAGCTGCCTGACCAGAGATGGCAGGGTTTAGAACAGTGTATCATCTGGAGTGGGCCTAACTTTACCTTCTCTCTGTGGAAGAAGGGCAAAAGCAAACATCCACACCCACTGAGCCTTGAGTCTTGAGCCCTGAGGCGGACACAGCAGAGAGCTACAGCTCCCTCTAGGGTAGCCTCTCAGGCTGAAAAGCAATCGGGCTCTCTGGGCCTCAGGGACCCAGCTTTCAACTCCAGCTACCCACCTTGGTGCTGCAGGTGTAAAAGCCCAAGAGGGCATTTCACTCTTTCCCCGAATCTGTCAACATCAAAGTGGTTACTGTCCCTGGAGAAAAGCAGTGGCTGCCATTTCTAAAATCCTGACTTACTCAGTGCTGGGAATACAGAGTAAGTACCCCTTAAGAACTTCCTCTCTCTTGGGGCTGGACAGAGGGCCCAGAAGATAAAAGCTCTTGCTGCTCTTTCAGAGGATCTAAATTCAGTTCCCAGCACCCGAAAGAAAAAAAAAGCCAAGTATGCTGCACACTTTTAATCCTCACTCAGGAAGCAGGGGCAGGAGGACTGCATGCCAAGACCCCTGGGAAAACAACAAACCCGCTCTTTACCTGGATGAGGCAACCCATACCTATAATCCCAGCCCTTGGAAGTGAAGGTAGAAGAATCATGGGTTCAAAGCGACCCTCAGCTATGAGAGATTCTGTCTAAAAACCAAAACAAAACATCCCCCTTTAGCCCGTGCCAGCAAGTTCTCTGGTTTTATCAATGGATAAACTAGCAGAGTCTAAGGAACTAGCAGGTCAGCCAGCCAAAACAGGCTGAAGGGCCCTGATGGTGACCACCAGTTGGTTACCCCTCCACTGTTATGCTCCTCTGTCCCCTACAAGAACATCACTTGATCCTTTGTTCCTTAGATCTGCTTTCTTCAGCCTTGCATTGTCTATCAAACAAAGCTGTTCCATGGGACAATGTCTTCTCTATCCTGGGGTGGAGCTCAGCAGTAGCATACTTGCCCAACACCCTCTATGGTCATGAAATGAAAGTCAGGCATGCTAGTACACACCAGTAACCCAGTGCTCAGGACGTGAAGGTGGGAAGGTGAGAAGTCCAAGGCCAACCAGGCTACAAGAGACCCTGCCTCAAGAAATATTTCATCTGGAAAAGCCATTTGACAACAAGTCTGATGATGGATTCAAGTTTGATCTCCAGGACCCCAAAGTTGTTCTCTGACCTCCACAGTGGCAGGAATATGCCAGCTCTTCCTCAAAACATAAGTGTCTTGCTAGGTCAACAATACCGTACTAAAGGTATTTCAAAACAAAATCCCTGAGTGTGGCGGGGGATTAAAGGGGCACACCTTTAATCCCAGCTCTCAGGAGGCAGAGGCAGAGGCAGGCAGGTCTCTGTGAGCTTCAGGCCAGCCTCGTAGTCTACAGAGCAAGTTCGAGACCAGCCAAGGACTACACAGTGAGATGAAGAGTCAGAAACAAACAAAAAAGTGCCCAGTGTACATGAAGTGCAGGGAGAGGAGGGCATGTCAGGGCCTGAGCCCAGCTCTTCTGATACTAACCCAGCCCAGGAGAAGCAACTGTCTTGGACAGACACTGGTGGGAGGGACAGAACGAGCTGAGTGTCCAAGTGCTGTAAGAATGGAACATGACTAAGCTTCCTCCCCTTCCTGCCAGCTGGAAGGGAGTTAGTCTTTGGGACCCAGGGCGCCATGCTCAGACTTTCTATCGCTGGATCTCAGTTTTCTAATTTTTAATGGCAAGGCCCAAGCACTCTGTGTGCTGAAATTGTCAGTCACAAAATATCTCCTGATGTGAAAACCCAGCCAAGTTTCTTAAGACATCAGCTACCCTCAGGGGTGTCCAACCATGAAACCATGTAACATAGTGCTGTGGTCTACAAAGTTTAAGCTAAGAACTTCACCCCAGTTAGCAGAACACACGCACACATGCACACTGACAACCCCATCTCGTGTTTAGCTAAGAACTTCACCCCAGTTAGCAAACACATACAGACATGCACACTGACAACCCCATCTCGTGTTAGCAGAACACGCACACACATGCACACTGACAACCCCCATCTCGTATTTTAGCTAAGTTATGATCTCATGTCTAGCTGTTTCACACCAGCCTTGGCTACATTTGGTCTTCAGGCCAAAGGGTAAATACAACAGGAGAAAAAAATAAAAAACCATCTCCTCTTGGCCCACAATACCCACTGAGCATGGACACATCACTTAGATAGCCAGGACCATTAGTAATGGCAAACAGAGCCCTGACTCTAACCACCCCCTTACTCCAGTAGGAACTCTGCCACTCCACATGTGAGGGTCAGAAGAGAGTGGATTTGTCTTATAAGTTTTTCATTTTTTCAAATAATTTACTTTTATATTATGTGTCTGTGTGAGGGTAGGATTGAATCCCCTGGAACAGGGGTCACAGACAGCTGCGAGCCGCAGTGTGGATGTTGGGAACTGAGTCCAGGTCCTCTGGAAGAGCAGCCAGTGCTCTCAAGCACTGAGCCAGCCCTCCAGCTCCAAGTTTTTAATTCTTTAAATTACATTTTTACGTACTGTGTGTGCATACATATAGAAGTGTGAGATCACTTGTAGGAGTTGATTCTCTCTCCACCACGTGGGTCCTGGAGACAAGTCAAGTCACCAGGCTTGATGGCAGTTGCCTTACTCTCTGAGCCATTTCAACGGCCTTAACGGTGAATCTTTTTTTTTTTTTTTTAACTTTCAGGCTCTTGCCATGTAGACCCAGCTGGCCTGGAGCTCGATGCAACCCTCCTGTCTCTGCTTCCTGAGTTCTAGAATTATAGTCACACACTACCATACCCAGCTGGTGCAGTGCTGGCAACTCAACTCACAGCTTTGTGCCCACTGGGCCAGCATCCTGCCAAATGAGGAGACCGAGAGAGAGAGAGAGAGAGAGAGAGAGAGAGAGAGAGAGAGATCTCCAGTCATTACCCCAGCCCGGCTCCTGCAGTGAGAATTTCTGTCCCCTTTTGAGCTGTGGAAACATCTGCTACAGCAGCAGAGGGATGCAAGAAAGGAAAATCCAGCAAACACCCCAAGGCAACAGCGTTCAGCGAAGGGGGCCGAGAGGAGGGGCTACGGGGTCCCTCTTCCTCATCCACCTGTCCCAGCAACCCCTCTCACTGGTCCACAGCAGACAACCAGACAACTTCCCCACAGGCCTCCAGATCTCCACTCCCCATCTCCATCTGGATAAAACTGCACCTTCCAGCCATGGATGATGGCTCGTGCCTGCAATCCCACCACTTGGGAAGCTGAGGCAGGAGGAACATCACTAGTTTAATGCCATCACAGGCTACACAGTGACTTCCAGACCATCCTGCACTATGGTGAGATCATGTCTCTAAAGTTAAAAAAAAAATTATATGAAAAAGGATTTTGTGTTCCCAAACCAAGTGTGTGGTCCCTTCAGCAACAGGGTCTAACCATCAGTCACAGCAGGCAACTGAGAGCAGCAGGAGCCTGGCACTGAGGTCTTCACTCAATGGTCCCTGACTTTTGGAACCAACAGTGTTTGCTACTGTGAAGTACTTCCATTTAAAAATTCTTTTAAGGAAAAAATACTTTTAATTAGCTTACAAACTAATAGGGCTTCATTCTTCAGACAATCTTAGTTTTGATTAACCCACCGTACTTCCTCTCTGTCTCCCATTTGAACTGAAACCTTTAGCCCCCAGTACCTTCCCTGTTCTCTCATAGCATGTAAGTTCCACTGTCTCTGCTTACTCTATTTTTTCATTTGGTTTGCCAAGATCATAGGTTCTGCTTCAAGCACATTTCATTTTGTTTACCTTTGCCTGACCTCTCACTTCCCCATCTCTGCACAGCTATCTGTTTGAGCCCTTGTAGTTGTCCCCCTCAGTGTTCCCCATCTCTACTTTCATGTCATCTGGATTCTATTGTACCCTCCTTTCATGCATCCTCTCCTTACTCGCTCTTACT
Source organism: Myodes glareolus (assembly GCF_982192425.1). Classification (NCBI taxonomy): domain Eukaryota; kingdom Metazoa; phylum Chordata; class Mammalia; order Rodentia; family Cricetidae; genus Myodes; species Myodes glareolus. Next base: position 59,911,547 of record NC_142026.1, on the reverse strand, counting down.
TTCCTAGCTTCCACATGTTCTCCATTTTAAAAATATAGAAGATGTGAAGCTAGAACCTTCATATGAGAATCTGCAATGCTTGCCTTTCATGGCCCTACTTGGTATAATGTTTCCCCAGCCCCATCCATTTACCTGCAGATTTCATGGTTTCGGATTTCTTTACACTTGAGTAACATGCCACCGTGTGTGTGTGTGTGTGTGTGTGTGTGTGTGTGTGAGAGAGAGAGAGAGAGAGAGAGAGAGAGAGAGAGAAATTTTCAGTATCCATTTGTCAATTGATCCCATATCCTAACTCGTGTGAATAGAGCATTGATGAACACAGATGTGCAAGCGTCTCTGCAGTAAAATGGCTATCAACCCTCCTCCAAAGCTCAAGGAGCATTGTGAAAGAGGGGAGAGAAGGATCGTAAGAATTGGAGGATAGGAGGTATTGCAGTAAAATTCGTGTCCTCGTGACACAGCTATAGCACACACAGGTCACAGCAGCTGTGGTTACTTACAAAAGATCTGCACAAGATCCAGGCAGCTAAAAGTTCCAGCAAGTTCTGGGGAAGGGCTCTCAAGACCCCACTACCAGATGAAGAGCTATTAAGTTACTAGCTTCAGGGGAAGGAAGACTCATTTTTCTTTAAGCCGCTGGCAGTTTCCCCATGCCCCAGAGATGAGTCTACACCAATTCATGCATGGCAACATTAGCTGAACTCAGTGGATTAAAAAGCAAATAGACAAGTGAACGCCTTTAATCCCAGCACTCGGAAGGCAAAGGTGGGCAGATTTCTGTGAATGTGAGGCCAACATGGTCTACATAGTGAGTTACAGGACAGGGTTCTTTAGCTAGACGTCATCTTGGAAGAAGAAAAAAAAAGACAGATAAATAAACAATTTTAAGCATAAAATTGTTATGCATACAGTTATGCATAACTGTATAGTTATGTATAGTTATGTATAACTTTATGTTATACATAAAGTTAGGAGGGATACGAGACTCTTAAGGAGAACTGGAAGTGGTGGGAAGAGGGTATAATCAAAATATACTACATGCAGGTATGAAATTTTCAAAAAATAAAAATTATTTTAAAAGAACAATAAACCTTTAAGCTGAGCACAGGAGCACACACCTATAATTCCAGAATTTAAGAGCAGAGCTAAGAGGACCACCAGGCTGAGACCAGCCTAGATTATAGTACACAAAGGATGACCCTGTTTTAAAAAGAACAAACCCCACAGCCCTCAAGTTGCACTAGCAACATTCAAAGTGTTGGGCAGGCACATATGGCTGGTGGCTGTTGTACCAAACGGCACAAATATAAGACAGCTACACTGTCTGGGAAAGCTCTATGGGATAATTTAGGTCTAAAACCTTATTTGGCTACTACCCAAGTCTGTTGCTACCACTCAAAAAGGTAAAGGGGTGGGCACGGCAGCACATGCCTGCAATCGGAGTACTCTGAAGGCTGAGGCAGGAGGGCGGAAAGCAGGAGACTCTTGAGTATGAGCCTGGCCTAGAAAGTTCTAGGTGAGCCAGACTGCACAACAAGACTAGGCCTTGAAAAGGGGTAAAAAGGAGCTTTTAAAATCCTAGAACTAAGTCGGGCGGTAGTGGCGCACGCCTTTAATCCTAGCACTTGGGAGGCAGAGGCAGGAGGATCTCTGTGAGTTCGAAGCCAGCCTGGTCTACAAGAGCTAGTTCCAGAACAGGCTCCAAAAGCTACAGAGAAACCCTGTCTCGAAAAAACAAAAAATAAAAAAATAAAAAATAAAATCCTAGAACTAGCGAAAGAAAACCAGGTATAGGCAGCACTGTGAGATATGATCAAAGTATACTGTGTGAAAAGAAATATAATAAAAATATAGTTTTTAAAAGTCAGAGCTGGGTGTGGTGGCGCACACCCTTTGTTCCAGTCTTGGGAGACAGAAGCAGGCAGATCTCTGTGAGTCTGAGGCCGGCCTGATCTACAAAGTAAGTTCCAGAACAGGACAGCTATAGTTACATAATGAAACCCTGTCTCAAGAAGACAGAGAGAGAAAGAGAGAGAGAGAGAGAGAGAGAGAGAGAGAGAGAGAATATAAAATCAAGCATGATAACAAATGCCTGAAATTCTAACATTTGAGAAGTAGAAACAGGAGAATCAAGGGTTCGAGATCCCTCCCCACTCCCTCACTTCACCCCCCCCAAAAAAGGAAAGAATGAAGAAAAGAGGAAGGATGAAAGAAGAAGGGAGAGAAGAGGGAGGAGCTACCTTGGTAGGTAGAGCGCTTACCTAGCATGTATAAGTCCTGGGCTCAATCCCCAGCACCAAATAAAACCAGGCATGGTGATGAACAATTTTTTAAAAGATATATCTATTTATTATGCATACAGTATTCTTCCCACATGTATGGCTACATGCCAGAAGAGGGCACCAAATCTCATACAGATGGCTGTGAGCCACCATGTGGTTGCTGGGAATTGAACTCAGGACCTCTGGAAGAGCAGCCAATGCTCCTAACCTGAGTCATCTCTCCAGCCCCTGTGAAGAGTAATTCTAATCTAAACACTAAGATGGAAGCAGGAAGAGCCAAAATTCAAGGTCATCCTTAGCTACAGAACGAGCTGGGAGGCCAGCCTGGACTATATAAAACACTATCAAAAAGGAAAAAAAGGCAAAAAGTAGAAAAATTTAAATACACAAACCAATGAAAGCTAGAAACTGCTCCTTCCTGTCATTTTCCCCAACTTCTTCTCAAATCAGTAAAGAAATAAAAGGGACAACAGAAGCCTGGGCCAGCAGCAAAACAGATTTAACCAGCCACAATGATCTTTCCCTAGGACCTCACTTTTGCTCACCGTTCAGCCCAGCCAATGACTTCAGGAACTGAAATTAGCTGTGAAGGATTTGATTACAAGGGGAAAAAAAAAAAGCCGAAGAGAAGAACGGCACACTGCCCTACCTCACCTGGCTCCTGCAACCTTTCTGTATTTGCTCGCCTCTACTGACAACCTTGCTAGGTAACCACGCCTCACTCCTAGCTCACCCTGATCATCTGGGATCCAGTTCCCACCCCTCAGGTCACCCTTTTCCTCTCCCAAATCTCTGAGGTTTCTGTCCTCACCACTAACATCGGGGCAACATTCCCATTGTCCTTTTGTGCTGGGACCAATTTGCAATGCTTCCACAAGCAGGTATTTCCACAATGACCTTATGAAGTGGCCACTGTCAGCACTGTACAGAGAAGTGAAAGTAGCTCCTTGCCCAAGGCTGCACAACTGGAAAGAGGCGGAGCAGAGAAGTGAGACCAGGGGCTCTGGCTCCAGAACTCAACCATTTAAGCAGACCTGTTCTCACTAGATTTTTACTTCAAAATGCTCTAACTAGGCATAACCAACAAGATCATTCTTTCTTTTTTTGTTTTGTTTTTCCAAGACAGGCTTTCTCTGTGTAGCTTTGGAGCCTGTCTTGGAACTAACTCCTATACACCAGACTGGTCTTGAACTCACAGAGATCCACCTGCCTCTGCCTCCCGAGTGCTGGAATTAAAGGTGTGCAACACCACCGCCTGGCTAAAATCTTCCCTTTTTTAAGATACAATCTCATTATGTAGGTCTGGCTAACTGGAACTCTACATAGACCAGGCTGACTTGAAACTCACAGACATCCACCTGCCTCTGCCTCTTAAGTGCTGAGATCAAAAGCATGCATCACCACACTAGGTCCTTGATTTCTTTTTTCATTCTCTTTGGTTTTTTGAGACAGGGTCTCATGTGTAATGGTTTAAATAAAACGCCACAGGTATCCGCAGGTCCCTCAGTGGCAGCAGTGGGCAGCGGGCACGAGACCACAGCGGGGTCACAAAGGCAGTCAGATCCCAGGCAGGAGCCTCCAAGCGGCCTACAGGCCATGAGGGCCAGCGGGTCCTAGGCAGGGAGTAGTGTGGCGGATGAGGTCAAGAGCAGCAAGGCCCAGGCAAGGAGCTGTGTGGCAGGTGAGAGACCCAGATGGTTAAGCACTCCATGCAAAGTGAGGTTGAATATTTATTTAGTGGACTACGGAAGGGAACGAGGAAAAGGGAAAGAGCAGAGGGAGGGAGGGAGGGAGGGAGGGAGGGAGGGAGGGAGGGAGGGAGGGGAGAAGAGGAGCTATGGCAGCAGATATCTCTTTGGGAGAGAGACAGAAAGAGAAGAGATTCAGGCTGGAAGCTGAAGACCACCTTGCCTTGGAGGGGGGGGAGTGGGCGGGGTTTGTCTCTTAAAGGTACAGGACAGATCATTGCATCATGTAGCTCAGACTGATCTCAAATTCCTGACCTTCCTTCCTGCCTCTAGCTCCGAAGTGCTGGAATCAGTCTTGTGTCACCACAGCTAGAGCACACAGGGTAAGGAGCTAAATTGTGGAAGCTGGCAAGCACTCTGTCACTAAGCTACATTGCCAGGCCTCAACATCATTTTTGAAAGTGTTATCCTGCCCTCAGTAACAATGGAACAAAAGTGTTCTCAAGTGTTTTCAAGGAAAGTGGACAGCCGAACTTGGTGGCTCACAGCTGTGATCCCAGTACTTGGGAGTCTGAGCCAGGACTGTCTCCAGTTCGATGCCAGTCTGGGCATCTGAGTGAGTTAAAGGCCATCTTGGAGTACTCAGTGAGATGCTGTCTCTAAAAATAACGTGGACAAAGGCTCCTGTCTTGACTTCTAGCTCTTTGTCTTCCTTCATAAAGTCAACAAACACATACTAACTAATCTCCTGTAAACAACAGTCATGGAAAAGTCCCCGGCCTTGACTTTTGATCAGGGGACATAGGAGTCAAACCAGTTTCTTGCTCAACTCGCTTTGCAATCGAAATTCAAGTAAAGGAATGAAGAAAGTTAGGACCTGATCCTGTCCCATCTCACTCCCCGACTTGCTCCCTCCGTGCATGCCCACAAGGAGCTGCCTTGCTTTTCCTCTGAAGGGGATCTTCCCTTGAATTTCTCTCCAAGGAAATCTCCAGCTCCTTTTCTTTCTGAGTTGGCCCTTCCTTGACAACCCGCGGTGACCGACACGCACTGTAAAAATAACCTTTACGTTCCTATTCCTCCTCAAGAAAGGCCCCATGGGGCCCAGGTACTCACGAATCTAGCCAAGCCCCGAGCCTCAGGCCGCCGTAGCAGCAGGAGAGTAGCCTGACCCAGGCCACCGCTCGGCCTCCAGATCTTGGCCATACACATCGCTACCGCCATCTTGGCTAATAACCACGCCTCCTTTCTCACGGGAGCGAGATGGGCTGACCCATCAGCTTCCTTATTCAAATGGCAGCACAACTATGTCAACAAGCTATCTAATTCCAACCACCCTGAATCGTAGATGTATACGTAAGTTCACATGGAAATTCTTATTATACGAAATTGCTCCAGTTTTCTACTTATAGTTGCTCCAGTATCAGGCAGAAAAAGGACAACCTGACTAGAGGCTCACGGGCTTAGGACCCGGGGGCCTTGGGCAAGATGGGATCATTCCAAGACCCGCCTCCTATTTTTTATTGTCCAATGGCTTTGCCAGAATTGGGAGGTGGAGCTGGGCGGAACCAGATTGTTAGTAAACGTTAAGCCACGTGCGAGGGCCCATTCGGGCGTGCCCCAGGCTGGCGCATGCGCAGTAGTTACAGTAGTTGCGCGGCCGGTACAAGCAAGCGCGCGCGCAGCTGGGCGGAAGCTACGGTAGGGCAGCGTGCATGGTTGGCGGCTATGGAGGTAGCAAAGCGTGCAGACGCCCAGGTAAGTACTGACACCAGAACAGAATCCAGCCCTCGAAATCCAGTCTGCAGCCTCCGGCATTTTGCTTGTGAACAGAACCTGCTGTCCCGACCGGATGGATCTGCTTCTTTTCTGCAAGGTAAGAACCTAGCCAGGGTTAACTGCGCGCGCCATCCTCACCGAAGTGGGATTTTTGAAGAGCGTTTACCGTGTAGTGTGCAACCGAGTGCGCCCATCTCTTTGAAAAAAACTTTTTCTGGAGGTTGGAGATACACACCTCCTCCGACTCGAAAAGATATGATACGTCCAGCTTGGTAAATAATCTGTTTGGGGAGGAATCGGGGGCAAGACCACCCTAGTAAGAGTGAATTTTCCAGAGTAGGTGTAAGTTCACCAAGGCAAATATTCCCTTTGGCTAGATTTCCACACACACACTCCTGGATTCATACATCACCAGCTGAGGCTCAGGTGTTCATTTGCACACATATCCTTTGAGAGAGACTTGTCACCACCACTGGTTTAAGTGTAATTACCGTGGCAGATGATTTATCCAAGTAAATGCTCTTCAGATTGAACGTGTTATTCTCATCCTAGACTGACAAGTATCTCCCCTTCACTCATCCCATCATTTGAGTAAACGTCCGCTTGCTTGGTATACACATCTCATCAGAATATATGAATGTAGAGAGAAGAGAGGTCTCATGGCTGACGCCCACACAACCCTATCTCCAGTGCGGGTCAGCCACCTTTGAGGGGTCTTGGGAGTGTGAAGAACTATCAAAGTAGACAGATTGGAGAGAGGGTAGTGAGTTGGTATCAGTATTGATGGTGAGCTGTGCTTGAGGTGTAAGGGCTGACCATTTTAGAGCTAGTCAAGTTAGAGGCCATTGCTTCCCGTACAGTGTAGTGTTGGGATCCGAGAAAGGGAGAAAAGACAAATGGAGTGGAGACAGCTCTTCAGGAGTTTGCCTGTGAGAGAGTCAGGTAGATGGGGTAAGAATTGAAGACTGGTCGGAGGCTAGAAAAGGCGAGAACTGGAAGCTGGAGAAATGGCTTGGTAGTTAACACCTTTTGCTCTTGCAGAGGGCCAGAGTTAGTTCCCATCATCTATGTCAGGTGGCTCTCAACCACTTGTAACTCAGCTCTAGATCTAAGAGATCAGAAGCCCTCTTCTGGCCTCTGAAAGCACCTACACAGAAGCGCGCGCACACCCCATACACAGAGGCATCCTTCCAGTGTTCCCATGGGGCTCTAGAGCAAGTGAAACACCTTGCAGACTTTCAAAAAGTATGTTCCAGACCCTTCTTACCTCAAAGTCTATGGTGAGTTTAGAGAAACTGCAGAACCGCCCCCCACATCCCTTAGGGAGGACACAATGGCAAACAATGCAAAATGGTGGGTATATATGATAATGACAAAATGAAACTCATTACTTTGTAAGTGTCCGTAGGATTCTATGGCTGAGATAAGGGCCATGACCAAAAGCTACTTGGGAGGAAAGGGTTTGTTTGGTTTACATATCGCAATACATAGTCCATTGAGGGAAACCAAGGTAGGAACTGCAGTAGAGACCATGGAGGAACCCTTGCTTCTCGTGGCTTGCTCAGCCTTCTTTCATATACAGCCCAGGGCTACCTGCCCAGCAGTGGCACTGCCCACAATGAACTGGACCGTCCCGTATCGATTACTAATCAATAAAATGCCCTGCAAACTTGCCTACAGGCCAGTCTCGTGGAGGCAATTCTTCAGTTGAGATCTGAGCTCCTTTCAGATCTGTCTAACGGGTTGAGTTGACAAAACTAGACCACACAGTATCTTAACTTAAAAACAGAATTAATTTTTTTAAAAAATTGATGGTATAGTCCCTAATCCCAACACTTAGGAGGTAGAGGCAAGAGAATCAATTCAAAGCAGACTCGCTCAGCCACACTGAGAGTTCAGGGCCAGCTTAGACTATATAGAGCCTGATCTCAGAAAATCCACCCGTGCAAACCTAAAGCTCCCAGGAGCCTATCACCTGCCTTTGTTGGCTAGCTATCTTGTTTTATTTTGCTTTGGACTTTGCACATGCTAGGTAAATGCTCTACCACAGAGCTACATCCCTACCCCTTGGTTTTTAAATTACTGTTTTATGGATCTCCCTGGTGCCTGAGGAGATCAGAAGAGGCTGTTGGGTTTCCTGGAACTGTCGTTACAGATGGCTGTGAGTCATCCTCTGCAAAAGCAAGAAGTGCTCTTAATTGCTTAGCCGTCTCTCCAGCCCCAGCCTGTGATTGATTGACTTACACACATACATTTTCAGTTTGGAGGTGAGCTGGAAAGCGTATTAGTTATTGGGCATTATGGTTAGAAATGTGTGGAAACCACTGTTTGGGTTCAGTGTCTTCACTTTGTAGATGACCCACAGAGGTTTTATCAGTCACACAAGGGCCAAGAATAGGCAGTCAGGGTTAGAAGCCAGACTTTTCCTTCTCCAGACCCATTCATGTCCATTCTAGGAAGATGAGCAGAAATTAACATCCCTATCCATCACAATTACAGACCCCTTTGTTTTTTGTTAGGCCTTTTAAAATATTTTTATTAGTATATATTAATTATATGTAATAATGGATTTCTTTTTGGTTGGTATAAGATAGTCTCATAGAGCTCAGGGCCTCAAACATAGTTTGGAGCCAAGGATGACCTTGAATTCCTGACCCTCCTGTCTTTGTCTCCCGTCTCCCAAACGCTGGGTTGTGTGAGTGCTCGAGTGGCCTGCATGTGCCCGAGTGCTCATGCAGGCCAGCAGAAGATGTCAGTTCCTTGGAGCTGGGTTACATGGCGATTGTGAGCAGCCTGGTATGGGTGTTTTGAGCTGAAAATTGTAGTCCTCTATAAGAGCGGTATGTGTGCTGGTCCGCTGAGCTATCTCTCCAGCCCCAACTACTTCTAAGAACTTACTAGTAGCTGAAGTCTGTAGTGAACTCTATGTTCACCTTGTTCCTGTATGTTTCAGGTGCACTGTGTCTTTAAATACTGGTTTTCATTTCATCTTCTTGTGTGATGCTGAGAGACTCAGGGCTTCCTGCTTCTTTGAGCCATTGCCATGTACTCTTCACAAAAGTGTCACGAGGGAGGGACGATAGTGGCCCCCACTTGAAGATGAGAAAGCAGAGAGGAGAATTGGTGAGTGTGGCATGGTGTGGCAGAGGCCTCCGCTGATGTCTCCCCAGGTGACACCTCTGTCCTGGCTGGAGTGTACGGGCCAGCCGAGGTGAAGGTCAGCAAAGAAATCTTCAACAAGGCTACACTCGAAGTGATCCTGAGGCCGAAGATCGGGCTGCCTGGTAACTGGACTCAGCTGAACCTCCAAAGATCTATTAGGACCTCGCCCAACTCCTCCCTACTGCTTGCTACATCCAGTCTCCACTGCCCTGCTCACCTCTCTCTGCCCAGCTCTTTGTTTTGTTTTAGTTTTTACTGCTTTGGAAATGGAATCCAGAGCCTCACGCCTGGTAGACAGATGCTCTTCAGGGAGCCAGGGAGCCTGGGCGCTAACTGGTGCATTCTGGTCACGCCCTCTTCTGGGCTTAGGCCTCCCAGGTCCTCACTGAATGCTCCAGGCAGGCATTCTAGTACTGAGCCACAGTACTTTCCCTGGTGAACCTCGGGCTATGTGGCTGGGCCACACCACCAGCCTTTTCCCCTGGTGAACCTCGGGCTATGTGGCTGGGCCACACCACCAGCCTTATACTTTTTAAGATGGGTCTCAAGTTGCCTAGGCTGGTACTGAGCTCTCTATAGTCTATACTGCCCTCAAATTTGTGATCCCCCTGCCTGAGCATTTCAAGTCCTGAGATTGCAGACCAGCACCACCAGATTTGCCTTCTCTTGAGCTGCTTCTTTGTCTCCATTTCTTTCTTCCCTTCTCTGCCTTCATTTCTCCTTCCATTACTTGTTTTTCTTGCCCTTTTACTGAATCTCCCTATGTACAGTGGGATGGGCCCACTCTGGTGGGGTCAATATGGCCAGTAGCATAGGACATGAGCGCGCTCCTCGGTATTCGTCCTTGGGTGGCTGACTGGTAGACCCTTGGGAAGTTGTGGGCCCTGCCTTCTTTCTCCTGGGAGTACGCATGCCATCCTAGGCTGACTGACAGCCCCTTCCTGGAGTCTTCCCTCAGGCTGGATTGAGCAGAACAAGATGATGGGGTAAGAGTCTGATAACTTCCTGTCTCCCTCCCCAGGTGTGGCTGAGAAAAGCCAGGAGCGGCTGATCAGGAACACGTGTGAAGCAGTGGTTCTGGGAGGCCTGCACCCCCGCACTTCCATCACGGTGGTACTGCAGGTGGTGAGCGACACCGGCTCCGTATCCTTTCCCGGCTGCTCCAGGATGTGCTCGGAGCTTCCCTTGGTTTCCCTCCTGGTGACCCGGTATTGTACCCTCAGCCACGCAGAACCCATGCCAGAAAGCAGCTCAAAGAACTTAAAACAACGCCAGGGCCAACATGATGTTGTGCCAGGCCTGACAGCCACACGTGATGGAGAGAGGACCAGTTTCTGCAGGTTGTCCTCTAGCCACGTGAGCACCACAGCACACACCTGCCCACCGGCACACAAGCAAATAGATGCGGTTTTTAGAAATGAGCCGGCAGGACTCACATGCGGGACACTCAAGCACTTCTCAGCGCTGTCGTCTAGTTCCAAAGGACTCTTCCTGGGGAGCATTGTAATTCCCGTGTAGCTCCCAAGGCCTGGACTTGGGCTTTCCGGTTTGAGAGCCCAAGGGCTCCAGCATGTTTGTTTCTTATGTTACCGTGTTTGGGGTAAGGAAACTGGAGCTCAGAGAGGGGCTGTGTCTTGCCCAAGGGAACAGGAGAGTGGCAGCCAGAAGACTACAATGGTGAGGCTCAAGCTCAGGCCTGTCCAAGCCCAGAGCCTGAGCCAGTGACTTCTCTGCACGTTGGCATGAGTTTCTTTCTCTACTGGGAAAGCACCAAGCTGACAGAATGGTCATTGGCTCCATACTGCCCACTAGAGTCCCAGGTAGTGGACCTGGCTTTGCCAGTGTCTTTCCCTAAGAGACTGGGAGATTTCCTGTCTGTTTTTGTGTGTGTGTTTTATTTTGTTTGTCTGGTTTTTGGGTTTGTTTTGGGGGGTGGTTTTTTTGTTTTGTTTTTGAGGCAGAGTTTCGCTGTGTAACAGTCTTGGAACTTGCTTTGTAGACCAGGCTGGCCTCAAACTCAGAGATCTGCCTGCCTCTGCCTCCCAAATTCTGGGATTAAAGATATGGGCCGCCACCACCCATCTCTAAGATCCTTGGTACATCCTTTAGTGTATGTATCTGTTCCCTAGCATCATCTCATTTAACACAGGGAGGGAGGTGCTTATTCCCAGTATGGAGCACTGGCAGGTACTTGGTGCCAGAACCACTTAGCCATCCTACCATGCTGCTGCTCTGTGATCAGCTAGCGGTATCTGCCACAGGCATCAGCAGGTAAAGGGAAGTGTGGATGTGTTCTGCTGGCCAGTCCCACAGAAGACACTCTTCTTAACCTCCCTGTGATGCTCAGCTCTTGGCCTGCTGCTTGAATGCTGCCTGCATGGCACTGGTGGACGCAGGTGTGCCCATGCAGGCTCTCTTCTGTGGGGTCACCTGTGCCCTGGACTCTGACGGCAATCTCGTGCTGGACCCCACGACCAAGCAAGAAAAGGTAGGTGTAGAACGGTAATGTTGGCAAAGAGCTGTAACCATGTAGGTCTGCTTGCCTGCAGGCCTTCCTTCTGTGTGAGTCAGTTGGCTCGTGCACCCTGGCCCATCTGGCAGCTTCTGTCCCCGTTCATCAAGGTTCATTCAGCTTTAAGTGCTAGACACCCAACTCTCACTTGCACTAGCCAGAAAAGAAACTTGCTAGTATTCACGTCTGAACTGTAGAACAGATCTGTGGTTCTTGTGCCCTGTGCTGGTCATGGTGATGACAGTTAGGGAAGCATGTCCTTTTCAGCACTTTCCATGAAGACTTTCTGCAGGGGTAGTGACAGCAGTGCATGCTGAGTCCCAGCCTGGTCCTGCCACAACATCATCACAGTTGGTTGCAGGTGTTCACACAGGAAAATCCAGGGGTTCTATCTTGGATGTGGAAGTTCAGAACCCTCCTCACCACTGTCGCTTTTACTGCAACTGCTGCTGTCAGAGTGGGGACCTCGATGCATCTCTCAGAGCTTCCTGGGCCCCCCTCAGATAACTGGGGAAACAGGGAAGGGAGCCATGAGGACTGGATATCTGGCTTGCCTGTGTAGTGCAGAGCAAGGAAGGGAAAGTGGGCGGTGGAGAGGCAGGCAGGAAATGACCAGCACTGTGACTCCCCCTATGGGACAGAACAGTGGTCAGAATAAAGGCAAAGAAGAGAAACAATTACCCAAGAGTGGAATCTAACATACAACCGCAGTTGACCTAGAGGCTAAGTGTCCAGTTATCCCTGTTTGAGACTGGCTGAGATTAAAGAGGAGGGTCCCAGGACACTTACTACCTTCTACTTTTTGCTTCTAGGAGGCCCGAGCCATCCTGACCTTTGCTCTGGACAGCGTGGAGCAGAAGCTGCTGATGTCCACCACCAAGGGGCTCTATTCTGATGCCGAGGTACCTGTGTGTCCAGACTTTTTTCTCCTGTTGACATAACATCTTGTCCCAGCTCACAGCAAGCCCTTCTCTGCATCGCTGTTGGGTGGATGGATGCATGTTTGGAACTTAGTTCTTAAAGTGCTTGCCTGGCATGCCCAAGTCCTGAGTCACGAGTTTAATCTCAGCCCTTGGGAAAAAAAGGCAAGCATAGCTGAGTTCAGGGCCAGCTTAGTCTACATGAAGAATTCCAAGCCAGCCAGGGCAACAATGAGATCCTGCCTTATCAAGCAAAAAACCAAAACGGGGTTTCTATGTAGCAGTTTTAAAGGAATGCCTGAATGATGAGATCAGAAAATGGGGTTCACCTTGAATGAGGGGGTGTGTCTATCTTTTTTAGAGTTTTTTTATTAAAGATTTATTATATAGAGAGTGTTTTGCCTGCATACCAGAAGAGGGCACCAGATACCATTAGAGATGGTCGTGAGTCAGCTTGTAGTTGCTGGAAATTGAACTCAGGACCTTTGGAAAAGCAGGAAATGCTCTTAACCACTGAGCCAACCCCCAGTTTTCTATCTTAAGGTCCCCAGTCATCAACACAGAATAGTGCCACCTAGAATTCTAGGTTTCCAAGGAACAGGGTTTGGAAACTAGGCTGCACCTGTATTTCTTCTCTGGCCCTGTGGCTCTAAGCCTATGCGGCGGTAATGATTTAAATCTCTAATTTCATGGCTCTTAAGGTTATTTGGGTTGGACATGGTGGCTTACTGCTGTGAACTCCAGACTGGCCTGGACTATGTAGTAAACATTTGTTTCAGAAAGGGAGAGGAGGTGGGGGGCTGGAGACGTGGCTCAGTGGTTAAGAGCACTGCTTGCTCTTCCAAAGGTCCTGAGTTCAATTCCCAACAACTACAAGCTGACTCACGACCATTTCTAATGGTATCTGGTGCCCTCTTCTGGCCTGACACACAGACAGATATTGTATACATAATAAATAAAAAAAATATTTTTTTAAAAAGCTGTGAAAAAATAAACATGATGGTTTAAAAAAAGGGAGGGGGAGGAGAGGAGGTGCTAGGTGTGTCTAGTGGCTCTCACCTTTACTCTCGGCACTCTGCAGGCTAAGGCAGGAGAATCACTGAGTTTGAGATTATCCTGAGCTACACAGGTCTAGGCCAACCTGGGCTATATAGTGAGTTCCAGACTGGTCTGAGCTATACAGTGAGACCCTGTCTCAGGCAAACATCAACGAAAAGGATTTGAGGGTTAAAGGGTTATGGCTCTAATTCTTGGGGTCTCCAGCTCTCTGAGTTCCTCCAAGGTGTTAGGACTCTGATCTCAGGTGACTTTCATTGTCTGGTCTCCAATGCCCTTATGCTCTTTTCATTAAGATAAAACTTAAGGGCTGGGAAGATGATTCTGAAATTAAAGACTTGCTGCTAGGCCCAATTACCTGCTTGACTTTAGACCCCAGGACCAACATGGTAAAAGGGGAGAACCAACTCCCCAAATTATCCTCTAATTTCCACAGGGCATGCCTGTGTGCAAGTGCACAGGTGCATACATACACATGCACGTGTGTTGTAAATTACATACTAAAAGAGGGAAGTAGCTGGGCAGTGGTGGTGCACGCCTTTTATCCCAGCACTCAGAAGGCAGAGGCAGGTGGATCTCTGTGAGTTTGAGACCAACCTAGTCCACAGAGTGAGTTCCAGGACAGCTAAGGCTACATGAAGAAATTCTGTCTCAAAAAAAGAAAAAAGAGGGAAGCAAGCCTAGAGGAGAGGGGCTGAGGATGTGACTTTATTGGTAGAGGTTTGTCTAACGTGCATGAGACCTGGGTTCCACCCCCAACACCATATACTGTACTCTAGAGACTGAGGCAGGAGGAATTTTCAGGGTCATTATGTATATGTCTCATTACGGGTATGCACCAACGCCATTACAGGGTAGGAGTTAGGCGGTGAGAAAGGAAATGGCCGTTGTGGTGAGGAGTAATGGAGGGGAGGGCACTAAGTTTGGAGGCTCATTTGGGGAGTAACCCTGGGTGCTAACCGGCTTCTTCCTTCCCAGCTCCAGCAGTGCCTGGCTGCTGCCCAGGCTGCCTCACAGCACATCTTCCGCTTCTACCGGGAATCTCTGCAGAGGCGCTACTCGAAAACCTGAGACAAGCCAGGGCAGGGTGCACCTCCTGTCACCACGCCCACTGCCTCCAGCCGTCACATGCCAGCTCCTCACTTTTCCTCATCCTGTGCCCATGTGACTTCCAGTCCTATAACAGCAGGGGCTCCTGTACCAGGCTGGGGAGGGGGGCACAGGGACATTTCCAGGCCTGGGCCCAAGCCAGAACACCATTAAAAGGAGCTCACCTGTGTTGAATGAGTCATAGCCACCAATTCTGAGGTCTGGTGAGCATCCATTCATCAGGCCTGCTGGGTGCTGAGAAGCTGGCACTGAACGAGAGACCCAGGCCACATGTTCAGGGTAGGAGATAGGCATGGTGATATGTGTCAGCAGTCCTACCTGGCATAGTGAGGCCAGCCTGGGCTACCTAAGAAGGTGATCTGGAGAGGACTCAGCAGTTAGGAGCACCTGTTGCTCTTCCAGTTTCCAGCACTCACAACAGATAACTCACAACTACCTGTGACTCCAGCTCTTGGGGCTCAGATGTCCTTTTCTGGCCTCTGTGGGCACTTGGACACACAGGAGGGATCAGTTTTGAGGGAAAGTAAATTCCATATCAGGATACAGGCAGGGGTGGTACAGCTGAAGATATCTGTGAAGGAGGAAAGTGTGGTAGTGAACTCTGAAGTAACATAGGAGAGTGCTCCGGGGATACAGACAGGGAGGAACAAACACATCCACATGGGGCCTTGAGGGCCACCAGCATTACACTGGAGGTCCATATTCAGCACCCCATGAAATGGGGGTGATAGAGTCCTCATTTGAAGATGACATAAACAGAAGAGCCCAGAGGTCACCAACTAACCTGCAGAAGACCAAAAGACTATGAGATTCCTGTCCCAGAGACCAGGCTGTTCAGGGTAACTCCAGTATTCTGGGAGCACCAAGTCACTGGGGCTCAGCCAGCTGGTGTTCCCATACTCTTGGTATTGAGAGGACTGGAACCAAGCATTTAGGAACTTCTGTAAAGATTAACTCCCACAACCTGTCAACATGGAGCCAAATCAGCAGGTCCCAGACTCTTGTTTCTATGTGCTGGGCCCATTCTATCTTGTACTTCACATGCTAGACCTAGCTCACACTCCACACCCTACCACCACCCACTGGACCAATGTCTTCACTCCTGAGAACCGGGAAAGGAATGCACAGGTATCTTTAGCTTGGTGAGTGGAAAAGGGTTATTGTTTTTTTTCCATCGTGGTGCAGCGTTTAACAGCCAAACCCCTGCTTCTTCATTACTTGATGTTCTCAGGCCTCATTTTGCCGTTACTCCTGTGTCCCGCCAAGTGCTAAGCAAACTGCTCACTTACTCAGTACCACCAGCTCTTTGTTTCCTCAGGGACCCACCCCTTACATAGCCAGGCAGCGCTAGTGCACACCTTTGGTCCCGGCAATCTGGAGGCAGAGGCAAGTGGCTCTGAGTTGGAGGCCCATTCTCCAGGGACTTGGTTGAAGTGGGTTTGGAAGGCCATTTGGTAAGCTATGTTCACATCATTGAAGCCCAGGTACAATTTTCTTCTTGTTTTGGTAACTCTAAAACTTTTTTTGTTTTTGTTTTTTAGAGACTGCGTTTCTCTCTGTAGACCAGGCTGGCCTCAAACTCATAGAGATCCACCTGCCTCTGCCTTTCAAGTGCTGGGATCAAAGACATCAACCAGGCTTGTTTGGTTTTTTGAGACAGTCTCACTACGTAGCTCTTGACTGTCCTAGAATTCATTTGTAGACCAGATTGGCGTTGAACTCACAAAGATCCTCCTGCCTCTTCCTCCTCTAGTACTGGGAGTAAAGGCATGCACCACCACCCCTGGCTGATTCTGGGGTTTGAACTCGGGTAGTTGTGAATTCTGAACAAGCATTGACTGATGAGCCATGCCTCTGGTCTTCTTCACCACCACAACCACCCCGAGACTGGGTTTCACTGTGCAGCCCTGACTGGCCTGGAAACTTGATCTGTAGACCCTCCTGCCTCTCCTGAGTACTGGGAGTGCCAGCTTCTTTTGTTTGTTGTGTCAGTCTCACTAAGCTGCCATGGCTGGCTCATCCCCTGGGACCTCGTATGTACTAGGCAAGAGTGCTGCTAAGCTCATCTCTAGGCCAACTTGAACTTGTGATCCTCCTGCCTTAGCCTCCTGAGTTACTAGTTACTAAGCATGGCTCCAAGGTCTGGCTCTACCACCACACTTTCCTGTTGATTTTGGACAACTGGTTCTGCTGTGGGAAGAGCTCAGAGGGAAGCAGCAAGCCACCACACACACCTGGGATTCTTTGGGCCTTTCTTGGCCCGAGGGAAAGGTTAAGTGAGACCTGGAAGCCTGGCTCTAATTCTGCTGTCACTATTGTGGAGAAGGAAATACTGCAGTATCACACCCCAAGCTCTGAGGGCTGATGTCAGCCACAGCCTGAGGCTGACCTTGCTGGTCAGTCCTTCCTACTCTAGGGCACCCACACCAGTCCACCCTGGACACACCCAAAGACACAGACACTTGGGTTTGGCTTCAGGGACTCTTTAATCTCTCACGTTGCTTCCTTCTGGGTGGGGGTGGCCAGGAAAGTAGCAGACTCTCATTTCTGGATGCTGTGGTCCTCTCCGTCACCACCATTTGCACCAGGATCATCCGTTCCTCTCATGGCTTCACTGGGGGGCCTCTGGCCTCTGCATTCACAGTGGGAGCCGAAGGGCAGCTAGGGCGGGTCTCGGGAGGCAAGGTAGGCAGCCAGGGTCACCAGAGCAGCTGCATATGTGCACAGGCCCAGCCCCACGGCAAGGACCCCCAGCAGGAAGGCACGGCAGGAAGTGGCCCCTGCCCCTTGGATGTCCCCCTTGGCCCAAGCCTTGTTGGTCTGTAGAGGCAGTGGGCAGTGGTAACCAAAGTGTCCCCTGACACTCCACCCTGCTTCCTGTGGCTCTCCACAATCCCAGTCTTAACTAATTCATTCAGCTAGTCCAAAACTGTAGTTGGGGCACCAACTGGGCAACCAATAAAAGAACGTTTCCCTGTGCGGTGGTGACCACTCCTTTAATCCTTGCACTTGGAAGACAGAGGCAAGTGGATCTCTGAGTTTGAGAACAGGGTTACACAAAGAAACCCTGTCTTGGAAAAAAGAAAACCCAAAAAAACAAGTGTTGCCACATACCACTAATATATGCCTGTGTTCTCACTCAGTTAATCTGTACAATGACCCTGAGATAGGGGTTATTTCATTTACTAGTGAGGGAAACCTGCGGCATTCACTGGCTTCCCAGGTCTTACAGGGGTTGGTTGTCCAAAGCTGCCATCACTCTAGGCTCCTGGCAGCATCTTGGCTCCCGCCCCCCCCCCCCCAGCTTCCTTCCTCCATTTGTTTTGTTGTGACAGAGACTTAGGTAGCCCAGGCTTGCCTGGAGCTTCCTTTGTAGTCAAAGATATCTTTGAATTTAGGTCTTCCTGCCTCCATCTCTGATTTGTGGGCCAATCAAATCCAAGGGCTTCATGCGTGCTAGGCAAGCAGTCTGCCAACTGAGCCATAGCCTCAGCTCTGTTCCTTTGCTCTTCATTCTTTTGAGACAAGATCTCAGTTTGTAGCTAGATTGGCCTTGAACCTCCTCCTCTGTCTCCCAAGACTACCTGGGATTTCTGTCACCACCATATCAGGTTACGCCTTTGTGTTTCTTTGAGGAGGCTTCTCTCCAGCCACAGCCCCCACCACCACCAGCAAACAGCATGATCCTCCTTGTTCTTTTTCCCTTTTTTTTTTTTTTTTTTTAAACCCAGCACCCTCCCAGTCCCAAATACAGACTAACCTTGTGGGCCAGACAGAAGGCAGCAATGCCCACAGGCCAAAAACAACACAGGACAGAGAAGACCGCCAGGCCAAGGTGGTCATGGGGCAGAAGAGGTGAGAGGCGACCACCTCCATCATAATCTGAGTCACTGTCACTGGATGATGTGTCCTATGGACAGGAGAGAGTCTGGGTGGGGATATCCCCACCTGCCTTCTCTGCCCCATCACCCCTGAGGACCATTGCTTCTCTGGGGCCTTCCCGGAGACAAAAACATTCAACAAGGTGGGCTTTAAACTTCTGTCTACCGGATCCCTTGGCGGGGCGGGGCGGGGGGGGGGGAGACCCGATACTGCGGGTCTCCAGAGAGACCCTCCCTCCTGAGTACTGAGTTCGTTCTCAAAGGTCCAACTATGGGGAGATTGCTTGTAATCCCTAAATGGGATGTTGTGAAGTGGGGGCAGACTTTGCCTTGTGTAAAAGAACCTGCATGAGAGATGGGGGATGAACGCTCCAGTGTCCTGAGTTGCTAAGACAAACCTGCCAGCCAAAAATCCTAAAGCTGGGTGTGCCCGTAATCCCAGCATTTGGGAGGTAGAGGCAGGTGGCTCAGGAGGCCTGCCTGCATTACATGAGACCTGTGGGGGGAGGGAGGACACCAAAATCTTTCACTGTTGTCTCCAGGTAGCTCAGCAGGAGCAAAACAAATCCTCTGGAAGATGGTACCTTCATTCTAGGCCTCCAAATAATCGATCCTAAAAATACTTTTTTCAAACAAAATGACCAGCACACAGTCAAATATACCAGACACACAAATGGTGAACAGGAACTTAGAGGTACAATGTAGTTCTTCAAGTCTTCACTGCTAGGGCCAGTCAGAGATGGTAAAACTGGCAGGATGTTTCCCACCCCACCTGTTTGTGTTGTCTTCCTGTGTCGCCCCAGGCTATTCTGTAAAGCCAAGAGCTTCAACCTCCTGAGGTCCCAGATTATAGGCAGGCACTTAACCTGGCTCCAAGTGCCTTTTTTTTTCTTAAGACAAGGTCTCTATTATGTAGCTCTGGCTATGCTGGAACTCACTCTGTAGACCAGGCTGGCCTTGAACTCAGAGATCTGACTGCTTTGAGTGCTGGAATTAAAGATGTACACCAAAAGCTCTTCTGAGGTGACTGATGTTCCTTCCCCACCCTACCCCTCAACTGTGTGGTAGGTTCTTCCTCCCTTGAATCTGGCCAGGTCTGCAACTCCCTCTTCCTTAACAGAACAACACATAGTAACTCTACAAGATTTCCTAGGACAAAGTAAGTAAATCAAATCTGAGTCCCGAGGGTTGAAATTCCAAACCTTGCCTGGACTATAGAGTGAATTACAAGTCAGCTTGGGCAATTTAACCAGAGCCTTCCTCGAGTAAAATGGGAAACCCAGGGGTGGTGGCTCCTGCCTCTACTCCCAGCACAGAGGTGGGGGCAGGAGGAGCAGAAGTTCAAGGTCATCTTCGGGTATCTGGTAAATTTGAGGCTAGTCTGGGCTATGCAGTGAGACCATCTCACAAAAGTGAGAAACCAGATGGATGATGCAGGCCTGCATTTCCAGTTAGGAAACTAAGGTCAAAAGGCGAATGTGAGCTGAGGCATTCAAGGCCAGCATGAAGAACAAACCTCGTCTCAAAGAAAAATTGTAAAATAAAAATGCAAGACATGTTTCACAATATGAGCAAGGACTATGACAGCATTCTTGGAGGTTGAGGTGGAAGGATGAATTAAAGGCCAGACCCTGTCTTAGAAAAGAGGGGTGGGGACTAGAGAGATGGCGCAGTGGTTACTGCCCTTGTATATGACCTGAGTCAGGTTCTCAGCTTCCTTGTGGGGAGGATTCCAATGCCCTGTACCTCCAACTCCAGGGGATCTGAATAGCGAGAAAATACAAGCACACACACACATCTCTGTCTGGAGAGATAGCTAAGTTAAGAGCAATGATGAAGGATCCAGGTTCAATTCCCAGCACCCACATGATGGCTCCCTACCATCTATAATTCCAGTTCCAGCAGATCCAGCTCCCTCTTCTGGCCTCCACAGGCACTGCATGAATATAATGTACTGGCATATACACATCCATACACATAAAAATAAAAGCTTAAAAACAAAATAAAAGTCCGACATTTTTTAAAAAAAACTTTCAAATCATGGGGAAGGTCAGCAGTGGGATGGGTCAGCAGGTAAAGGCAAAGTACTGACCATCAACCTTAATGATCTGACTCCAAGTTGATAGAAGAAAACCAAAAAAAATTGTCCTCTACCACTACATGTGTGCCCTGGCCTCATTCCATACATACGCACACACACAAATAACTTAAAAAATTAAAGACATTAACTTGAAAAACTGGGTCAGCAGAAGCCAAGCATTTGTGGGTTCTGGAATGAGAGAACTCAGTCAGAAGGAAGACAGCAAACAGATCAAGGGACGAGGTGAGGGGTCTAGAGAAAAACAAAACTCTGCACTCTAGAGGTAGAACCAGGTGGAGGTCTCTGAGTTCAAGGCCAGCCTGGTCTACACGGAGAGCTCTGGGCCAGCCCTGGCTTCACAAAGAAACCCTGTCTCAACACAAAACAAACAAAAATTCCAAGAATCCCAGTCAGGCCCTGCACAGTCAGCTGCCCGAAGCCCCTACCTCAAGGTCAGGGGTCTCCGGCTCCCCCAGGCCAGCGCTCACAGAAGAAAGAGGTGGGAGAAGGAACTGCCGGTCTCTCAGGGACTCCACAAAGACTGTTTCTGGGAAATGGGTTCCCAGTTCTACTTTGTCAGACTTGGGGGACAGGAGGTCCCAGGCTGTGCTTGGCAGCAAGGGTTGCTGGAGTTCCTGTATGCTGGGGTTGTCCATGGCTGGGGGAGGGGCGCTGTCGTAGGGGGTTCCTGGAGACAGGAAAACAAATTCAAATTTCAAAAATCTTGCCTTCATCCATCACCCCCTGACTGTTGGCTTCAGAGTGAGCTCAAAGTCCCTCAGAGTAATTTTACAGATAGAAAAACAGCCTGGAGAACAAAACAGGTTTGTTTAACTCACAGATAATTCACGGTCCCAGGCGATCAATTATGGGATTCTCTCAATTATATACCTGTTGCACACTCACTGTAAACCATGTCTTACACACTTGTTTGTTCCATGAGCCCTCTCCTCCCCTGCCACTACATCCCCAGGCTCACAGCCCTTACCACCCATTCAGACCCACACCCTTCCTCCTATAATATGCTCATCCATCTCCTACCCCAGTGACCTAGGAACTCCACCCTAGTGCACACACACATAGTCCTCACACTTAGTTCCCAGGGCCCTCTCAAGGTAAGCCCGCCCACACCCACATCCTGTTTTCTGCCAAAGGTCTCCTTGAACACTTGCTGAGAATGACAGCGGCTCCCCTCGGGAACGTGTCTGCAACCGGCAATATTCTTACGTACCCCTGAGCCTCCTTGCACAATCAATCCTCACCCTTGCAGCATTTCAAAACGCAAACACCTCCAACATACAGAGACCCCCACCCCCACCCCCACGGCCATGCTTCTCAGCTCTCATCGCTTCCATTGCACACCTATTCAACTCAACCTGTACCTTACCTTGCCCCTTTTCCACGGCGCCACACATCTCCCTATTGACCTGTCACTTAGCCCACCTGATTCATTAATGCCGCCACCCTCGAGCTCAGCATATGTACTGTTCACACTCAACCAGAAAGATCTTTCTCATTCTACTATCCCCTGCCCCAGATCGTTCCAAACCTCCTAGCCCAGATTCTCGCCAAAGATTCACCCCCATTCCTTTCTTGCCTCCCCAGCGCAACGCCAGGACCCCGGGGTAGAAGCAATGTCCTCATCTCCTCTCCTCACCGCCCACGGCCAGGCGCCTTGGGTTTCATAGGACGCCTACCTTGCCCTGCTGCCCAGAGATGGGCAAACCTGAACCCTGCGATCGGGCTCAAGGGTACCTGGCGTGGGGTCTGACAGCTGCGCTGCGGTCGGGTCTCTGCGCCCCAGCCCCGCAGCGCACAGGGGAGGGGAGAGGCGTAGCTACAGCCCCAGACTCCGCCCCTCTGCTGCTCCTCGGGAGGGGGCCTTGAAGGTCGACTCCGACTCTGGGGGATCCCAGAGACAGCAGCTTCTTCTCCCTGAGCCCAGGCTCAAACCTGTTGGCTGGAAGATGGAGCGCACCCCCTCCCCATTATCCAGGTCTTTCCTGGCTGAATCCCATCTCTCCAGAAAAGGTGGTCCAATAACAACCAAAAATAAAAACGGTAACTTTAGCTACAGCTTTGTAACTTGTTCTAGGTGCTTTAGACATTCACAACCACAGAACAGTTCTAAGAAGCACTGTGCATGGTCGTCTTTTCACGACAGCAAAGAACACAGAGAACTGAAGTAATTGGTCCAAGAGCACACAGAAGAGCACACAATTCACGAGGCCCTGTGCTGGGCTCTTCCCTCAGCAGCTCCGTTTTCACCCCTGCTGAGCAGATGTGGAAACTGAGGCTACAACACTGGCTCCTGTGCCGAGGTAAGCACATGGAACCTGCACCCAGCAGACTGTAACCCAAGACAGAATCCCTTGCTGATCCCAGCGGAAGGAAAGAAGCCAAAGGAGGAAAGTTGAGTGACACTTCCCGAGGACAGAGGCCGAGGAGTGGTCCAGGTCCTATAGTAATGCAGGCGAGCTCCGTGGTTCAGGGTCTGACACTCCACACACATGCAGGTATTTCAAGGCACTTGGTGTGTGAACTTTGGACCAGAGCTTCACCTCTCTGAATCTTTATTTCTTCATCTGAAAACTCAGGACATATGCCCAGCCTTCTAGACATGATAATGACATACATATGTTTATTTAAAAAAATCTTTAACGATTTCTTTATTTATTATGTATACAGTGGTCTACCTCTATGAATGATGTATGCCTGCAGGCCAGAAGAGGGCACCAGATCACATTACAGATGGTTGTGAACCACCATGTGAATGCTTGGGATTGAACTCAGGACCTCTGGAAGCGCAGTCAGTGTTCTTAACCTCTGAACCATCTCTCCTGACCCCCATATCTTTAATTTTTTGATGTTTTTTCATTACGTTTATTTACTTATTTATTTAGTGTGGTGCTTCTACAACAAGCATGTGTAGGACAACTTGTAGGAGTTAGTTCATTTCTTCCACCAGGTGGGTTTCTGGACTCGAACTCAGACTTAGCAGCAAGCTCTCTTTCTCACTTAGTCATTCCCACAGTTCAGCATATGGATTCAACTTAGATATGACAACAAATACCCACACATTTACCCAAAACCTGGCAAAGTAAGCACAGTGAACAGCTGAACATGTGGAATGTGCTTATCGATGGTATTATTCATAATTCGTGTCCTTTTAGCTGACAAAGAACCTCCTGGCCCTCCAAGCCAACTCGTCCTTCAGGGAGCCCACCCAGCTTGCACTGCCTCCTTTTCTGGCCAGATGGGAGGATTCCCTGGCTTGATGTAGGGCCGTGGTGGAGTTCCCTAGCTCTAGGGTGCCAGGGCACTGTGCCAGGAGTGCAGACGCTCAAGTTGGCACTGGCCCCACTCCCGGGGAGAGCAGATGGCGTCTGGGAGTGCGCTTGGCTCAGCCCAAGCTTCTGGCAGGAAGACCCACGGGAGGGGTAATGCCAGGAACAGGGGGCAGAATGGTTTTCACCAGAGGGGATTTACTAGTACCTTTCCCTTGTTCTAGCTGTTGTTTGCACCATGTAGGAACTGCCACCGTGTTCTGCTTGTGTGCTGCTCCTGACTGCTCCCATTAGCATCAGCTCAGCCCAGGGGCTAGGATTTGTTCTCTTTTGCTATGGCGGTGCCTCGGGCCTGAAACAGTGTTTGGCACAAAGGAAGTCTTACTTTGAGGCTCACAGGATGAGGGTATGAATTCCAACCAGTCTCAGTTTTTCATCAGATCACTGAACTCAGGGACACTCCATCCCCCTCTTGCTGTCCAGAGATGAATTCCAGTCAAGTTAGAACCATGACCACCATCCTCCTTGTAGAGTCTACCCGGCCCACCTCTTCCCAAAGACCAGGAAAGACCCTGAGTCTCATGTCTTATTTTTGTGATAGACCTAAAATGTGGAGTGTGTGTGTTTTGCTAGAGAATCTAGGAACTCCTGCGTACTAATAGGCAACTGTGCCCTAGCCATATCCTCAGCCCCTCACTGGGGGATTCTAGACAGGGGCTCTACCACTGAGCCATGCCCTCAGCCCCTCACTGGGGGATTCTAGGCAGGGGCTCTACCACTGAGACACACCCTCAACTCCTCACTGTGTATTATGATCCTTAACATGATGCTCAAAAAAAAAATGCAAGCCAGGTAGTGGTGGTGCATGCCTTTAACCCCAGCACTTGGGAGGCAGAGGCAGGCGGATCTCTGTGAGTTCAAGGCCAACCTAGTCTACCAGAGCTAGTTCCAGGACAGGTTCCAAAGCTACAGAGAAACCCTGTCTCAACTCCCCCCCCCAAAAAAAACCTCCAAAATATGCAATGTTAAATCTATGCCTTTTCTGTTGCTTCATTCATGGCCAATGGCAAAACTCATGAGGCAGGGTTGGAGATGGAGCTCAGTAGAGTGCTTACCTAGCAGGAACTGGATTCAATCCCCAGCCTTACATAAAAACAGGCAAGGTAGTGTACACTTCTAATTCCAGTCTTCAAGAGATGGAGGCAGGAGGATCTAAAGGTCAAAATCATCCTATGCTACATAGCAAGTCAGAGGCCAGCCTGGGGAACAAAAGGTAAAAAGACCTGGTGATACAGTTATACATAAATGAGAGAGCAATGTGCAAGGGTCTGGGTTCAACCCCTATCACTAGGGAAAAAAAAACAATGAATGAATAAATAAAATCTCAGCATGAACTCACTGAAGCTTCATCACCGAACCTAAAACAGTTGAACTTGAAATTCTCCTCTTCATACAAGTGTTTACTCCTTCCATAACTTTGGAGAAGGGCCTTATGAATCGTGTAACTTACAAGACTTTCCTGAATCTTGTAATTCTCCTTTACCTTTTAAGCCTTGCATGTTGTTATTAATTACTTTTCTATTGCTGTGATAAAATACGATGGCCAAGAGAAGTTATGAAAGAAAGAGTTTCATTTGACTTATAATCCCAGAGGGTAAGAGTCTATAATGGCAAAGTAAAGGCATGGCAACAGGGGCCTGGAGCAGCAGCGGAGAGAACTCACATCTTGATCCACAAGGTGGAATCAGAAAGTGCTACCTCAAAATGGTGCAGTGACATGCTTCCTCCATCCAGGCCACATGTCCTAACCCTTCTCCAACAGCTATCAGCTGAGGACCAAGTATTCAAATGCTTGAGAGAAACCATCACACATATTTTCTTTACTTCCTGATTTTAAGATTTTTTTTTTTTTAGCTAGGTTTGGTGGCACATGCCTTTAATCTCAGCACTCTGGAAGCAGAGGCAGGCATATCTTTGTGAGTTCTAGGCCAGCCTGGTCTACAGAGTGAGTTTCAGGATAGCCAGGGCTATATAGACAGACCCTGTCTCAATACATACATTCGAACATAAACATACATACACATATATACACACAAATATATGTATATATTTTTATTTTATGTGTATATGTCTGAGTGTAAGTTACAGAGGCCAGGAGAGGGTGCTGTGCCAGCTCTCCTGGAACTGAATTACAGGTATAAGTCACTGGACATGGATGCTGGGAACTGAACTCAGGTCGTCTGGAAGAGCAGCAAGGACTCTTAACTGAGCCCTCTCGTCAGTCTACTTCCTGGTTCCTATGTGTCCTTGTCCTGCATAGAATGTTTCCATTCTGAGGAAACAGTTTCACAACCTATCCACAGTCCCCACGACCACCAAGTCTTGTTTTCCTTTCGTATCAGGTGTATTCAGTCTGCAAAATCCATCAAGATGTTCATCTATTACTTGTGTGCCTTTCTCTACAGAACGTTTAGAAAACGTTATTTTTGAAAAGGGTAATTGAAATTTATTTTCAAGATGAGTCCCAGAGTGAAAAAAAGCAAGGTGTGAAA
This sequence comes from Myodes glareolus, assembly GCF_982192425.1. Taxonomy (NCBI): domain Eukaryota; kingdom Metazoa; phylum Chordata; class Mammalia; order Rodentia; family Cricetidae; genus Myodes; species Myodes glareolus. Next base: position 59,885,238 of record NC_142026.1, on the reverse strand, counting down.
CCACGTTGCAGTTGCCATGGAAAACAACATGACTGTTCCTCTAAAATGCTAAAACAGGATTTATGGTTCCAAAATCCCGCTTCTAGGGAAACGGCCAGAAGGACCCAAAGGAGAGTTCCAAAGAGGCTGCATGTCCAAAGTGGCAGCCAAAACACTGGGGCCACATCAATGTTTATCCCCCTGAATAAAATGCAGTGTTTAGTCACCATGATGCCCTGTGGCATTCTGAAGGAGGGAAATTCTGACACGAGTTTGCAATATGGGTAACACTTTTGACAGTATTACTGAGTGAATGAAATAAGTCAACATAAGAAATACTGTACGGCTGAACTGGAGAGACTGCTCAATTGCTAAGAGCACATACAGACAGACAGTTCTTGCATAGGACTCAAGTTCAGTTCTCAGCACCCCTACTGGGTGCTCACTACTGCTGTAACTCCATCACCAGGAAACCAGATGCCCTCTGCCAGCCTTGGCAGGCACCTTTACAAATTTTAAAAAAACAAAAAGCAAGCAAGCAAAACAAAAAAGGTGGTATTAGTATTGGCAGCACATACACTGAAAACTGGAAATGAAAAGCTGTGCATAGCTTCTGAGGGACAGACAGACTTGGAGGCTGTTGGTTTCTGGAGCTTCTGGCCTCTACATATGCAACATACACCTGAACATACACAAAGACACACACACACAAAGTTGTTCTTGTCTAGTGGTTTTTGTTTTTTGTTTTTTCCTTTTTAAAGGGGATTTGAACTGGAACTCACTCGATAGCCCAGACTGGCTTTGAACTTGCAGCAATCCTTCTGTCTCAGTCTCTCAAGTGCCACCATACTCATCATAAAATGTTTCAATTTTAAACTTTGTATCCTAGTGAAAAAAATAAAAAACTGAAGGAGCTTTTTTTTGCAAAGGGATTTCTTCCATTCTTATTATTTGTGTATGCCACATGTGTGGTGGTCCTCAGAGAAGCCAGAAGAGGGCCGCAGTCTCCCTGGAGTAGGAGTTACAGAATACTAGGACCCGAACTCCTGTCCTCTAGAAGAGCAGCAAGCACTCTTGTGAACCATCCTTCGTGTCTCATTTATCCTTACCCCACCCTCTTAGTTCAAAATCAAGTGTTAAAAAATGAACTTAGCAGTAGCTCTGGGAAAGTTGAACTTACTTCTTGAGAATACTGGGGGTGCTCTGAAAACGGAAGAGAAAACTTACTTCCCAATTTCTCTGGTGTCAGAATACGGAGATCCTTTTTTTTTTGCCTCCAGTTATAACACACAGAGAGGCCCACGATGGGAGTCCTTTAGGTGCCCATTACTTATGGTCCTGAACAGGGAAAGTGTTTTATTGTTGTTGTTGTTGTTTTTTTTTTTTTGAAACAAGGTCTCTCTGTGTAACAGTCCTGTCATGGAACTCTCTTTATAGACCAGGCTGTCCTCGAACTCACAGAGATCTACCAGCCTCTGCCTCCAGAGTGCTAGGATTAAAGGCTTGCGACCCCACTGCTTTTTTTTTTTTTTTTTTTTTTTGGTTTTTCGAGACAGGGTTTCTCTGTAGCTTTGGTGCCTGTCCTGGAGCTAGCTCTTGTAGACCAGGCTGGCCTCGAACTCACAAAGATCCGCCCGCCTCTGCCTCCCGAGTGCTGGGATTAAAGGCGTGCGCCACCACCGCCCGGCTTTTTTTTTTTTTTTAAGAAAGCAAACTGCTTATTGTACGACGAAGATATGGAGAGGAAACAGTTGGCGCTTAAACTTCCTCAACTGCTATTTAGAAGAAGTTGCCTAGCCACAACCGCAACTGGTCGCTGGAGCGAGCGAGACCTACGCAGTTTTCCCAAAATGAACCGAGAAAAGGTGTCCATCACAACTACGCCCGCCCCCAGAGGGCAGCTATAGCGCCAATCATCAAACGCAGGGCGGGCACCAGGGGAGGAGCCGGCTGTTGCCTCAGCAACAGCCGGGGCACCCGCGGAGAGCGCAGCTGCGGAGGTATCCACCACAGATTTCCCTCCTCCAGGAAGGGCCGGGCGAGGCGCGAGACTAGCCTCGACGGCGCCCTCAAAGAGAAGGAGAACAGGCCTGTGAACTACCATCCCCGCGGTAGCTTTCGCTCCTAACGGTCAAGTACGCGGAGGTAGGAATAACGCATGCGCCGCGCCTAGGGGTGGGGCTAAAGCGGGCCTGTACCCGAGACTCATGCGCGTTTTGAAGGGGCTCATTTGCCGCGAAGAGGCGGGGCCTTGCGCGTGTGGGAGGAGCTATACATCCAGGGGCGGGGCTTCCTAGGGTCTGAAACTTGGTTTATTTGTGCAGACTCCCCGCACCTCTGAGTGTCTTCCCCGTTTTTCTTGAGCTTTTCTGGGGGAGGTGGCTTGTGCCGGTGGTGAAGAGCGACCGCTTTGTCAGTGGGTTGATGGAATTAGCTTAGAATTACAGTACCGCTCTTTACTTCAGTTTTTCCAGCTGCCCAATGTAAATAATAATACACTTAGCTCACAGGGTTGTGACTGAATTTTTCCCCTCCTAGAACCATGGCTGAAGTGCACGTGATCGGACAGATCATAGGAGCCACCGGATTCTCTGAAAACAGCCTCTTCTGCAAGTGGGGCATCCACACAGGTACCTTCCCCGGGGGGGGGGGGGGGGGGGTTCATCTCCTAACCAATACCCAGTACCCTCTCCCAGCCTAAGTCTCCCACCCTCCAGTGAACTCCTGACTCAGACCATACTGTCTGCTTTTTTTTTAAAATTCTTTTCTCTCGGGTTATACCACCCTCTGAAAGCCCAGTGATTGGAGGCTTTCACACACGCACTCACTTCCAGTAGAAAGGCTGGGTGTGATGATGCACATCTGTAATTCCAGTACCCAGGAAGCCTTACATGCAAGTAATGGGGCCAGCCTGGGCTATGTGACAAGAGCCCCTGCCTCGAAGAACACAGCACAGAATAATTATGAGATCACTGTAAATGCTAGGAAGAAAAGAACCAGAGTGATGTAATAGGGGCTGATTTGGGATAGTGGGGTCAGGGATCACAGAAACAGCACTTAAATTGGGCCCAGGATAAAGAAGGCCAGAAATAGGGCCATCCAGTTGCAGTCCTTTCCAGGCAGAACAACCACTGCCAAGGCCCTGAGGCAAGGGAGCAGGAATGGGACCAGTGAGGCTAGAGGGTGGTGAGGGAGAGGAAGGTGAGTTCAATGAGATGACAGGAGCCATGGCATACATGGGGCTTCATTGGTGATGGTGAGGAATCTGAAAGCTGAGGTGGGGTGGATGGGATTAAGAATCCCAGAGAGCAGATGAAATGAACCAGTTTCCTAGAGGGTTTAACGTAGCGACTGGCATTTAGAGCTCAGTGTGTGGACACTATTCTTCCTGTTCCTCACTAGAGTCAAGATGTGCTCTTGGATGGTGCCTAGCCTCTTCTTAGTCTTTGAACTAGGCCTCTAAATGTGGGGTGTGACTAGTAAGGAAATGATGTTGGGAATCTCATCACTTGTGGGGGACATAGCCAAGAGGATCAGAAGTTCAAGGTCATTCTCAGCTACATAGAAAATTTGAGACTAGCCTTACCTATATGAGACCTTGTCTCAAAAAAAAGGAAGCAATCGATGCTTTGACTACAGCTCATCAGTAGGACATGCGCCTAGTATGTACAAAGCTCTGTGTTGCATCCACAGCAGCATACATAAAGATTAATAAGTGAATGATATTTAAAAAATCAATACTTGGGGCTGGAGAGATGGCTCAGCAGTTAAGAGCACTGACTGCTCTTCCAGAGGTCCTGAGTTCAATTCCCAGCAACCACATGGTGGCTCATAACCATCTGTAATGAGATCTGGTGCCCTCTTCTGACCTACGGGCAGGATACTGTATAAATAAATTAATAAAAAAAATCAATACTTGCTATGAGTCTTCTAAAATTATGAGATTGTATTATTTGTCACTTATTTTGTAGATAGGGGATTTTTTTTTTCAAGGACAAGGTTTCTCTATCAGTCCTGGCTGTCCTAGAATTTGCTCTGTAGACCAGGCTGACCTCGAACTCACAGAGATCTGCCTGCTTCTGCCTCTCAAGTGCTGGGATTAAAGGTGTTTGCCATCACCACCACCACCACCACCACCTGACAAGATTGAAAAAAGTAATGTGCCTAACTAAGGTTGCATGGACAAAAGGAAGTAAGACTAGGGGCTGGTGATTGTAGCTTGTTGCTAGAGAACTCTTACCTGGCGTATTCAGTGCCTTGGGTTCCATCCCCAACACTGCAAAATATACAAAACATATGTGAATAGTACCAGGATTAATTTATTTATTTATTGGTTTTCCAAGACAGGATTTCTGTATATAGCCCTGGCTGTTCTGGGAATTTACTCTTTAGAACAGGTCGGTCTTGAACTCATAGAGATCTGCCTGCCTCTGCCTCCTGAGTGCTGCGATTAAAGGCATGTGCTACCACTGCCCAGCGAAATAGTATCAGGATTTATTCTCTTTCACACACTCTCCATCTTCCTTCAGTTTTCCTTTAGAGATTGGAACCCACACTTCAGCCTGTGCTGACCTCAAACCCCAAAGTGCCAAGATTGCAAGTGTGTACTTCTGGTGCCAAGATCTGAATCCAGATATTTGGCTCTAGAGTTCACACTGTGTAACCCCCAACCCCAGGGAAAGACACTCTTGTAGCCACAGTGGGGTTCCTTTTCTGCAGGCTGCTATTCACTGTCAACCCTATCTATCATGGTTTTCATTACAGGGGCTGCGTGGAAGCTCTTGTCGGGTGTACGAGAGGGCCAAACACAGGTAGACACACCTCAGATAGGGGATATGGCCTACTGGTCCCACCCCATAGACCTGCACTTTGCCACCAAAGGTCTCCAAGGTGGGTATAGAATGAGAGGAGTGGGGGGGCTAGAGAGATGGCTCAGCGGTTAAGAGCACTGACTGCTCTTCCAGAGGACCCAGGTTCAATTCCCAGCACCCACATGGCAGCTCACAACTGTCTGAAGATCCAGTTCCAGGGGATCTGACACCTTCACACCAATGTACATAAAATAAAAAGTTAAATAAACCATAAGAAATATTAAAAAAAAAAAAAGAATGAGAGGAGTAGGGCCAGTCAAACTTGGAGGAGCTGGGCTCGGAACACTGTGGTTGTGCCTGTTCCCCATACTCTGCGAATCTCTTTCCTGGCACAGCTTCCTCTAGAGAGGTAAATCTGAGGCCTGACTTGAGCTCTAGAAAATCCAAGGCCTGTGGAAGGTGACAGAGGTTGGAGTAGAGGAGATATCAGGAAGTGGGAGGTCAAGTGGGAGGGGGGCTGCCTTCCAGTAAAGGGCAATGAGGAGGCTGGAAGGGGTAAAGAGAGCTAGATGAGGAGAGGGGCGGGAAATGGGCCTGTTGACTTTGCTCACAAAAGCAGAGGCCCTGCTCAAAGGGGAAGTGAGTGTACGAGGGAGGAGGGGATCACATGGGCACAGCTTTTCTCAGTAAAACACGGCAGATGCTGGGAAATGGTCTGGGCGGTTCAGCTATCAGGGCTGTTTCTTGACTTAGCCTGTGCCTGTCCGGCTCGAGGAGGGACTCCCCAATCAAGACAGCACTCCAAGTAGAAGATAGACCAGTTTTCAGATGGGGCTAGCACAGAGGCCATGGGGAACCCAGGAGTCTCTGGGTGGTTACATGACCTGCTAGGGCAGAGAACTTTTGGAGCTTTGCTATACAGGCCTGGCCAGGAAGAGCTAACTGGGCCCAAGGACAAAAACAGAAGAGGAGTCAAGGCAGAGAGCTGGAGTGCATAGAAGGCTGGGTGATGAACAAGCCAGACAGTGGATGGCTATGAGGGAAGGGGCAGGGAGCTGCTGTCATGGGAGCTGAATGCAGGGCCCTGGTTGCCAAGGCACTGAGACCATCTCCTGAGGGCTCTGGGGACCTGATTTTGCTTGCGAACAATTTCACTGGCTTCTGGATGGGGAATGTATTAGAGGGTGAGGTGGAGAAATAAACCTTCATCTCTTCAGGCCTGGCCTTAAGCTGGCTTCCCCCTTGATTTCTTTCTTCTTAATCCCCCATTCTGCCCACCACCAAATCCTGTTGACTCTAAAATCCCACTTGAAATACACCCCAACTTCCATTTCTCACCCCTTCCTGCCCTGTGCCCCTTGTCCGTCTTCTTTTAGCTGGACCATTCTTTCAGACTTTATTCACCGAGCTCCCAGACCCAGGCCTCAGATTTTGCACTCCACATGCAGCTACTACGAGCATGGGAGGACCTAAGTTTGACTGTTTCCTTCACGTGTACAGAACCTTCTAGCAGTTCTCCTTTTACTCAGGATAAAAGCGGGTGTCTTCCCTGCCATCACATGACCCTGTGTAATCTGGCTGTCACCTCTTCCTTTCTCCCCCCCCTCCCCATTCTAGCTGCACTGGCCCCAGCAAGCTAGCTCCTACTTGAGGACTTTTGCATTGGCTGGGATCTCCCCTCCCCTAGGTGCCTAGATGGCCTGCTCCCTTTAAGCATTTGTGTACATATTGCCTCCTGGTTGATTTGTCTGTTTTTCAGATAGAGCCTCTGAACATAGTCCAGGCTAGCCTGGAACCTCAGCATCCCAAGTGTGCATCAAAAGGTCACCCTTCCAGTTAAGGTCTTCCTTCCTGTATAGCCCTGGTTGTCCTAGAACTTATTATACAGACCGGGCTAGCCTTGAATTTTTGGGAATCCTTTTGCCTCTACCTCCCAAGTGCTTCACGATGGTCATACACCGTGGTGCTCATCCCCAAAAGTCACCTTCGTAGCAAAGCTTCCTTTACTCTCCCCCCACTTCCCCAAACTACATCTCCACCCCTCCCTCCCTGGCGTTATTTTCCTCCATAGCAGTTATCACCATCTGACATACCCTGTAATTTACTTATTTACTATGTTGGTTGTCTAGAATGTCAGCTGCACGGGGCAGGAATTTTTGTCTGCTGTGTTCATCGCCATGTCCCCAGCTTCTAGAATAGGACCTAACAGGAAGGGCCCAGGGTAGAGGGGGAGATGGGCTGGCTCCAAGAGCTTTGACCAGCTCAGCTGTGCTTTGAGGACACTAGAAACCTAATGAAGGGGAGAGGTGGATTGCAGTGGGGAAGAACAGGTAGGGGAGAACAAAGCAGGTCCATGAGGAGAGGGGGGCTGGGAGAACTGTGGGCTCTGTCACAGGGAGACAGAGGAGACCACAAAGCGAAGTCAGCAGAGGCTTTTCACTCTCAAAAGGTTGGACTTTGTACTGTGGCACAGGGGAGCCACGGAAGGGTTTGGAACAGGAGGGTAATGCGAATTTATATAGATCCCTGTGACTACTCTGAGGTGTGGATGGGAGATGGGAACCCAGAGAGGAAATTTAGGCAATAATCAAAGGCAAAAGGACTGGGCCAAGGTCACTAGTGGTTTCAAGGAGATGGGAACCCAGGAGCATGTGGCTACCTCCCTTCATCTCTCCTTTATCTAACTGCTCTTGTCCTGCAGGTTGGCCTCGACTCCATCTCCAGGTGTGGTCCCAGGACAGCTTTGGCCGCTGCCAGCTTGCTGGCTATGGTTTTTGCCACGTGCCTAGTAGCCCAGGCACCCACCAGCTGGATTGCCCTACATGGAGGCCCCTGGGCAGTTGGCGGGAACAGCTGGCACGGGCCTTCGTGGGTGGTGGGCCACAGCTACTGCACGCAGACACCATCTACAGTGGGGCTGACCGCTATCGCCTGCACACAACTGCAGGTGGCACGGTGCATCTTGGTATTGGCCTGCTGTTGCGCCATTTTGATCGCTATGGTGTGGAGTGTTGAGGGACTTCATCGCCACTAGTCACCATCATCTACAGCCCTGGGAACTCTTGAGCACAAGATGGCACAGCCGTCAAGAGCATGAACTCTGGAGACTGTTGGTCTTGACCTCACCCAAGTCATGGCCCCTCTGTCCTACCTAGGACTACAAGGCCCTGCTCCATTGAACTATCCAGTAGTAAGACTGTGGGTTACTGGGGCTTGAGGAGAACTGGCTGTTGGGCTTGTGGGAGGCACTTAATAAAAGCTCTCGGTTTTCATGAGTATGGTGCCTCCTTGTATCCACTGCAACTCTCAGATGTCCAATGTCTTCTTGCCTCATCCTCCTTGGTACCTTTCTAGGTAGACCCAAAGTCTGTCCAGCCTTTCAGTCTCTACATCCTAGGTCCCCACCTCTAATATCTCCTCTGGGACCCTATTTTCTCACGAAGTCCCCATTTTCCCATTGACGCTTCATCAACCCCCAAAGCCACGGGGCACTTTCGTAGAGCTCGGCCGCCAGGAGGCAGCACCCTGGAGGTGGGGCAGGGCTGGGGTGCCCGTCTCCTCCCGCAGGGCTGTAAGGGACCCCCCTCGGAGCCCGCCCACGCTAGATGAAGACGGTGGCCCCCCCCTAAGCCCTCCTCCTGGGGCTGCCCCCGCCCCGCGCGCGCTTCCTGGGTGGGGCCGGGGCGGCTTCAAAACCCCCGCCGCCCCAGCCGGTCCCCGCCGCCGCCGCCCTTCGTGCCCCAGGCCGTCCCCCTCCTCCTCCCGCCGCGGATCCTCCAGACAGCGAGGCCCCCGGCCGGGGCAGGGGGGACGCCCCTTCGGGGCACCCCCGGCTCTGAGCCGTCCGCGAAGCCACCTCCGCCCCAGCCGGCAAAAGAGCAGGCGAGGAGCCGTCCGAGGCCCCAGAATCTGAGTCTAGCCGCCGCCGCCACTGCGGGGAGGAGGGGGAGGAGGAGTGGGAGGAGGGACGAGCTGGTTGGGAGAAGAGGAAAAAAGTTTTGAGACTTTTCCGCTGCTACCGCGAGCTGGAGACGCGGGGACCGCTTGGCGCTGCGCTGTCCCACAGAGGCAGAACCTAGGAACTCCAGACCGCCCTGCTCACCGTCGTGGACGTTTGTTTGCTACACGGAGTTCCTCAGACGCCCCTATCCCGGACCAGCCCTCGAGAGCCGCAAGCCCCGCCTCCCGCGAAGACTTCACCCCAAAACCGGGGCGCACCCCTTGCACGCCGCCCTCCCCCAAGCCTGCCTCCTGAGTCCCCCGCATCCCAGGACCCACGCTCCCCCAGGAAGGTGATCTCCCCCAGACCTGCTGGCAGTAGCTCCCCTATTTAAGAACATTCACTTTTTGGTCCCAGAGAGAGTGTTCATCTCTTTTTTTTACCCCGGTGGCATACTGAGACACCCTGTGTCAGCCTCACTGTGACTCCTGCTGCTTTCTCCCTCAACCTCAAATTACTCAGGACTCTCTGCTACCTTTCCTTGGGAGACCCCCCCCCCAAACCCTGCAGGGGCGGGGCCTCCGCATCCCACCTTTGCCCGGGGTTCGCGCTCTCCGCATTGCCGCGGGGCGCCGCCTCTCCCATGCCGCCCTCGGGGCTGCGGCTACTGCCGCTTCTGCTCCCGCTCCCGTGGCTTCTAGTGCTGACGCCCGGGAGGCCAGCCGCGGGACTCTCCACCTGCAAGACCATCGACATGGAGCTGGTGAAGCGGAAGCGCATCGAAGCCATCCGTGGTCAGATCCTGTCCAAACTACGGCTCGCCAGTCCCCCGAGCCAGGGGGAGGTGCCGCCCGGCCCGCTGCCCGAGGCCGTGCTTGCTTTATACAACAGCACCCGCGACCGGGTAGCTGGCGAGAGCGCCGACCCGGAGCCCGAGCCCGAGGCGGACTACTACGCCAAAGAGGTCACCCGCGTGCTAATGGTGGATCGCGCCAACCGTGAGCTCGGAGGGGGGCCAGGGAGCCGGGAGGGAGCCCGCAGGGGGCGCCGGAGTGCTGGGGTCACTGGGAGGAAATTACCGTCTGAGGAAACTGGCTGGAGGAAGGGGACTCCTGGGGGCTCCGGGAACGAATGTTTGGGTATCCCAAGGAGGATTGCGCTTAGTCTCTACCCCAGGTGCCTGGTCTTGGAGAGGAAGGGACAGTGAGCAAAAGTGGACCTCTTCTAGAGGGGAGCAAGATCGTGGGGACAGTCTTTTTTAGAAGGAACATTTGGCATATTTTGTTGTTTTAAGTTTCTTCTTACAGTGCTTAAAAATGCAAGGCTCATTGGGTTCCCTTTTCAGAAAGGTAGAGCCCGGCTCAGGAGAATGGAAGGCGCCCAGCATTTGGGAAAGGAGAGGCAGCGTGGAAAGCTGACGCTAGATCGGGTCATGAGATGGAGAGAAGAGATTCAAGGACAAAAACTAGGGGATAAGGACCCTAGAACTGCCAGATAAACTCTCAAGTAGACTCATCTCCAGAAGGGGCCAGGCGCACGCTGGATAGGGGGAATTTGTGGAGTCACTGTGGGGTTGCAAGTGATAAGTTAAGTAAAAAAGGGAAGCGAAGTTGTTGAGAGAGGAGTCTAAAGAGAGAGGAACGGAGAGGGTGCGGAAAATGAGCCCGGAGGTGTCACGGGTGTTTTGCTTAGGGACGTAAAAGAGCACGAGCGGGCAAGCGGAGCCCAGTAGAGGAAGCGAGCGAGTCCCCAAGAAATCTAGAATACCGGGTCATTGGAAAAGAGTTATAAAAGAGGGGAGACTGGCGTGGGAAGATGGCCCCGCGAGGTGGGCGGGCGGGTGGAGCAGGGATACCATGCCATCCAGGCGTGAGTGGCGAGCGCCCCTGGCCTGGGCGTGGAAGGGAGTGGCTGAGCCCCAGGAGTCGAGCCTAGGGGAGCGGCTAAAAGTTAGGGGAGAGCCTGTCTGCAAAACCCAAAAGAGAAAACCGAGTCAGTAAGGGTGAGAAAGCTCCACGTGGGTGCCACGCGCGTGGGGAGGAGCCTGCGCTTCCTGAAAAAGTAAGAGGACCCCATAGAGCTGAATCCTGCCCGGCTGTACCCCCAGAATCCCAGTTCCTCCTGGAGAGACTGGGGAAAACCCAGCGTCCGGCCGCCTAGCCCTCCTCCCTTCCCTTTCCTTCCCGTGCCCGGGAGGGGGAGGCGGGCGGGGGGGGGGGGGGGGATCGTGCGCGGAGCCTGGGGCGAGATGAGGCAGGTCCAGATCCCGCCCTCCGTAGGCTGTTAGCCTCCCGCCCTCCTCACCCCAGCAGTGGGCGGGGACACTCACGGCCCCGCTCTGTCGGCACCCACGCGGGACTCAGGCACCTTGCATGACCCGGCAGCTTTACTTTAGGGGGCAGAAGCCCCTCCGGGTTGCACATTGCTGTACCCAGTTGTGGCTCCAGCCTAATGACACCCTTCCCTGACCACTACTTAATATGACCCTTTCGGTGGAGAAGTCCTTCCCTCTCCCCTAAGACTGTCCGTATTTCTTGTCATATGCATATAGCTCCCCATTTCCGTGTCTTCTCTCCCATGTACCTACTCATCTCTATGCCACTCCACCTCTCTCTGTGACACCCATAGTCCTTCCTGCTTCCCCCCCCTTCCCCTATCTGTTACCCCCAGCCAAGATGCTACCCTTCCTTTGAGGTTTGCTGAGTAACAACTGAACCAAGAATAGGGCCACCAGGAAGAGGTGTCTTCTGCCCTTAATAGCTGTCTGGGACATCATCCCATCCTCGCTGAAGGAAGCCAAATGCGATTGCCCTAGTTGATGCAGGAATTCAGGACCTTACCCCCTCGTGCCCCCAACCCAAACATCCTCTAGCCTAGGAAGCCCTCTGGTTAACGGGGCTCCCATCATTCCATCATTTTTACCTAGAAACGCCCTTCACTGCTAACTGTGCCGGAACTGGACTAAAGGAGGAAGTAACTTTTGACACTGATGATACATGGATAATAATAACATCACTCTGGCCAGAAAGTAACAAGAGTTTAGGGATTCAGATCACAGCCTGCCAGGCATAGTGGTCCACATGACTGTAATCCCAGCACAAGGGAGGTAGATTATTTAAAGACCATCCTTGGAGCCTGGCGGTGGTGGCCTTTAATGGAGAGGCAGAGGCAGGTGGATCTCTGTGAGTTCGTGGCCAGCCTGGTCTACAAGAGCTAGTTCCAGGATAGGCACCAAAGCTACAGATAAACCCTGTCTTGGAAAAAAGAAAAAAGAAAAGAAAAAAAGTCCTTGGATACATAATGAGTTTGAGGATAGCCTAAGCTATGAGATCCTGTCTCCAGAAATGAAGTAAACAAAAAATCAGTCCCTGGAGCCAGGTGGCTTGCATCTTGCCATGTTGTGAAGTATCAATGTCTTTGTCTTTGTAAAGTGCTTTAAGTGATATCTTTACCATTTGCTGTATTTCCCTCACCCCTTTAGGAAAAAAAAAAAAACAACAGAAAATATGGTCTCAGTACATACACACAGGCTAACTTCCTCAAAATACTTCTGCCTCAGCTTCCTTCATGCTGGCTGCAGACTTGCACAGGCTAACTTACATGTTATTGATATGTGTGTCACAACTTTAGCTTTTGTCTCGCGTCTCATCTGCTCCTGTAATCCTGGAACTGGATGGTGTTTTACAGTTAAAGAGGAATTTGATCACCACAGGTTCCACAGTGCTTCAGTTAGGATAGTCTGGGTTTGGGCATCAGAACTTAATGGTACCACTGTTTCTCCAAAGACTAACACGAGGGAGACTGACTGGCCCAGTGCTAGGGCATGTCCCTAGGGCCCACCACAAAGGGGGTGGAGGTGTGGTTCAGCTGCTGAGCTGCTAGCCTAGAACCCGCCAGGGGAGGAGCTGTGGGTGTGGCTCGGTGCAGGAGCACCTGAGGCCTGCAGCTGAGAAGTGGCAGGGAGACTCTCTGATCCCCCAAACTATACCTGTGTCCCTTACACCACAACTTGGTTCTGTTTGGTTTGAGACATGGTCTCCGGCAGCCTAGGTGGGCCGGCCTTGGCAGCTGTATACTTGAAGGGAACTTGACAGGTGATGCTTCATGGAATGGGCAGGACTTAGTAGAGAGGAAACAAACCCAGAAAAGGAGAACCCCCCCCACTCCAGGTCAGCCAGCTAAAATGATCAATGGGGGCTGGAGGGATGGCTCAGCGGAGAAGAGCATTGGTTGCTCTTCCAGAGGTTTGCCAGAGCCCACATGGCAGCTCACAGCCAGTGAGCTTCAGTTCTAGGGGATTTTACATCCTCTTCCGGCCTCCACAGGCACCAAGCATGCACATTGTACACAGACAGACACACACACAGCAAAAACACCCAGGTACACAATATACAATGAAAAGTTGAAAACTAAAACTATCAGGTGGACCGCCGACCTGGGGCTTTCAGGGTCAGGGTTAATGGTTCAGAAGCTATGTTCCTCCCATCCTTGTCATACACCTAATGTCTTCTCCTTCTTCTCATCTAGCAATCTATGAAGAGACCAAAGACATCCCACACAGTGTATATATGTTCTTCAATACATCAGACATTCGTGAAGCAGTGCCTGAACCCCCACTGCTGTCCCGGGCAGAGCTGCGTCTGCAGAGATTCAAATCAAGAGTGGAACAACACGTGGAACTCTACCAGGTGAGGCTTGGAGTCTGAGAGGTAGGGCACAGGTCATCAGTGCCGAGGTATGGCCAGGTGGCCCAGTTTGAAGGCTACAGAATCTACATAGCCATTCGTAGAGGACAGAATATTGAGTCCTAGGGTTTTTTTTTTTTTTAAAAAAAAAAAACTCTTAGACTGCATGCTATTAGCTGCATGCTAAAAATGCAGAAAGAACCAGGAGATTGATATCTGTGCTTATATGTCTAGGATCTATAAGTGAGAGATTTAGGGTGTGGCTCAGTGGTAGAGTCCTTGCCCAGAATCCCCCAGTGAGGGGCTGGGGGTGTAGCTCAGTGGTAGAGCCCCTTCCTAGAGTCCCCCAGTGAGGAGCTGGTAGTGTGGTTCAGTGGTAGAGCCCCTGCCTAGAATCCTCCAGTGAAGGCTGGGAGTGTGACTCAGTGGTAGACTGATTGTTTAGCATGACTAAAGAAAGCATTAGGTTCCACACTCAGCATTGAAAAAAAAAAATAAGAGTGAGGAAGGAAAGGAAAAAAGAAGGAGCACACATTTGGAATCCCAGCTCTTGGAAGATGGAGGCAGGAGATCAGGAGTCTGAGACTGGGCTGGGCTACATGAGACCCTGTCTTAAGGGAAAAGTGGTATTTCACTTAACTAAACATGAATTCGAAGGGCTGTAGAGATGGCTCAGCGGCTGGGAGCACCTGTTGCTTTTGCAGAGGACCTGGGCTCAGTTCGCAGCACCCATGCGGTGACTCAAAAGCATTAGCTCCAGTTCTAGGGGATCTGATACACACAAGGAGACAAAACCCTTATAGCACATAAAATAAAACAAATTTGAAAACTTGAAACTGAGGGGCTGGGGTGTAAGTTGGATGGTAGAGTGTTTGCACAGCATGCAGAAAGCCCGGGCTCAATCCCCAGCACACCTGCAGTCCCAGCGCAGGGGAGGTGGAAACGGGATCAAAAATTTAGGTCTAGGGACTGGAGAGATGGCTCAGCAGTTAGGAGCACTGACTGCTCTTCCAGCGGACCTGGGTTCAATTCCCAACACCTACACGGCCACTCTCAACCACCTGTAACTCTAAGATATGACACCCTCACGCAAACATGCATGCAGGCGAAACACCAATGCATCTAATGAGCTGTATGTAGTTGTACCTGGTGTCCCAGCTTCTTGAGACACAAAGGCAGGAAGATGTCATGAACCCAAGCATTCAAGTCCAGCCTAGGTGGAATAGTGACACCTTGTCTCAGACCAAGAAATTAAGTGTTTCAAATGCTTTTCTGGTCTCTTAGGAGTCGCTATTCCGGAGACAGGGTTTTTCTTTGTAGACCTGCTGTTCTGGAACTCACTCTGTAGACCAGGCTGGCCTTGAACTCAGAGTTCTGCCTGCCTCTGCCTTCCGAGTGCTGGGATTAAGGGCATGTGCCACCACTGTCTTGCCAAAAATAACATTTCTAAGCCTGGTTGTGGTGGCGCACACCTTTAATCTCAGCACACAGGAGGCAGAGGCAAAAGGATCTCTGTGACTTCAAGGCCAGCCTGGTCTATGTAGTTAACTCTAGAACAGCTAGGGCTTTGCAGAGAGACCAGGTCTTTTTTTTTTTTTTTTTAAATCCACTGTTGAGAAGACCGTTTTGGACATACACACAATAGTAATTATAAATAAAGTAATAAACAAACTAATGAGAAAATTACTGCTCTCAGAGGCAGTGTCCAAACTGCCAAACCATCTTGCATTGTGGGCCATCCCAGCTGCCATGGCTGAGCATTCCACCATGAAAGAAACTGAGGCCCAGAAAGGGAAAGACATGCCTATGATTCGCAGGCTGGGGGTACAGGATGAGGTGCCTCACGGTGCCTTGAGCACAGCTTGGGCTGTTGTTTTTCCCCATCTGCTTTCTGCTCTTGGGGGCTATTATGAGTGTGGAACCTGCAGGGCCTGTAGTGTGATGTGACCAAAGCCAGTGTCTGGGGATTGTCTGGAAGCCACCTCATGGGGACAGCATAGGGTTACTATCAGGGTATCTGGGGGCATGGTGACAGCTACCCACTCCTCTTTCTTTGCTTCCATTCAGAAATACAACAACAATTCCTGGCGTTACCTTAGTAACCGACTGCTGTCCCCCACCGATACACCTGAGTGGTTGTCTTTTGACGTTACCACAGTTGTCCGACAATGGCTGAGCCAAGGAGGTGAGATTGCTTGTCTGTGCCCACCTTCGGCAGGGTCACCCTATCACTTGTCCTGGCATCACTGAGCCTGACACCTGTCCCCACCACACACACCTGATAGTGATGTCACAGAGCACCCTAGTTAAAAAGTACCCCACAGTTCTAACTGCTTGAACAATAGGTGATTGGTTGTGGTGACCTGGACTCTGCCAGGGAAGTTAGGGACACAGCAGCTACCCAAACAGCTCACCTGAACTCCTTTGGTCCTTTGGGTAGGGTAGTTGAAGAAGAACCGACTTCAGCTAGGTGGTGGTGACTCGGGAGAGAGCTGGAGATGAGCGCTTAGGAGGTGTCCTGACTGTCTCTGTTCAAGGAGGGCTTCCTGGAGGAGGGAGGCATGTGAGGTAATGTCAGTGAGATTAGCAGACAGTCAGGAAAAGGAGATACAAGAGTAGCCTGTACCAAGGCTCTTTGGTCAGGAGAGCCTGACAGGAGGGAGTCGTTTTTCCCTGTCGCTCTCTATCCACAGTACTTGTGTCTGTCTTTCTCTCTCTTCCTTAGATCCATTCAGTCAGTGCCACAGGTTTCTACTGTGAGTGATCTGTGCTGCACGCTGTAGGGGGCATAGTCATAACCCGGTCCTGCCATCACAAGGCCCACAGGGTCTTTCCAGACGCCAGTCTCACAAAGCCCTAGCAGTTTGTCCTGGTCTGCGATGAGGAAGGCCAGAGCAGAGCCCTCCATAGAGGGGGCAGGACTGAGATGAGGGAAGCTCAGATTCAGAGAAACCCAGGGACGTTTAGGACCTGGGAGGGCTTCCTGGATGAGAGTACCTGTGGGGAGACTCATGGGATGTGTCCTTTAGCCGGATGCACGATGGGATTGAGCAGGCTGGCACCAGGAAGAGCTTTGAAAACGGTTAGACAGACGTTGAGAAGTATCTCTTCTCTCTCCATTGATGCTGAGTCTGAAGCATCCAGCAAGGCCCGGTACACAGTAGGAGCTTAGTATCATTTACGTGTCCTCTCAAGGAACGCTTCCCACAGCCACCCGGCTGTGGCATTGTGCTTGCCTTTAATCCCAGCGTGTGAGGCAGAGGCGGGCAGGATCTCTGAGTTCAAGGCCAGTCTACAGAGTGCATTCCAGGATAGCCAGGCTCCACAGAAAACAAACATCTCCCCTGGGCTAGTGAGATGGTTCAGCAGGTAAAGGTGTCTGCTGCCAAGCTTAATGGCCTGAGTTCCATCCCCAGGACCCACATGGTAGAAGGAGAGAACCAACGCCTACAAGCTGACCTCTGACCTCCATGCACACCCTGGCACATGCATACCCTCCACAATAAATAAATAAAATGGGAAAAAATGGCCAAATGAGCAATTTAGTACCCCCCCCCCAAAAAAAACCAAAAAAAACAACCAAAACAAAAAACCCTACCAGTGCAGGATTGGAAAGCAGGCAGCTTAGTTTTTACACTGTACCTTTGCCTGTGGCCCCCTGTGTGGCCTTGGCCAAGTGACTTCCTTTTTGTGTGTCTTCCTTTCTGGCCTGTAAGAGTGAGGTGTTTGAAGATTCAAGGACCTTCCGCAGAGTTTAGATTAGGACCCCGCACCTGCGTTAGGTGTGAACTCTTCTGCTTTACCAAAACTGTTCCTGACCCTGGGTCACAGTGGATGTTTATGACTGAGGATCAGGTTTCTCAGAGCACAAAGAGAATGGACCCACAACAACATGCGTGGTGGCACATGGCCTACTAAACCCTGCACTTGGGAGCCGGAGTCAAGAGGATCCGGAGTGGAGTTCAAGGTCATTCTTAGCCACATAGTGAGTTTGAGAATTTGAGGCCAGCCTGGGCTACACGAGACCCTATCTCAAAAGATAAAGAGGGCCAGGGAGAGGGTTCAGTGGGCAAGAGCTTCCACTTGGCAAACATGAGAACCTGAGTTCGAATCCTCCGCACCCATGTGAAACCAGGCATAGCATATGTCCGTAACCCCAGCCCTGTTAGGGATGGAGTGTATGTGTGGAGACAGGCAGACACACAACTCTGGCCAGCTAGCCTAGCCAAAGGAGCAGGCCCAAGTTCAGAGATCTGCCTCAAAGCGGTAAAGGAGGAAGCAGCTGAGGAGGACACCCAACACCCAGCTGTGACCTCTGCACGTACCGCACACCACACAAACACGCCACATGTTATCATTTTCTATCTCCAAATATGTATGCTGTATGTATCACACACACACACACACACACACACACACACACACTTTTTCTTTTTAAACGAAAGAAATGAAGGCAGGGGATGGATCCCTCCCCTGAGCATGTTGTTCTACTGAGAACAATAAAAGGCGGAAATAGTCAAGCAGAAATGTCAGAGCCTCTGCCTGCCAAGGAGAAAGTGAAGGGATGGCAGTGTGAGAGGGATGTGTGTCTTTTGGAGCCTCTGCTAGGGGTTGACGTTTGAGCTGAGCCCTGAATAAGGGCGAGAAGGGACCAGCAACTCAAAGACTAGGAGCAAGAGTGAGGTATGTGGGGTGACAACAGGAAGGAGCCCCTGGGGTTGGCAGCTTCCTGCCGGTCGGCCTCCTCCCTCAAACTGGGTGAGTCATAACCTCAGATTCCTTCCCTCTCCCACAGACGTAATACAGGGCTTTCGCTTCAGCGCCCACTGCTCTTGTGACAGCAAAGATAACGTACTCCACGTGGAAATCAATGGTGAGCCTGATGCCTGGTGTAGTTTGTGCGTGTGTGCCTGTTGAAATCATGTATCCTTGCTCACCCACACATCCCTCTGAGTGTGTATGTCTTTCACCCCAACATCCAAACCTAAACAGGGATCAGTCCCAAACGTCGTGGTGACCTGGCCTCTATTCAAGACATGAACCGACCCTTCCTGCTCCTCATGGCCACCCCACTGGAGAGGGCCCAACACCTGCACAGCTCGAGGCACCGCAGAGCCCTGGATACCAACTACTGCTTCAGGTGAACTTCTCTGCCTTCCACTGAGGCTGCTCAGGACTGGGGCTTGACTGTAGTCTGTGGGACCCGTATGCCACCATTGATGCCTGACTGGTGCTCTAAGCCTGAAGGGCTTCCTGGTTCTGTAGGCAGCTGAGAGTCCTAGAATATGGGGTATTTTCTTACTGGAGTGGTGGGATGAGAGAATTTAGGAAGGCTGGCACAAGAGTTAGAAGTCTATGTTGGAAGGTTGTCTTGTTGGATTTTAAGTTCTAGCTAGGTAGATTTCTGCCCTGTTGAGATTCTAATGAAAGAAGATTTACTGTGAGCAGCTGAGTGTTGACCTCAGGAAAGCAGGAGTGTTGAGATCCTAGCTTTTGGGTTCCCAATCAAAAGTGGTCTGCTTCGAGTTCCCGTGCTCCTGCAGACGGTAGTCTTCGGTGTTAGCCGCTGCTGAGTGGTGAAGAGAGAGCTCGGAATGGCTGGATCTGGTTTGGGGATGTTAGCGCCAAGGTTGGAAGTGGGGAAAGCCAGGATGGGAGTCTCCTGAGGGTCAGCACCCTTGATCCTGCCGTGCTGCAGCCTGAAGAAGTTGGGAGGTTGGACTTTCTGAGATGTAGGCTTAGGTGTTGGTGTGTTGGAATACAACATTGAAATACAGGACTCTGAGGAGACAAGATCTTCAAGAGTCGGAAAATGGGACTTCTGGAGTGCCCAGCCCAGATTACTCGCAGGATGGCAAGACACCCCCCCTTTTTTTCTTTTCTTTTTTGTTTTTTTGTTTTTGTTCTTTGAGACTGGGTTTCTCTGTAGCTTTGGTGCCTGTCCTGGAACTAGCTCTGTAGACCAGGCTAGCCTCGAACTCACAGAGATCCTCCTGCCTCTGCCACCCGAGTGCTGGGATTAAAGGCGTGTGCCACCACCACCCAGCTGGCAAGCTCTTTTTATTGGTTGTTTTAAAGTTATATTGTGTGTGTATGCGTGAGTGTGTGTGTCGGGGGCATCCATGTCACATGACACTTGTGTGAAGGTCAGAGGACAATCTTTGGGACTCAGTCCTCTCCTTCCGCCTCGGATTTATGTCTTTATCCCAGGCTGGCTTGAATTCTCTGGCTTGGAATTACAGGTGTGTACAGCCACCTGGTTCCAGAATGATGGACCCATACGAAGCTTCAATGCTGCAGATGTGAGGAAGTTGAAATGCTAGCTCCTCGAAGGTTTGAAATCCAGGGTAGGAGTGTTGAGAGCAATGAGCTGACCTGGCCGTTCCCTGCTTGAGATTGCATAGTTGTGTTCCGTGTCAGTCCTCAGCATCTTCAACACCTGTGCCATCAGCCTTCACATAGGAGCAGATAGAAGTTCTGACAGATTAATAATAATTAATTTTGACAATTAATTACCAGGTAGCTCTGCGAGCTCTGTTCCCCCACACTAGAGAGCAAACCTAGGAAATTATGAAAATCTCTCTCTTTCTGTCTCTCTCTCCCTCCCTCCCTCTCTCTGTATGCTCATATATATGTATATATTTATACATATATAGATAAATATATATACAAATACATTCATTTGTTCTGGCTATGCTTGCTGTCTATGTGGACCCTGGAAAACTCAAGTTTTCATGCATAACAACCCCTTTACTCACCCAGCCATGTCCCCAGCTGTGACAACCCATTGTGTACGAAAGAACACAGTGCCATTTAGGAAGGTTTGCCAGATAGAACAACCATGATCTGATGGGTACTGTAGTTGCCAGCTACCATGTTTCTCTGAATCAGAGGGCAGATGAACATTAAGCAGTACCACGGGTATGCACCCAGCAGAATACAGTTGGCGGAAACCTTGTCAGTTTCTTCAGCAAACACAGTACAAAGAATAGGGGGATATATAACAACAGCACTGGAAGGGGGGGAGAAGAAGAAAGGGAAAAGAGACATGCTGTATGGGACCTTTTGGGACCTGTGAACTTCGAGTAGTATTTGATTTTTAATAAGTTGCTTTTAAATTCTTATCTAGAATTTTATTGTTGTTGTTGCTGCTTTTGTGTTTCTGAGGAGGGAACTCAGCACCTTATACATGATAGGGAAGTACTCTGCCACTGAGCCACGCCCCCAGTCCCTCACTGGGGGATTCTAGGCAGGGGCTCTACCACTGAGCCACACCCCAGCCCCACACTGGGGGATTCTAGGCAGGGGCTCTACTACTGAGCCACACCCCAGCCCCTCACTGGGGGATTCTAGGCAGGGGCTCTACCACTGAGCCACACCCCAGCCCCTCACTGGGGGATTCTAGGCAGGGCTAGAGCCACTGAGCATATTGATTTGTACTTTTGACTCATGTTAACATTTTAAAATATTCTACAAAAGCCAAATAAACAAATGAAAAGAATACAGGGGCAGAATGGAAGTAGGTAGAATGAAACTAGCCACAAGTTGGCTACTGTTGACACAGTTGTGAGGATGGGAACTGTTGAGAATCCATAATTCAACTGGGCAGTGGTGACACATGCATTTAATCCCAGTATTTGGGAGGCAGAGGCAAGTGGATCTTTGTGAGTTTGAGGCCAGCTGGGTCTACAGAGTGATTTCCTGGACAACTAGGGCTACACAGAGAAACCCTAACTCAAAAAAACAAGAAGAAAAAAAACCCCATAATTCAGAAGTCTAAAATCTAGCTGGCCGGCTGTGGTGGACACAACTATAACAACAGCACTGGGGAAGTAGAAGCAGCAAAGCCAGTGTGTTTGGGGGCAGCCTGGACTATGTTAGACCCTGCATCGAAAGGGGCAGGACATCTGGAGAGCTGGCTCAGCAGCGAGAGCTTGAGGACCCACATTCAGCGCTCAGCACCCACATGGTGACTCATAACAATCCCTAACTTCAGTTCCAGGGAATCTGATTCCTTCTTCTGGCCTCTGTGGGCACTGTACATATGGAGTGCACACATATCCGTGCAGGAAAACACTCATACGTGTAAAAATGCTCTTAAATAGCCAGGTTTGGTGCCACACATCTCTAATCCCACACTCAGCAGGCAGAGATAGGGTCTTCATATGAGTTTGAGGCCATCCTGGTCTACATAGTAAATTTCAGGATGCCATTGTAGAGAGCCTGTCTCATAAAATATGAATAATTAAATAACATTAAAATAAATGAGGGGGGAGCAGGAGGGTACTTAACGTTTGGTAAAGTCCGTGTAAATATCCTGTATCCCAAAACGTCCAATCTGAAAGGCTTCCTTTGGTCGAGTGTTCTGTTTATACTGTAACAGTCTGCAGACTGGCAAGGGATTGTGCAACGCCTAGGACTGCCCTCCAGGAAGTCCAGGTGTGTCATGGTCACCAGGAGAGCTGTTGGTCTTCAGCCCAGCACCCGTGGTTCAGCAGGAATGCGCAGGTTGAGCCCACAGGCACCTCAATGTTCAGTGTTGCTGTGGATTATGTGGCTCTTGTCCTGGGGTTTGCTCATGGTCACCTCCCTTTTAGTCACAATGACCTGTGTGTCTCCTCCCGGAATTTGTCCCTGTGGAACACTTATGTATATCCTCGGATGCTTTATTTTTCTTTTTTTTTTTTAAGATTTTTATTTATTTATTATGTATACAATATTCTGTCTGTGTATATGCCTGCAGGCCAGAAGAGGGTACCAGACCTCCCTACAGATGGTTGTGAGCCACCATGTGGTTGCTGGGAATTGAACTCAGGACCTCTGGAAGAGCAGTCAGTGCTCTTAACCACTGAGCCATCTCTCCAGCCCCCCGGATGCTTTATTTTTCATTGTTTGAAATAAGGTCTCCCTATGTAGCCCTGTCTGGCTTGAAACTTCCTGCATGGACCAGGCTGGCTTCAGACTTTCAGAGATCCTTGCATTTCTGGTGCTCACTTCTGGGATTATGGTTGTGCACAGCCATGCCTGCTCAGGGTACATGTTCTTTTTTAGTAGGCCAATTTACAGTGGATTTTGTTTGTTTGTTTTGTTTTCTGAGACAGGGTTTCTCTGTGTAGTCTTGGCTGTCTTTGAACTCGCTTCGTAGACCAGGTTGGCCTCGAACTCAAAGAGATCTGCCTGCCTCTACCTCCCGAGTGCTGGAATTGTACACTGCCTGGGCAAAATTTTAGTTTTTATTTATTTTACTTTTGTGATGTTTTGTCTGCATGGATGTATGTTTACTGCATGTATTCATGTTGCCCACAGGGCAGAAGAGGGTGCTGCACCCTCTGGAGCTGGAGTTACAGATGGTTGTGAGCCTTCATGTGGGAGCTGGTAATCGAACCCAGGTCCTCTATAATAACAGTCACTGTGCTTAACCATTGAGCCATCTCCCAGTCTCTTTTTTTTAATATTTATTTATTTATTTATTATGTATACAATATTCTGTCTGTGTGTATGCCTGCAGGCCAGAAGAGGGCACCAGACCCCATTACAGATGGTTGTGAGCCACCATGTGGTTGCTGGGAATTGAACTCAGGACCTTTGGAAGAGCAGGCAATGCTCTTAACCTCTGAGCCATCTGTCCAGCCCCATCTCCCAGTGTCTTGCCCACATTTTAGAATTACTTTTCAGGTGTCATGAAGCCTGCATTTTCCTTCTTTGAGTTATTTTATTTTGAGTCTAAAAACAGTCACCAGCTACTGCTGAGAATTTGGAAAATCCAGAAAGCCATCGCACTACTGGGCATAGAAACTCACTGTCATCACTTTAATACATGTTCTGCTAGCAGTTTCATTTGTATTGGAGTTTGAATTATACTATACCTGTATCTTTACATGGTGTTTCTGATACATGCCATTACACAGATGCTAAAATGTTCTTACTGGTCAGTCTGGGCTACATGAAGTCTGAGCCAACCTAGGCTACATGATGTGATCTTGTTTTAACTATCTTCCCTCTTTTGGGGATCATGCAGAGTGATGTGGTAATTGCCTGTAATCCAAGAATTTGGGAGGCTAAGGCAGGATTATAAGGAGTTCAAGGCTAGCCTGGTGTACATCACAAAACCCAGTCTGAAAAAAAGAGAGATAGTTTCCCATGATGAGAAGGAGACAGACAATCATTGTTAAAAACAATGCTGAAACATTCTGGCAAGGAAAACTAGTCTGGTGAAGAGGCCAGGTTAGAAGCCAGGCCAGAGAGAGTGAATATCATAAGCCAAGTGTGGCGGCACGCACTTGTGATCCCAGCACTTGAGAGGCAAAGGCAGGAGGATCAGGAGTTCAAGGTCAGCTTTGGCTACCAAGGGACTTGTAGTCCAGTCTTGACTACATGAAAGTCTGTCTCAAAAAAGACAAACAAAAGAAATATTGGGAATCCTGGTGCTGGTGTTATATACCTTTAATCCCAGCACTCAGGAGGCAGAGGCAGGCGGTTTCTAAATTTGAGGCCAGCCTGGTTTACAGAGTGAGTTCCAGGACAGCAAGGGCTATCCAGAGAAACCCTATCTTAGGAGAGAGAGACAGAGGGAGAGGGAAAGGGAGAGGGAGAGGGGGAGAGAGAGAGAGAGAGAGAGAGAGAGAGAGAGAGAGAGAGAGAGAGAGAAATTAATTTGGGACTATTTAATTTTCCTATTCTGATTAAGTTTGTTTTATGGTGGAAATTTCAGATGTACACAGAAGCAACAGAGGTAACATAATCCTCTTCCAGCTTCCGACATTATCATGATTTTTTACCCACTTCAAATCTGGACACTTTGGGGCTGGAGAGATTGCTCAGCAGTTGAGATCACTGGCTCTTCTTCCAGAGGACCTGGGTTCAGTTCTTGGCACCCCACATGGTCACTTACAAGGATAACATCTATAACTGCAGTTTCCGGGGACCTGGTGCCCTCTTCTGGCCTCACTGAGAATTAACACACACACACATGGTTCACATCAACTTACATAGGCACACACATAACACTTATTTTTTAAAAATAAATACATACATCTTTAAAATATAGAAAAGTCGGATGTGGTGGCACACATGCCTTTAATCCTAGCACTTTGGAGGCAGAAGCAGGTGCATCCCTGAATTTGAGGCCAGGCTACACAGAGAAACCCTATCTGAAAGCAAACAACACCAAAAACCATACAGAAATTCACATTTCCTTGTAATAGTCATAGCATTACATCCCCAGGATTGAACTGAACAATTGTTTCGATGCACACTCTGGATGGTGGTGAGCAAGGCCTATCAGAGAGACCTGTGTTGATTTGTGTAATTGATACTCACTGAACATCCATTGCTGCCAGGCGCTATTTCAGGATTTAAGTCTCCCTGGTGATTGACAGTTGAGCTGAGGTGGAAAAACACGTCATTATATATTTATTTGTTTGTTTTCAGGCAAGGTCTTGCCCTGTAGCTGTAGCTGGCTTAGGATTTACAGAGATTCCCTCCTGCCTCTATGGTAGGATTAAAGGCATGCACCACCATGGATGGGTTTATTTTTACATTTTATTATTATTTTTTTATTTATTTAGTATGTATACAATATTCTTTCTACGTGTATGCCTGAAGGCCAGAAGAGGGCACCAGACCTCATTCCAGATGGTTGTGAGCCACCATGTGGTCACTGGGAATTGAACTCAGGACCTTTGGAAGAGCAGGCAATGCTCTTAACTGCTGAACCATCTCTCCGGTCCCTACATTTTATTATTTTATGTGAGTGTACACATGTACGATGGTGCAAATGAGGAGGGCAGAAGACAGCTTTGTAGAGCCTGTTCTCTCCTTCCATGTTCATGTGGGTTTGGGGAATCACGCTCAGTTCATCAGGTTTTCGAGGCAGTCTTCTCTATCTGCATCCTGTCAACTCTGAGCCAAACTTAAATGAAGTAGAGGGGGAAGGCAGAGTGGGCTTATCTGCAGAGAACAAGCTAGGCAAACAGCATGTGCCAAGGCCCTGAGGTGGGACCGATTGTGTTTTGACTTTTTGAGACACAGTCTCACATAGCTGACGCTAACCTCAAATTCGCTGTGTCTCCAAGGAGGGCCTTGAACTTATCATCCTGCCTTACCTCTCAAGTGCTGGGATTATAAGTGTGTGTTCCCACGCGGGCTAGGCCTGTGTCTGGGGACTAGAGAGGAAGCCTGTGTGACTGATGATGTGGGTGAGAGGAGACTGAGGGAAGCCAGTTCTGGCGCACCTGTGACTCATGGTGATAACTTAGGCCTTTGCTATAAATGGGACAGAGCCACGTCTGGGACGGAAGAGTGGTGTGACAAGCTGTGACAAGTGGCCTCCGAAGGCCTCCGAGGCAGCAGCCTGTTTTGTTTGTGCCAACCGGCGTCACGGCCTCACAGAGTAGTGGTTCGGTAAACATTAGTTGTACAAATAGGACATGTCAGCGCACGTGGGGCTGGGATTACACTTCTGTGCTCCATGTGTGGATGTGACATGATTTATGACGTCCTCCCATGTGAGTGCTCATGGGGTTTCTTAGTGCTTGTTGTGAGCCCTGCCAATATTTACTAAAGTTGGGAAAGGCTTCACCAGCAGCCTGGATGGTTGCTCTCAGTGTTGCTGTCATCACAGGGGTCCTGGGGAGGCTGAGCCGAGGGCAGCCTAGGGTGCAGCATATGGACAGGCTGGAGAGGCGGCGTGACTCTCCCTGCTCTTTTCTTCTTCTTTTTTTTTTTCTTTTTCTTTTTTGGTTTTTTGAGACAGAGTTTCTCTGTAGCTTTGGAGCCTGTCCTGAAACTAGCTCTTGTAGACCAGGTTGGCCTTGAAATCAGAGACCCGCAGGCCCCTGCCTCCCGAATGCTGGGATTAAAGGCGTGTGCCACCACCTCCCGGCCTGTCCCTGCTCTTGACTTGCCTTCCTCCTGCCCACAGCTCCACCGAGAAGAACTGCTGTGTGCGACAGCTGTACATTGACTTTCGGAAGGATCTGGGCTGGAAGTGGATCCATGAGCCCAAGGGCTACCATGCCAACTTCTGTCTGGGGCCCTGTCCCTACATTTGGAGCCTGGACACACAGTACAGCAAGGTGGGTCTGGCTCATGATACAGGATGGAGCAAAGGCTGGAGTGGTAGGGAGAGAAAGAGATTGGACCCGTGTGGGGACAGCGGAATAGGGTGAAAGAGAAACAAGACAGAAACAGGGAGAGGCAGGGATGGGGACAGATGACAGGTAAGAGAGACAAAGAGATGAAGCAATGGGTAGAGAAAAATGGGAGAGACAGAGATAGAAATAGACAGATTGGGAAAGATAGGGAGAAAGATGGAAGTTGGGGAGAGACAGAGATGGGGAGACTCAGAGATAAGAGACACAGAAATGTGGAGACACTAATGGGGAGAATCTGTGGACCCTGATCGTAACCCTGGCTCGCCCGCAGGTTCTTGCCCTCTACAACCAACACAACCCGGGTGCTTCGGCGTCACCGTGCTGTGTACCACAGGCGCTGGAGCCGCTGCCCATCGTTTACTACGTGGGTCGCAAGCCTAAGGTGGAGCAGCTGTCCAACATGATCGTGCGCTCCTGCAAGTGCAGCTGAGGTCCCGCCCCGCCCCGCCCCGCCCCTCCCGGCAGGCCCGGCCCCACCCCCGCCCCGCCCGCAGCGCTCGGGGCCGTATTTAAGGACACCTGCACCCCTGCTAAGCCCACCATTAATGGGGGTGTTCATTAAAGGTGAGAGAGGACTGGTGGTCTCCGTGTCATTGGGCGCCGAATTGCGTCTCCCTCCTTACTGAGGCTCCCGCGCATCGTCCCACCACCCTGTGCCGCTGCCTTCAGTTCTTAATGAAAACCCCAGGGTTCCAAGTGGGCAATGCCGGCGCCCAGAGGAAAACTCTATTAAACTAGACTCAGGGATCGAGTTCGGTTGGCGCTGTTCATAGTGCCTTATATCTCGCAGCATCTGCTGAGACAATCCCGGAGAACCTGAGTTTCTGCAGTTGCCTGGGATGAGGGGTGAAGAAGTGTTAAAAATGCTGGTTCGACGGGTTGTGGTGGTCCACATGATGAGTCCCAGAACTCCGGAAGCAGAGGCAGGGGGATCTTCGAGTTTGAGACTAGCCAGGGCTCTATGGTGAGATCCTGTCTCAAGCGGCAAACAAACTACTGGTTCAAAGTGGGGCACGTGGTGCCTGAAATGCCAGCACCGGGAAGGCAGGGAAGGCAAGAGGACCTGGAGCTCGGGCCTCTGGGCTGTCGGACTGGGTCTCAGCAAAATTCAGTGAGTGGTGGTGGTGGTGGTGGTGACTGTGTGGCGGTGTGCAAAGAAACTTTTGGGGGAGAGACAGCTCCCAGGAGGAAGTGGTATTTGAGACTTGAAGGAATTTAGGGGAGACATGGAGGTGCATTCTTGGAAGACCAGAAGTGACAACCACTTTGGGGTGTGCCATCAAGTGAGGAAAGAGACCAGAGGAGAACAAGGGAAAGGTGTTAGGTGCTGAGTCAGACTTGAGCCAGCACGAGCCAGGGGGTGACAGCTCTCCTACACCTCAGGTGTGTGGCTGTCCTCCCTGGTTCACAGCAGGCTTCCCATGGCCTAAGGGAGCAGGGGTTGGCAGACTTTGGCCCAAAGCCCACCTCAGCCTACAGCCTGTTTCTGTAAATAAGTTCTGCTGGCCCACAGCCACACTTGCTCCTTCCTCCACATACTGTCTGCAGCCATGTTGCCGCCTCTGCTGCATAGCCCAGTGTACACAGGGCCAAAAATACCACCTGGTTCCTCAGAAAAAGTTTTCTAGGATGGGTGTGATGATACATGCCTGTAGTTTTGGCAGGAGGCAGAGGCAGGAGGATCACTGCAAGTTCAAAGCCAACCAGAGTGAGTTCATATGGAGAGTCTTGACTCAATATTTCCCATTCTCTCCAAAAGCTTGTCTTTTTTGGTGGGGACTGTTTGCTCTTCACAGATAGAAGTTCCGACTTGCAGGAGCCCTTTATTTTTTAAATCCATAGAGCTATTGAGTGGCAGAGCTGGGATTTGAACCCATGGTCTGTACATGTACCTGAGACTGCTTTCTTGATCATATCAAGACTAAAGGACCCCAAATGAACTTGGGGGACATGGAAGCGTGAGTATTACCAGATGATCTAAGATACTGAATTCAGGGGCTCAGATTCTGGTAAGTCAATGAGAGTGAACTGGAGGTGGACATGTGGTGTGAGCATAACCTTGGGAAAATTATCTAGGCAAGAAATAGCCATGGCCTGCGCCCTGTGCCGTCTCATCCCTTCCGTCTGCTGCAGTGAGCTTGTGAGCTCTTCTTGCTTCCTCCTTCCCCATCTACTTTCCTCCTTTCTCCTGAGTTCACTACCCCTACCCTCTGCCTTTCTCAGGCCCCCAGGACTCCTGGACTTGCTTTTCACTCAGGGAATGTTCAGGAGAGAGGCGGATGGAGGGCAGTGCCTTTGCTCTGAAGCTGACAGTCCTGAGACTGGGTAAGTCGGCCCTAGGCCTCCTGACCTCTGCCCATTCCAGGTATGAGAGCCTCAAGGACCAGGTTGGACTTGGTTTGGTGACAGGACAGCAGGACGAGCTCACTCTGCCAGGACATTTACCATTGCCACTAGTTCACACCACTGAGGCCTGGCCCCAGGAGGGGGAGAAATAAGCAAGGACACACATTGTTGGCACTGGAACCCCTCAACCGCTAAATACTCCCACCACCTTCAGCAGAAGCCAAAATAAGAACCGTGTCCCACAACCACACCAAACATTCACCTCTCAGGACTGGTGACACGCGGATTCTGACACCTGGCCATAGTCATAGACCACACAGACACAGACTATAAACAGCCCAGCCCCGGAGCCTCACAGGGACATGGCGGAAGGAGAGAGTTTGATAGAAAAGGCCATCACAGGGCCATGGTTCCACCACATGCCAGACAGATTCACAGTGTCACATGCACCAGACACACACCACAGCATCAGAGCCCTTTTGGGAAACAGACCTCCCCACCCCCAGCAGTTACACAAACATCCTCCACGGGGTCATGGTCATTGCGTGACCCATCACAAACCCACTCATACCACACACACTGAGGTTTTTATACACGTCACAACTCCGACCAGACTACCAACAGGTCACAGCTACCGTCTGGCACCCTTCACACACACCCACTTGCTTGGGGAGTCCCAAGTGACCTCACAGACCCAGACACAGTCACACCCAGGATCCCAGACGTAGCAGCTCCCACGCACCCAGACACACCCCCAGGCTTCCCAAGCCGTTACACCAGCCCTTCACCCTGAAGCCTGCCTGCTGGCTGTGCCCCATGCCCTGCCCAACTGCCTGTTGCTCCTAGGCAGGCCTGTCTGCTGGCAGTCATGGGGGAGGGTAATTTGCAGACTCAGCACCTTTGCTGGCCCTTGCACTGCCCTGATGCCCTGGCACTTGGGCTCAACAGGTTGCCTGACCCAGCACAGCTGGGACTACCCAGAACATCTACTTCAAGCAGGACAGGGCACAGGGTGGCCGGGTAGTCCCGCCCCTTAGGCAGCTGGGGCATGGGGGAAGCTGTGGAGAGAGCCTGGGTTCCGGCTGGATCCCCAGTTTCCTGTCCAGCTTCTAGAGCAGGAAACAGCCAAGGAGGCCTGCACAGGCCTTCCTGCCCCCTCCTAGACCTGCTGGGTCTGGATGAACGGGGGAGGGGAAGGGAGACAGGAACAGGATTCCCCTTGAAGCCTAGTCTCCAGGCATGCGCTGTACCAATGTGTTTGTTTCTAGTGTGTCCTTATAAGTGTTCTGAGTGTGAACACACGCACCCTCTTCCTTCCCCCCTTTCTCTGTCTGTCTGTCTTTCTGTCTTTCTCCTGAGGGCTTTTGGACAGCATGGCATTGTCAATTTGGCGTGTTAATCCCAGCATGCATTCTGCTCGGCGTTTGTGGCTGAGTGTCTGCTGCTGGACAAGCTGGGGTACTTTCTGTGGGTTCTCTGCTGGCACTGTTTGTAGGTGAGAGGGTATACCAGTGGGTTGCCTATCTGGAACAAGTTTCGAGTCTGATCCCCTCACCCCAAGCAGCTTCACAGTTCTCTGGGTGTAAATTTTTGCAGTTAGTGTCAGTTCTACTTGAAATCAGGGTGTTTTCTGCATGTTTGTGGCTCTGTGAGGATTTTTTGGAAAGGTGTGTGTTTTGTTACATGTGCTGTTTCTGATGCTGTACTTGTATGCTGGTCACCAGTGTGTGTGCCTTGTGGGAGGGTGATTTGGAGGTTACAACTGTGTGTGTGTTAGTTATAATATATGGGGGGGGTAAGTATATGTGAGTGCTGCTTCTGGTGGTGGTCCGAGGCGTCAGAGGCCCCTGAAGGTGGAGCGACAGGTTAATAGTGAGCTTTACCTGACATGGGTGCTGAGGACAGAACCCAGGGCCTCTGGAAGAACTGTGAGCCATCTCTCTGGCCCACTGTGAGTGCAGAAGTTCAGGCTTTAGGTGTGCTGGGAAATCTCTGCAGCCTCAGGGTCTCGTGTAGCGTTTGCTGGCTTTGAACTTGAACTCCTAGTTGTCCCACTTCTCTCTGTAGAAAGCTGGCAGTGTGGGTTTCATGCAGCTTTGAGGATGAAACCCCAGGCAAGCACTGTACCAAGTCACAGCCCCAGCCCAGAGGGCTGCATTTTGCGAGTGTTTTGTTCATAGTCCAACACATATTTCAGTTTGTACTCGCGGTACATCTCCAACACACTGTGGCCCTTGGTGTCTGTGTGAGCGGTCATAGTGGGCTCTGAGGCCTGCATGTCCGTTTTAGACTGGCATCAGCGAGGGTGGGTGTCAGTATGCTGGCGGGGTTAGCATCGGGCTGGTGACTTCAGTATGTGAGCTGTATGGGTCACTTTTGAGTGTTCAGAGGTGTCAACACTAGGATTGGCGGGTGTGTGTGTGTGTGTGGGCTAAACTGTGTGCTGATGTTTTCAAAGGAGGGAACTTCCTATCTTGTGAGGCCATTGGCTGTTGTGTGATCAGTGCTGGTTGGCCTTTGTGCTGAGTGGAGCCTGTCTGCGGTGTCCCCTTGCTGGCGGGTGCCACGCTGGCTTGGGGCTGGCTGTGGCAACGGGCAGGGCAGGGCAGGGCAGGGGCTGTGGTGGGCACTGGCCTTACGCCCAGCCTTGGTATAAATATCCCCAGGCTGCCCGCTGCTGTTTACTCGGCCGGAGCCCTGGGGGCGGCCCCAACAGGTTCTGGCGGGGGGGGGGGGGGGGGTGACCCGGCTACAGCACAGACATTTCCTTCTGCTCAGACAGGCAGGCAGCCTTGCTGGCCTCTCGTGGGTGGGGACAAGGTGGTGACCCCTTGTTTTAGGTTCCTAGGGGCCACCAGTGGAGCTCTGACCTGGATTTCCCAGGGTCTGGGAGGCAAATGGGGTAAGGATATGGACCAGCAGACAGCAGGGAGAGGGAGAGAAAAAACGTGAGGGTGAAGGCCGGCGGGGGAAGAAGGGGGCAGGCTACATTCACAGTAAAGGAGCTAAGAGCCTGGTGAACAAGGGGCAGAGAAGTGTGTTTGAGGGACCAAGGGCAGAAGCCCAGGAGAAAGAGGAAAGGATGGGAGACATGGGGGCACAGATGGGAGAGGAAGGAAATGGGGATGGTGTGGGTCAGACAGGGACCTTTCCAAAAAAGAGCTAAGGTTGGGGAGCAGGAGGCAGAGAGGTGACGGTAGACAAGGGTACGGGGCAACGGCCACCTGAGCCCAGTCCAGGGCAGGACAGACAGGAGACATGGAGGTGGGGGCCGGATACCCACAGAGGGGCTCTCCCCTCCCTGACTCAGCCTCCCCGCCCACCTCATCCCCAGGAACCAGATCAGAGGCTGAGGCGCCAGCCACCACGGGGGAGGGAGGGTCTGCTCAAGCAGGGTGTGCCTTTGCTGTCTGCCCCCTCCTCTGTCTCCACCTTTCTTCCTGTCTCCTCATCTAATCCCTGTCCTTGTGGCGGGCTCCACCTCTCTCTCATTTGCAGACTCAACCATCTGACTAAGCCCAGATCCTGACTCAGTGGCTGTGTGGCTCAGCTCTCTTTAAAGTTACATAACAAACTGATGGACGGCAGCCTTTCTGTCTTCAATCAGTTTAATAATCAGACAGAACACTGGTCAACTGAAAAGACTTAAGCTAACCCAGCTCCCCAAAGAGCACTCTTGGCTCCTGCTGGGAGCCCCCAGCAGGCCTCTGGGGGACAAGGGCAGGGCTGTAACAGCACATCACTCGTACACATGCCATGGCACTTCCATCTCCCACAGGCTCTCTCGGTTTGTCTTCTGTCCCCTCTGTTGTCTGGCCCCCACAGTCACACGCTGGCAGGAGTGGCATGTAGGAGTGTGTTCTAGTCTTGCTCTGCCTGGAAGGCCAGGTGATCTCAACAGCTTTTCTGGGCTGTTTCGTCATTTGTGACAAGTGGCAGTTGACAGTCTGGATCAGGTTGTCAAGAGGTGTCACCAC
Source organism: Myodes glareolus (assembly GCF_982192425.1). Taxonomy (NCBI): domain Eukaryota; kingdom Metazoa; phylum Chordata; class Mammalia; order Rodentia; family Cricetidae; genus Myodes; species Myodes glareolus. The sequence goes on along the minus strand of NC_142026.1, from coordinate 59,852,346 downwards.
TGCCTCAGGCAGCCTGGCCCAGGTGGAACTACTGAGGTCGTTTCCATATTTCAAGCTTTCATGCCAACACCCTCTGTCCCGAGTAGCTCTCTGGGTGAGTTTAGTTGACCCAGGGGTCAGGACTTTAGCTCAAGAAAGCAGTTTTAAGGGTCCTGCAGGTATAGCCAAATAGAATGCCACAATTGTCTCAGAGTAGCTTGCCTCTTCAGGCTCAGACACATTAGCCTCCATCCTCAGAAGGGACAGTAGCAGGTCCCTTCTATCTGCTGGGGCAGCAGGAGCCGGGTGTGGGGCATGGGAAGGTAGGACGTCTGGGTTCCCACAGGCCATGGCTGACTCACAGGCAGCCATCTGGCTCTCATTAGTCCCAGGCAGCAGGGGGCTCTGTGGGGAGGGCCCTGTGGGGCGGGCCCTGTGGCCTGCTGGGGGCAGGGACACTAGGGCAGGCTCTCTGTGTGTGTGTGTGTGTGTGTGTGTGTGTGTGAGAGAGAGAGAGAGAGAGAGAGAGAGACAGAGAGACAGAGAGAGAGAGAGACAGAGAGAGAGAGGGGGAGAGGTGACTCAAGACACATGATAACAGCCTATGTGTACTTGGAGAGTGTAAACAGGAGAGGGGGAGGGAGGTGGAAGAAGTGAAGAAAAGGAAAATTGTGGCTAGGAAGGGGGGCTAATAGGGGACGGTCCCCTTCTTCAAGTGCCTCCTACACTCAAGCTGGCCCTGTGGTTCCCAGCTCTGCCTCTCTCTGCCAGCATTCCCAGCCAAGGTCCAAAGGGAGCAGCAGAGCCTGGTGCCCTCTGGGTTCCCCTGACCCCCACCCAGAGGGAAGTCTCACTGGGTACCCAGGCTTCTGCTGCCCATAGCTGCCAGGCCTGGGGGCGGGGACATAGAGGAGCAGAGACATAAAGGCTGAGACAGGGACAGACAGTAAGGCAGAGGCCTGGAGAGAAACGGAATGGACACACAGAAGGGATGAGAAGGCCTGAAGACTGAGGTACAGGAGAGAGGGGACCAGTGTAGGACACGGGCACAGAGAAATGGAAAAGCCCAGAACTGGGCGCAGCCTGATCTAAACACTAGAATCCATGTGACAGCTGCAGCCACAATCGTTCAGGGCTCTGTGTGGGCACAGCACCCATAACACAGAGAAAGGCAGAAGGGTGGATGCACAGATGTTGGAGACCTAAGAAACTAAAAGAGGGGAGAGGGGATAAGAACAAGACTGGTAGGCCAGGGCATGCACAGCATGTGGGAGGCAGAGACAAGAGGACAGAGTTTCAGGACAGCCAGGGCTACAAAGCAACAGGCTAGCCAGCTCCTCGGTGAGACCCCATCTCAAAGAGAAAGGACAGAGAGGTAGGGCCAAGGAGAGAGGGGCAATGACTTTCCAGAAGAGTGGAAACCCCATAAACAGAAGTGTGGGCATTGTCTGAAGTGTGTCAGGCCTGGGGGCCTGCCCTGATGGCCCCCAAGTCACTAAGCCAGCCTGTAATCAGCTGCCTGTAATCAGCTGCCTGTAGGGGGATGGGCAAGGTGTGTCACTGGCTGGAAGGGTGGGAGCCATCAGTCCCCATCTAGCTCTGGGCTGGGCACATCCTCGGGTTCTTCTTCATCAAAGTATCGCTCCTCCTCGTCGCGTGCCACAATGTCCAGGTTATCAAAGTCAGGGTTGTCATCCACCGCGCTGCAGAAAAGGAAGCTGTCAGTGGTCATGGGGCCCAGGTCAGGGGAGCTGACTCCCTGGGGATGCTGGGCCTTTTGGAATCCCAATCAGTCTACATAAAAAAACACTGGCTTTGAGGGTTGGAAAGATTACTCAGGGGTTAAGAGCCTTGCCTGCTCTTCCAGAGGTCCTGAGTTCAATTCCCAGCAACCACATCTGTAATAAGCAGCTCACAACCATCTGTAATAAGATCTGGCATGCAGGCATACATGCAGGCACAACACTGTATATATGATAAGTAAATCTTAAAAAAAAAAAAAATGAACCAAAACTCTGGCTACTCTGCAGATTGGAAGATGTGAGAACACCAGGGCCTGCAGGGGCAATGTGGCACTTTGACTGTTCCCATAGCACCCCAGTCCCATGTGGATCTGAGTCACCGAGGTGTCACTCATCCAAGATGGACCCTTAGCAATCTCAGGTCTACCCTGGCACCGGTGTCCTTTGTGTCCCTCGCCTTCACTCTTGGCAGATCTGCTCAGATGCCACCCACTAAGGCTCTGACAACACACTGTCCTCTCCCCTTCTGAGCTCCACCACTAATGAAGTTGGGCAGACTGCCGTCAATAGAAGGGGGCCTCTTTCAGGCAGGGAATCCTTGGCTGCACTTACCCCTCGCTTTAACTCTGGATTCTGGACATAGAAGGCATATAGAAGCATAAATTGATTGTGTGACACATCTGGGCCTCTGCTGCCCTACAGCAGCCCTCCTGAAAGCACAGGGTTAGGTCCCCACTCCTGACATCCTTGGGGTTACCTAGTGTTACCAGGGCTGGCTCACAGGTGCCATGGCCCAACATTATGCATAGTCTTGGTAGCCCTGCTTAGCAGTGGATGAACCCCACTGGTTCCAGATCTGTGGGGATCCCAGCATGGCCTCTAGAGCAATGGTAATCAGGCTCCCTGTTCCACTGATGCTGTTCATGGACACAGGTCACATGTCACTTGGGCTGGGTGTGAACAGGCAGGATCCTGAACTGCCAGGCCCATGGATGGGATCATAACGGAGAGACTGGCTCAGATGACAGCCACTTATCATTTATCTTTCTTTTCTTTCTTCTTGAGACTAAGTCTCATCACATCACCCTGGCTGGAGCTCAGAGACCCAACACCTCTGCCTCCCACCTGCTGGGATGGAGGGTGTGCACTACTGGCCTCATCTCAGTGCTTTATCAACACTGAACTAAATGTCAGTGTACCTCTCTACCTATGAATGAAGGGATTAGGGCTCCGAGAGAGACAAGGTTAGCCCGAGACCCCAGCTATCAACTCTTGTTGATGTAACACCTCTGAGTGACTGACATCACTAGGACCCATGGTGGGGAACTACTCCAGGGCTCTCTAGTCCCACTAAGGGAGGGCCTGTGAGGACAGGGGCCTGCTTGTGGCCCAGGGCCATGGGTGCTGGGCTGGGAATGGGAGGCACCTGTAGTCAAAGCCCCCATCTTTGCCATCCAGGAATCGCTGATGCATGCGGCTGGTGAACTCCTCCCTCAGGATCAGCCTCTCCTCTGAGTCGGGCACCCAGGACTCCGAGTCCTTGTCTGACCTCTGGTCTGTAGAGATACCCAAGACAGTGACCTGAAGGCGTCTGACAAGCTACCGTCCTATGTCCAACCCCATGCCTGCCCTCCTGGGGTGTACAGTGGATAAAATGGGGATGCCATGTGTACCACAGTGGTCAGGAGGAGATGGCAGGGCAGAGGATGAGGCCAGACATCGTGTCTACTCTCACAGATTAGGGCTCAGACAGGTACCACAACATGGGGAACAGGCCTGGGGCAGGGTGCCCTGCTGTCGGCCCTCACCTTCCTCATCACTGTCCTCTTCCTCTTCAAAGCAGGCATCCTCCTCTTCTTGTTGCTGGAGCAGCTTCTGCTGCAGCTCCCGTTCCTGGTAGGACTGGAAGAGCAGGTCGGAGAGTGGGTAGGCAGGTGTGCTGGGGGAGCTGGGTCTGGGGGCCTGGGGGGCTGGTGTGCGGGCACTGAGCTCTTCCTGTGTGAGGTACTGTCCTATGTACTGCTCATACAGCAGCGGGGCCCGGAACCGCATCTGCTCATCGCTGAAGTACTCGCCTCCTGTGCACAAGAGGCAGGGTTAGGGGTGAGCACCCGTGTCCAGGCATGTATGTGTGTGAACTGCTTATGAGATGTTTACATTTGTATGCGATTGAGGTACACGATAAAGTCACCCGCAGGTGCCTGAGGTTCTGTGGGGTACTGAATATACAGCCTGGGCTGAGCAGTTTATGTACCCAGGCCTGAGCCACTCTAGACCAGGCTGGCACCAAACTCAGAGATCCTCCTGCCTCTGCCTCCTGAGTGTTGGGGCATGAACCGCTACACCAGGCTCTTCTTCCTTCATGCTTTTCACCTGTGTTTTGTTCAGGTTGGCCTTGTGCCCAAGGCCATACGTATATCCCTCCTTGGTTTCCAACAGTGCTTTTTGTGCACGGTGTGACAATGAGAACTCCCAGTCCTTAGGGACATCTGATTATCACAGTGCTCTCTATGGTGTCCTCAGTCACAGCCATCTAAGATGTCACTTCTGCCAACACTTGAAAGGCTGAGGCAGGAGGAATTTGGGTTCAAAGACAGCCTGGGCACTACAGAGTGAGACTCTGCCAAACAAATGTGACCCTGTCATCTACTGAATTCTGGCCCTATCTGCTCACCTTTCTCTCCCTTACTTCACTGTGGGTCTGTGTCTCCGCTCTCTTTGTCTCAAAACTTAACTCCAAGGATATCTTGGGGTTCCTACACTTGGGCCTTGTCTCGCTCACTCAGCCTCAGTCTCCCTTTCCTCCCCACCTCTGTCCCCCACCATCCACCATCCCCCAACACCTTGGATGAGCTTTCGCAGGGCAGCATAACGTCGGTTACGCAGGCGGGTGCGCAGGGTTCGGGGTCGGGCAGTGCCTTGCCGGGCCACCTCGGCACAGTAGAAGTCAGCACGGTGGTCCCCACGCAGGTGGCCAAAGCAGGCCAGGTGCTCTTCCCGGAGACCGGTGCGAAAACGCTCCAGGAACACCAGTGGCTTCTCGTGATAGAGCTGGCCCAGGATGGCCACTTTCTCATGCTCTGTCAGGTCAGGCTCGCCCTGCTGTTGGCTGCACACAGGCAGGTGGCTTGCGGCAATGGCATGCAGCATGGCACTCACGGCCGGACTCTCAGCCTGGGAGATGTCACCATCGGGGACTCCTGGTATACTCTCTTTTGTCTCCTTGTCCTGGGGTGCAGATGGAACAGGAGCCTGGCTCAGCTCCCCCCAGTGCACACATCTGGGCTCCACACTGTCTGCAAGTCAAGGGGAGTCTTTAGTTAAAGGCTAAGAGGGCATCGGGAAGGGATTAGGTAGGAAGTGGTTGGGTGTTGGCACACACAGTTCGCACTCATGGAGTGTCCCTGGCATCCTGGGGAATGTGTTAGGCCCTGGACAGAGCATGGTGAATGAGAGGTTCCATCATGATGCGGCATAGTCAATACCCTAATTTGAAGAAGGAGCTGCGGGCAGGCCTGCCCAGCTCCCGCACAGCTAGCTTAGCCCCAGAAATAACAACACACAAATTGTATTCATTTAAACACTGCCTGGCCCATTATCTCTAGAGAGTTAGTTACTGGCTAACTCTCACATCTTGATTAACCCATTTCTAATAATCTGTGTAGCACCATGAGGTGGTGGCTTACCGGGAAAGATTCAGCACGTCTGACCTGGTGGCTGGCTCCATGGCGTTTGCCTCATTGCCCTCTTCCTAGCATTCTGTTCTGTTTACTCCGCCTACCTAATTTTCTGTCCTATCAAAGGGCCAAGGCCGTCTCTTTATTAACCAATGAAAATAACAGATAGACAGAAGGCCCACCTACATCACTAATTAATTAACAAAATACATGGAGTATGTAGAAAAGCCAAAACAGACAAGCCTGGCACAGTAGCACACGCCTTTAATCCCAGCACCTTTAATCTCAGAGGAAAGTGGAGCTCTATGAGTAGTTCAAGGCCAGCCAGGACTATACAGGAGACTGAATCTCAAAAATGAAAACAAACCAACAATAAAAATCCAAAACACACTGATGGTGATGAAAGAGCATGCAAAGGAGAATCCCAAGAAGACAGGAGGGATGTGGGGGCAGCTCAGCATTAAATGGAGGGTAACAAAGCTTGCCAGGAAGTGACATCTGGAGAGATGGCTCAGCACTGGCTGCTCTTCCAGATAACCAGGCTCAATTCTCACCACCCACGTGGCAGCTCACAACTGTCTGTAACTCCAGTGCTCGAGGATGCGGCGTCTTCTCCTGGCCTCCTCGGCAATATATGCTTGTGGTGTGCAGACATGAATGTGGATAAAACCACCAACACATACAGGATAAAAATAAGAAAGTTTTTTATCTGAGTAAAAACCTAAAGTGCTGAGAGACTGACCGCTGTACTTTTTGGGATTAAAAACTTCTCACTAGGGAGCAGCAGCACAGGCCCTGATGCCTGACCTACTGAGGCTTTGCTGGTTTCCTGAGCCATCACATTAGGATACAGTCACTGACTTGTTCAATGACTGGTGGTTTGAATAAGAACGGCCCCCATAGGCTCCTACATTTGAATGCTTGGTCATTAGGGAGGGGCATTATTGCAAGGACTTGAAGGATCAGGAGGTGTGGACTTGTTGGAGGAAGTGTGTTACTGGGGTAGGCTTTGAGGTTCCAAAAGCCAGTGCCAAGCCAAGAGTTTCTCAGTCTACGGATGAGGATGTGGCCATGAGTTACTGTGCCAGCACCTGCCGGCATTCCGCCATGCTCCCTGCCATAATGATAATGGACTAAATCTCTGAAACTGTGAGGCCCAATTAAATGCATTCCTTTAAAAGAGTTGCTGTGGTCATGGTGTCTGCCTTGGTTTTTATTGCTGTGAACAGACACCATGACCACAGCAACTCTTATAAAGAAAACACTTGATTGAGGTGGCTCGCTTACAGTTTCATAGGTTCAGTTCATTATCATCATGGTGGGGAGCATGGCAGCATGCAGGCAGACGTGATGCTGGAGCCGAGTGCTGCATCTTACAGGCAACAGGAAGTCAACTGACTGTCACACCGAGCGAAACTTGAGAAAAAGACCTCACAGCCCACCCCACAGTGACACACTCCCTCCAACAAGGTCACACTCCTAATAGTGCCACTTCCTTTGGGGTCATTTTCTTTCAAACCACCAGTGTCTCTTCACAGCAACAGAATAGTGACGAGGACAGTGACCTACATCCTTATTCACTTCCCCTTAGGTACTCCCACATCCCCTAACCATTTGTTACCAAGTAAAGCCCTGGGCCAGTATGGCATATCCTAGGGAGGACTCCTATAGCCCCCACTCTTGTGCGCGTGGGGGGGGGCAGCCAGTCTGATATGGGAGGTCCTGATCAAAGATGACCTAATGACCTAGGCAAAGAACAGGAAAGACAGGCGCCGGGCAAAGTCAGTGGAAGCAGGAAGGAACTTAAGCAAGTACTAGAAAAGCAAAGATGGGAGAACCATGTGCCACTTTTAGATAACTGACTGGGATGAGGGGCAGATACAGACTGTAAAGTACTGTGAGTATCAGCAATTGAAGTAAGAGAGGCTGGGGCCATGCAGTTGAAGGAGGGTCAGATTCTTAAATGGACAAGCCATGGGATTGGAGGGCTAGGAGGGTTAGGGGTAGGTCCAAGGCTCTAGCCTAAGGGACAGACAAACTACTCCCAGGGATAGAGGCAGGAAGCAGATTGGGCTAGGGAAGCAGCCATGGATATGGGGAGACATTTGAGAGGCTGTATCTAAGAGAATGCTGGGACATAGGCCTCCCAGATCCCCCAGAGAGGTACAGTGCTGGAGACACGGCTGTACACATATACAGAGCCAGGCAGAGGGAAGCGACACATGGGGTGAGGGGAATGTGTACAGACAAACCACAAAGCAGATGACACTGGACATATGGGCAGAGGACATGCATGTGAAAGCTAAAAACTAGGTCTTCCAAAGACAGACGCATCTTAACTGCTGAAACTTTTAACAGTGTGTGTGGGGTCTCCACAGACATAATTATATTGTGGCTCTTAAAGACTGAGAGATTAGCTGGGCGGTGGTGGCGCATGCCTTTAATCACAGCACTTGGGAGTTGGAGGCAGGTGGATCTCTGTGAGTTCGAGGCCAGCCTGATCTACAAGAATTAGTTTCAGGACAGGTCCAAAGGTACACAGAGAAACCCTGTTTCAGAAAAAACAAAACAAAACAAAACAAAAACCCCACAGAAAACAAAAACAAACAGAAAACCTGAGAGATTATTTTGGGTTAAATGTCCTAAATGCAATAAGGGACTGAGGGAGGTCTGGAAAGATGGCTCAGTGGTTAAGGGCACCAGCTGCTCTTCCAGGGAACCCAGGTTTGATTCCCAGCACCCACACAGCAGCTCACAATCATGTATAACTCCAGTGCCAGGGGATCAGACACCCTCTTGGCCTCTGTGGGCACCATGCACAGACATGCATATAGGCCAAATCCCATACACATAAAATAATAATAAAATCAAGAAAGACAGAGGAAGATCAGACACACAGGTGCTATTACAGTGGAGGCAGAGATCAGAGTGCTATGGGCACAAGCCAGCAAGTACCAGTGCCATCTCTGACTGGAAGAGACGAGGAACAGCCTAGAGCCTGTGAGGGAGCCAGGCCATGTGGCCTGATTATTTCTGTCTGGTAATTCTAAGTCTAGATTTCATTTCTGTTCATTTTAAACACCCATTTTCTGGTCATTCAGTACCGCAGTCGTGAGAAATAACACAAAGGGCTAAGGAGCATCCTGAGAAGCAGGGAGAAGCCAGAGCATGCTGTCTCATAAAGCAAACTTGCCAGGATGGAGGGGTCAATGGCACTGACTCCTGTAAACAGTCCAGATGCTGGACAGGGTGGCACCCACCTGTAGCCCACTAGGGAGGCTGAGATAGAACAATTCACGAGTTTGAGACCAGGCTGGACTACATGGTGGGTTCTAGGTAAGCCTGGGTTACAAAGCAAAACCCATCTCAAATAAACAAACTAAAGGCAAGTTGCTATAGAGAAAGGAATAGCAATGAAAATGTAACAAAACAACAAAACCCAAACAACTAGATGGAGTAGCCATGTTTAACTGCACGTGCAAGGACGCCATTGGAGATCCTAATTGAACAAGTACAGAGTAAAGGAGAGGCTATAGTGGGTGGTGGGTAAAGAAAATGACGAGCAGTGTGTATGACTCTCTGGAGAAGTCAGGTATTTGAGAGGCTGTTGTGGAGTATTATTTGAAGATGTGCTACATTCATTACATTCATTCATGCTATGGAATATTTGTTTAATGATGCAAAGATGTGTTGCTTTTTTTTTTTTTTTTAAGATTTGCTTATTTACACCAGATAATGGTGGTGCATGTTTTTAATCCCAGCACTTGGGAGGCAGAGGCAGGCAGATCTCTGTGAGTTTGAGGCCAGCCTGGTCTATAAGAGCTAGTTCCAGGACAGGCTCCAAAAGCTACAGAGAAACACTGTCTTGAAAAATAAAAAGAAAAAAAAAAAGAATGACTTTTAGAGGTTAAGTCAGTGCTCTTAACCTCTGAGCCATCTCTCCAGCCCCAATGTTGCATTCTTTTATGTTGAATTTATTTAACTCTGTGAAGCTGTGCTACTTTGCCTGCCTAAAACACTTGATGGTCTGTCTAATAAAGAGCTAGATGGCCAATAGCGAGGCAGGAGAAAGGATGGGCAGGACTTGCCTGCAGAGAGAATAAATAAGGGAAGAAGGAAGAGTGAGAAAAGGAGGAGAGGAGGAGAATGCTGGGGGCCAGTCACACAGCTACACACACAGCAATGGAGTAAGATGTAAAGGAAGACATACAGAATAGAGAAAGGGAAAAGCCCAGAGGGAAAAGGAATGATTAAGTTAAGAAAAGCTGGCTAGAAACAAGCCAAGATAAGGTTAGGCATTCATAAGTAAGAATAAGTCTCCATGTATTTATTTGGGAGCTGGGTGGTGAGCCTCCAAAGTGCAAAGAGTAAAAACAAATACAAGCAAGCAACAAACAACCCCTCCCCCCCCCCCCAAAAAAAACAACTGCAGAAGGCATCACCAAGGGCACTTTTTCTTTCTTTTAATAAATGTTTGGAGTGCTAGGACTTCAGGCCTGCTCCACCACAGTTTATGTGGCACTGGGGACTGAGCCCAGAGTCAGGCATGCTAGGCAAGCCAGATCCTCAGTCCCTGGCTTTGAACTTTCCATCCTCCTGCCTCAGGCTCCTGATTATACGCCTATCTCACCATATCTTGGCCCAGATCCTCTTTTAGTTTGAAGGTATGGCTTAGTGGTAGCATGTATAATTAGTATTCATAAGGCCCAGGACTTAGGCCCCAACAATCAGAAGTTTAAGAGCTATAGAACATATTAATATACACATTTTTGAGGCAGGGCCTCACTGTACAGGGTCTCACTTTGTGGCCTGGAACTATGTAGTTCAGGCTGGCTGTAAACTCAAGGCAAACCTGCCTCAGTCTCACAAGTGCTGGCATTATAGGTTTGTGCCATCATACCTGGAGATCATCAAAGATTGAAACCTAGATAAAGAATACAAGGACATCTGCTCAACATTCATAATCCTGCTGTTCAGTTTAAGTAACTCCCAGTTCTTGTCAAATGGCTTTGATTATACCCCCGACACCACCATGTCAGATTACTTTGAAACAATGAGTTTTTAAGGTGAGCAAGACAAAAAAGTATTTTAAAGACAGGTGTGGTAGCGCCGGGCTGTAACACTAGCACTTCGGAGGCTAAGACAGGAGGAAGGGAAGTTGCTATAGAAAAAGACTGACACACACACAGAGGCAGTACTTGTGGGAATTCAGTAGAACAGTAAAAGGCATTGCAGGCGCGAGGGAGAAAGGACTTGAGGAGGCAGAAAGGACTGCAGACTTTGGGGACAAGGGAGTTAGAATGCAATGGGCGTTGTGGGTCTTACATAAGTCAGTTTGCATGGGACAAGAGGAGAGCTAGCTTGGGGCACAGAAAAGCTCAGGTTGGTACAGGAAAAAAGTACCTTGAGAAAGGTTGGCCTGAGACTGGAAGAATGTGCAGTTGAAGAAGTTTATATTTGCTTGAGACATTGGCAAGCAAGGGGTTAGTCTGGGACACTGAAAGGGATTATAAGAAAATGGAGGAAACTGTCCACCTGCCACAAGGCAATAATCTGACCTCAAAGTGGAGCAAGTGCTAAAAATGCCGGGAGGCTGAGGTTACACTTCCTAGACAGTCTACCGGAACCGTTTCCAGGTCACACCACAAGAGCCCTCTCCCGACGCCTGCGCCTGGTCAGTGCCTCACCATCATCGGACTTGTCCGTTACCGCCCCGACTGCTACGGCCTCCATCCCAAGTCTCCGACTCATTAACCGCCGCAGCGAGGTCCGGAAACCAGCACGGACCTTAAGCAGCCGCAACCATTTCCGGCTATGGAAGCGTCACTGACCGAGTGCTTAAACTGCACCCAGTCACTAAAGTTCCGGGTCAAAGGTGGCCCGCCTCTCTGCGCATGCGTGGCCCCGTCCCCAGCAACCAGGTATGAAAAGGGCGGTAGGCCGAATGAATCTTCAGCGTTCGCAAATTTAAAAACCATCGGGTACTGTATGTCATTTGATCGCTGCCGTAACTCCAGGCCCTCACGTAGTTAATATTTACAATAGTTGTTGCATAAGCATCCTCCAGGATCTGGAGACTCGACTATGCTTTTTAATTTAAAAATAATGCATGCATATGTGACCAGAGGACAATTTATGGGAGTGGGTTCTGGGGACAGAATTCAGTCAAGATTGCCAGCAAACTTTTTGTTTATTTTTCGAGACAGGGTTTCCCAGTCAGCCTCCGGAGTGCTGGGATTAAAGGCGTGCAGCACCACCCAGCTACCCAGCAAGCATCTTTGACTGCTGAGCCATCTCACCCACCTCCGTGGTTTGACTCCCTTCTGTCATCATCACATTCAGTCTGTGGCTGGCACGAGATGAAGTCAGAGAAAGGACCTTTGTGTTTCTAAACAAGGAGGAAACCCTGCAGGTGTGAGGCTTGTGGGAATTTGCTGTGGGAAGGAGAGGGTCCTGCCCACCACAGGGTAGGTGGGAGGCTTGTAGGTAGAGATACAGACCCCAGATGAGACCTGAAGGGATGATCAGGAGTTAGGAAATACTTGGGGCAGTTTGGCTGGCACGGGTAGCACTAGATGTTGGAATGGCTTACTATGGTCAGGGCATACAGTACTCAGGAGGCAGAGGCTGGGAAATCACTTAAGGTTTGAGCCAGCCTGATTATTAGTGAGATTCAGGCCTCCCAGGCTACATAGCAAGACCTTGTCTCAAGAAAGTAAAAGTAAGTTAAGAGGGTGTGTGAGGCCATGGTCATCAGTGCCAGGTCAGGCAGGGCTTCCTAGCCCTAACGAGCGGTTGGAGCCTACAGGGTTTGAGGAAGGGAACCAAGGAAAGGAAGTGGAGAGCACTGTGAGGAAGCTGGTGATCAATTCACATACAGTTGGAAGAGGAAGAACTAGTTTGCATCCCCCCAGAGTGGGGACTACTCGTCTGCATTATCAGTAGTGGTCAGCAGAGGGCGCTGAGTGGAGGAGCAGGACTTCTCAGACTAGGGACAGTGAGGACCCACCCCTCCTTGCCTTTTTCTAGACCAAGCTGACAAGTGCCTTTTAAGCACAGACATGGTCCCTCCAACTTCTCAGCCTCCCTCCTGATGTTTGGCCCTGTTGGTGAACAGTATGCATTAACCCTCACTTTTGGAGACAGGGTCTAAACTATCCAGGAAGTTAACTGCAAACCTCAAGGGAACTGGGATGTCTGTCCCCAGTTCCTCCAAGGGAGCAGGACGGAGTTGTGCACACTGTATCAGATGTGAATCACACAGCCTGCACAAGAAGCTAGGAAGCTGCACAATGAAGCAGGTGGGCTAGAGTCCAATCTCATGTTACATTTTCCTCTTCTCCAGAGAGCCCTCTTTCCATTACTCCAGAGTCTCTCTCGCTAAACCTTTGGGGCTGTCACTAGTTACAAACATGTATCCCCTGGAGGGGAACCTCGAGAACAGGGACTAGAACCATCTCTGCAGTTGCTCAAGGTCCCTAGCGCTGTCCAGGATGCCGACAATAGGCAGTCAATGCTTAAATGGGAGGCAGTACAAGGCTGCCCCAAGAGGAGCACCCAGGCCAGGTCTCAAGGGGTGTGGGTGGGCAACAAACCTAGGGATGGCTCCAAACCAACCTGGTCTCTTCCCTACAGGTCCCACCTGTCTGTCCCCTGCCCAAAGAGCATCTGGGTCGTGAGGTACAGAACCATTTTGTTTAAATGAATGAGTGAAGCATTCCCCTTCGAAAGCCTCCCATCCCAATTAAAGGCCAAACTGCAGCAAACACGTCAGGGTTTCAACCCTGCTTCTTTCCTGATAGGAGGTGCCATGTCATTTATTGAAAGAAAGTAAAACAAAACAGGGTAAAACATTTCTTAATAAGTGCAGTTTGTTAAAATCCGATTAAAACATATGGGTAAAGGTGAGAATAATCAAAGGGACCACTGTAAAATTTTGGAGGTCTGGCACCTGGAAGAGCAATGGAGGAGGTGGTGGAGAAACTTTAGGGTTAAAGGGAAGCCGGCCCCACCCCCACCTTCCCTTCACCCTCTCACCCACTTAAGCCCACCAGAAACTACCAAGACTCCTGGAGTAAAAGGTTTCAAGTTCAATAGTCACACTCTCTCCAAATACAAAAAGCAGTTACAATCCAACAGAACATAGACGCTTATGTGCAAAGTTATGGGGAACTGAGACATCATACAAAAAGTTAGGTTAAAGGTGATTTTGTTGTTTGTTTCGAGGGCGTGGCTCTTCCTCGGTTACCTGAACTCAGCAAAGAAATAGTTATTTGATGAAGTATCAATGGCTGACCCACAGTAAAAACAGACAAATTCTAAAAATTAAAAAAAAGCATAATTACCAAAAAATATGTCACTGCTTCCTCCCTCTACATTTTGCTTCTTAAACTTTTTTTTTATTAAAGTTTTTGAATTTTTTTTTTTTTAAATCCTGAAAAGTAGACAGTAAAACAGCTCCTGGAAGAATTTACAACCAACTGCATGAGTCTGGGAAGCCAAGGGGCTAAAGCAGGGTTGGGAGGGGCAGATGGGCAGGGTCTCCCCCAGTCACTGCGGCCTCGCTGGGTAATCAAAGGAGAGGAGGCTTCTGTAGTCAAAAAGGCAGGAAGAGGAGAACGTAGAGGGGACAAAGATAAAAGAAAAGACCACTGTTCCTGTTTGAAGGGAGAGGCCCTCTGGAAGAAGTGGGCTAGAGGGAGGCAAGCCCTGGGATAACTGTGTCCCCAGCACCACAGGACTCAGAGGGGTGGAGGGGCCAAGGCAGGTGCTAGTAGAAGCAGCTGGCATGGGCCTCTGGAGGCTCCGGCACCTGCTACTGTGTGCTTGTGCCCCCCTGTGTGCTGCCCGAGTATCCTCCATAGTCATAGTTCCCGTAGTACGGCGGCCACTGGCTCTGGTTCTGATAGTACTGGCTCCACTGCTGGGCATACTGGGGAGAGAGCAAGAATACCAGGTTATCTCCCCACCATTCCAGACTGTCCCTTCGTTCCTCTCATGGCCCACCCTCAACACATGAGCCCTCTGACAGAAAGCAAAGTGCTTTGGAAATAAGTGTTGAGTTGATGCCACATAAACAATCAGGGAATGCAGGCCTGGTTTCCTGGCTGTCCTTTGCAGAAGTGGTGGCCCCAGCACCAACTTGGATTAGCATTTGGCACCCCTGGCCATGGTGCCAAAGCCGGTCTCTGCTCAGTCAGGTCAGCTTCCTGCACTAGGGGCCAGTTATTAGCCAGCAAAGACCAGTTTACCAAAGGCTGTTGAACACTAGCTTGAGGCAAGCAGCTACCCATATTTCAGGAACAGGCAGAAAATCGTGTCTGAATACACATCCAAGAGTGCTCCCAGAAGCCTCACCGGGAGGCCCATCTTGTTACTTACCTGCTGATACTGGTTATAGCTGGGCTGAGGGTAGGTCTGGGCAGTGGGGGGTGGTGGTGGGGTGTAGGGGGCAGGATTGTAGGGGCCATAGCTCCCATAGTTGTAGGCAGGTGGTGGTGGAGGCGGAGGCGGTGGGGCTGTGTAGCCCTGGGTGTAGCCTCCTTGGTTGTAGGGTGGCTGACTGTAACTAGGCTGAGTAGAGAAAGAGACAAAAGTTCCATGAGAGACAGCACACATAGGTACCGAGGCAGCTTCCCGGACAGAGGCAACTGTCCTAATGTGCCAGGATGGTCTGGGAAGCAGCAGATCCTAGACCTGAGCTCTAAGACCTGAGGGCAGCAAGACATGTGACACTTCTAAACCTGTTTCACACTCTACAAAACCATCTCAGCACAGCCACTGCGCTCTGGGCTGTCATCATGGACTTTCAATAAGTTTGTATGCACAAAGCGTTAGGCACTCAGTGATGAATGGTGGCAGTGGCCTCCATGAGGTTTGCTGAGAAGAGCAGTAGTGACAAGTTATCAAGAGTGGGGCAGTTTGAATGTAATTGTACCCAATAATCTCAAAGAAGTGGCACTATTGGGAGGTGTGACTTGCTAGCAGTAGGAATGGCCTTGTTGGCGGAAGTGTGTCACTGTGGGGGAGGTTTCCTATGCTGAGGATACCAGCCCAGTGTGAGTTTACTTCCTGTTGCTTGCAAGATATAGCACCCTCATCTTCTCCAGGACCACATCTGCCTGCACACTGCCATGTTCCCCACCAAGATGATAATGGACTGAATCTCTTAAACAGTAAGCTGCCACTTCAGTTAAATGTTTCCTTATAAGAGTTGCTGCGGTCATAGTGTCTCTTCACAGCAATAGAATCCCTAAGACGAAGAACTTCTCATGTACAGGATGGATGGATCATTAACTCATTCAGTCTCCTTAGTAATTCTGGCATCCTTTCCATTAGCTCTATTATAAAGAGTTGGGGCTGGAGAGATGGCTCAGTGGTTAAGAACAGTGGGTGTTCTTGTCAATGACCCAGGTTTGGTTTTCAGGACCCATACAGTGACTCACAACTACCTGTAACTCAGGTTTCAAGAAACCAAACATTCTTTTCTATCCTCCACATACACAGCACACTTGAGGTGTACATATATATATATATGTACACACACACACACACACACACACACACACACACACACACACACAAACACTCAGGTATATACAACTAACTTAAATAATAGTTAATTTGTTTTTATTTTCTGAGACAAGGTTTCTCTATATAACAGTTCTGGCTGTCCTGGAATTTACTCTGTAGATCAGGTTGGCCTCAAACACACAGATATCTGCCTGGCTCTGCTTCCCGAGTGCTGGGATTAAAGGCATGTGCCACCACTGCCCGGCATAATAAATCTTAAAAAGTAAATCTCAGTGAGGTTGTTGGGCCAAGGTTAATTTAAAATGACTAACCTAGGGCTGGAGAGATGGCTCACTTTTCTAAAGGTTCTGAGTTCAATTCCCAGCAACCACATGGTGGCTCACAACCATTTGTAGTGAAGTATGCTGCTCTCTTCTGGTCTGCAGGGACATATGCAGGCAGACCACTGTATACTTAATAAATACATAAATCTTTAAAATAGATAGATAGATAGATAGATAGATAGATAGATAGATAGATAGATAGACAGACTAACCCAGGTATGCCCAGTCCCAGAGCTTTAATTAAGCTGTAGGAGTGATCAAATCACAGGACCTTCTTAAGTGAGTTCTAGTCATGTTTCTGGTCCTTTATGGGGAATACAAGGACCAGAGGGGTCAAGCACAAAGCCAGGCTCATGGGAGGCTAGGCTTTGAGTTTAGCCTTGCCAAACTCTTAGGAAATGTTCTGGCTAGATGGCATCTAGGAAGCACTCATCTGTCTCCTGGCAGCTGCTACCAGATATTCCCTTGCATGTAAAATGTCCTCATGAAACGGCTGTGAAATAAAAGAGACTGCTCTGGTTCACGGGAACTGGTGCACAAAAGAGCCCAAACACTGGCTTTCTAGTAACTGGAACAGGACCTGGAGCTGCTGAGGGACAAGGTTCTCAACCATCTTGGGCCCCTGGCCTCCCATGATGGACATGAGGTGACTTCACTTAGTGTTTTCTTACAGCCCCAGTGAGACCTGTGGCAGGCCTGCCCCATATCTACACAGTGATGTGTACAAACACACACACACACACACACACGACCTCACCTGTGGAGGGCTGTAGCTGCTCACTGTGGGGGTGCTGGTATTGGCACTAGAGCCAGGGATGTTGCTATTTTTGTTGTAGCTGCTGGCCCCTGGGGGGTTCCGAGCAGGGCTGTAGCTGGGTGGTGGTGGTGGCTGCTGTGGTGGTGGTTGTGGTGGTGGTGGCTGCTGTGGTGGTGGCTGTTGCTGGGGAGCCCGGTTATAGCTGCCTCGGTTGTTGGAGTTGTTGTTATCCCGGTTGTTATTACCCCAGCGGCTTTGGTTGTAGCCACCGCCTCCGCTGCGGTTGAAACCTGCATTGAAAAATCACATGTAGGGGCTGGAGAGGTGGCTCAGTGGACAAGAGCATTGACTTCTTCCAGAGGACCCAATTCCCAGCACCCATATGGCAGCTCACAGCTGTCTGTAACTCCAAAATCTGATATCCTCACACAGATATACATGTGGGCAAAACGCTAATGTGCATAAAATATAAATAATTTTTTTAAAAAAGGAAGAAAAAAATCGCATGTAATAAGAGGCCTTAGCATGGCTATGCCCAAGGTTGAGCTCAATAAAGCAAGCAAATACAGGTGACCCATTTGAGCTTGCCCCAGGCCTTGGCACACTTCTTGTCCTTGCCCTGACACAACACCCTGAGTCATTTGCAGACAGGTCTCTATCTTGCACTGGACTGTAGCTGACAAGGCAGATTATTTTGGGTTTGTCCAACTCCAACACAGCTGTTCAGCAAACTGGAAAAGATGTTTAGGAAGGATGCTACACAAGCCAGATGGAGTCCTAATAGGAGTCCTCAACAGGTTGGGTCAAGTGGCCCCTCCTGAACCTTTGTACAACTGTTTTTTGGACCTGAACCCCCAAACACACAAAAAACAGGCTTGGCAGGGCCTTTCTGAGCTACTCCCTTATATACATGAAGGTTAATTTGGGGCCTGGTCACTGAAGTAGGGTCTAGGACATGCTTGCTTTTTTGTGTGTTTGTTTCAAAGACACATTGTACTTTATGTGTATGTGCCATATGTGGCTGGTACACACAGAGGTCAGAAGAGGGGAATGGGTACCTGAAGCTGGAGTTATAGGCAGTTGTGAGCAGCTCAATGTGGTTGCTGAGAAGCACACTTGAGCCCTCTGGAAATTGCTGGGCCATCTTTGCTGTCCCATGTTTGCTAACTTATAGTGTTAACACTTTATATCAGACACCACACTACTTATTCTTTATCTGTTTTTAAACCAAAAATCAGTCCTAATATTTGTCCTTTGTCAGATCTAGAGATGGAACCCAAGATCCCTCAGAGTAGCATATGGTCAGTCAGGGAAGACCAACAAAGAGACAGCACTGTTGTGTGCAAATGGGCCAAGGGCTTCGGAAGCAGTGTGGTTGGGAGGCTGGGCAGTGGGAAGGTTCCTGAGGTTATAGAATACTGACTCCTGACAGCCCCCCACCCCCCACAGCCTGGCCTTGGAATATAAGACTGCCGAAGTAAATGGCTCACCTCCTCGGTAGTTGCCTCCTCCACCACCACCTCCACCTCCTCCCCGGTTCTGAAAGCCTCCTCGGTTGCCTCCAGGAGGACCTCGGT
Source organism: Myodes glareolus (assembly GCF_982192425.1). Taxonomy (NCBI): domain Eukaryota; kingdom Metazoa; phylum Chordata; class Mammalia; order Rodentia; family Cricetidae; genus Myodes; species Myodes glareolus. The sequence goes on along the minus strand of NC_142026.1, from coordinate 59,833,758 downwards.
TGTCATAACGCTGGAAGCCTCCGCCGCCCCCACGGCCTCGGAAGCCACCACCTCTGTTGTCAAAGCGCTTTTCTGGGGGTGGGCCAGCCTTGCGTCCTTCCTCATTGTACTGCCTCACCAGCTTGTCTGCTTCCTCTCGCTGGAGTTCGATAAATAGAACCTCATCCAGAAAGTCCCCAACATCAGGCAAAGTGAAGTTGGCTAGGAGGAAGTAAATGGGGAGCACGTCAGCACCTTCTGATACCTGGCCCTCCTCACGCTCTGCTGGAGCAGGAAGGCTGAAGGAATGCAGTATTCAACAGATGGGTTACGATGAGACCCCCCCCTCGCCCCGCCCAACTGTTTGGTGTGAACACTGTCGGGATAACCTAGACTCTTTTTCTCCCTTTACCAAAGAGGACTTTGGGTTCCTCCAGTCCTAAGGGAGCTGAGGTGGCAAGTGCAGCCACACCCCTTTCTCCCACCGTGGAGCAAATTGGTGGTTGCCAGAGGCGGGAGATGATGCAGGCCTTTCGGCTTGGGCTCTACATATATTTTCCTTCATGACAGCCATCCCCATCTATTCGGAAAGCTCTTCCCCAGACTGAGACCAGGAGCCTGTTCCCTCATATGTGGGTGGTGGGAAAGACAAAACAGAAACAAAGAGGAGACCACAGAGGGAATCGTCAGGAGCTGGGGGGTAGTTGTGGTGGTGCCCATAAAGAGGCCCTTCTCTTGAGATGTCAGGAGCCACTTGTTTCCTACCTTTCATTTCTAAGACCGCATGATCTGGGACATCTTTCCCTTCTTCGTCAGTTCTCTTTATTGTGCGGTCTTTTAGGTCCTCATCAGTCGGACAGATTACAATAGCTTTCCGCTGGAAGCCTTCAAATGGTCTCATTTTCCGTCTCTGGGCTGACCCATAAACGTTTGTCTAAGGGTAGGTAAGAGGTGACAAATGGGATCTTCAGAGCCATCTATGCTGTAGGGCAGTGCTGAGAAAGGTGTACTAGGGACCTTCCCAGCTGAGACACAGGAAACAGACCCATGTTCCAAATAAACTGACTTAGAAAACACAAAGAGGCTGACGCCTAATATCGGGGCTTTCCTTGTTGATACTACTCGTTACCGGCACTGCAGGTCACAAATTCTTCCCTTGTTCTCAAAGGATTATGTCCTTGCGGTAAAATATTCACCATACAAGGTACAAAGCTTAAGGGAAAAACCTCTCCAACCACTCAACATCGGTCATGCTTCCCAGAGATAACACTGGATTTCAAATATACACTTGTAGAACTACTTTTATTTGCTTACTATCAACAGGAATTCCACTGTGCACACTCTTCTGAACTCATAATCCTCCTGCTTCAGCCTACATGCCAAGATTACAATATTACAGTTTGAAACTTTTTTTTCTTTTTTTTGGTTTTGTGAGACAGAGTCTATCATTTAGCCCTGATTGTCCTAGAACTTGTTATGTAGACCAGGCCAGCCTTGAACTCACAAGAGATCCACCTGTCTTTGCCTACCAAGTGCTAGGATTAAAGGTGTGCATCACCATACCGTCCAGTGTTTTTTCCTTTTTAACAGTTCGTCAATGGAAAGAATATAACCCACCAGACTTTCTGACACTGTCTAAAACTGTTTCTCTCAACACCTTAAATCTTCTCCTCTGGGCCTCTCAACCACTGGTCTTACCCACAAGTCTACCCAAGAAGACCGACAGAATGACAGTCTGTGCTTTTCCAAGGTGCAGCTGGCTCCTGGGCAGACACTGGCAGACTACATGCAGTGACTGAGAGCAGCAATAACAACATCCAGTGACCAACACCTGCCATGTGCCAGTCAATCTCTCTGTCAGGCTGGGGAAGATGAAGAGAGAACATGACAAAGTCTGAGTGGCAGCTATCAGGCAGGAAATTCCTCAAAGAGAGGTGTGACTTGGCAGAGCCTGGCCCTATGTCAAGGCCTTCAGCCTGCTACTCTGTAAAATCAATGGCTGTGGATTTACTCCATTTCTGGCTCTGTAAGGGCAAACAGTATGAAAGCCTCACACTCACTATTGTGAAGACAGAATAAGTTTATGTTAACTAAAGTTCTGGGTCCTGGTCACTTCCAGCACTCAACAGATAATGCGCCACCAATGATAATAGTCATCACTGGGTGGGGTGCTGTGGATATTTATCTCATGATGCAGACTTGAAACAACCCAGGTCAAAGGGAAAGGGTAAGCTGTAGTGGTCTCCCAAGTAGAAAAACAGTGAGGCAGACAGAAAGAGCACAGGCTTTGGAGAAGCTCCATGACAAAATCTTAACTGTGTCATTTAGAATTTGTTCTGTTGCCAAGTCCCTTAATTAGCCTGAGCTTCAAACTGCATCTGAGAGATGAGGATCACATGGCCCTCCTGCTGGCTCTGGAAAGGATTTGCAGATGTGAAATTCTGTGGCATGTGGCAGGGAAGGAAGTCAGCACACAAGATGAATCTCAACTCAATGCCATTGGGCCCAACAGTAATCTGAGAGGCTTCCCAATGCAAACACCTGGATAAACTCAACCTAAGGATGAAATGGTACACGGGATCTTTTTTCAGGATGGCAAAGGTTGGGGTGCCATGACAAGCTGTGGGTGCAGCTGGTCCAGTCTTAAACCAATGAGCTCCCTGGACCAACCTACATGCCAGGCTGAACATTCTTCCCTACTTCCAGAACTTCCTGAGAAAGAAGCACAGTGATGGATGGAAGACAGACACCTACATACTGTAGCCTTCAGTCAGAAATGATTTCAAGACACAGGTTATAGTTACAGGGGTAAAGGTAGGTCCTTGCTATTGTATTCCTTAGTACCTATACTAAAAGTGAAACATTTGGCTTCTTTCAGCAAAACTATTAAGTTTCCTCCTGACTCAAAAGCCAAAATGGGTGGTGGGCATCAGGGTGAATGTGGCCCAGAATATTTGCTGGTGCCCACAAGTGATCCTGCTCTTATTCCTGTGACCTGGGAAGGCAAAGAAAAACACATTCTAGAGGTCCTGTCAAAGTTCCAAAGGGACAAAAGAAGTAACCCTGATGAAAGAGCCAATCTCTGTAGCTTACAATACAGGAGATAAGGGCAGAGTAGACTGGACCCACAAGTGGCTGATCTTTCTCTGGGATGAGGTGTGACTCTAAGGCATCTCCTTGGGCACTCAAGTACTGAGGATCCTGTTCTGGACGAGGTCTAAGAGACTATCTCCCCTGGTACTTCCTGGGCTTTGGGAAGGGAAGAGGAGCCACGCAAAAATGAACTTCTGGTGGCTGTTACCAAAGCAAACAATGAGGTCAGAGCCCTGGGGCGAGCCCTGCACTCTCTGGTCTCTGGGGGGGAGGGGGGGGCTCTGTGGCTGTTGCTAGGAGACAAGAATAACAGCAAAGTCAGCTTTTCCAGACTGAAATTCACTACCCAACTCCTGCTCCTCCAGTTCCACAATGCTGGAGAATGTCAGCTAGCTCCAAAAGAGCAGCCAGAGCAGACTAACGCTAACCTCAGCAAATGGGCAGAAGGGAGATGGGGTTCTGAGACAGGGTGCTTGGTTAGTTTTGATGTGGGACAGACTGAGGGCCTGAGGACACAGCAGACATAGCTGGTGACTTCTACTGATATTCTTTCTGAGTTCTTTCAAAAGGCCCACTGTCTGATCTGTCTGCTCTTTGTCATAGCCAACAGGGCCAGTCTGGCAGCAACAGAAGCATGGCTGGTTTCCAGAGGATCACATTTGGCAAAGAAAGCTTGTTTCGGGTTGAGTGAGGTGAATCCCAGTGGACGGAAGTGCACACACATAGGAAGAGGACTGATATGAGTGCCAGGAATAGAGCAGGCTTGAGGCTCTAGAGACAGTGGGGGTGGAGGAAAGAAACTTCCCTTCAGTGCCTGCTAACAAAAAGTTTACTTTGGGGCTCCACTCTAGCCCTAGGTTTGTGTCAAGAAAAAATGTAGCTGCCAATAGGGACAAAAACAGGTCTAGAACCACAGTTCTTTGTTGTATTTTGGATCAGGGTCTCATAACTCGCTCTATAGACCAAGATGGTCTCAAACTTACAGAGATCCGCATGCCTCTGTCTCCTAGGTGCTAGGATTAATACCTCTATTTTTGATGTTCTAGCTGTTTCTCTCTGATACCCACACAATCTCAAGAAGCTGCTGAGATCATTATGGGATGAGAGCTGTGCCTATCAAATACATTTCTAGTGCAGAGGTTGGGGCCTGGCAAAGGTAGAATCTTGGCCACTCTCACCAGGCTTGTACAGGTTTGAGTTCTCTTCCAAGAATGAACACGTCTGAAGCTGGCACATATAATAGGTACTGAAGAGTTAAATGCAGGGAGTATGACTTAGGCCGAGAATCTGGGAATACAGGGACTCAGTATACAGTGCTGGTTTCTTTAAAACAGCTATGCATTATCAACGTAATCCTCACAGCCACAGCTAATGGTATGGGCAAAGCTGGGATCTGTCCTAAACCTTACCGTACATTCATACAACATTCCCTTTTTTATAATCTCAATTTTCTGGAACATACTTTTAGAGTTTAAGCTAAAACAGGAGAAAAACCCACTGGCTTTAAAACTCTTTTTTGGCCTCACTGACCTAGAGCTTCAGCCCCTGGATCCAGCCTTGGGTTAACTAGAGAACTGTGTTCTTTACTTTGGAGGGTAGGAACTTTGCTTTATGGTTGGCCTGATCTACATTCCTTCTGCAAGGTCAGCAGGCTGAAGACTGCAGGCAACCTGGCACAGCCCTAGATCTGACTCCAGCTCCAAATAAGCCAGCAACAGGTAGGAAGGCAGAATACTCAGCTCTACTTGGTACCCTGAACTGCAGGACAGAAATGGCATATAGTGTAGTGAGTATGCAAATATGACCAGAGAAATAAGAAAAAGACAGACAAGGAATTTTTTCTGGGGAAAATTTTTTAGGTTTCCCTAAAAGAGGAACCTTAGGGTATTAACACACTCTGTGGTCTCTCAGAACAATTAAGTCCAATTGGGCACAGACAGACTAAAAAATACCAAAATACTTTAACAAGTAGAATAGAGCAAAGCGAGCTGGGGAGGGATGAAGATACAGTTTGATTGGAGAACACTTGCCCAGCATTTGTAAGGTCCTAGATTCAATTCCCAGTGCAAAGAAGAGGCACTTTAGCTAGAGTACACAGTGGGCCTTTACAGGGTGACCTCTTTGCTTATTTTTAAGTTCCCCTTTCTCTGTGCAGCCCTAGCTGTCCTTGAACTCACAAAGATCTGCCTGCCTCTGCCTCCCAAGTGCTGGGATTAAAAGTGTACATTTAAAGGTTCTTAAGAAAGCATGAATGTAAGGTTTAATTATAGATCCAGAGAAAAGCAAATAAACACTCTCTGCTGCTACTCCATGAAGCCTACATGACAAATGTCAAGCACAATGTTGCATAGGCAACAAACATATGAAACTCATTAGAGATAGGGATTCGAAGCTATTTTAGGCTACTCGTTCTTTTGACAATGCTAAAATCATGCATGCTTTAAATCCAAGTCAAAAGTGACCAAACCCTACCCTTAATTGAAATGTAGATAGAATACAATGAGTTAAATATGTGCTCCCCACTCATAAAAACTTGCCCAGCAGCTAGATCACCCCTATTCTGCAGAGCATGTAATATACAGGAGTTGCTGAGCAGATGCTGTGGAGGTGTGGAACCATTAGGCTTTCCATTTTACAAACTAGAACGCCAAGATTCACAGAAGGTTGGCTACTCACAAATGCAGAGCTAACAAATAACAGAGTTGGGGTTCAAGTCCAGCCTGTGAGGCTTAGGAATCTTTGCCTCTTGGGGAAATGGCTAAAGAAATGGCTCAGTGGTTAAGATCACTGTCTGCTTTTCCAGAAGACCTGGGTTGACTCCCAGCACCCACATGACAGCTCACAATTGTCTGTAATTCCAGTTCCAGGGGTCTGATGCCTCTTCTGGCCTTTGTGGAACCAGGCATGCATGTAGCATATTAAAACACATGCAGGCAAAACACCTACATACATTTAACAACAAAAACAAAAAGGTCTATGCCACTTTCATTTGGCTATGTGACTCTTGTCTAAGAATGAATCAGTTAGCTTGTAGGTCTGGGTTGTGGTACTAAACCCCACCACAGACAGGGCTTAGAAAGCAATGTGAAGGGTCTATAGCCATTCTCACGTATGGTACATACATAATAGCACAGCTGTTAGAGAACATTATGAAGAAAGGAGAAAAGGGCTGGAGGGAAATTCCCATGCAGTGAGTATGCTCCTTCTCTTCCAAGTACTGCTGGTCACAAGTACCTGATCTAGGATGTAGTTGCGTTTCTTTCGGGCAGCAATCTGAATGAGACGGTTGAGGCACTGAGTGGCCTGCTGGATCAGAACATCCCAGCGGCCAGCATAGTTTCGCTGCCGACGTAGGCCCATCACCTGTGGGCAAGAGGTAATGAAAGGCGAGTGAGCCGAGGTACTGACAGTTCCCAAAAGCTGGGAGGTGAGTAAAGTGATCCATGGGTCATCCTTACCCGCATCTTATCCATGATGGCATTGGTACCCAGAATGTTGTACTTCTTAGAAGGGTTGGAGGCTGCATGTTTGATGGCCCATGTGGTCTTACCGGCAGCAGGCAGGCCCACCATCATCAGAATCTACAAGAATAGGACAGGGAAGGGGTGCTGTGAAACAGCAGCAGCATGTAGCATGGTGACATAGTGCCACCCTGGCTTGATGGTGCCCATGATGATGATTCTGACCTCCTGGTAGCCTCTGGAAAATGGAAGCAATAGCATCTATCTCAGTGCTGCTGTTGGGAGTCAAAGACAAGGCTTGTTAGCTTCTGAGTCTAGGGTCTGGGATAGGTAAGAAAGAACTATGTCACATCCCACCAACAGAGGTTATAGAATGATGACTTTTCTCAGTCTCTGAAAGGAGAAAACCATGACCTTGAACTATGATAGGTATGAGAAAACTGTATAATCTCAAGAGTCTGAAAATGGGAACTGAGTTGTGCCCATAGGTCATGGATTCCATTTAATCATCATATTTTGAATTCAAAAAACACTATATGTAACCTAAATGCAGGATAAGGGGAATGAGTCTTCTCTGGGACCACTAAAATGTTAATAGTCAGGTGTGGTGGTGCACACCTATAGTCCCAGGTACCGGAGAGGCTGAAGAGGGAAGACGACAGAGTCTAGGAGTTTGAGATCAACCTGGGTAACACAGCAAGACTGTCAGAAAAAAAGATGTATAAAGGGAAATTTTCATGCAATGGGACATAGATCAAAAAGTATATAAAAGGACAGGACAGCAAATTGCCTGTCACGAGATCTGTTATAAATTAAGAATATCAAAAACAGGATAGACTCCAAAATCTTCAGATAAATTTATTTGTAAGTGGTAGAATTACGGGAAATTTTAAGCTTTCTATACATTTTTTAATCTTCTAAAACAAATTAAAGTTGTTTATGAGAAATATATATCTTTTTTTTTCCTAATGTGCATTGGTGTTTTGCCTGCATGCAGGTGTCAGATACCCTGGAACTGGAATTACAAACAGCTGTGAGCTGCCATGTGGGTGATGGGAATTGAACTCGGGTCCTCTGGAAGAACAGTCAGTGCTCGTAACTGCTGAGCCATCTCTCCAGTCCCAAGATACATATCTCTTATATATATATATATATATATATATATATATATATATATATATATATATATATATATATAAAAAATCACAACTACACCATCTGGGGGGCTGGAGTAGGATGGCTACAGAGACCCTAGCTCATGAAAAAATAAACAAAAAGGAACAAGGGTCATCGGTCCAGCTACTTGAGCCACTTGCGGTGTTCATAACCCAGAGAGAGAGGGTGGAATTGCTCAGCCCTCTCCAAGAACACTAGTAGCAGAATATGCTCCTATGCCATTCTGCTATGAGGATGTCTCTTTTCCCAGATTAAGGTCTTGCTGAAGAGTAGTGAGGCCACTTCCCTTTGGACCTCACCCTTGAAATTGCTTTTCAACTCCAATCTCAACCCCAAGGAGCAAGGACAAAGAAGTCACAGGACCAAGTTTATTCAAATATCTGAGCCTTTCAGCACATATAAGCTACTCAGTGTTTCTCCTCTGCTTGGGACGGCTCTTCTGGCCCTACTTACCTCACACTCTGCTTTGCTCTTTGGTCCAATGGTACCCCGGATCCGCTCACTGAGGGGAAGGTGCTGGATGAATGTGAACCCTGGGAGAATGGAGCAGTAGGGCTCTGCCCTCTGCCCAAAGTTAAACTCCACAGCACAGTTCTTCACCAGGACATGAGGGTAGAGGGCCTGACCCCCTAAGGCTTCTTTCTGGATTCGGAAGGCAATGCCCATCCACTTGCCATTCTTAGTAAAAGAAAGCTCCACATCATTTCCACATTCAAAATCCTAGGAGAGAAAGCCAAGGGTAAACCAGTGTGATGGTGGACATCAGCAATCCCAGTATCTTGAAGGCTGAGGTAAGAGGAGCATGAATTTTAGACCAGTCTAGGCTACATGATATCATGTCTTAAGAACAAAACCACTAACAAATCTAGGATATTAACTGTAAACTCTTAGTTGAAGGCACTGGAGATCACAAGTGGGAGAGTCGATGCAGGGAGTAAAACAACCTTTTTTTTTCTGGATCCCGGTACATTCTTCTTTGGTATATACACACATTAGGCAGCACCAGGCAAAGTTCAGAGACACTTTACTGTCTCCTAACTAAAGATCTTGAAGCTGGTAACATATCTGAGACTTATGCTTAGGCTAAGATAAAGATGAAGACAAAGTTTATCTTGCCTTGTCCCCCAAACTGACAGGGCAGTCTGTACAGATAGAGGTGAGAGAAGCCAGAGCAGGCATTTTAACAGCTCAGTCCTGCTCTAAAGATGAATCCCCTCTTTTGTTTAATATACATTCCTAGAGTTCACAGACTCTTCCTGGTACATGATCCGGATCCCATGGAATTCAGGGGTCAATGAAGATTCAAAAAAAGAGACTCAGTATTGTAATTCAAGAAAACCACTCACGGGTTTTTTTTTGTTTGTTTGTTTGTTTTTCTTGATCAATAGACAGAAACGAGCCATGAGTACAAACCTCATGGTAAAAGAATACAGACCTGGTGCTGGGACACATAAAAGGCAAGAGAAAAGTAATCTCAGACATGCAGGGAAGGACTCATTCATTCAACTGTCTACTGAGTTGCTGAAGCTCAGTGGATCCTGTTTCGTGGCCTTAAGCTAATTACTTTATCTTGTTTCTCTATGGGGGAAAGGGATATCTGTGGTATTTAATACACAGAATCATCCTAAGAATATGGTAAACTAGTGCATTTAATGCACAATGGCATTGTAGGTGTTAGGGGCTGGGGCTGGAATTGTGGGGGAGGAGTTGTCCTTAGGATGTGAAAGGCTTTCCAAGTTACCTCTAGAGGTTAGAACCACTGCTGATGGTGGAAAGGAGCACTGACTTCTTTAAGTATAGTGGCCTAGCCAAAGCTGTTCCAGAAAGGTCACTGTAGCTAATCGAGAGGAGGTTACAGTTAAGCTTCAAAACTCAGATGAGTCAGCAGACTAAAGCCAAGTGTAAGTTCTAGTTACTGACAAAATGGTACAAGATGTAGTATTCTTTCTGAGATTAGGAGACCACCTCAAGTTCCCCTTCAAGGACCAGTGAAGTATCCTTTTCTGAGGAGTTTCCCAGTTCTTTATCAGCATCCTCCAAGTCTGCTAATTGCTTACACACCACAGGTTATGACCATGATGAGCAGACAGGCCAACACAAGCCTAAGGGAATCCTGTCTGTAGTAGTCTCTGCCATATCTTCTACACAGAGACAGATGGTCCCAGTCACCTTTGCTCTAGTATGCAAATGAATAAATTGAGTGTCGCCTATCTTGGGTACCACCTTTATGAGAAGAATGACCACAGTGCAAAGAAACCAGTACCCACAGCTAACAGGTCTACCCACATAGCCACGTGTCCAAGGCAGGGTTGTTGATAGCACCTGCTGAGGACACACCTCTGCCCTGTACTCTTGAAATGTACCATCTGCTCGTTCTTCAGTTGGAAATTTACTTCTTTGTTCTTTCTCTCTGTCAAGAGATCTGATACAAGCATGTTCCCTTTGTTTCCCAGATTCTGATTTTTATACTACCTTTCAACACCCTGTTATGAACCCTCATTAAAGTTATGACATCTTTTAATAAAAGGGAATTGTATGTTGAACGTTTCCTTAAACAGAGTTGGATCTTACAAAAAAACTTTAAATACAGGGTTAAGTATGAATGTTAAGGGAGAGAAAGATGCTCAAGGAAAGAATGGGTGTGAACTTTTTAAGAGACGGCTCCTTGCTGGTATGGTGGTTCACATCTGCAATCCCCGTAATTGGGAAGTAGAGGGAGGAACAGGAATTCAAGTGAGCTTGAGATCATATCTCAAAAACTAGACTAGATGTAGTGGTACAAGCCTTTAATCTCAGCTCTTGGAAGGCAGAGGCTGGTGGATCTCTATGAATTTGAGGCCAACCTGCTCTTCAGTGAGTTCCAGACTAGCTAGGGCTACATACAAAGTGTGAGCCTGTCCCGAAAAAAGTACTCATGGCTGCTCTTGCAGAAGACGACATGGGCAACCCTACATGACAGCTACAAACTGACTGTAGCTCCAGTTCAAGAGGATCCGATGCCCTCTTCTGGCCTCCACAGGCACCGCATGTAAATGGTGCATAGTTATACATACAGGCAAAACACGCATATATACAAAATAAAATAAATCTGGGCCCAGAAAGATGGCTCAGTAGTTAAGAGCACTTGCTTTTCTTGCCAAAACAGGTTCAACTCCCAGCACCCAGGCAGCAGCTTACAAACACCTGTGATTCTAGTTCCTGGTTACCCTCTTCCAGGCTCCAGGGATACTAGATACATACACAGTATGTAAAACACTCATACACACAAAAACAAAACAAAATCTCTCTTGAAAATAAACTAGGTAGAGAGATGGTCTGGCCAACACAGGATAAAAGCCTGAAGTTTTCTGTACTGTCACTTGCCCGCAGAACATAATACTGATACAAGGGTCTGAAAAACATGGTCACAAACAGATTATTAATGCCTTCAACTTTTTCAAAGTGCAGTCTTAGTGGTGGCTGGCTGTCAATATTTGAAATTACAGAACTAATGAGTTGGTAAGTAAAGTGCTTACCAATGAAGCATGAAGACCAAGTTTGAATACCCAGGCCCCAGGTGGAAAGGAAGTGTGGCGGCATGTACCTGTAATCTCTAAGAGTAGGAAGGAAACAGGAGACTGGCCTCGAGCTTGTCAGCCAGCTAGCCTGGCCAAAATGACGAGCTCCAGGTTCAATGAAACTGACCCTGTCTCAAAAAAGTAAAGAGAAGTGCCAGGTTTGGCGTCATATGCTTTTAATTCCAGGACCAGAGAGTTAAAGGCAGGGGGATCTCTTAGTTTGAGGCCAACCTGGACTACACAGTGAAATCCTGTCTTAAAATGTATATATGCATATTCCTACTCTCCACTACACACAACCTATAACCAAAAGTTAACTTAGGAAGAAACACTACATATATAGTCCATAATAATGCACAGATGTGGCCTGGAGAGAGGCTCAGAGGTTAAGAGCACTCGCTGCTCTTCCAGAGGTCATGAGTTCAATTCCCAGAAACCACATGGTGGCTCATAATCATCTATAATGAGATCTGGTGTCCTCTTCTGGTATGCAGAAATATATGTAGCCAGAACACTGCATACATAAATCTTAAAAAAAGAATACACAGATATATGTGAAAACTGCTCCAGGTGGGAAGAGTGAACTGTATAGGGACCCTGGCAAGTGGCAAAACAGTACCTACAAAAACAGCACCTACCATAGCTAATAAACTGGAAGGAGAAAGGTTACATCAAGTATAGTGGTGAAAACAATGACTACAGACATAACAAAAAGAGCCCAATCAAAAACCAAAGAGGGCCTTCAGGTTCCCATAGTCCTAAAAAAAGATCTTAAGGAATATAGTTAAGCAAAGGATAGAATAAACACACTACCCTATATGTTAAAGAAGCAAAACAAGTGTTCTTTCTCTTGTATTCAGATTCACCCTAGAACAGGTGGCTCCTGGTGCAGCTGTAACAAATGAAACAATGGGTGGGGACAAGACCTATCTACTCAGCAGGCGGTGGAGGCACACACCTTTAATCCCAGCACTCAGGAGGCAGAGGCAGGCAGATCTCTGTGAGTTTGAGGCCAGCTTGGTCTACAAGAGCTAGTTCCAGGACAGGCTCCAAAGCTACAGAGAAAACCTGTCTTGGGCTGGAGAGATGGCTCAGAGGTTAAGAGCACTGACTGCTCTTCCAGAGGTCCTGAGTTCAATTCCCAGCAACCACATGGTGGCTCATGCCCATCTATAATGAGATCTGGTGCTCTCTTCTGGCATGCAAGCATACATGGAAGGAATGTTGTATACTTAATAAATAAATTTTTAAAAAAGAAAACCTGTCTTGAAAAACAAAAACAAGAGCTATATACTCTTAAAAAAGTCCTTGTTTCTCTCTTTAAATCACACAAATTAACTTTAAAAATGCTTCTTAGTTAGCTCTGTATCACTTGTGTGGCCATTGGAAAATTATAGGGATATACTATTAATTGGAAAAACTATACTCAAGACTATAGATTATAACCATCATTAATTTTCATCTAAAAAAAGTATTTTATTAGAAAAGCATGGTATGGTGGTTGGATACTTTTAATCGCAGCACTGGGATGGAGAGGCAGGTGAATCTAAAAATTCAAGGCCACCCTAGTCTACATAGCAAGTTCCAGGCCAGAGAGTTAGAGCCTACCTTAAAAAAATAAAACAAAGGTCATAAACGAGTTCCAGGAAAGCCTGTCTCTCTCTCACACACACACAAAGATCATACAATGCATGGGAAGACTGGGAATCTGTTTCAAACTTAAAGAACCAAGACAGGGCAACAAAAAGCAACACATTCTGGTCAGCTCCCAAATCAAAAATACTCAATTGTACTAAACCAAGCCAATGGGACAATTTACATAATTCAAATGTGGGCTGATGGCAGCTACACCTGCCATCACTGATATATAGTAGTATAACAATCTCACATCTGGGAAACACTGTTAAGATGGTAGACTTAAATATATATAAAATATCTAGGATAGGAGATATATAGTCTATTCTCAAATGGGTCAAATATAAAAGCAAACACACACACACAGCAAAAGTGGTAAAAGGCCCTGAAAATTCTTTATTCTTATCTTTCTAAAATTTTTGTTTTGGGAGTGATGGCGTCCTTTGTGTGTGTGTGTGTGTGTGTGTGTGTGTGTGTGTGTATACTTATTTTTATTCTGATGGTGGCACGTGCCTTTAATTCCAACACTTAGGAGGCAGATACAGGCAGATCTTTGAGTTCAAGGCCAGCCTGGTCTATAGTATGAATTCCAGGACAGACAGAACTATAGAGAGAAACCCCGTCTTGAGAAAAACAAAATCAAAAATTTTATTGATTTTTTGAGTCTCATGCAGTCTAAGCTAGTCTTAAACTTACTATAGAGCTGAGTATGACCTTGAACTTAGGGTCCTCCTACCTCTTCTGAGAGCTAGGATAATAGACATCACTGCACCCAGTTTCCTGCAATGAAGAAGACTGAACCCAGGGCTCTACATACCCAACAAGCACTCTATCAACTGAGCTGCTTCCCCCGTGCCTCTAAGTTTGAAATAATTTTCCAAGCTGAGAGAGAGAGAGAGAGAGAGAGAGAGAGAGAGAGAGAAGGAGACAGTAGGAGAGGAACTTTCTTTTAAAAGAAGTTATGTGAACAAATAAGGGAAAAGATAAGATTCCAGGGACATAGTCTCTGGGCATTCCCTTCCTCTGGGACCTCATGACACAGTTCACAAGACTGCTTGTGATAACCAATGCTGACTGTATGGAAGGGTGCTACTGAGCATTTACTATGTGCCTCCTATTATTCTAAGTGGTTGTAATGGGTTAAAACTCAACACAAAAGAGGTAAGTATAAAGATTCTTATTTGGAGGAGACTCAAAGGGAAGTTGTACAGCGCTGTGAGCCTTAGAACAACAGCTGAACTCAGCAAGTCTGGGTGCAGAGCCAAAAGCTATCACCCAATCAGTGACTGTTGGTCACCACTCTCCAGAACTAATGCAGCAGCACACACACCTTCCATCTTACGCTTTTGCTCTGCCAGAGGACAGGGCTCAATAGGAGGTCAGCTCAACTAAGGTTAGTTCAAAAAACAATTTGGAAGATAAAGTGATGCCAATGGGGGCCCAACACTAATACAATGCCTTTGAAAGCAGACTGGCTATTTCCCAACAGAGGGAAGAAATTCTCAAGTTTGATTAGAAAATGTCACTGTGGTAACCATAGACAGAGGGAGTTGTGTACACTTGAAGTCCTCAAATCTTCATGGTACCATAATCAGCTCTGCATAAAGACGAGAAGAGAAAGGATGGCAGAATCTCACACAAGTCAGCAATCCCTACCCTGGAGGAGACAATATCAAACCACCAGAGACAGTAACATATGGAAAGAGTGGCTGGATAAGCATAGACAACAATACAGGTACCCTGAAAAAGTCTACATCAGGCACCTGGCCCTGCCAATTCCCACAGGCTGCCAGCACTCACCGCAAAGCAGCCAATCACATCGTTCTCTGCAAATTTGTCTCCGTAGTTTTCAAAGCGGCTATTGGTAGACTTCTTCCCTGTGCCTCCATAACCATAGGAAAAAGGCTCTTCACCTGAAGGAAGGCACAGGCAGGTTAAATCTCTGATGGACACAACATCTTTACAGCTGCCACAATCATTGTCTTTACTATTTTGAGACAGTCTCACAGTGTAGCTCTGGCTGTCCTAAAACTCACAAAAGTCCACCTGCCTCTGCCTCCCAAGTGCTGGGATTAAGGGTGTGTGACACCATGTCACTGCCGCCACTTCAAAATGAAGACAAAGATAAACTGAGATGACGGTTTCCTCCTGGCTAGCTGGGACTTAGTTTATAACTGCACCTATGATTTTGTATGTTTTGTTGAGACTGGGTAACATGTAGCCCCAGCTTGCCTCAAACTCATTATAGAGCCAGGTCTGTCCTCAAACTCTGATCCTTTTGCCTCCACACCAAAAGCTGGAATTCCAAGTGTGCCACCACTCCTTCTTTTAAAAAATAATTTATCTTTAAGTGCATTGGTGTTTTGCCTGCATGTACATCTGTGTGAGGGTGTCAGATCTTAAGAGTTACAGAAAGTTGTGAGCTGCCATGTGGGTGCTGGAAATTGAACCTGGGTTCTCAGGAAGAGCTTCTCAAACACCAAGCCATTCCTGCAGCCCTTCTTTTACAGACTTCTAAACATTATTTTTTATGTGTGTGTGTCAACCTGTTTGAATTTATGTGACCATGCAGGTCCAGGTGCCTCGAGGTGCTGTTTATAGGTGGTTGTGAGCTGCCTGATAGAGGGGCTGGGAACCAAACTTAGCTACTCTGTAAGAGCCCCCACAGGGTTTCTCTCTGTAGCCCTGGCTGTCCTGGAACTAGATCTGTAGACCAGGCTGACCTCAAACTCAGAGATCTGCCTGCTTTTGTCTCCCGAGTGCTGGGATTAAAGGCATACTCCACCACTACCCAGTTTGTACTTTTTCTTTTAAAAGATGAAATAATTCTTTAAAAAAAAAAAGAAGTCTTTTTGGAGGTGGGGGTGGGAGTTCAAGACAGGGTTTCTCTGTGTAGCCTATGTGAGGGTGTCAGGTCCCCTGAATGAGAGTTACAGACAATGTGAGCTGCCACGTTGATGCTGGCAAATGAACCTTGGTCCTCTGAAAGAGCAACTGGTGATCTTAACAGCTTACCTCTCCAGTCCCTCAACCTATGAGTCTTAAATAAAGAATGCTGTCACATATAAAAGCAAAAAAAGTAGCTATTATTATTGTGTGTGAGTGGGCATGTAGAGAGGTCAGGTGACAACCTCGCAGAGTCGGTTCTCTTTCATTTTTACAAGGGTTCCAAGCACTGAACACAGGTCCTCAGGCTTATATACCAAGTGCTCTTTACTGGCCGAGCCACCTCACCAGTCCTTACAGGCCTTTTAACCTGATGTATCTTTCTGTGTGTGTGGTGCTGAGGATTAACCTAACATATCTACTTTTAAAGATTTGTCTAAAGTTGTCAAGTAATTACAAGAATAGGAATTCAAGCAAAAAGATGCAATTAATTTAAATGAGCAACAAAAGGAAACTTGTTAAATAAATTCAATAGGGTCGGGATGTAGCTCAGTGGTAGGGTTTTTGTGACATCTTAGGCTTGATTCTCAGCACCCATTACAGAAAAGAAAGAAAAAGAAAGAAAGCTATATAAGAGAAAATTATGCATTGGGTTAAGAAACCATATTTATTTCCAAAATTTAGCCCATTATATATTAAAAGAAATCAGACTACATAAACTGCATAGCATGACCCAGTTGAGTATGTATAAAAACCAAAAGAAATGTCCTACTCTGGACAGAAAATCCATAAAGAATTTAACAGGGTTTAAGAATTTATTTCAGTATTGTGCAAGGGCAGAAATGGTTTAAAATAAAGGGGAACGGTTCTCTCTCTGAAGAGAACTTTGGACCCTCTCCTAAAAGAAGTGAAAGAATTAACTCTGAAAGAATTGTTCTGTGGCAGGTCCTCAAGTCAGGCAGTGAGTGATACAGTAGCATCAGCTGCACCTGTTTCCACCCCAGGGCAGGTGTTCTGAGTCCGCTAATGGGAAGAGCAGCTTAGGAGCCCCGAGAATCCAGAGGAAAGGTAATCATTCTATACTGAGCACTGCCTGGCTGACTTCTTACCTAGCTGAGTGCTGCAAGAGTCCAAGGACCAGCCAATACGGACAACGTGTGGGTCGGGCTCTGTAGATGGAAGGTGCTTCACGGAGATCTCCTCATTGATCTGAGGACAGAACACAACAAGACTCAGCATTGATTCTCTCAAAGCTGATGGATTATGAGGTAATGTAGGAGGTAAGTATCAGGCAAAAAAACAGTAACAGTGCTTCATGGTGGTTCATGCCAGTATCTCAGCACTCAGGAGGCAGAGGCAGGAGAATGGCTACAAATTCAAGACCAGCTTGAGTTACACAGTGAGGGTAAGGCCAGCGTGGGCCAGAGATCCTGCTAGATAGGTATAGGTAGAAAAGTAAATAGACAGAAAGACTGACAGACAGACAGACAAAAAGATAGAGAAGTTAAAAAAAAAAAAAGAAAAGACTTGGTTACCAGAAGAGGAACTCAAGCAGCTCCCAACAGTCTACTATGATGGCAGGGACTCTAAGGCACCACAGAGTGTTTCCAAACACCCCACCCCTCCTTTTCAGTCTTAATATTTGTTGCAGAGAAAATAAACTTTCACTGGAAAAGGCGCTTGCCCAGCATGTATGAGGCTGGATCCTCAGCACCATAAAAACAAGACAGTAAGTGCACACACTTTGTAACCATGTACTCTAGATCATCCCTAGGTACTAGGTGCCAAGGATGTAGTGTGGGTGTGCAAGGATATCAAGGTAACACTGTTTTATAAAAGCCAGTAAGAAAAACATCCATAAGGAACCAGGTACATTATGGTACAGCGAAGTCACAAAACCAATTAAAAAGATGAGGCAGAGCTAAGGTAAGAGTATGAAAAAATCCAAGACACAATAAGCACACTTAACATCTGTGTTGCCCTGTTCTCCCTCTAAACTCCCTTTAAAGGGAAAGGATAGGGTGGGAGCACAAGAGAATGTCTGCTTTTTAATTCCATACTCTGCGCTACCCAATTACATCATGATGGCTCCCTGGTCTCCCTATCTACCAGAACTGGTCTGTAGCCTTAGAAAGATACTACATTTCACTGACTTTCAGACATTTTCCCTATCTACCTGTGAGGGAACAGTTCATCTTTCAACTCACAGAAGAAAGCCATGTAGCTTGACAGAATTTAAGTGGCCCATTAAATACTGTGTCTTCAATCGATGGTGTGTCAGTCAGTAGAATAGTCCTGTCTCAGCTGCACTCTAGACTGGGGTGTGAGAGTACTTACTCATGGTAACACTGTGAGATTAATGGAATAATTCACACGAAGAGCTCAGCACTGATACTATTTATGTGTGAAGGGCTCTACAGATACTATCATAAATAAGTTTGGACATACAAAGAATACACAAGAATTTTTCCCAATGCTAAGGGTAGAAGTCACTTCCCAAGCATTACACCGCCTGCCCAAGACTGTTAACATCTACGTGACCTGGGGGGGAGGGGCACACAGAAAAGACATGCTAGTAACTTTTACCTTTTAATTCTACAAGCTGAACTCCTGTTCCACACGACATGTACTACTGTCGTACAGCTGACATGGAACTTTGGTACTGGACAATGCAGGCAGCTCTCTGCTCTGCTCTCCCTCTAGCTTCCCTGTAAAGAAGTGGAATCTGAGTCCACTCTCTTTTTTACACTACACTTATGTATTTTATGTATGAGTGTACACCATGGTCAAGAGGACAACTTTTGGTCATTGATCCTCTCCTTCCACCAGGTGGGTAAAGATATGGACTGCAGGTTGTCAGGTGCAGCTGCAAGTGCCCTTACCTGCTGAGCCATCTTCCTGGCCCAAGAGCCCATTCATTCCTTTAGATAATTCCTTTGCCCATTTTACAAACATCACCATTAGACTGTGTGACTTTGTACTACCTGACACAAATTCTACCACAGAAAAGAATATGATTGTCCAACTTTTCTGAGACAGTGACGTTGTAATAGTTCATAATACTTTTGATTACTTGGACATTGTCTAAACTCAATCTAATATCTTACAGTCACGAGTCTTATCAAGGTAGCTGGTGGCAGGCTATTCCAAAGGACAGACCTGCTTCCTGTCTTGTCTATCTTTCCCACTCACCTTCATTTCAAAACACACACGCCCCCTTCTGACCCCATAGCTGGCACGGGCTCCCGACCACAGGTATGCAAAGCCCTCGATTGTCAGCGGATAGCCACTACTCCGATCTCGGGCCACTTTGAAGTGCAGGTCGCAGTTATCTGTGGAGGAAAACCCCAGGAAATTGGCTGATGTTTGGGTTCCGGAAAGGCTTCAGGAAGTCCCTCAGAAACAGTAGTAAATACCTTTGAAGGGAATGTGTCATGACCCTGGGACAGGGTCAACAACCTTAAAGATTCAAACTGAGATTTCAGGATATTGAGGGTCACCCCCAGCACCATATACATTAACCACCTCCCAGTGCCGACTGTTTAAGAGCAGATTTCTCTTGCCAGCTGTGGTGTGAGTTTCTGATCTGAACTACACCTGCTGTCCAGGAATACAGCAGGCAGACACCTACTGTCCCATGCATACTGCTGACTCTGGAAGAAACCGTCACAACTTCAGAGAAGCCTTTCCTTACCACCTTGCCCACAAAGTGCTTTCATTTCTTGGCAGGCTGAAACACTATTGTCAATACATAAATACCGGCTGCACTGATAAAGTACACCGTTCTTAAGGTGAGTAGACTTCTGGGTGTATGTAAAAACACTCACTAGCTTTACCACTTAGACTGACTTTGGTGGCCCAGGCCCTCCATAATCTTTTCTCAGAGTGGTCAGATGTGCAGTCAGGGTGAAAGCCACTTATACTCTGGAGAACAAAGAACAAGGCCAGTGTATCAAAAGTCTAAGTGGCATTGGTTTCACTAGGTGTAACATGAGGGGGCAGCTGATGGAAACTGGCAAGCCAGTTGTCAAAGAGTTATGTTTCCCTAGCAGCACTCAGGTTTCCCTGACTAGAGACAACCCCCTTCTGCACACAGGGTGGTACAGGGTTTTCATATTCCTTTTTAGACCTTATCTCGGAAGTCTCACTGGACATCCTGAGGTAGGAAGGGAGTATCACTCCTCTTTGTAAAGCAGTAGGGAGAAGTAGAACAGCTTGCCTGGGACCTGACAGAAACACTTAGGAGTAGGCCTGACTCCATACTAGTGCCCTGGCTCTGGAGCTGTGCTAGAAAGGGATGATGGAGATCAGGGCATGGCCTTGCAACACAGACGGGGAGAAGGTAGAATCAGAAGGACACTTTCAGGACTCACATGTGTCAATGGCAACAAGGGTATCATCAAAGTCGTCTTCATCCTCTTCAGCAGGGGGTTGAGGAGAACGGCCCCTGTGTTGGAAAGAGGGTAAGTCATGCAATAGTTGGAGGAATAGGAATAAAATTTTTGCTGAGATTTACAAGTAGCTCACAACTGTTTTCTCAGGGGAGTACCAAATACTTGACGAGGGTAGTGAGTATTAATTCCCAGCCTAAGAAAAAGACAAATGGGCTGGGCAGTGGTGGCACAAGCCTTTAATTCTAGCACTAGGGAAGCAGAGGCAGGTGGAACTCTGGGAGTTTGAGGCAAGCCGGGTCTACAAAACTAGTTCCAAGACAGCCAGAGCTGTTGCACAGAGAAACCCTATCCTAAAAAAAACAAAAACAAAACAAAACAAACAAAGACAAATAGACTGTTCTGTAAAGGTCATCAGAATCATTCATGGAATCTTTTCAGATCTTTCTCTCACGCTCTAAGGTTCTAACCCAATACTCTCTGCAGGTTTGTTGCAAACTGCTGCCCTCACTGAATATTGCTGAGAGGAGGCCACAGTACTCAAGCTGGGACCGTAAGGGCAAAGAAAGGGAAAGGCCTGGACATAGTACAGTAATTGCAATGTACCTATATAACAGGCTTGTTAAAATCCTGCATTTGAAAGGTTATGATATGATCCACTTTTTCCTGCCTCTCACTCATTTAAAGTGTCCTTAATTATGAACAAGACATCTTTCTATAACAACAACAACAACAAAAAGGTGTTTTGTTAACACCTTGGTGATCTCTGCTGGGACACTCTTCAAAGCAGGAGCTCTTCTAGGGAAGAGCCACCCAGTCCTGCTGGTTCAAGTCAGCAACTTTATTTACTTACTTATTAAAGACAGGTTCTCTGGCTGGGCTGTGGTGGTGCATGGCTTTAATCCCAGCACTCATGAGGCAGAGGCAGGCAGATCTCTGTGACTTTGAGGTCAGCCTGGTCTATAGAGCAAGTTCCAGGACAGGATCCAAAGTTACCCAGAGAAACCCTTTTTTGAAAAACAAACAAACAAAAAAGTACAGGGTCTCTCAACGTAGCCCTGGAACTCACAGAAATCCACCTTTCTTGAATTCACAGAAATTCAAATTCTGGGATTAAAGTAATTGCACCACTATGCCAGACTCATGGAATCTTAAGTCTATACTTTCCCCAACAGCTCCAAATTAGAGCTAATATCCTTCCTCTGCTCTTCATCAGTATGTAGCTCCTGACCCTGGCTATGAGGGAGGAAGAAGAAATTCGCATGACATAGGCTCTTTGTCCTAATTTCAGTTACCATCCAGGAGATCCATTCCATTTCTTTTCTTCTGCCATGATGGGGGTGGAACCCAGAGCCTAACAAGTGCTAGGTAAGAGCTCTACTACTGAGCTACACCTAGCCCCACCCCTTCTCTTAAATAGACTAGTTAGAGGTGGACTTCCCCAGACGGGAAATAAAATGTGACTAGACAAGAAGCTATTCTAGATTCCACAATTGGAAAAGGCTTCTGACAGGAGTCAAAAGGAGGGAAGTAGGGAAGGGTAGAACAGGATCTGGAGGGAAGGGAAGGGGAGGGCTTGTCCTAAAGGAAAATGGCCAGAGAAAAGGCCGCGCCTTTTTGTGAGCTCCCAAAACTCCCATCTCTGGCTGCTCACCCTGAGTTTGTGCTTTACTTGTAACAGTCCATCCCCAGCCCTATCTGGGTAAGCAGAAGGCAAGCCCACTGTCCAAAGAGCTTCTATATCCTCAGTGTCTAGTCCCCAAGAGGCATCTCATGAATGCTGACTGGACGAGGGGTGGGCAGGAGGGGTTGTGCTGGGAAGTAAGGTTGGGGAAACAGCTTTCAAATTAAGGGATCCAGAGTGGCCAATAAGAGTCAGACACTAGTCATGAATGGAGGCTTGTGAGGCTAGAGCATCTTTGTGAGTTTGGGGCTAGCCTGGAAGACAGTAAGTTTCAGGCCAGTTAGAATTTACATGAGAACTTGTCTTAAAAAGAAAGGAAAAAGGCAAAGAACAAAAGGACACTGCAAAGCTACAGAAGCAGTAAGGGGAAGGGTTGAAGAGGCAGAATGGCATCTTAAAGGTAAAAATCTAAAGTACCTGGAATTTGCTCTGCAGGTAATAAGCAGGGAGGAGCGGAAGGAAGGATCAAAGCTTAGGTAAATTCAATCTGGCAGCCAGTGAGGGGAGGAATACCAGAGAAGAGAGAACTCTGCTCAGCCCCACTCAGTGAGTAGAGACCGACGACAAGAGTGTCTCACGTACCCACCTTCGGTCCTCCCGGTGCTCGAAGTACCCACGGCCCCGATTCTCTTCAAAAGGCCTCTTTCGACTCTGGAACTGTTGTCTGTCTTGTTTGAGCTGTGAGGTGTCAGGAGGAAGGAAGCTGGGTGGTGCTTCCTGCTTCATTTCTGTCTTCAGTTCTACTGTCAGGATGAATCAGGATGGTCAAGACACCCGGCAAACCCTAGGATTACTAGGTCTCCAATTCCTTTTACTCCAGATGATGCTGGCAGGTTTGTGACTACAATGAAGGGCTGAGCTCCAGAGGCCTCCTGAGTGATCCAAGGAAGCCAGGATGACTTGGATGGGTGACAGTCTGCTAGCCAGGTAACAAACACTCAGGCCTCAAGACAGGCAGGCCTTCAACACTAAGAAGGACAAGACTCCTCAAATGACCCAAAAGTAGAACGACAGCTTTTGGCTAATGTTCTGAAGGTTCATGAACGCTGACTCAAAAGATGCTATCTTGGCCTGCGTCAAGAGGGAATGAGCCCTAAGAGACTGTGAAGACCCTGTAAACTCCCAGAGAGCTTGTCTCATTCTCACAGAGCTTCTTTCTGACAAAAGCAGGGGAGAAGGAACTCAGCAGAGTACTATCGGTCTACAGCAAACTCTATTGCCTTAGTCACTTCCTACAAAGCCCAATCAGATGAGTGGGAGGGTCAGCCATTCAGTTCTTCTTGAAGCCTCACTAAATCACACTAAAGATGTCAAGGAGTATAACATCTGGAAACTAAGAAAGCCCCAATCTCAGACAGATCCCATGAATTGATGGCTAACAAAGAACAAGCTATGGATTCATGGGGCCTTACTCTTTGAGAGGGTCCTGAGAGGCACCATCTCCACCTGCTGCTGATGCAATTCACTCGCATCCTTTCATCCAATGACTCTGTTCAAGTCACTCCCTAGCTTTGGCACAGGGACCCAATCTCTGAGTCAATGTCTCTGGTTCTCCAGGGCAGAAATTGGGTTCAGTTTTTCCATGGCTTAGCACAGACAAGACTCAGAGACCACTGGTGTTTGTTAACAGCCCAGAAAAACCATCTCCTTGGGCCAAATGACCCACAAGTCTCATAGAGCCTGTGGTGGTTTGAATGGGAATGGTCCCCACAGTTGTGTGTTTGAATGCTTGACCCAGAGGAAGTGGCCCTATTATGGGGAGTAGGTATGGTCTTGTTGGAGTGTGTCACTGTGGGGCAGGTTTTGAAGTCTCAGATGCTCAAACCCAGGTTCAGTGGCTCAGTTTTTTTTCCCCCTTAGGTCTGTCTATCTGGATGCAGAACTCTCAGCTCCTTCTCTAGCACCATGTCTACCTGTATATCACCATGTCCCACCATGACAATAATGGACCTCTGAGCCATAAGCCAGCCCAATTAAACGTTTTCCTTTATAAGAGTTGCCATGTCTCTTCACAGCAATAGAAACCAAACCCTAAGACAGAGCCTAACAGAAACCTATAGTTTAACCTACATTCTTTAATGTCCCTAGCAGCCCCCCACCCACAAGTACCCACCAGGGGATTTTACTTAGTAGATGGATGAAACAGAATGGAATTAGATAGGATCAACTAGATTCACAAGAAAAGACACTGGGGCTGGCTGTGGTGATTCACACCAGTAATCTAGGCATTTGAGAAACTAAAGTAAGAAGATTCCTGAGGTCCAGACCAGCTGGGCTTTACAGTGAGACCCTGCCTCAGAACAAACAAACTTTTCTTTTAAAATACTAAAACACCAGGAGTGGAGTGGCCACAGTTCTTGTTCAGCCCATTTCAACAGCAGGACTTTTTTTTCCCTAAACAGTAAAGACTTACACGACAGAAATATACCTCATGTACCAAGAACGTTGGTCTGAGCTAGTTTCTGGGGTTTTAGCATCAGTTTTGCCATTAGACCAGTCAGTTCCTCGCAAAAAGGGAGCTAGGTGATCCTATCTGTCTCCCTGCTGATTATGGAAAACACTGTTCTGCAATAATGCAGGTTTTAGAAGTGCAGAGTTTAAATACACAATATGAGGCTTATTTCAATCTAAGACTTCTCAGAGCCTTTAATGAACACAATAAATCTCCACAAGGTGGGACAGCTATGCTGCATTTTTCTACATAGCTGTGTCTGGCTAAGGAACCCCTTTCCAATGAGTAGTCTCCTGGAGAGGTGTTCTTCAGAACACAGGGACCACCACACTGAATTCAGAACACTGTTTCTGGCTCCCACATTGCAAGGCTCTAGGGCTCAAGCAGTAGCCCCCAGGTCTAACCCTTCCAGGGTGCTGGCACAACACCGGAAAAGACAGAAGGACCCAGAGTACAAAGTTAGTCCCAGCTCCTTTTTCAGTTTATGGCTAGCTTGAACAACCTAGTAAGGATATTATCTCAAAAATAAACCAAAACAAGAATAAAATCTTCAACCCCAAAGAGAACAAAACCAAAATCCCAATCCAAATAAAACCTTGCCAGAGGGACAAAGGCCAGAAGAATTGCCCAAGAGAAAGACGGCAAGGTCTTACTTGGATTCTGTTTCATTAGGAAAGAAAGTGTGGGGACTTCCTACCTGGGCGATAGGCCTGCTGCTGCGGCTCCATGTCTAATGGCCTCCTGTCATAGCCTGACTCGTTTTCCTGCTTGATGATCGGTGTCTCGTAGAATTGGTTCTGCCTGGTAATATTGTCCATTACATCTTAAAATTAAAAAAGAAAAAGTAGTTAGATGAATACATTTGGAAAGACTCTTGTAACTAAGACAGCATCCTTACTTGGGTGAGTCAGACTGCCAGAAGACAAAGAATAACATTTTCAGGTGAAAACCTATATAGACATGGGCGTCTCCAAACGCCTATGGTATATGTCTTCTTTGTCTCAAAAGTCTACATACAGATCTGCAACTGTGCTCTATAGAAACTGAATACATTAAGCCAGCTGAGGAAGAAGTTCTTCAGTTAAAATGAGATGGTAGAGTAAGAGTGCAGCTGGATTTCTCCAAGTTTAGCCTCCAGGGTGGGAGCCATTCTAAGATATGCCGGGCACCTCACTAAGCAGTTAACATTGGTCTCTACTTTAAGGTGGATCACTCAGGTTTACTTCAGGGCCCAATCTTCAAAACTTAGGGCACAATCCAGCCCTCTGACCAGTCCCATCAGTGGCCTGAGCACTCCTGCCTGCCTCTGCCTTTGGCTGTACTTATGATAAAATGGAGGGCCTTGTACATGTACCTCCAGCACAGCCAACAAGAGTACAAACCTCTGAACTCACAATAGCCTCCAGGCTCGCTAGGAATAGGTCCCCAAGTAGCTGGAGTTAAAAGTGCTTAGGAAAAGTGCTCTGTGGATCCAGGTGAGGAAGAGGGGTAAGAACAGCAATAGTAGCTACTTAAGGAATGCAAGCTGTACACTGGACCCTGCGATACAGGCGAACTTGTCCCACTGAAACATCCAGTTTAGGGAGACAGACACACATTGACAGACACTTATACTACATAATTATATATTGACAGTATATGAAGCACCAAGAGTTGAGAAGGGGATCCAGTCTAAGGCTCAGTGATGAGAACAGAGAGCACTCTTGGGAAAGGATAGGATCTCATGTGAAACTACAGCAGAAACAAAGAAGAGAGAACTTGATGGACTTAGGACGGGCAGCACACAGCTCTCTGTCCCTGGGGTAAGTGTGCTGATGGGTGCCTCCAGAGCCCTGCTAGAAGCTGTGCCAGGAGCAGTGAGGCAGAACCACAGGGAGGATAGAATATGCTGCCACTTGTTAACTGATTGAACTCTTCCTCAGAGGACAAATACATCTGGGCACAAACCAGCAGCAGTCCTAAGGGAGGAAAGTCACAAGTGTCTATTTACCAAGGATGAAGAAGTCCTGGGGAGGGACCTGAAGAGGGCTTAGAGGATTTTACTGTAGATGTGTGTTGTGGGCACAACACAACAGGGGACAGAGTATCTCCTTAATTGGAATACAAGGCCTCTTCAAACCATTCTGCTTCCTCCAGAGCCTCAGGATAGCGTTTTCCCCAGAAAGCTCATGTTCTCTCCCCTGGTAGGCTGGCCTAGGGAGGATATGATGGCGAGATCCTTTTCTACTCTCTACAACATCCCCCTGACAACAGGCAACCCTGGTGTGAAGTCCCTTAGACATGCAATCTCATGACTGACAACTCTGGGAGGAGACTCTTACCATTCCTGTTTTACAAAGAGGCTCAGAGGGGAAATGATTTGCTTAACTTCACAGTCTGCCTGAGTCCACAGACTGGGCTCC
The DNA here is from genome assembly GCF_982192425.1 of Myodes glareolus. Lineage (NCBI taxonomy): Eukaryota > Metazoa > Chordata > Mammalia > Rodentia > Cricetidae > Myodes > Myodes glareolus. The sequence goes on along the minus strand of NC_142026.1, from coordinate 59,807,042 downwards.
CGAAGCATCAGCTCCCTTTCCCAAGACCCTTCTGGCAGTAGCAACGTTAGGACTGTGCCCTTGCTGCTCCTTCATAAGCCATCTTGCCAGGGTTCCTCAGCTACAGACATATTCACAGGCCACGCCTCCCTCCTTCCCAGGGAACTGACCATTTGCCAGTACATGGATAATCCCTAGACCACTCTACGCCCAGGGTACCCCCTCCACAGGATCCCATGTCTCATGAACAAGTGAATACCGGATGCCAATCCCAAGTTACTTTTGAGGCCTCATTTTTTCTCGCAATGTTTAGTCCCAAGTTCTACAGTACCTTCATCTCAGAAAAAAACTCTAAGCCTTGGACGCCAGGTTCCCTCTCACACCAGGGTCTCCTCTGCTGCTCTAATCCTAGCTCTTAAGAGTTACACTTCCTGGCTGATCAAATTCCCCCTAGACTCCCTGAGCACACAAGTCACTGTTTCTGGGGACTTGGGAGCCCTCTCTTGGAAAGGAATATTCCCTCAGTTTCAATATGAGGCCCCCAGCCAAATCAACAGGTTTTCTTTCTTCTTCAAATTCTCCATGCTTCCCTCCCCCACATGTGCTAGCTGCATAAACCCTGTTGGACACAAAGGTCCTAAGCCCACCACACAGTTCATCCAATTGCTATCAACTTATTTTCTCCAACTCATTATCTGTGTTTCGAAAACCATTTATAGATAACAATGCAAGGCCATTCAGCAGGAGCCATGGGGTATTGTCTTAAGAGCCTTTCCAATTCTAGACCCCCTAGGTCTTTTGTCCATTAAAACAAACTGCTTTTCCTTGCCACCAAAGTTCTTGAGCCTCCTCTAGAAGCCAACTAGATAGCCCGGATCTCCCAGTACCATATATCCAAGCTGTGCCTGAAAAGCAGGAGTTGGGGGGGGGGCGCGGATCCAATCTTCGGCTGGTTTTTCACTATCCCTTAAAAGCTCACCTGCCAAATACAGAGGCGCCTGACCCATTTCCCCAGCCTCGGACACCCGCAGCTCCACAACACTAATCCACCCCCAACACTAAGCAGATCTCCCGTAACCCATCCGACCGCAAAATCGGAGAACCGGCCTCAAAATTCTCCCTGCCCTGCACCCTAAATTCTTCTCCCTACCTGGAAATCCGGCTTTTGAGATCCTGCCCAAACGGTGGGGGCTGGCACGGCCACTCAAGCTGTCAGCTCAAATCACCATTTTCCAAGACCCTCCCCGAGACACCCCTTGCCCTAAAGCTTCTAGTTCTTCCGATTCCCCGCCGCCCCCCAAAAAAACCAGTTTCCGGTCTCCCAATCTCAGGATGTGAAGTCCTCCCCACCCGTTCGTTCGTACCCTAGTCGCCTTAGAGAAAAATAAAAAAACATATATAAATCTACCGCCCCTACCCCCAGGGTTTTCCCTGCACCGAAGGCCAGGATCCGCCCTCAGGCTGCCCTGGGGCCCTGCCGCAGATCCCGTGCAGCAGCGGCAGGTGGCGAGATCCAGGCTCCCCAGACCATCTCCCCGTTCTCTGTGGAACCGAGTTCCCGCGTCCCCACAGCCCGTCCTCGGCCCGGACTCCAGGCTCCCCGACCCCCCGCCCCGCGCACTCTCACAATGTCCGTCCGGCCCCGAGTAGCCGCCGGGCTCCGGGTGCGGCTGCAGCCCGGGCGGCGGTGGCTGCGCTGTCCCCTCCAGCTCGGAGCCCCCCTCGGTCTCGACCTCCTCGTTGTTGTGCTCTGGTAAGCCCGGTTCGTCGTCAGCCTCGATCTCCCGCTCTTCTTCGGGCTCCTCGGCCTCCAACGCCGCCAGCAGCCGCTCTGCAAGCTCGGCCTTGAGGCCTCGAGTGTCCAGACCGCGGCGCTGCAGCTCCTCGCGAAGTTCGTTCACCTTCAGACGGCGCACATCCATGGCCCGGGCCCCCGGGGCGGCCCCCGAGCCCGGCCCGGCCTCCCAGGGCTCTGTCCCCCCTAAACCTTGCCTGTCAGGAGGCGAAGGGGGAAAGGGGGGGGGCACTCCAATGGCGGCGGCGGCTCAAAATGGCCGTCGTCGCCTCCTCCCCCTGGCCCGTACCCGTACGATGTAACACGGGTGTCAATTGGTCAGCGCGTCGGGCAACGGGCGCGGGCCCGGAGACTAGGCCAATCACAGTGTGGCTTTCAATAGAACGGCAATAAGCGGGTTCAGGGGCTGCCGTAGAGGAAGCGTTAGCCTACGTCGAAGTCGCGGCTAAAGCGGAGGGCGGGAAAAGGCAAGAGGCGGAGCAAGCACTGATTGGGTAACGTCCGCGCGCTGGCCCCGGTACGGTCAAAAGGAGGGAAGGGAGTAACGCTGTGGAGCAATGAGTGAGGAGATCTCAGGATGCTCTCCCGGTCGCTCGCAGCCGCCTTTCGTTCAGAAGCTCTGTAAAACACATTCTGACTGGTCTAGATCTCCCGCCCCTCGCAGAGAAGCGGGCAAAATCACTACAACCAATCAAATGCGGGGAGAAGAGGCCGGCCAACCCTGGTCTTCCCTGTCGCCATTCGGAAGCCGGAAGGAGATTCAGTCGCGGAGGGACCGCCCCTTGCCGTTAGGGCGGTTTCAAAACAACCTCTCCGCCAATCGTAGCTCCGGTTACATTTCCTCACAGCCGTCGCTTGAGCGCTTTAGGAAAAGCTAACTAGATTGGCCATTCTTGAGAGGCTTGGCTTGCAAAGTTCTCCGTAATACAGGGATGTTTAGTACCGACAGCGATTAAGAGGATGAGGATATGTTATGTACCCAGCTGCTTTTTACGAGAAACAAAAAAATGAGTTCTGGAGAGCGCTGAAGGGTAGAAAGCGGGGGTTAGGCTAACAGCAGGAGAAAAGTTGGGTGTTAAATCGCACCCCTCCCTTTGATAGTACGTCTCTCTGTGGTTGCATGGACAGGCCGCTCTGCATTCGACCATAGAGCCTTCCCGCTCTGGACACGGCTGCTGAAGTTCGCGGCTTTCTATCTTGAATCCTCTAACTGCTCACGCCGCGTTGCTGTTTGGTGTCCATACTAACCACATCGAACACGAGGATCCGTAATTATGCCTCGTGTTAAGCCGTACACCTGTCGCCCCTGGTTCAGAAGACGCACAATGCAAAACGTCCACTATTAACCAATCCCTAGCCTTAACACCCAACAAAAGCCACAATCACTCTCTACTTAGATAAAGACAAACATCATGCAATAGACGAATAGACCTGACAGGTCAAAGCATCAATTCGGGATAAGACTTCGAACGGCAGTGTAGGTGTGCCACAAACATGCAGCATCGCACGACAAAGCTTCAGTTCACGCTACAAACTTATACCACAGCAACCTAGACACACAGCACCCACTCAGCAGCGGGACAGACACTCACGTGGGCCTGGAGGTTCCAGTCCAGACACCCCGCCCCTCGCCCACGTCCGACTTCCTCTCTCCTCCCAGCTCCCACAATAATTTGTTCCCCCCCCCCAAAAAAAAAAAAAAAAAAAAAAAGAGCAACACTTTGTGGCCCAGATTGAACTGTACCCAGTTCTCAGGAGCCACCACCGGGGGGCGGTCGGGCGCCGCCTATGATTTTTATATCCGCGAGTCCACCACACCCAGGAACAAGTGAAGACCTAAGTGGACTGGGGAGTTCTTTTGTGCATCCATGGATTAAGGTGTTCTGATTCATTTTTCCTTGTCAATCTGAATGCTTGGCTGTGTGACAATCTGTTGTGCTAGTACACCACAGGTCTGGGCGTGTTTGTTTTCTTCTTTATTGAGACAGGGTCTCACGTAGCCCAGGCTGACCTGGATCTCTCTGTGTAATCAGGAATGAGTTTGAACCCGAGCTTCCTACTTACATCTCGAACCCTTGAGCTTCCTGCTTACACCTCACGCGTGCTGGGAATACAGGCACACATCTGATTCTCGAATGTGTGTAATGCCATTCTGTGTCTTGGTTACTAACAATTTTTTTCCTATTGCTGGTGAGTACCAGCCTGTTGACATTTGCAGATTTGCCAGTGTGGGTTTATGTGTTTCTGTTACTATGGCTGAATAGCTGTGTCTTTGTATTCGTGATTAGGTGTACCTGTGCATGTTTAGTAGTTCATATCTATTACTTTGGTGTGTATGTATAAAACCCACAATCTCTTTGTGTTTCCATATATACTTATATATGTGTGTATGCATATATATATATACTTTCTAATATATGTATATTGAGTGTGTGTGCACATGTGTGCACGTGTGCTCACGCATTCCTCATGGCTTTCTGAGAGCCTACCTTTCCTCAGTCGTATATATTTGTCTATGTGCATGGTTCATGTCTACCATTCCTAATGAAGAAAACATTCCCAGGTCCATCAAACCATTCTTATCCCTTTTTTTCTTTTTGAGGTAGAGATCCTCTATGTAAGCCATGATAGCCTACAAGCAGTCCTCCATCCTCAGGCCTGAGCTTCTACTGCACACAGCAGCCCTTCTTTCTACAATGGGGAAATGGAATCTCCAGGGAAAGGGGCCATAGCACAGCTGAATGGAGACAGGAGACAGAACAGTGATTGACAAAAGTTTTATGTGATCGGAGCCTCTCTGGAAGCACCAGAGTCCACACTTTAGACAGGGATGAGGGACTGGCTCAAGGAGGCAACATGGCCCAAAAGGAGGGGGATGGTCCATTCCTTAGAGGAAAGGCATTCCCAATGCATTGCACAGGCTTAAGGTGGGTACACCCCACACGAGGAGAGGAGGGAGCATAGGTGGCTAAGGAGGGAAAGGGCTTAGAGAGAAGAATGCCACAAGGTTCCAACCTTGGCATCGTACCTAATATTCTAGACCTGTGAACCTTAGACCCTCAGAACACTGAATTCCTAAATTACTGTGCTTAGATCCTTAATATTTTTAGAAATTTGTATTCTTGAACCTTTAATTAAGTGCTAGAAAGGCGGAAGGCAACACAGAACCAAGAGGTGCTCAGCATTAGAAATGGTTAGGACTTTGGTGTCTAGTTAGTCACAATTAACTGTGAGCCTCTTGGGACCCAGAGTCTTGGACCCACAGCATCTTATAGTGCCTGAGATCAAAAGCAGGTCAACATCAGAGCTTTAGAGTTTACTGACTGTAATCTTGGAGCATATGATGTGGAATCTTGGACCACACTCTAGATTATCATCACATACCTTAGAAACTCAGCTGGAGACTCTTAAAGCTTTTGAATTTCAGATTCTAGAGTCTTATTCCCTTGAGATGCGGGATCTTATATAAAAGAACCTATGATCATAATGCCTCAGAAGCTGTAATTTATCATTGGAATCTTAGAAATTAAGAAAATAAAAGTTTGAAACATGATCTGGAGTATTACAATATGAATAACTGTTAAATTTGAGAACAGTATGCATTAGAACCTTCATTACCTAGAACCTTTAGAATTTTAAAATCTAGAAGCTTCCACTTCTAGGATCTCGGGCTCCAGAAAAATAAAGTCTAGAACCACAAGATCTTAGATCCAGGACTCTCAGAGTCGGGCAACTGAAAACTATGGGGGCATGGTGTTTTAGAACCAGAAAAATCTAGAGTCGCAGAATCTCAGAACCTTTGAACAGTGGGCCATGTTTACAACAAATAGCACTTGAGACCTAGAAACCAGCATCTTGGTTCCTTAGACCCAAGGACTTAAATCATCTTTGAGACCTTGAACCTTGAAATCTAGTCTCTAACCTTAGACTTTAGAATGCTGGGACTTAAGATCTTCCAAGACTGCAACCCAACCCTTCTTTCTATGGATGGGATGTCTATGGCACAGAAAGCAGGACACACCTCTCTGTGCAGAATTTGAGAAGGGATGGAAGGTCATACTGCAGTTGGGGAGAAGGCCTGGAGTGGCAAAGTGGGGGGAGGTTTCCCCCAGTGGCAGTGCCTAGCTTGGCTCCTGAGAGGGCGCCCCAGGTGGAAGATTGTCTCAGGCCCCATCCTCCTGCCCTGGGGGTGCTGGGGAGCCTCTGTCAGTAGACAGAGTAGGTCCTGGAGCTGTAGAAGGACAGAGGACGTAGCGCCCAGCAGCGTGGACTTCAGCTGCAGTGAGACAGCTACAGGAATCCTTCGGGTCAGGGTGGGTTGAGGGATCAACTCCTCCAGCAGCACCGCGGGGTTCAAGGTGGCTTCCGCCTTCATCCATGTTGACATAGAGGATTTCATCAGGCGCCTGAGCAGGAGGCAGAGCCTTCAATGTGTTCTCCAGGTCTTCCCGAAGCTCTGCAAAACTTGGCCGGTCCCGTGGGTTCAGCTCCCAGCACCGGGACATTAGGACGTATCTACAATGGTAAAGCAAAGGGTGGCCAACTGAGCAAGGACTCTGAAGGGGAGCACTCTAGTTCAAGGGAGGCTTTAGGACCCTCGGGTGACTGGGGACTACAGAAAACCTCAGCAACTTAGAGATATCTACAGGAAGTTGAAAATTCCCAAGTTTCTGGAGTGGGCCAGGAGATGTTGAAACTGGGAAAAACCTTAGGAAACCTCTCTGGCTCTTGAGTGTTTTTAGTGAGGATTTGAGAGCAAACTGTCCCAGTATGGCCACCCAGAACAGACTCTCATATAAGGCCTGGCTCTGCCATTTACCTCCAAGTGGGTGGAGGAAATCTAAGGGAGTCTGGGGTGGATTAGAAGTCTTTTAGACTGATCTACCTATGTCCTCACATTCTTTGACACCCCACCATTCAAAAGCTTGAGACTAAGGCCCCTCCCCTTGAGTGTAGGGATTTGCTACTGGCTCAGCAGAAGAGATGGTACACGTTTGACTTCTAACAGTAAGTCATAAAAGGCGTTGTGGCAACTACTCCTTGTACAGTCTCTTGTACATTGGATTGTTGTGTGAGGAAGCACAAGTGCCTTATGAAGGTCCCCATGGTAAGGAACAGGTCATGTGAGGTGCCATCTTGAAAATGGCTTTCCTGCTTCCGAGTTTCATATGTAGCCACCTTCATAACCTTGTTACAGATCTGCAGAATCACCCTTCTAAGCTGCTTTCAGACTCTGATCTTCAGATATTATGAAATAAACGTTGCTGGTTTTAAACTATTAGATTTTGAAGTGTAGTACCTCATACAGCAGCAAATGATATGCCCCCCCCCCCCGTAGACTTGAATTTTCTCATCTTCAAAACTGGGATAACAATGCCTATTTACTTCTTTTGACCGTGGAAGGGATCCAAGGAGTCAATACGAGTAAAGCACTTATATCATTGCCTTCCAGTAAATTCTGTAAAAGGCTAGCAATTAATCTCATCCTCTTTGGGTCTAGGAGTGCCCAAAGGAAGCCTGGGGAGTCTGAGTCTCATACTACCTCCTCCTGACCCAAGCGACATACTCTCTTTAACCTCAAAGCACTGGCTTAATGTCACACCCCTCTCTGCACGCTGAGATGCCACAAAGATTGATAAGCTATCCTAAAGGATCCTGCTAGCAGCTCCGAGATCTGAGAATCTGGAGAAGGTCAATAGTCAGAGTAGAGGGCTTTGCAAAGGGCCCCCGGGGCAGTGAGGCACACGGGAGGTGAGGGACCATGGGAGGTTGGCATCCCAAGGCCAGGGTTGCCCAGGAAGGTTGTATGCAGTTTTTAAGAATACCTGGCTGATGCAGAAAGGGGTTGACCCAGTCTGCATTCCACACAACAGGCAGAGCTGGAAAAGGCACCTTTACCAAACTTGCACCCCACTGCCTGACTAGGAGTGGCACAGTGGCTCAGGGCATTGGTAAGAGGCAAATGGGTTTCAATATTCTATGGGATTCCATGCACATTTAGCCAGTCCTGGAGATGTTGAGTGTTCTGTGTGGGTAACTAAGGGCCGGAGTAAATTCTGAGGCGGGGTTGGGGAGTCCCAAAGGTTCTCACAGGCCATCCAGGCAGTCCACCGGCTGTTTCAGGCGATTTCCTTGGCGTAGGTAGTCATAAATCTCACTGTTCTCCACTCCTGGATAGGGGGTTTGGCCTCGGGTGGCGATTTCCCACATTGTCACACCAAAGGACCACTGTCAGAGTAGGAAAGGGAGTGAGAGGGTCTTTCCTATACAAAGACACCTCCAACACATGAGTTCAGGCACGCACTCAACACTTACATGGGCATTTGTTGACAACGGTATCTATGGGTGTATCACAAGCATGCACTGAAAGATTTTGGCACAGGTACACACACACACACACACACACGGGTGACTGACTTAGGAGGATGTAGAGATGTGCACACCCATACACACATTCACATGTCACCCTTCATGTCCACATTGCAAACACTATATGGCACACTTGGTCACTACTGCTTCCTAACCTAAACTGCCCACCCTGCCACTATGCAGAGATGAACCTGCACATCTCTATATATTCCAGCCTTGCACACATACTTTTCATACATTCCCCAGACATGTCCAGGCCCCACAGACAGGTCCTGTGAGCCTTGGAGTTTCTCAGGTCTGGTCACCCACCCCATGCCCTGCATGATCACCCACTCCTGGCCATGGCACACCTACCACATCACTCTTGCTGGTGTAGACTCGATCTGCCAGACTCTCGATGGCAATCCACTTGACTGGCATCTTGGCGATGCGCCCTTGGCGGTAGTAGTCCCCGTTGTATATCTTCTTGGAGAGCCCGAAGTCTGCTACACACACAGACATGTTCTCATTCAGCCTGTTCAGATTGGGGGAAGCAATAAGGTCATCATGGGTCATGGCTACCAGGAAACCTGCTGGGTTTCAGATATGCCTTTACCTCTCATCAGACCCCACTGTCCTGGTGGGGGTGGGGGTCTGACTTCTGAGCACTCACCCTAGTCCCAAAGGGAAGTGCTTGCTTTCCTTCTTCCTGCCAGGCTGAGTCTGGACAAAAGGGGCTTCTAGAAGATTTTTCGGCTTTAGGGTTTTTTTTTCTTTTTCTTCTTTTTCTTTTCTTTTTTTTTTTTTCAGTCTCAAGATCCTTTCAAAACTCCTGAGTCCCGTTTTGTTTTTTGGAATTTTAAAAAATATTTGTCATTTCAATTACGTGTATGTGAATGCCAGTGTGTGGGTTTGTGCATGTGAATGCTGGTGCCTGGGGAGGCCGGAAGTGCAGGATCTCTTTGGAGCTGGAGTCACAGGAGGCAGTTGTGAAGCAATGATGTGGGTACTGGGAAGTGAACTTGGGTCCTATCTGGAAGAGCAGTAAGCACTCCACCTCTGAGTCATTTCTCCAGTGCCCTCCCCGACAGAAATGTGCACATCATTAGTGGTGGTCTTATGTACCTGTAATACCAGCAATTGACAGGCTGAGGCAGGAGGATTATGTGTTGAAGGTCAGCCTGGCCTACATCATGAGTTACAAGCCACCCTGAGTAGTATAGTTGTATAGTCTCAACACACACACACACACACACACACACACACACACACACACACACCAAAGCAAATGAAAAACAAGTCAGAAATGATGGTGGGAATCGCTAATCTCAGCACTTGGGAGATGGAAGAAGAAGTCACCTTCGGTTACACAGTAAGTTCAAGGCCAGCCTGAGATGTTTGAGACCCTGTTTCAAGAAAGCAAATTATGGAGGATGCAGAGATGGTTCGACAGTTAAGAGCACTTGTTACTCTTGCAGAGGACCTGGGCTTGATTCCCAGCACCCACGTGGTGGCTCACAACCATTATAACTCATGTGGTAAACATTCATACACATAAAATAAATAAACCTTTTAAAAAATGAGCCTAGAGAGATATTTTAGCAGTTTAAGAGCACATGTGTTTACCAAGGACCTGGGTTTGATTCCCAGCACCCACATAGCAGCTCACAGTTATCTAACTCTGGTGCCTTCTTCTGGCCTCCTTGCTCACACATAATGCACATACATGTAGTCAAAATACCCAAACTTAGACCACACAAATAGATAAAATAAATCTTTTTTAAAAGGCAAGTGATGGGGCTGGAGAGATGGCTCAAAGGTTAAGAGCACTAGTTACTCTTCCAGAGGTCCTGAGTTCAATTCCCAGCACCTACCTAGCAACTCACAACTATCTGTAACTCCAGTTCCGGGGATCTGATAATCTGATATCCTCACACGGACATACATGCAGGTAAAACACCAATGCACATAAAATACAAATAAATACACACACACACACACACACACACACACACACACACACACGCAAGCCAAATGAAACCAAAGGAGGAAAAAAGCAAAACAAACAAAACAAAAAAACCAAAAATAAAAAATCACTGACCCCAAAAACCCAACAAAGAAACAAAACAAAAAACCCACACAGTGTGTGAGGATCAGAATAGGCACAAACAGCAGCTAAACAAACACATCCATAGATTCCACATTTAAAAAAGAAAAAGTCCAAGACTTTCATGCCAGAGAATACTATACAGCGAACACCATGTTTTAAATAGAGGACATCAGATCAGGCAATTGGCCTTGGCTTGATCAAAAGAAATCCCATTAACTAATTAATTAATACATGTTTTCCTGTGTAGCCTTGGCTATCCTGGAACTCGCTCTGCAGACCAGAGATCTCACAGAGATCTGCCTGCTTCTGCCTCCCAAGTGCTGGTATTAAAGATATGCGCCATCACTGCCCAGCTGAAAATATTTTTTATAGGGTAATATCAGGGCCCACTTCAGATTAAAAGTGACCAAGAGGATCTAACAATCAAGTTAATTGTTAATTCGTGAACTTTGACTAGAGGATGTTCGGGCTAGGCCTGGTGGTGCAGGCCTCTGTCTAACATGATCATGAGATTACTGTTCTAAGTCTAGGATGGCACGCCCTCCACCCCATCTCCTTTTGACTTCAGTTCAGGCCTATTTTCCTATTTGTGCTTTTCTTTGGCGTCTCCTTACTCACTGAGAAGAGCCAGATGTGAGGCTAATGTCACCACCCATCTGTCACCTCTGTCCCTTCATTCACCTTGTGCTATGCAATGAGCTGCCCCTGCCTCCCATCTCTTCACGCTCCACATCCAAACCCTCCTTCAAGACCTCGGTTTAGCCTGGTGTGGTGGCGCATGCTTTTAACCCCAGCATTCAGGAGGCAGAGGCAGGGGGATCGCTGTGAGTTTAAGGCCAGCCTGGTTTACATTTCAGGGTTCAAGACAACTAAGGTTCCACCAAAACAAATAAACAACAATAAAGACCACAGCTTAGGACCTCCTTGCTGGCCTTTTACGATTCGGATGTGACATGTCACCCCTAAAAGGATGATGATGATGTGCTGTAGGCTTGATTCCCAGATGGCTATGCTCCAGAGAGCTGCCCAATGGGATGCTTGCTATCCATCCACTAGTTCACAGCTGAGTGGGTGTCATGAGACAGTATCTAGTTGGAGGCAGTAGATCACTAGGGAGGTACCTCTAATGGGGCTCTGTGTCTCTCTGGTTTCCAGCTCCTTCAAGGTTAGCAGTTCTGCTTTACCATGCTGCCTATTAACGATCCCACACCTCCCAATGGGTTGTCCCGGGTGACTGTGGCCTGGAATCTCAAAAAGCCTGAGCTGGAATCCACCTTTCCTCTTTCACTTGGTTGTCTGTTTTGTTTTTGTCATAGACACGAAAAGTTGACTACCACACCTGTTTGGGGCTCCAACCTTCACTGGCTCTAGTCCCTCGTTCATCCTGGGGAAGGGGAAAGAAGCTCCTCCAGCAAACTTGCCACTCACATGCAGTTCCTGGCGGCCAGGTCCCGGTGTATGAATCTCTTGGTACTCAGGTACTCCATTCCACTGGCAATGTCGGCCATGAACTTCACCAGCATCTGAGTGGGCAGAAACTAAGGGGTGGGGGTGGGGGTGGTAAGGCCGAGAGAAGGAGTGGTCAGAAGGGTCACAGAAGGGCCTCACTCCTTAGCCCTCCTTCCCTCCTTTTGTGAGCCTAGCTGGATCTGCTGTGGTTCTCCATGGCTTTGAGAACATCAGCTTTTCCTGTAGCTTTTCCATAGATATAGGATCCTAGAAAAATCTACCTCTTTCTGACTTGGTGGGCTATTGTTCTAGCCTTTGACATACACGTCAGCGGGGGTGGGGATGGACAGGGCGGGGGGGGGGGGCTTCCTGGTCGTCAGACCCTGGGCCGTGTTAAGTGGTAGGTTGGGATTGCTTCCTTCAGTGTCACCCTTCAGTCAGGCCTCCTTATCATTCTTCCTTCTGCATTTCCTCCGGAGCACTTAATGTTCTCGCTTATGTCTGTTAGCTTATTTATTGCTTTGTCTACCCCTGCAGTGTGGGATCCACGAGAGTGAGTCCACTGTCTCCTTCCTTCTTAGTAGCTGGTAGGTGGCCAGGGAATATGCATGGACTGGAAAAAGAAATGCCCCTCACCACTGGCTGGTCCCCGAGCCGGGAATACAGGAGGAAACTGTGTAGGTCTCCATGTTTCATGAAAGGCAAGATGACCACAGGTTCTGGGAAACCTTCTCGGTCAGAACCCTGGAAACAGACACCTGAGCACCCCCAGAGGGAGATCCATCATTCTGGCTATGCAGAAAAGGGGAACCCAACCCCGCTCCCAGACAAACTCGGCCTTCCCCTTTCCCACCCCCTCAAATCTAATCTCTACATTGTTTGGGAGGTGGGTAATAAGGACTCCAGCTTCAGAGAAGCCCTTTCCCAAGGATGTTTCCGGAGCCCTCCTGGGGACCTCAGCTATTTCTGGGAAGAGGTCAGAGGTCACATTCCAAGTTGAGGGAGCAGAAGAAGGGGAGTTGGCTGATCTTGAAGGAGAGGGGGTGGGGGGCCTGGAAGTTTGACCTTTCCAGTATAGAATAGGGTGGTCTGGTGCTCTGGGGTGGCCTCAAGGGAACACGCCCCTCCCTCACCAATGAGCCTCATGACGTTGGGGTGGTCGAATTCCTTCATGCAGACAGCTTCACTCAGAAAATCCTCCAGCTCTGATCTTGTGCAGATGGCAACTTAGGAGAGAAAGGGAGGTGAGCGACAAGGGAGAAAGAGGATGACTTCTTCCCTCCTCCTCCAGCATCATCATATGTTATTACTGAATCTTAAGATGCCAGGCTCACTGTTTTTCCTATGTTAAATGATTTTATCCTCAATAGGTATGAGCTTATTATCCTCACATTGTGAGCTTATTTGCTTATTTACATAGTACCAAGGGAAGAGCCCAGGGTCTTACAAAAGCAAGGCAATCGCCCTAGAGGAAGAGTCTAGGTAAGGACTCTTTTGGTGAGCCATGGTCTTAGTCCTTCCATAGCAAATTCTAACCAAACATTATTCTACCACTGAGCCATACCCTATCCCCTCACTGGGATTCTAGGCAGGGGCTCTACCACTGAGCCATACCCCAGCCCCTCACTGGGATTCTAGGCAGGGGCTCTACCACTGAGCCACACTCCAGCCCCTCATTGGAGGTTTCTAGGCAGGGGCTCTACCACTGAGCCACACTCCAGCCCCTCATTGGAGGTTTCTAGGCAGGGGCTCTACCATTGAGTCACCTGGCTTTCTTTTTTTGAAACAAGGTGTCAAATGTTGGGGTTATGGGTTTAGGCCACCTCATTAGCCAATTTTAAAGACGAGGAGGGCCCATCAGGTCTCTAACTCCCTCAGGGAAACACTTGATTCAGTGTATTCTCAACTTCTTGCTGGCCATGGCTCTGGCAACAGTTTCCTCCCTCTGCCCTTCAGCCTAGAGGTGGAAGAGACTTCCTGTTGTTGCTAATCTGTTTGTTTTGAAGCCTTGGTTAGTATGTCAATCCGACCTTCATTTAACGTGATAGCAGTGTCCCTGCATTCAGTTCCTTCTATTCAAGGGCCTGTCATGGGCTCCATTTTCTAACTGACGCTTTCCCAGGGTATAGGGAAAAGGCTCGGGTTAGGGACTGGGCCCCACATGCGCACACACATGTCCACATACTCACTTTTCATTGTCTTCACAGCAACCTTGAGGATGGAGTCATCCTGGTTGAGCTGGCCCTCCATCACAGCACCAAACTCTCCTGTGGCAGAAGGAAGACACTGACCTCAGCAGGACTCATGGGGACAGTGTTCCCTCCAGTTGGCTGAGAACTGGGGAGAGATGAATCTCAGGGTTCTGGTGGATCGTGTCTGTGTGTGTGTGTGAGACTCACCTTCACCCAGCGTCTTCCCCAAGGCCACCTTATGCCGATCTACCATGACATCTCGTAGTTTCTCCTTCAGTTCCTCGCTGATGCCCAGGCTGTTCACTGAAAAGAGTGGACAGAGCAGCATGGCAGGGTTGATGTCCAGGCAGTATGTGCCCAGAGGGACATACCCATTGTTGAGTCACTGAACTACTTCTACATTGCTTCAAAATTAGCTCCTGTCCCAAGCAGTCACTCTATCCCAGCTCCTGTGGCCTCTAAATCTGCCCTGTAGCAGCAGCCACAGGTGAAAACCTGGTCACAGTCTTGCTCCAGTGAGCACCCTAATTGGTCAGTAGCCTCTGTACCAGCTGTTAAACATAGTCACCAGAACAAGGAGATGGAAAGCCTAGTAAACTAATCACCCAGACTTGATAATTACACATGCTACACAAGTAACTAGCTAGTCCCCTGTGTTCCAGAAACTGCACCCCATAAATATTATAATTATGTGATTACAAAATAAGTAAGATCAGGTATGATATAATATTTTTCTAGTCCTCCTCAGGGAGGAAAAATAGGCAAATTACTGAGAGCTTGAGGCTAGCCTGAACTACATAAGGGACCAGTCTCAAGAACATACATTTTTAACACTCAAAAAGCAGAGGCAGGCATATCTCTGTGAGTTTAAAATCAGTCTGGCTTACAAAGTGAATTTGAGGCCAGTGGGGGTTATATACTGAGATCCTGTCTCAAACAATAAACCACTACCAACAACAAAACAAAACAGAATCCATAATCTTCATATAAGAATATTATTAGGGGGCTGGAGAGATGGCTCAGAGGTTAAGAGCACTGCCTGATCTTCCAAAGGTCCTGAGTTCAATTCCCAGCAACCACATGGTGACTTACAACCATCTGTAATGAGATCTGGTGCCCTCTTCTAGCCTGCAGGCAAACATGCAGGCAGAGTACTGAGAATACTGCATGCATAATAAATAAATCTTTTTTTAAAAAAAAGAATATTATTAGGGCCAGGTGCCAGGTAGTGGTGGTTCACGCCTTTAATCCCAGCACTTGGAAGGCAGAGGCAGGTGAATCTCAGTGAGTTTGAGGCCAGCCTGGTATACAGAGCTAGTGCCAGGACAGCCTCCAAAGAAACCCTGTCTCGAGAAAAAAAAATCAAAAACAACAACAAAACAAAATATTATTAGGTAGTGCAGAAGACATTGCATTCAGTTTATTTTTAAAAAGGTCTTAATATGCAGTTCAGCCTAGCTATGTTCCCAGCCCCTTACTGGGGGATTCTAGGCAGGGGCTCTACCACTGAGCCACACCCCCAGCCCCTCACTGGGAGATTCTAGGCAGATCTACCACTGAGCCACGTCCTCAGCCCCTCACTGGGGAATTCTAGGCAGGGGCTCTACCACTGAGCTTTGGGCTACATCTCCAGACCTCTTTTTACTTTTTCTTTTGAGACAGTCTTCACTAAGTTACATGGGCTAGGTTTGAACTCAACCTAGCCCAGGCAAGCCTTAAACTCTCAATGTCCCGACTTTAGCCTTCCACGATCTGCAACCATGTCCTGTTTAAGGTAATAGTTTATTTTATTTTTTGATTTTTGTTTATGTATATGTATATATGGGTGTTTTGTCTGCATGTGTATCTGTGCACCATGTGCATACAGTACCCATGGAAGCCAGAAGAGGGCATTAGATACCTTGGCACAGGAATTATTGCTGTTTGTGAGCAACCATGTGGTCACTGGGAATCTAATCCAGGATCTCTGGAAGGACAACCAACACTCTTAACTACTGAGCCATCTCTCCAGCCCCTGACAATAGATTTTTAAAAACACAATAACACACAAGCATATGTTTCTTTGACTACAGGTTGTTGATGATATTATTACAGATCAGGGAGCCTAAGGGAAACTCCCTTGAAAGTTTATGAAGAACGAGGGTGCAAAAGAGCAAGCAGAATCTTGGTGATGATGCTACTGTGAAAATCACTTTGACCTCATGGATGTCCAGCCCAGGTCTCAGGAACCTCTCGGGACCAGGCTCATGCTGCGAGAACTGAGGCTGTGTATTACCCCATCGAATCACTGTGGCCTTCCTACTGCTGTCGCCTCTCTTTGTAAATAAATGTCTTTCCCAGACCTTCCCAGCATCCCCTGGGACCCTGGCAGTCTGTGTGCTAGATCTAGACTTAGTGCTGTCTCTTTGTGTTCTGGATTTCAGTTTCCCTAGCTGGAAAGCTGAGGCGCTTTCACGAGTGGTGCCTTTGAAGGTCCTCCTTAGCTGGGACCTTCCGTGACTCTGCGATCTACAGGGACTTTGGTTCTAAGACCCTGTGATTTTCAAAACTATAAGAGGCTACAGTGCTGAGCACGTTGTTCCTCAGACCAAGACTGAGTTTATCAATTCTATTGAATTTTTTTTTCTAACAGTGTATAATTCCAAGAGGCCATTTCTGGGTATGGCGGTTAGGAGTACTGACTTCAAATTGTATATGGTGGCACATGCATGTAATCCCAGAGTACGGGAAGCTGAGGCAGGAGGATGGCAAGTTCAAGGCTAGCCTGAGCTATATGGTGAGACACTGCCTCAAGACGTCAATAGTATATGTCACTGTGCTACCCTGCTTGCCTAGGAGATGCAAGGCCCTGAGTTACAGCCCCAGGAAAGAGGGATAGGGAGGGGGAAGGAGTAAAAGAGGGAGGGAGGAAAGAAAGGAGGGAGGAAGGGAAGAGGAGGAGAGAGAGAGTGAGCGTTGGAACAAGTTGGGGTCAGTAGGATCAGAACTTTATGAGGATCTTGGCTACATAGAAAGTTTATGAGAAGCCTGAGATCCTATCAAAAATAAACAAAACCAAACAGAAATGACGTCAGAGGGAAACTGGCTGGGTTTAAATCTCCCTTGAACACATTTAAGCAAACTGTGTGACATTGAGCAAATTGCTTAGCTACTCTATGCTATCGCTCCCTCATTTTTGAGGCAAGGGTGAGAACAGGCACTCATGCCTTTGGGTTTCGAGGATCAAATGAGGTGAAGTGTATAGAATGCTTAGAAAAGCGTGTGGGGGTGGGGGGTTACTGTGCCACTGTCACTGTCTTCATCATCCCGTGTAAGTATCATCTGTCATCACCTTCATTATCACCATCACCACTGGACACTTCCCCAAGAACTTGTGGCTCTTAGAGTTTGGTGTCCCTAAGATTTACTGTGTCGACCAGGCAGTGGTGGTGCATGCACTCGGAAGGAAGAGGCAGGCAGATCTTGAGTTCGAGGCCAGCCTGGTCTATAGGAATGAGTTCCAGGTCAGGCTCCAAAGTTACACAGAAAAACCCTGTCTCAAAAAACCAGAAAACAAATATTTACTGTGTCTGAGAGCCACTGATCCTAGCGTAGCGACCCATGTCCCAGTGCTCAGGAGGTGGGGACAGGAAGGTTGCAAGTTTGTGGCTAACTTTAGTTACAGAGTGAGACTGATTTGGAAGAAGAGGAGGAGGGGGAGGGGGAGGATGAGGGAGAGGAGGGGAAGGAGGAAGAAGAAAGGAAGAGAGAATGAATGAAAAGGAAAGAGGCAGCTGTCTCAGCTCATGTCTACAATCCCAGCACTTGGAAGATGGAGGCAAAAGCAGTTGAAGTCTAGCCTGGTCTTTTTCTCAAAACAAACAAAACCCAAAATATATAAATGTCAAACTGGCAGGATCTCGAATTACCTAGGCCACAAGCCTCTGGGCATGCGTTGGAGGGAGTTTCTGAATTAGGAGTTGAGGTAGGAAGGACCCACCTTAAATGTGGGCTGCACCATTCCCTGGGCTGCACCATTCCCTGGGCTGGGTGGGGTTCTGGACCAAATAATGGGGAGAAATCAAACTGAGAGCGAAGGCTTCATCAGTCTGTGCTTCCTGACTGCAGACAGAAATTGATCAGCTTCCTAATGCTCCAGCTACCCAAGCCATACCCTCAAATTCTGAGCCAAAATTAACCCTTTCTTCTATAAGCTGTTTTTGTCGCAGGGATGAGAACACACAACACCCTGCCGTCTACTGTTCTAAAGTTGTGTGCAATTCAGGCTTCACTGTCCCTGAGGTTCTAATATCATTGTGTTCTAAATACCTTCAGAAATGTGTGTCTCATGCATCTACAGAATCTCAGACCACCTACAGAGACCTGATGTGGAATTCCCCTCTGTATGCTGTGAATATGTTTTGTTGCCATTGGTTAATAAAGAAGCTGCTTTTGGCCAATGACTTAACAGAATATAGTCAGGCTGGAAGACATCTAGAGAAAAAGAAGGCGGAGTCAAGGGGATGCCAAGTACCCACTGCCAAAGGAGACAGATGCCCGGGAACTTTACCAGTAAACCACAAACCTTGTGGTAATACACACATTAATAGAAACGGGTTAATTTAAGATGTAAGAGCTAGCTAGAAAGATGCTTGAGCTATTGGTCATGCAGTGATTTAATTAATGCAATTTTCTGTGTAATTATTTTGGGTCTGGATGGCCGGGAATGAACAGAGACCGCCAACAGAGACCCAACTCTCTCTCTCTCTCTCTCTCTTTCCTTCCTTCCTTCCTTCCTTCCTTCCTTTTCTTTTTCTTTTCTTTTTGTATTTAAGCGACTGACCCGTGCATGGAAGGAGACATGGAGCTCACTTACAGGTGGCTTCGGTGGTCCGGCGACTGTAGGACTTTCGGACACGATACCTAACTACTAATTCACCTCTTTCCATTGTTGGCTCAAACACCTCCCTGGAGGGAGAAGGGAGAAGATGAGAGATGAACAGAACGACGTGGAAGCCTTGCAGTAGGGACAAAAGCAAGCACCAGTGCACTCCCAAGCTGAGCTTCTCTCCTCTGGTGCTTGCTGAGCACATCTTGGACCAGCATCATCCATTTTTCCTCAGGTCTCCTTAGCCTCATTCAGATCCTTCACACACACACACACACACACACACACACACACACACACACACACTCCTCCTTGGTCTTCCACGACTCCAGCCTCTCCATCCCCATCCACAGAGCCTCTCCCATGGAGTTGCAACTCACCCATAGCGGGTCTCCTTCTTTCTCCGATGGACAAGGAACAGGGCCAAGATGAGGACGCAGGCAGCGGCCACAACTGCTCCCAGCAGCACGTACCACCAGGGCCACGAGAAGGCAGGAGGTGGGGGTTCACTCACTGTCAGGGGGTATGGGGGACAGATCATAGCTAAGGTTCCTGGAACTGGTTCCCTGGGGCCCAAGAGGGAGTGACATGGAAGGGAGGCTGAAGTGTGAAATCAGTGGAAAGAAAAGATCAGATGTGTACACTGTGGGTATGAGTGTGCCGATGTGTATATATACAGTGGATATGAGCGTGCAGAGGTACATATATACAGTGGTTATGAGTGTGCAGAGGTGTATACAAACAGTAGGTATAAGTGTGAAGAGGTGCATATATACAGTGGGTATGAGTGTGCAGATATGTATACAGTGGGTATGAATGTGTAGATCTGCATACAGTGGAATGAGTGTGCAGATGTGCATACAGTGGTTATGAGTGTGCAGAGGTGTATACATACAGTGGGTATGAGTGTGCAGAGATGCATATAGTGCTATGAGTGTGCAGATGTGTATACACACAGTGGTCATGAGTATGTAGATGTGTATACATACAGTGGTTATGAGTGCAGATATGCATATAATGGGTATGAGTTTTGGTACAGGCTAGCCTCAAACTTAGTATGTAACCAAGGATGATCTTTAACCTCTGATCCTCCTGCTTCCATCTCTCGAGCAATGGGATTACAGGCATGTATCACCATGCCTGGTTTATGCAGTGCTGAGTATGGGATCCAGGGCCTCGTGCATACTAGGCAAGTACTTTACGTTACAGCCCCGCCTCTTTTCTTTTCCTTTTAGGTTTGTTGTAGCTCAGGATGACTTGAACTCCTAATCCTTCTGCCTCCACAGTCTTCCAAGTGCTGGGATTGCAAGCGTGCACCGTCATAGCAGGCTATGAGCAATGATCTCTAAGAATGTGATGAGAAGAGTGTGTGGTGAACATGCAAAGTGTGTGAACTGGCAAATGAGGAGTATAGGAAAAGCACGGGGAAAGGATGGGCGTAGAACAGAGCATGGGAGGACTCGAGCACAGGTGTGTGTGTGTGTGTGTGTGTGTGTGTGTGTGTGTGTGTGTGTAGAGGAGGAGGACAGAGGGAGGAGACAGAAAGGTAACAGGACTGTTACGGGTGAGGGCATTTGGGCTAAATTCCTGGAAAGGCAGCTATAGTGTATGGGGCAGTTGTGGACTGTACATTTGTCAGTGGTTGCAATTGTGTCATGTGCAATTGTGTGGATATAAGGCACACGCAGAGTATTCACATAGACACTGAACATAGCTGGGCCTGGTGGTGCCTGCTTTTAGGCCCAGTATTAGGAGTTTCAGGCCTTCGTGGTCTACATAGAGTTCCATACTAGCCAGGGGCTACATAGTGAAGCTCTGTCTCACAAAAGGAGAAGTATGAGCGGGTCTGCGAAGGGCATTTAAAGAAAGTCTTCTGAGTGTAGGCTGTAACAATGCCAGGAGGGTCCAATGGAAGTGGGTAGAACATTTGAGAATGACTGAAGAAATATTTGAAAGATAGAACCTCTATCCTTTTTTCTCCTACCTTCTTCTCTTTTCTTCCCTTCTTCCCTCCTTCCCTTCCTCCCTTCCTTCCTTCCTTCCTTCCATTGCTCTGTCTATTCATCCATCATACTTTCCACCCACCCACCCATTTATCCACTGGCCTGTCTATATATGCATTCATCTATGTGTACACCAATTCACACTCCATATGCCCACCCAAACATACATCCGCTTATCCATGCTTCAATCGTTTTTTGTTTTTTTTTTTTTTTTGACAGGGTCTCACTATGTGACTGGCCTGGAACTCACCACATACAGCAGGCTGGACAGAGATCTGCCTCTGTGTCCTAAGTGCTGGGATCTGTGCTTCGCTATCCTTCAGTCTTTTTTCCCCACACATACATCTATTCATCTTTGTGTCTACCAACCCTGTTTCTGCATACCCATCCATTCATGCATGCATCAAATCATTCAGTGTATATTAATTCATCCCTCACATACCCATGTGTCCCTGAATCTAGCCACTCAACCATACCATTCACTGGGCCATTCTAGACACCTCCATCAAGGACCACAGACATCAAAGAAGTGGAGGATTAGAGCAACATGCTTAGGAGGCATGAAGGGAGTGTGGAAAGTACGTGTAACCCTCACTGCATGTTGAAGGGAGGGAAAGAGAGGGGATACAAACGCCCTTACCCAGTGGAGTAAGATGGTGGAGTGGCTGTCCTTGCCCTGTGAGGAGAAAGGACAGAAGGGAGATGTGCTCAGAGAGGGCAAGACTGATGTGACACAGTGAACAGTTTGAGGGAGGCTCTGTGTCGGGCTCAGACTCTAAGTTGGGGGAGCATCCAGAGGCATGGGGAGCAAATCAAGGGTGGCAGGAAGAGGCAATCCCAAGGGCAACTGGAAGGGGCCTGGGCATGGCTTTGAAGTTACCTGGGCGCCAGGGCTCCAGGGGCACAGGAAGGCTCCAGGGCCCATCCCCAGCAGAGGTATAGGCTGCCACAGACACAGTCAGGTTAGCCACAGGCCTATCCTCCCGAAGTTCCAGGGTCACCTCTTGCTTTAGTCCTATGTCCATAAGTACCTAGAAAGTCCAGAGGCAACATCAGGATGGATGTTTAGGTCCAAAACTCCTAAGACTACAGCCTCAACTCTTCCTCATCCTTAGCCCCTCATCTCCACCCCCGTCTCCACATCTCTAGCCCCATGCACTCTGGAAGGCCAACTGCATAGAGCAGGGACTCCACCTCATTCCTGGCCACATCTTTAGCTCCAAACCGTGTTTGGCACCAGGCACAGCTCAGAATTTGCTGAAGAACTGAAATCTCATTTTTTCACTTTCATCCAACCTCTTCTAACCTTCCATCCCCTCTCTCCACCTTGGGGTACAGCTAGCCCAGATAAAACATTTGTATAAATTAAGGAAGCACCCCTTCTGTAAGATGGTGCTTCTGTAAGAAGGTGCTTTTACAGCGCTCACAAAAAGACATTCCTTAGCCCCTGCCTTGTGGACCCATTTAGGATCCCCGGAATTGCCTTAGTAGGCATGGTGCAATGTATAGTACCCGACTTACCCAGCTGCCTGTGTCTACTTTGTCACCTCTTCCCCATTTCCCTCTTCCCACAACCATTCCACCCTAACCCAGCCAGCAGCACCCACCTCGGGGGTGTCCTGGCCTCGATATGCCAACCGGTACCCTAACAGGGTTCCCTGCAGGGGCACCCTTGGCTCCTGCCAACGCACGAGGGCCTGGCTCCCATTCCGCATGGCGCTAACGTTCTCAGGGGGGCCCAAGGGCACTGGAGGACATGGAAGAGGGAAGCTGGTACCCCCACCTCTTCCTGACCCCCCTCCCCTGTTCCCAGGAAGTGGGGCAGGTTGCAAAGAGCACACGCGTGGGCAATTCATGCAGGCCTTCCACGAGCGGAAGCTCAGGGAGATCTGGGGAGAGGCCAGCAGGCAGGGGTCAGGGGCTGGACAAGAAGACTAAGGCCATGTGGGGTAACAGGGTGAGAGGAGAAGCTTGGGGTGGCACCAATAAAAAAGCAAAGCACAATGGCATCTTCCTCCCAAGACCTTCTTACCTCCTTCCGTGGTCTCCACAGGAAGCCAATGGGTCCAGGGCGAGGGGCCCTGGCTGCTAGTGCAGGATACCCGGATGTGATATGGGGTATGAGGAAGGAGCTTTTCCAGCCGAAGCTGGTGAGGGGGCACAGATACTTGCAACGTGAGAGGTTCTTCCGGAGGATCTGGCTCTCCCAGCCAGATGCCCACCCCATCGTCTGACAGTACAGCCTGAGGATGGGGAAGACACGAGAACCAGAGAACAGTCTTACCACTCTTGATTGTGGTCCCAGTGTAGTCATAGAATATAACTATACTATATATATATATATTATATAACTTTGTCATAGTATCTATAGAGTAGATATGTGGGTCTCTGAGTGTGTGTCTGTCTCTCTCCATGTGTGTGTCTGAGTATGCATTTGTCTCCGAGCGTGTACACATCTCTCTGCATCCGCATGCATGTGTATTGTAACTTCACAACAGGACAACATGGACAGACATTCAGATTTGCAAAGAAGTCATATGGTCTCACCATCCATGTCTTGCCATTTGCAAAAGCCACCTCTGGCAAGACTCTCTTTGCCCTTTCTGAGCCTCAACTTCCTCATTTAGAGGACCAGAGATACCTTGAAAGAAAGGTACAAGCTGAAGGAGCGGTTCAGTGGTAGAGCACTTGCCCAATGCACACACTGCGTCCCTAGTGTCACACAAACATCCATAAACAAAACCCCAAAGCAACAACAAAAAGACCAGACCGAGCAGACACAAACAAAAAGATTAACTTCAATTGTGCAGCTGATGTGGTGACACACACCCATAATCCCAGCTCTCAGTGAGGCGGGAGGCTCACCAATTCGAGGACAGCCTTGTCTCAGAAAAAAAAGAAAAATCTTATCTTGAAAAAAATGAACCAGGGCAAGGCAGTGGGTAGTGCATGCCTTTAATCCCAGTACTAGGGAAGCAGAGGTAGGGAGATCTTGTGAGTTCAAGGCCAGCCTGGTCTATAGAATGAGTTCCAGGACAGTTAGGGCTACACAGAGAAATCTTGTCTTGAAAAACAAAAAAAGAAACAACCTCCAGATCTTGTCTCCTTATTGAGTGACAAGGGGACTCATAGTATGTCAAACGATGTAGATTAGTTTGTCTATACAGAATAATCTCAATTTGCTCTCTCCCTGACTTCTTTTTTTCTGAAATAGGGTGTCAGTATGTATCCCTGGCTGGTGTGAAACTTGCTACATAGACCAATCTGGCTTCAAACTCAAGCGATCCACCTGCCTCTTATGCTCCAGAGACAGAGACAAAAGGCATATTCCACCATGCCTGTTGTTGTTGTTGTTATGGTTATTTATTTGTGAGTGTGAGTACGTGCACTGCAGGACAATTTCTGTGAGTCAGTTCTTTCCTACTACACTTGGGTCCTGGGAATTGATTTCCTTTACCTGCTGAGCCATCTTGCTGGCCCCCACATTGTTTTTTTGAGACAGGGTCTCTCAGCAGGACCTGGAACTCACTGATCTGGTTAAGATGGCCAGCCAGTGAGTTCTGGGGATCCGCCATCTCCATCATCCCAGTGCTGGTATTACAAGTGTGTTCCACTACGCTCTGCTCTTTGGTGTTGATCTGAGGGATCAAACTCAGGTCCTCCAGCTTGCATGCTAAGCACTGTGCTGACTGAGACATACCCCCAACCCCCCTTTCTTGGCGTGACTGGGGATAAACCGGAAGGTCTCATACACGTCACGCAAATATTTTACCACTAAACTATGCCTCAGCCCCCCCCCCCCCGAATATTTTTCAAGTGCCTACTATGTGCTCAGACCTTGTTAAGCCTCCTGTTTGTGGGTAAGCACACCCAATTCCTCTTCTTCACTTACAGGCTCAATTCTTTTTCACCTTCCAATTTTATAGAAGGTTGAGGCCCAGAATTTCAGTAGCTTTCCCAAAGTGACACAGTCCCCAGAGAGAGGGTGACACCGGTATTACAAGATCTGAGGAGGAGGCAGGCCAGTGATGGGAAGCAGGAGGGGACAGGCCTGCTCTCTGACCTACAGTGACAGACGGGAAGAGGAACCTCTGCCAGGACAAAGGGGAGATGGGTGCAGACAGTGGGCTCAAACCCACTCCTACTTCTCTTTTCCCTGGGACAGCCATGACCCTCCCTCAGGAACTGTCCAGCCTGAGCCCGTGGCAGCAGGAAGTGAGACCTGGAGAGGGAAGAACACCCACTTCTGCTTTTCTTGGGCACTGCATGGATGTGGGTAGGAGTGCAGCTGCAGCCTGACCGACATTGGAGGTCTTTCAAGTTGGAGAAACTTCAGGATTGAATCTCAGTTTTGGTCTTCTAGCTAGAGGGGGCAGGCCATTTTCCTTCCTGGACCTCTCAATTCTATACCTTGAAAGGGAAAACCCCTCTGTGGTAAATTCTAGGCAGGGTCTCTACCACTGAGCTACACTTCCAGCCCCTTGGGATTCTAAGCAGGGGCTCTACCACTGGGCCACACCCCAGCCCCTCACTGGGGGATTCTAGGCAGGGGCTCTACCACTGAGCCACACCCCAGCCCCTCACTGGGGGATTCTAGGCAGGGGCTCTACCAATGAGCCACACCCCAGCCCCTTACTGGGGGATTCTAGGCAGGGCTCTACTGCTAAGCCACACCCCAGACCCTCACTAGGGGATTCTAGGCAAGTGCTCTACCATTAAACCATACTTTTAGTTTTTAACATCTTTTATTTTGAGATAGTCTTGCTATGTTGTCCAGGATAGCTCTAAACTCTTCATCTCTTGCTCTCAAATGCTGGTATGAGAGGCCTGTACCATTATATCTGGGCTGTTATACATTCCATCAAACAGCCTCATCAGTCTGACTTATATACTAGGCAACACTGAGGTGACCATGTGACTAACAGTACTGTCCTCAGAGAGCCCAAATGCCAGAGGGGGACAGACCTACTGTAGACAGTGACAACCTAGAGTGGTCAGGGCAAAGACAAGTCCTGCTGGCTCAGAGCTCCCCATCTGGTCAAGGTCAAAATCACCAGTTAATAGTCCATAATACATCTCCAGACACTGCTTTAAGTTGGCTACTTGCCTTCATTTACTGAACTCTCATTCCCATTCCATAACTATTACCCTCATGCCCATCTTAGAGATGGAAGAACTGAGGTCCACAATGGTTATGGGACTTTCTCAGGTCCACACAGCCAACAGGAAAGGTGGGGATTAAAACCCAGGACACTTGAATTAACTGGTGTCCTTGTTCTCTCCCAACACTCTGGTGGAGTGGAAGGGCTGGTTTTTCATAAGGAAGATGTGGACCTGTGGGCGTGGATGGAAGTGATCAAAGTCAGAGGGTCTCACCTGCAGGTTGCAGTGGGTAAGAGGGTAGATGCCACTCAGGCCAGGGGTCCAAGCTACCTCTAGCTCCGTGGGCTGTCTTGAAACCACGTGGAGATGGCGAGGCCTCTGGGGGAGCACTGTGAACAGATGAGGGAAAGGCTGATTCTTGGGAACCGTCCCCCAAAGCTCGCCACATTCCCTCCACCTTCTCTGACCTCTCGGCCAGCCTCCCCAGCCCACCTCCACTGCTAGGATCCCCAAAGCCTCTTGCTGTCACCTGTGATAGTGGCTGTGCGGGAGGTGGTGACGCCTTTGGCATTGTGGGCTTCACAGGAGAAAGAAGACGTCTTGTTCAGGCCTGGGGAAGAATGTGAGAAAGCAGTTTAGGCCTGGAGAAAAATGTGAGAAAGAATGTGGGGGAAGGAGAGACCCCAGGCTATGCTGAGCCTCCACACGTTGCTTGACCTGGCCAGGTCAGTCCAGCCCACCTATTCCACATGGAGTGGGAGTGCAGAGGAAAGAGAACAACATGTTAGGAACACGGATTCCTTTCCCAGACACCAGTCTTATGGCTCACTACATGAATGCACGAACACACATGGCCCATGTAGGCTCACATGTCATGCCCAGACAGTGGTCCGCACAACCAATACACACACACACACACACACACACACACACACACACACACACACGAGTATACACAGAAACACGCATGCTTGCATACACACACAAACACACACACTCAACTCACACAGACTCATTAAGACACATGAAGCATTCACATCTGCCGAGCCATATGGTACACACCTGTCATTCCAGATAATTAGCAAACTGAGGCAGGGGGAATCTCAAATTCAAGCCCTCCTGGCAGTGTGAGTACATGACTCAGTCTCAAAATTAGATAGTAAAAAAAAACCAGACTGAAAGGGGTTGAAGAGGTGGCTCAGTGGTTAAGAGCACTGACTGCTCTTGCAGAGAACCTGGGTTCAGTTCCCAGCACCCACGGGGCAGCTCACGACTGCCTATAATTCCAGTTCCAGGGGATCCAATGCCCTCTCTGACCTCCAATATCACAGCTTGCATGTGGTCCACACATCTACAGTCAGGCACATACACATACATATAAAAGAAATATATAGAGGAACAAAAGCAAGATTCTGGATGTGGCTCAGTGGTGGAGTACTTCCCCACAGCGTGGAAGGCCCTGGGTTCAATCACCATCACTGCAGAGGAAGGGAGCCAGGCCCTTGCACACACGTCAAAGCAACATATCAAAGCACTCACAGAGGCCTACACAGATTTTCAGAGAGACACATACAAGGAACACAAACTTAAGGACGGACATGTGTGGTGTGTACAAGTGTTTGCTCATTGATGAATTTGCCTCCTACATTTGCTTTCTCTCCAGTCTGCTACTGATACGCTGGCCTTCTTGTGTTTCTCGATTTCTCTCTCTCTCTCTCTCTCTCTCTCTCTCTCTCTCTTACACACACATGCAAACACACCACACACAAACCACAAACACATGCACACACGCACAGTCTTCCCATGGGTACCTATCTGACTTCTCCCTCCTTACTTTAGGTTTTCTTCTCAGATGACACCCCTAAGCTCATTACCCCGTCCCTGACAACTGACTACTCCATGTAAAAGTGAAACCTGCCTCCGTATCTGCCCTCTCCCCTGCTTTGCTGTTCCCACCTCCTCATTGCCAGCATGCTTCATAGGATGCCCAAGAATCATATTGCTAAGGACTCTCCCTCAATAGACTGTTCATTCTAGGAGAGCAGGGATCATCTGTTTAAGGAAGGAACCCTATGGTGGCAGTATGGCCTGGCACACAGTCGATGCTCCACAAATGTCTGTTGAATGAGTGAGTGAATTTTTTAAAAGATTTAGTAGTGTGTGTGTGTGTGTCTACCACACGTGTTCAGATGATCTCAAAGGCCAGAAGAGGGCGTGGGATTCCTAGGAGCTAGAAGTACAGGAGATTGTGAGTTGGCCCTTGTAGGTGCTGGGAACTCGGGTCCTCTGCAAGAACAGCAGGCACTCTTATTGGCTTAGCCATCTCTCCAGCTTGATTGAGTCTTTTTGATTAAGTCCAGGGCTTCGTGCATGTTAATTCAATGCTCTACTCGGGAGCCACACCCCCAGCTCCTCTCTGATGAATCTAGATAGATGCCCACTGCTAAACTACAACCCCAGGCATCCTTTTATTTTTTTCTTTGAATTTCCCAGACTGGTTTGAGCAGACCCTGTAGCTCAGAAAGGTTTTGAGCATGTAATTCTCTTGTCTCAGCATCTGGAGTAGCTAGGATTATAGGCAGGCAAAACTAAGCCTGACAAGCAAATGAACTCATGTGTGTGCATCTGTGTTTGGGTGTGCAAGGAAGAAAGGGGAGATTGTATAATGTAACAGGCCAGCAAGCCAGTTAATATGTTTTGAAAAATAAACGTCTTTGTTTTTCTGGGAGAGATTTGTGGGCCAAGAAGTTTGTCTGAGTCCCTCCCTCGTTTTTGTCTCTGTTTGTGTACCCACCCCTTCTGTGTGTACACCTGTGTCACCACCATGCACACACACAAAAGTACAAATACAAACACCCCAGACACAAGCATGCAAACACACAGATAAGCATTGCACATTTGTGCAAGGTCCCTGACACACTTATGTGAGTGTAAAAGATGAGTGAAGGCCCTAGTATTGGGCCTGCAAATCAGATCGTGGTGGATGAGGATGTGCGTGCGTTTGCCCATCTGTGTTTCATGGCTCGTGTAAGTCTGGGGACATCGTGTACTTCTGCGATTCTGGCATCTGCATTTGTGCGAGTGCGGCGTTCCCTCCACCTGGTATTTTGGAGGGTGGCCTCGCTAGTCAGACACAAAGTTTCCTTTTCTCGGTCAGCAGAGGGAGTGGAACTGGGGAAAATCTGTCTCGAAGGCCGGAAGGGGGTGGGCAAGGAAGCGCCCTAGCCTCGGCTGCCCGGGAGGACTGCGTTCCCGCCAAGGTCAGGTACCCGCGCCGCAGCCCCCGCGGCCTGAGAAAGGATGCGTGGCCCAGTAAGGGCGGCTGGAGGGTGCGAGCGCTGGATCGTGTCCAGCCACCTGGCACGTGGGGACCACTACGCGGGAGCTGGCGCCACAGGCCAGCCGGAGCAGCCCCGGGGCAAAGCGGGGGGGCGGGGGGGGGAGTTTCTGGAGCTCGGTTCTGTTCCAACCGCAGCATTCCTGCCCCCGCCTGAGTCACGGGGCGCCCCCCACCCTCCACTTCCGGCCTGTCCTGGGGGCACAGCCTGGGATTCCCCATTCTCATGTCCTAGAGGCTGCATCTCAAATAAGGACTCTAGGATGAACCAAGGGGTCTCGGACCCCTCTCTCCTCCTGCACTCCATTGCTTCACAAGAGCCTGTGGATTCCAGATGTGTTTTCCAGATATACTGCCCCGCCCCCACCCCATCCGCTCACCCTCACCCAGGGGAATGAGAGATGGAGAGAGAAGAGGACACACCCTGACTCAGATAGAGAGGGACAGAGGCAGGCACACACGCACAAACTGACAAAATTCCTTCACAAAGCACCCTCCCCTCCCCCCACAGTGAATCACTCTTAAATACACAGGGGCCGTTATTAGCGCGAATATAAACACAGGAATGCAGCTCTGGCTAAGCTATACACCATCCACAGGGCGGATGCTGTCCCAAACACAGTGACATAAATGCCCTGGGACTTACTGGTAAACACTTGGGGGCTGACAATGAGGCATAGCTCCCCCCCACACACACACATAAGTCAATCAATGTGGGGAGGAACACAAAAATACACAATCCAACCTGCGCATATCCACTGTAAACACCTGGCCAAATAATATACATAGACGTTCATATTGACAAACAAATCTCAGCAGACTGAACACTGAGCACCAAACAACACATGTCAACATTGACAAGGACAGACAAATAATACAAACTAGGAAGCAATAAAAGTTAATGTTAACCCCACCACCACCACATCATACCCCCGAGAGACGGGGTGGAGAATGCCAAGTCTTTATCCGTGCCAAAACACAGACGCAGGCGGATGGGAAAACACAAGTATTGCATAACCACGATGGCCCTCTGTGGAGACCGCAAGACGGGGATGTTGCCACATACGTATGGGTTGGCACAGATGCATGGGCGACAGGTGAGTGCCTGGGGTTCAGTCAGCAAGGATCAGGGGGAGTCAGTAACAGGGAGACCCCAGAGGGAGCAGAAGCCTGTTATAATATTCTGCTGTGAATCTCAGCCTGTCTCTTTGTCGCTCTCTCTTTGGTACATACTAACACACAGAATTCACGCTGACAGTCATACTTTCCCTTTGGCAGTCAATAAGAAACACATCAACTTAGTCACACGGGCCATTTTCCCTCTCCCTTTGGAGACAGGGTCTTGTGTACCCCAGGCTGTCCCCAAACTTGTAATCCTCCCGTAGTGCAGGGATTCCAGGCACACGCTGCCATGCTCCATGTGACCCCACGCCAGGACAGTCACCCACAGGTGCACTCCTGCGAGCCGATGTGTCGCCTTAATACACAGAAGTGTTCAAGCTAGCCACATGGTGTCCAGTGTCAACAGCCATGGACACAGAACACAGAGGGAAAACCAGTAGCCGGTGTTGCTATCTAGTGACACCCACAGAAACACTCAGAGAGCCACAGAAGCTGGTCCCCAGTTAGACATACTCTCCTACAAAACAGTCGAGGCTGATGGGATACGCTAATTCAGGTGGGCAAGGCTACATGTGTAGATGTCCCCCTTCCCAAACAGACGCGTTCTGAGTTCCTCACCTCTCTGCAGGTGCTTCCGATCTGGTCATAACGTACTGTTGTTCACACGAGACCCTCTCATACTTGTGTTCCCCATTGCTCCCCTCCCCTCTTCTGTCCAGCCAGGCTGACTCAGGCTCCATTCCTATTCCTTACAGACCACTCAAGCCACAGGCCTGAGTCACCCCTCTGGGGGCCAGCACACTCATCACACTTCCTTGCACACTCAGGACTCCCAGAATGCTAAGAATGTGAGCCCTTCCCTCCACACTGAAAGACCCCTTCTCATCTCCTGAGAGGCAGCAGGTGAGGTTTTTAGGAAGGTGTTACTCTTAGGGTTTGGCTGCCTCCCCTGATGTGCTACCCCCATGTGTAACTCATCTTCTTTGCACTCTATGTGCAAGGTCCCCTAGCCATGTCTCTGATGAGCATGTGGTCCTAAGCAAAACGCCCTATCTGTGTAGTACAGAAAGGGAGGGTCACTCTGAAATAGGGGTCCCATCATTCAGATCACACTGTCGTGTGTCTCTCCATGCTGGGTCACTTTGGTGGCCTCTTCTAATAGTTTTCCTTCCCCCTTGACCCTGCTTTTGTTTTCCCTCTCTTGAGGCAAGGTTTTCTATAGCCCAGGCTAGCTTCGAACTCAGAATGTAGCCAGAGCTAGCTTTGAACTTGATATATAGTTGAAGGTGGTCTGGACCTTCTGGTACTGCTGCCTCTGTCACCCAAGTGCTAATGTTGTAGGCATACACCACCAAGTATGGAGTGCTTTGAATGGACTCAGGCAAGGGCTTCGTGCATGCTAGGCAAGCATCCACCAACTGATCAACATCCTCTGCCCTTTGATTTTTCCTTATCCACAGGGTCTCACACTGTAACCCAGGCTGCCCTAGAACGCACTATGTCATCTAGACAGACCTCAAACTGGTGAAAATCCTTCTGCCTCAGCTTCCCAAGTTCTGGGATTATAGGTATGATCCTTCATCTCGTCTTCTCTAATTTTCCTTCTCTGTGGCTCACTTTCTCTCCCTCGTTCTACTCTGGGCTCTGTTTTCCCAGGAAACCCCAGCTGAGCAGAGACCTTCTCCCCTTGGTTGAGGTCCAGGGGACACTTCAGGGCGGGAGGTGGGCAGGTCGAAGGAGGAAGTGAATGGAGGAGGTTGTTGGTTAGTTAGTTCTGATGCCCTGCTTGGGTTCAGGGCTAACAAAGGAGCAGTAGGCCTACACACTTGGGCCACTGAACAGCTTAGAGGAAGTTTGGGACAAAGAATGCTATTCAGAGAGAAAGAGAGGCTGGGGTGAACAGAAACACACAGAGAAGCAGTGAGAACGTGTTTGAGAAACAGAGGGATGGAGAAAGACAGATGGAAAAGTCACAGAGAGTCAGAAACAGGGACAAGTGAACAGCCACAGTGATTGGTGGGCCCTTGGTTACTCTTGGACTCACCTGGAGCTTGCAGCCTGTGCTGAGAGCTGTGGCCTATGACGGGGACCAGGGGAACAGCATCTTGAAGCCAGAATAGGTTCACGGGTTCAGGCGGTCCCTGGGCTTGGCAGCTTAGGTTGAAGGGGGTGTTGGCCGGTACAGCTTTGTCCTCGGGCTCCTCCAGAAAGTATGGGAGACCTGGGCAGTTGGTGGTAGAAACTGAGTTCCTCCTGAACTTCTCAGGGACCAAACTGTCATTAGGATATTGGAAGTGCTAAACACTAGCCGCACCCTGCAGGGTCTTTGACTTTTCCCTTATATCTGGTCCCTCAGGACACCTAAATCACCTTCAGATGTCTGATCCTTTATGCTTCTATGCCTAGGATCATGCTTCCAATGTCTGCCTGACCACCTTAGGCAATATCCAGGGCAGGGCATGTGAGAGTCTTACCTCTTCTCCTGTTTTTTTCTCTTCCTCCTCCTCCCCCTTCCTTTTTTCTCTCTCTCTGTTTTGCTGTTGTTGTTGTTGTTATTATTATTGTTGTTGCTGCTTATGGGTGTTTTTTTTTTTTTGAGACAGGGTTTCTCTACACAGCCCTTGCTGTCTTGTAACTCACTCTGTAGACCAGGCTGGCCTTAAACTAACAGAGATCCTCCTGCCTCTGCCTCCTCAGTGCTGGAATTAAAGGTGTGCGCCACCATGCCTGTCTCTTCTCTTTTTGAGACGGGGTCTTGCTATGTACCACAGATTGGCCTCAAACTGCAGATCCTCCTGCCTCAGCCTCCTGAAGGTGGTGCTTTAAGTGTGTATCACCATGCCTGGCTTTCCTTGTATCATTTTGCTAATAAAGAAATGATGTCCTTGGTGAGATGAGAGAATTAAGTCACATGTCTCTGACCCCTAGCATATTCTGCTTCAGGTATATCTGCTCTCCCAGGACATCCAAAATCTCCCCAAATGTCTTTCCCTCTGGAACATAGGATCTCCCTTAGATCTGTTCCCAACATAGTTTATACCCCACAAGCCTCCTCAACCCCCACGATTCCCTATATCTCTAGGCTTTATGTCCTGATGGAAAAAACTCTGAGTTTTCTATCACCCGCCATGCCGTCAGAAGCTCTGACCCGAGAACTCACCTTCCAGCCCTACATAGCCAGGCTGAGACACGAAGGTCCGTCCTCCCAGGTGCACCATACACTGGTACTTTCCTGCATCTTCAAGCTGCAGGGATGAGATTCTGGAAGGGAAGAGAAGGGACAGAGAGTTTCAGGGTCAGGACTCGATACCAGGAGGGTCAGCAGAACTGAAAGAGAGGGTCTGGACAGAAGCCCATAGAGGACTGAAGTAGGCACTATTTTTAACTCATTTTTACAGAAGAGGAAAACGAAACCCGGAGATCATATCACAAGCTCAGGGCCACATGGTCAGTAAGCTGTCAAGCAGAGATTCTCGGTCCAGGTAGAGTGGCTGCCCAGTGGCTCTGTGCACGGAGGCCGCTGGTCAGGGACAGGTGCCACACCTGAGCTGACTGACGACTTTCCATTCATCCTGCCAGTCTTCCCCCAGGGGCACCTGGGTCTGGGTGTTATCAGCCAGCTCTAAGATCTGTTCGTCTTGAAGCCACATCACCTCAGGGGGCTCCCCCTGAACCTGGAGCTCACATCGAAGGGTGCCTGTGAGTCCTCTGGCACCGGTGATATTCCCTGGGTTCCCCACAAATGGGCTGCCAGCCTCGCTCTGTGTGTCTGTCGGGGAGATGGTAAGGAGTGTGTTTAGGAACCCCACAGTCCGTTGCTCCTCTCTTCTACTCTTTCTGTCTGCCCACCGCTGCCAGGACCCTACATAGTTGTAGAATGATCTCAGGGGAGGGGTGGGAGTAGAGGCATTGGGGGAGGATGGGAGTCTTCCCAGGGGACTGAGGTCCGGCTTCCATCCCATGTCCAGTCTGCTGGGAGGAAGGCCTGGGATCTGGCAGCCTCCCACGCCCTGGACTGCCTGGCAAGGCCGGTCCCTGCCATTCCGGTCTCCAGGGACTTCACAGTCTGAACTGGGAGATAGAGGGAAAGAAAACGGAGCAGAGAAGGGAAGGGAAGGGGGGAGGGAGGGAGAGAGGAAGGGAATGGAAAAGAGAGAGAGAGAGAGAGAGAGAGAGAGAGAGAGAGAGAGAGAGAGAGAACACTCCAGCAGGGCAAGAACAAGTGGTGGAGGGGGCCGGCAGTGACAAGGGGGCCCCAGGACTCCCAAGCCCCTCTTCTCCAGCCTATCTCTATGTTTGTTAGGGAATGACCCTTTCCTGCCATCTGTCCTCCACCATCCCAGTTCTGTCTCTCTCCTCAGGACCCAGATTCATCAGTCCCCAGCCCTCCCTTAGCTTCTTCCATCTGTCTTTCTGCCCCGTCCATCTTCTGGTCCTGACCCTCCCAGTTTCTGTTACTTATCCTTCTGCTCCTCTCTCAGTTGCTTTCCTTACTCCTCCACCCTGCTCTGTTTCTTTCTGTCCCCGTCACCACCCCCCCCCCACCAAATCTCCCGCAAGTTGGCTCTCTGTCGTCCCAAGGAAACTCCATAAACGAGCCCAGCACTCCAAACACCTGCCAGCCAGCCCCCACCCCCTCACTCCCCCTGCCCTGTGTCCCATCAGCGGGTGTCACTGCCTCAGTGAGTTCCCATCACTCACCCTTAGGAGCCGCGTACCCCCAGCACCACAGCGCCAAGCACCAGGCCAGCGGGACCCTGCCCATCCTCAGGACACCACTACTACAATCGATGCCAAACTTTCTTCCGAAGTTGATGGGCACCTCTCTCGGGAAGGGGGCAGGGCCGGGTTGTCCCCGGCCCTCCCCCCAGCTCTGGGCTGCTGGGATTTGGCACTGCCCGCCTGGCACAGCGGGAGCCCCTCGGCTGGCTCAACTCCTCCGCAGCTAGCTGCCTTCCCGGCTACCCAGCCTCATTCTCTCCCTCCCAGACTTCTTTCCCCGCCCCTGGCTCCCCCTCCGCCTCCGCCCACTAGGGCCCCAGCCCTGGGGCCGTTGGGACTCGGAGGGGTTAACTAAAAGAGGAGAGTACTGGGTCGGCCTCGTCTTAAAGGGGCCTTGGCTCCTTGGAGAGGGGCTGGGGAGGTGGAAGGAGACCTTTGTGGTTGATGGTGGCTGAGGGCCGATCCTGGGCTAGTGAGTTAGGAGAATGGGCGCTGTCCCCCTGGATTCTCACAGGGTCTGGTAAACATTCCTGCAGAATTTCCACTCCTCTCAGGCCAAGACGCCCCCCCTTTCGGGCCTCCACCCTCAGCCCAGCCTCCCAGGCCTCCCTTCACTCCCCTCACACTCACAGCAGCTTAAACAAGGACATACACATTCTCTCTCTCTCTCTCTCTCTCTCTCTCTCTCTCTCTCTCTCTCTCTCTCTCTCTCTCGGAATCGACACAGAAGCTGGGACAGGTAGAGACACGCAGTGGCATGCTGCCTACCCACATATGCCCTCAGATGAGCTGGGTCAGGCGTTTGCGTGCTGGAGAAGTCCGACAAATGGAAGGGTCACTGCGGGATGGGCGAACTCTAGGTGGGGGCACGCATCTAAGGAGACATCAACGCTCTCACCCACCGAAGCCCACTTGAACACAGAAACAGGAATCCAGAGGTGGCTGCAGACTGGAGTGGGAATTCCAGCTCTGTCCCAGCCACGAGACTATGGACAGTGGGCAAACGCCCATCTTCCCGTGTCTCAGTGTGTCTAGCTGTAAGATGGGAATGAGGACAGCCCCTGCTAACTAGCAGGCCAGCGAGAATGATCTAGGTCAAAGTGCAGTGCAGTTCCTTGCACGTGGGTAGCCCAGCTGACAAGGTGCCCAGGATTTTTGGCATCCCATTGTCTCTCTCTGCACTTGCGCTGTTTGCTCCTTCCTTCTTGGGGGAACCTTGCATCCAGTCCTTGCAGATCTGGGGCCTGTTCTCTGTCTCCCATGCAATGTCTACTGTGTCTCTAGGTGTTTGCCATAGTGGGTGTGTGTGTGTTCAGAAGGCCTCTAACACACCTAACTCTCTTCTCCGTTAACCAGGTTGCTGCTTGATTGGAGCTATTTATATATACATACATACATGATTTATTTATTCTTATTTTATATGTATTGGTGTTCTGCCTGCATGTATGTCTGTGTGAGGGTGTCAGATCTTGGAGTAACAGACAGTCCTTAGCCACCATGTAGGTACTGGGAATTGAACTCAAGTCCTCTGGAAGAGCAGTCAGTGTTCTTAACCACTGAGCCATCTCTCCAGATCAGGAACTGGTTTTGATGACCTCAAAATGCTGTGTTGCCTCCTGGTATCTCTCTCCTCCTTGACCTTTCTCCACATCCGCTACTTTCTCCTCCTGTTCTCCCTCCCTGCAATCCATCTCTTGCTTAGGATCTAGAAGGATGTTTCGGAGACAGACCCCACCCCTTAGCCATGGCTATCCCTGTCTGACCTCTAGCCATGATTCCCCAGTGCCCTGAGGATGAACCCCAAGCTCCCCAACTGCCCACTCAGGGCCCTAACCCTAACCATCGTTCTGTTTGTGTCTCACTTTAGTGACTGCCCCAGCCTCAGACCCACCCACCTGTCTGGGCTGGGTTATGTGGAGTTGGCATCATAAGGTCCCATGAAGAACTCAGTTTACAAGCCTCTCTCCTACTTGGCTCCCTTTCCCCGTCACCCTCGTCCTCTGCCACCTGGATCCCAGCTGTGCTTTCCTCCTTGGGTGGCCTAAGTCAATGAGTCCTTCCACCATGTTTCCCACTTAGCAGTCACAGGCTGTTTCCCAATCCCACATCTGACCCTTTCCTTCTCCCATCCCCCCCCCCCCCCCCGCCTAGCCACATCCCCACCTGCTGCTTTACCAAGACCCCCACTACCCACCTGACCCTGTCCTCCCCTCCCTGGTGAGATTTCCTCTTCCCACCCCAGACCCTCGCTTCACAGGCCTTGAGCATCCTTCTGTAAGCACTTTGTCCTGAGTCTCTACAACCCCATCTGTCTTCTCCCCTCCCTGCTGCATCAGTTCCAACCCTTTCACTCTCCACTCTCACAATACGCTGTTCACGCTCAGCGCTTTTCTTTTTCCTCTTTTGAGATGGTCTCCCTATATTGCCAAGGCTGGTCTCAAATGCCCGGTCCCCCTCACTTCAGCCTCCAGCGTACTGGGTTGATAGGTGTGCGCTGCCACGCCCAGTTCACCCTGTGTTTTCTTTGGCAGCATTTCCCGTGGGTTGTCACTATGGGTTCCTCGAATGACTCTCCATTTTGTCTCTTCTCTCTTACCTGTGGGCTCTGGGAGGACAGGTTGGGGATAGCTCAGATGTCACTGTAACCCATGGAAAAGGCGCGCCACACAGCATTGCTAATAAAGATGGCATCTATAGGGTACAGAAGTCCATTCCAGGGCTGGGGAGATGGCTCAGTGGGGAAGTGCTTGCTGCACTGGGGAGATGACTGGGGTGTGGCAAGCACTATGCACAAACCTGGTGTGGCTGTGATTGCCTGTAACCCTAGTGGGGATGCATATGGGTGAAACCCTGGGGCTCACTGGTGAGCAATTCTAGCAGAAACTGTGAGCCTCAGGTTTCACGAGAGATCTTACTTCAGAGAATAAGGTGGAGGGGCTGAGGAGGTGGCTCAGCAGTTCAGAGCACTGACCTCGTTCTGGAGGACGTGGGGGTTCAGTTCCCAGCACACACTACCATCTGGTCCAGAGGGATCTGGCGCCCTCTGCTGGCCTCTGCAGGTACCAGGCACACACTTGGTGTGTAGCCCTACAAGCAGACAAAACACATACCCACATTTAAAACACAACAACCCTTAGCAAAAATTAAATAAATAAAATAAAGTGGAGAAAGAGGAAGATGCTTGATCCTTACCTCTGACCTCATACACATGCAGGGGCATGTGTATCCTGTGTATATGGAGGCAGGCACAGATACACATACATGTGTACACATCACACACACCCCACACAAATTTTTTAAAAGGAGATCACATCCTTGTATAGATTCATTAACGACAGTGGGGATTCATGTCTAATTTAAACCTGTGAAGCCACACGCTGAAGGACCTGAGAGGCTGTGCAGAAGAGAAGCTGGCAAATTCAAGGCCAGCCTTTGCTATATTGGGAGACCAGCACACAAAAGCAAACAGGACCAAAACTATTAGCCAGGTGTGGTGTACTGTTGTGGTATACACCCACAATCTACAGCACCTGGGAAGCAGAGGCAGAAGGATCAGGAGTTCAAGGTCATCCTCAGCAACATCAAACGTTTGGGGTTAGCCTGGGCTATACGAAACCCTGTTTCAACAACAAAGTATTTGTGCCTCGGATGTAGCTTTCATTTGCCTTGAACTGAGTTTTAGAAAATGAAGATGGGTGCTAGAGAGTTGGCCAAGCAGTTAGGATGACTTGTTGCTCTTGCAGAAGACCCAGGTTCAGCACCCACATGGCAGCTGACAACTGTCTGTGACCCCAGTCCCAAGGATCTGATCCTTTCTTCTGAACTCCAAAGGCCCCAGCCATGTGCTGACAAACATGCGAGCAAAACACTCAAATACATGAAATAAAATAAATTTAGTAGAAAAGCTTCAAAAAGTAGAGACAGATGGACAGAAATGCCCTTCACACTAGGAGCTGAGAGCGTGACAAGTCAGTTTTTGTAATGAGTGCCTATTCTTGCTTTTATTAAAAATATTTATTCATGTATTTGTGTGCGTGTGTGCCTGACTTCAGTATCTCTGTGCGCCATGTGGGTGCAGAAGCTGCAGAGGTCGGAAGAGGGCATCGGAACCCCTGGAACCTGAGTTACAGATGGTTGTGAGCCCCCTTGTGGGCGCTGAGGATGGAGCCCTGGTCCTGTGCAAGGTCAGCAAGTGCTGTCAGTCGTCGAGCTTCCTCTCCAGCCCAGGGTCTCCCATTCTTAAGCAATTGTAAAAGTATTTATGAGGAAGTAGCTTGGACCTTGAGGAAAGAGCTTAGGGGAGGGAGGAGCCGGCGTCTAGAGCCCGTGGCTAAGGAAGGCCTCCTTGAGGCTATCCTGGGGAGTGAAAGACTCATCAATAAGCCACGTGGCAAGAGTATTCCAGCAAGGGGAAACAGCCAGTGCAGAGACTCAGAGGCAGGCGTGAGGAACTCAGAGAGACACATTGAGGACTGGAGCGAATGCAGACTGGGGCAGGCCCAAGGAAGGTCAGGAAGAGTCTCAGCCCAGAGAAGACCTTACTCATTCTTCTGAAGGTCAGAGTAGGTTTTGGGCAGGAAAGACAGGATGTGATCTGGTTTTGTTGATCACTATTTCTTTGGTGCTGGGAACTGAACCTGGGGCCTAAATGCAATTGTGCTAGTTTAAGCCCATATTAGGCAATATGTGGACTGAGTGGATGAGCCACAGCCCAGCCCCCCACTGGGGGATTCTAGGCAGGGGCTCTACCACTGAGCCACACCCCAGCCCCTCACTGGGGGATTCTAGGCAGGGGCTCTACCACTGAGCCACACCCCAGCCCCTCACTGGGGGATTCTAGGCAGGGGCTCTACCACTGAGCCACACCCCAGCCCCTCACTGGGGGATTCTAGGCAGGGGCTCTACCACTGAGCCACACCCCAGCCCCTCACTGGGGGATTCTAGGCAGGGGCTCTACCACTGAGCCACACCCCAGCCCCTCACTGGGGGATTCTAGGCAGGGGCTCTACCACTGAGCCACACCCCAGCCCCTCACTGGGGGATTCTAGGCAGGGGCTCTACCACTGAGCCACACCCCAGCCCCTCACTGGGGGATTCTAGGCAAGGGCTCTACCACTGAGCCACACCCCAGCCCCTCACTGGGGGATTCTAGGCAGGGGCTCTACCACTGAGCCACACCCCAGCCCCTCACTGGGGGATTCTAGGCA
This sequence comes from Myodes glareolus, assembly GCF_982192425.1. Taxonomy (NCBI): domain Eukaryota; kingdom Metazoa; phylum Chordata; class Mammalia; order Rodentia; family Cricetidae; genus Myodes; species Myodes glareolus. The sequence goes on along the minus strand of NC_142026.1, from coordinate 59,766,808 downwards.
AGGGCTCTACCACTGAGCCACACCCCAGCCCCTCACTGGGGGATTCTAGGCACTCTACCATGGACCTATAACACTGAGCTACATCCCCAAGCCTTGTTGTTGTTTTGTTGTTGTTGTTGTTTTGTTTTGTTTTGTTTTTGAGACAATATTTCACATTATAGCTCAGGTTGACCTTAAACTATTTTTATTGATCTTTCTATTAAGCCTCCCAGGTGTCGGGATTACAGGGGATAGGGCACCGTGCTTAGCTGATAGGTTTAATCAATCAAGAAATAAAACGAATGGTCTCATCCACTCCACACAAGTGCTCTCTCACTGGTCTCCACGCTCAGTCTTCCTTGGGTCTTGCTTTGATTGTGTTTAATTTTTTTCATCATTTTCTCTATTTATTTTGTGTGTATGGGGCATGTCACTGCATCTTCATGGAAGTCAGAGGACAGTTTACAGGAGTCACTTGTCTCCTTCCATGTGGGTCCCTGGGATTGAACAACTCAGGTTGTTAGGTTTGGTGGCAGGCCCTTTTTCCCCATGATCTGTCTCCCTGTTCCTCCATTGGTGGGAGACTTCCTGACAGGTGACACCAGGACCCACACATACCAGTCTTTACTCTTATGACACGTGATGCAATGAGAGGGTATGTTGTGGGGTATCCATTAGAGAATACTACTGAACATGGGCTTAAGTCAATGGAAAGTCTTTACTAGCCGGTTGGCTACTACACTGGGTGTTCAGAACCACAGTGCAGCCCTGAGCCTTTCTCAGGGTGAGCTTCTAAGCACAAAAATCATGTCCTGGGTTGACTTCAGTCGGCAAGAACAGCTAGCCAGAAGTGGAACTGTAGAAGCCAAAAGGCAAGGTTAGTACATTTAGAAACCTTCCCAGAACCATGGACTTCGATGGATTAGGTCTTTGTTTCCATTTCAGCAGGTGGTGCGGTCTATTGCTGAGTTTTACAGCCTGAAAGGGACTTCCATCTTGGCATCAGTTGTACTAAGGTCTAGTAGCCTATCACAGGTGTAGCACCTCCAACAAGGAGTTCTTTGCTGGAATGAGCTTGCATCTAGTCCAGTTTCCAGTTTCTGGGGATTCTTGGAAGAAAAGGACATTGATTGACAGCACAAAGATACCCTCAGCCAAAACCAGAATATAAGCCATTACACAGGGCAAGTGACCCAGTTTATTTAAAATATAAATTATAAGTGAAGGGTCGTGGCGCATGCCTAGAATCCCAACACTCAGAAGATGGAGGCAGGAGGATGTTGCATTTGAGGCCAGCTTGGGCTTTAGCAAGACTGTTAAAATGTAAAATGAAGTAAAATAGGGTCCGTGAGATGTTTCAGCATGTATAGGCGACTACTCCCAGCCCGAGTTCAATCCCTGGGACTCACATGATAGAAGGAGAGAAGCAACACACACACACACACACACACACACACACACACACACACACACACACACACACAAGAAACAAATGTAATAAAAAGTAAAAACTAAATTAAATGAAGTGGCAGGATAATAAGCAAAACGATGGAGAACGGCTGCAGATTTTAAAAACCTGAGACACATATCAAATGAGATTGAGATTCTATTTTTTAAACAGTTTCTTTCTATTGCCTGGTGTGGTAGCGCATGCCTTTAACCCCAGAACTCAGGAGACAGAAGCAGGTGGATCTCTGTAAGTTCGAGACCAGCCTAGTCTACAGAGTAAGTTCCAGGACAGCCAGGGCTACAGAAAAACCCTGTTTGAAGAACCAAACCAAACAAAAAATTTTTGCCTGCACATATGTCTGTGCACCATGTGTATGTAGTGCCCACAGAAACCAGAGAGGGTGTCTAGAAGTATAGATGGTTGTGAGCTGGGTTCTGAGAACTGAACCTGAGTCCTCTAGAAGAGCAGCTAGTGCACTTAACTGCTGAGCTGTTTCTCCAGTCCTTGAGTTTTAATTTCAACAAGTCTAAGAGAGGCACGGTGACACAATCTCGGCACTTGGAATGTGGAAGCAGAAAGATCAAGAGTTCACGGCCAGCCCCACTTGCACTGTAAATTTGAGGCCAGCCTGAGCTACATGAGGCTTTGTCTCAAAACAGAGTGGGACCAGAACAACGCTTCTCAACCTTTCTAACACTGCAGCCCTTTAATGCGTCGTAGCTGCGTTTTTGCTACCGCTGTGAATGGTGATGTAAACGCCTGCTATGTGACCCGCAGGTTGAGGACCACTGGACTAGAGTGATCTCTTGGGCCTTACGAGCACTTGCTGCTCTTCCAGAGGACTGGGGTTGAGTCCCCAGCACTCACCGCCTTTATCTCCAGTGTCATGGGATCCAGTGCCCTCCTTTGGACCCCACAAGCACCAGGCACACATATGGTACACATATATGCGTACAGGTAAACACATGCACCCCAAAATTTTAAATCTGTAGACAAACTCAAGAATCAATATATCCCTGGTATGTTTACTATAAGGCCAGTGACATGGCTCACTGGGTAAAGATGCTTGCCTCTAAGGCTGGCACACTGAGTTTGATACTTGGAATCCACGTAGTGAAAGGAGAGAACCAACTTCTGCAAGTTGTCCCCTGACCTGCACATTAGCGTCATGGCATGTGAATACCCACACACCCTTCCAGCACAAAATAAATAAAAGTAAGAGTGAAAGCAGAATGCCTCTGTGAGGCCAGCCTGACCTGTCTGTCATGGTGAGGGTTCTACTTTTCAGAAATAAACCTTAGCCGGGCGTGGCAGTTCATGCTTGTAATTCCAACATCCACGAGGTTGAGGTAGGACACTTACTGTAGTCAAAGGCAGCCTGGACTACATAGTGAGTTTCAGGTTAGCCTGGGCTGTAGACTGAGACCCTGTTTCAGAACAAACAAAATTAGGGGTTTGAAAGATGGCTCGGTGTTTGAGCACTTGCTTCTCTTGCAGAGGGATGGATTTCAACACCAAGCGTCCAAGTTGGGCAGTTCACAAACCCCCAGTAACTTCGGCTTCAAGGGATCTGACGCCCTCTGCTGGCCTCTGCAGGTACTGCACACACATGAACATACAATACAATAATGGTAGTAATAATAAATATGAATCTATTTAATATCATTCAATTATATACTTTTGGCTGAAAAAGTTGATGAATTTTGATCTCTGGAGCCCACACATGGTGAAAGGAGAGAATGTGTAGTGTGTGTGTGTGTGTGTGTGTGTGTGTGTGCGCGCGTGCACGCGCGCTTGCACACATGTATGTTTCTAAGCTTTGACCTTAGGACCTTATGTTTGCAAGGCAAGCACTTACCAGTTGGGCTGCATCAGTATTTCTGTGGTGCTTACTAAGCAAAGACTGTACCAGTGAACTCTATCTCCAACTCAGTGCTCAGTGACCACATTCACTGATCTAGTAGGTTTTACCTCGGTGCCCAGCGGTTCTTCTCTGTGAATGAAGCCATGAATGAATTTGTCTTTTTTTTCTTTTTCTTTTTTCTACTGGAATTGTCATAATGTCAACTGTTACATTGACATAGTGCAAGGTCCATGGTTATTTACCTACTTATCTTTGAGACAACCTTGAGATTTAGCTTAGGCTACCTGAAACTCTTGGTGTACTCCATGCTGGCCTCAAACTCTTGGTAATTCCCCTGCCTGAGCCTCTTGGGTATGGAGATTAGAGGCATACACTACCATATTTAGCTCCACAACTCTTTAAATACATTACTTTGAGGATTCTAGATTTCCTTAAATGTGAATTTTGAATACAAAGCAAAGGCAGGTCATTGCTTTTTTTTTTTTTTCTTTTGAGACAGGGTTTCTCTGTGTAGCCTCAATTGTCCTGGACCCTGCTCTATAGACCAGACTGGCCTCAAACTCACAGAGAATTTCACATCATGCATCCCAATTCTGCTTACCTTCCAGTCTCTCCATGCCTTCCCCCTGCACCAGCCCCCACCAAGTGAAAACTAAAAAAAATCAAACTAGACCAATAAAATAAACAAAACAAATAAACAAACAAAAAGAAAGAAAAGAAACATTTTCGTTCCTCCGTCTTTCTTGCCTCTCTTACACCTCTTCATTCATCCTGGTGGCTTTGGGATCTGCAGTGTGTCACACAGTGTACCCTTTTGTCCAGTCAGCTTTGCTTGCCAGTGTTCATGGCAAGGAGTCTGGTTTCTAGTCCATACATCATCACTGGATCCTCACTGGAACTCTTCTGGGATATCCCCAAGTCATGGAGATCCTTCAGGTATTTTTCCATAGGACCAGATCCTTCACTAGCTCCAGCAGCTCCTAGATGGGGTAGATGTTAGCCCAATCCCAGGCCCAGCTGTGGACCTGGGTGGTAGTTGAGTTGGTCAGACCAGACCACCATGCCCATCCCATCAGGAGGGGGCAGAGTCAGCTTCCCTATGCCCCTGCTACCAGGGTCACCGCTGTTGGTGGTGAGAGGTGGGGCCATCTCTCCAGAGTGTGGGTAGGGGAAGCTCCCTTGCTGCAGCATTCACTAAGCAGCAGGGCCCGCATTCCCAGGGCCCTCGGAGGGTGGGACTGGCCCAGCATGGCCCTCTGATTCCATCTCACATGGTTCCCGAGTTTTTCTCCACCCTCCGCGGGGAATGTGCTTGTGTTCACTGACACGCATCCAGAATATAAACAAACAAACAAATGTAATAGAAAGGGAAAAGCCTTAGATCTTATTCCTTTTCAAATCACTTGGAGTGTAATAACAATAGGAAACCCAGGCCAGGCATGGTGGCACACGCCTTTAATCCCAGTACTAAGGAGACAGAGGCAGGCAGATCTCTGAGTTCGAACCCAGTTTGGTATACAGAGTGAGTTCCAGGACAGTCAGGACTACACAGAAAGACCTTGTCTCAAAACACAAAACAAACAAAAAACTGGGTGTGGTGGAGTACACCTGTGTTTCTAGCACTTGGAGGTAGAGGAAGAGAGGATCAGAAGGTCAGGGCAGTTTTGGCTTTACAGAGAATTTGAGGTCAGCTTGGGACACATTTGATACTGTCTTGTTTGTTTTGTTTTTCGAGACAGGGCTTTTATGTGTAGCCCTGGTTGTCCTGGAACTCATTCTGTAGACCAGGCTGACTTCGAACTTACAGAGATCTACCTGCCTTTGTCTCCTGAGTGCTGGGATTAAAGTGTGAGCCACTACTGCCTGAGTGTACCCTGTCTTAAAAAGAAAGAAATCAAACCAGGCTTATTTGAGGCCAGCCTGGTCTACAAAGAGAATTCCAGGACAGCCAGAGTTGTTACACAGAGAAATTCTGTCTTGAAAAACGAAAAATTAAAATAAAAAAAAAAATAAAAGGCACGCTCAATTATTTTCTAATATTTGCCTTAAAATAACCCTGAACAAGAGCAATAAGTAGAATAGACACAGCAGGAAATTAGTGATTATTTTATTTCTAATTCTGTCGGTGATAAAGAACTCATGGCCACATATATGTTAAGTAGGTGTCTACCATTAGGCTACACTTCCAGGCAGAGCTGATTTTTTTTTTTAATGAAGTAATGGGGAAAACAGGAGGGGAAGGAGGGTAAAACAGCCAAGAGCAGGGCAACAGTCGTGTCCTTAGTGCCTGTGTGTCCACATCTGCTTTCAGATCTGGAGAGCTTCCAGAGGCTAGATCTGTCATTGGCTGAAGACTTTCCAGCAATCCCAAAGCAGGACAAGCAGACAGCCTCAGCCCTGTCCCTCCCTTCCCCTCCCCCTCAGCTTCACATCTGGTACTGACGTCAACAGTGAGGTGGGCGGTGACCGTGTTTTTCAGCTCCCTCCCAGCCTCAGGGGAGGGCGACTCCCCCACCTCCACCCCTTACTCAGGACACAAGCAGAGGGGGTCCAGTCCTGGGCCAGAAACAAACTTTTATTGCAAAACGGGGACTTTGAAGCCACAAAGAGGTCAGGTATGGCCTCTGTCCTGTTACGGAGGGGCAGAACCGGCTAGGAAATGGTTGGATGGAGAGTTAAAACTTTTTGTTTTTTGAGCAGTGCTGGGGATTGAATCGTAGGCAAGTGCCCTGATCCTGAGCTACATCTCCAGCCTGATGGGGACTTTGATGCCAAATAAAGTCAGGATGTGTTTAAGAGCAGAGCCCTGATTAAACTTGAGTACATAAACATGGCTGGGCAAGTTTCTCCTTGGGGTAGCTGGTCCTCATTTGTACAAGGTCTGGTGCACAATTACAGGCCAGGAAACATTTATATTTGGGAAAACTTGTTGGAGGGAGTATGTTCAATGAACAAGGGTGTGGAGGTAGCCGGGAACAGTTTTGCCATCATGGTGTATTTCAGTAGGAAGAAATTCGGAAGAGCCGAGACATTGTCACATATGGTCCGGCTGTGTGGATGACTGGCTGGTGGCCATAGGTGGAGGTACTCATGTGCCTGGATGGTGGTGAGGTCATCATGGGAGTAGACAGGGACATTGCTCTGGCTGAGACGTGACCCCAGCTGGAGCATGCTGTTTTCTATGGCAGGGACCCAGCGACAGCGGTGACAGACATGGAGGACGTATGAATCCTGAACATGGTTGGGCTGTCTGTGTGGCTGTGTAGGTGGTAGCTGGGATTGAGATTGGGAGCACAGGGAGCCGTGTCGTGGATGGGCTTGGTGGGGAATCTGGTAGGATGCTTGTGAGTTCAGATGGCGTGTATGACATTTGTGTAGTCTGAAAGCCTATGCAGCCCCTTAGTGGTGTATCCCTGTAATTCCAGAGCTCAGGAATCTGAGGCAGGAGGATCACAAGTTTGAGACCTGCCTGTGCTACATAGCGAGACCCTGGTTCACATAGCCTTCTCCAAAAAAGCATATACATCAGTTGCCTTGTTGTGTAGGGGAGTGTGGTGCTTGGTCACATGGTGTGCGGTGTGGTGTAGCTCCTGAGACACCTGGTTCACACACCCCCTTGAGGCAGCCATTCCAGGTGGCTCCCACCCTTCTTCATCTGGACTGGTCACCCGTGGGCCGGAGCTGCAGTTGGAAGTCTGGGGGGATGTTGAAAAGTCCACTGACGGCTGGCTGCAGGCTCAGGTCCCCTAGTGGGCACGGCGTCGCCAGGGAGAAGGCTTGGAGGATAGCGGTGAAGAAAAGCCAGAGCTCCGCCCGAGCTAGGCCTTCTCCCAGGCAGACTCGTTTACCTGGTGTGGAGGGGGACCTGAGTCAGCTGTGCTCACATCTGGGCCCACGGAGGGGGGGAGTCAACAGGGACCCTGGGGTGCAGGAAAGCGCTGCCCCTACTGGCACTGACACCCACTGGTTATAAGCAATCAGCACCCATTGGTTACCCCTAAGGCCCAGTAGATACCTAAGGAGAAGGGCAGGAAGGCTTCATGTTTCCTCAAATGGCCATCGGTGTCCAGGAAGCGGTCTGGGTGGAATTCTTCTGGGTTCTGGAAAACCTTGGGGTCATGCAGTACAGAGCCGATCAGGGGGAAGACCTCAGTGCCCTGGGGGAACAAAATGAAAGTTCACACACTTGGGTTTCCTATATTGATACTTTTAATATAACTTACTTTAAAAAATTAAAAATTTAAAACAAGATTTATTTATTTATTTTTTTGTGACAGGATTTCTCTAAGAGCCCTGACTGTTCTGGAACTAGCTCTTGTAGACCAGGCTGGCCTCGAACTCTCAGAGATCCACCTGCCTCTGCCTCCCATGCTAGGATTAAAGGTGTGTGTCACCACTGCCAGATCATATATATATTTGAGTTGGGCAGAGGTGGTAAGTGGTAGACAAGGTCAGCCTGGTCTACTTAGTGAGACCCTGTCTCAAACAAAAAAGCAAACAATCAAACCCAAACACGCTGTCAGTGTTGAGTAAATGCCTCTGTGTCTCTCACTCTCTCTTTCCTCCCATTTACTTTTACTTTCTCTAAAGACAGGGGATCACTATGTAGGCCAGGCTAGCCTTCAACTTTTAGCAATTCTCCTGCCCTAGTTTCAGAATGCTGGTATAACAGGCATCTGCCACCACATTGGGATAGCCAAATCTTTCTTTGGACACTCATCCACACTGCCGTGTGTGTGACAGTTGCACATGATGTCCTCGCTCCTGTCCACTTTCCTTGAATCTCTGGAATAAGCCCAGGAAGGAGATAATAATATCCCCAATTTAAAGACAGGGAATCTGGATGTGGCAGCACATGTCTGTAATCTCAACACTTGGGAGGCTGAGACAGGAAGATGGCAAGTCTGCAAGTTCAAGGCTGGCCTACTTCATAAGATCTTATTTCAAAATAAAAAGAAAGAAAAAAAAAGGCATGCGCCTAGGGATGTAAGCAGTGAAACACTTGCCGAACATGGGAGAGGTGCTGGGTTCAGCCCCTGCTACCTCACGGCATGGATGGCAAAAGATGAGGAAGCTAAGGCCTGGAGCTGAAAACAGCAGGAGCTGAAGGAAAGCCCGGGTCAAGCCTAGCAGCGCGTGTTATTTTTACACTGTTCTGAAAACTTGGGAGTATGTTGTGATTCTGAGATTAAGCTGTGCTATCTGAAGTCACCTCTCCGGGGAATGTCTCCGAGAGGCAAAGGCAAGGGTGTGTGTGGGAGGGCTGCAGCCTCTCGGGCCAGACTAGAGCTTATGTATCCTTGGAGCTGTGGTTCTCAACCTCTCTAACACTGCAGCCCTTTAATGCGGTTCCTCATGTTGTGGTGACCCCCCAACCGTAAAATTATTTCGTTGCTGCTTCATAACTGTAATGCTGCTGCTGCGATGAATCATACTTAATGCAAGTATCTGATATGCAGAGTATCTGATATGTGGCCCCTGTGAAAGAGTCATTGGACTCCCAGGTTGAGAACCGCTGCCTTAGAGGGTGAAGGCAGGCCGGAGGAGTTCTTGGCTAAGCAGTCTGGTCCATGGGTTGTGGGCTGGGAAGCTGAAGCGAAAACTGTCGTTGGACTGTTGTTAAATAACAGATAGGCGGTAGAAGTGGTTAAAGTTTAGGTCCTGTGTTCAAATCCTGTCTTCCTACTTGAGGGCTTGGTATGTTCATACAGATCTTAGTTTTTTCATGTGTAAAACGGGTGTGATAATTACACAGGATTGTTTTGGAAACAAAATAACTAAAAGAAAGTGTCCAAAGCGACAGCTGGCACACCATAAAGGATATGTTTGATTCATGTTACTATGACATTGTGGCGGCCTTTTGTAAGTCCACAGGGCACCCACCCATCAAAAGCTGGGTAGGTATTCCACAAGCATTATCTTTCAAGTCCAAATGGATATTAATATTATCCAAATTCACAAAAGGGGTATCTTGAGGCTCAGTGGATAAAGTAATCTGTTCAAGTTTCAGCTAAGGAAATAGCAGGGCTAAAAACATAAAGATTTGATTCTAGAAGGAGCCGCTGCCACTGTTATCTCAGGACTGAGGATATGTCGCCTCCTGGTGGCTGTATGTTTGAAGTGTTTTTCAGTTGGGGCCAGAGAGAAAGGGGTGGTGGTGGGGAGGATCCAGACAGAGAAATCACCATCAGGGGACTTTTCAGCATCGCCCCAGACTTCCAGCTGCAGCTCTGGCCCCTGGGTCTGTCCCCAGGGCAGAGATAACTGCTCTGGCCGTGCCATTTACCCACCTGCGGCAGAGTGTATCCGCGGAAGGAAGTGGTCCTCGTGAGGGCATGGGGCATTCCCATGGGCACCAGCGCCAGCAGCCGCTGCGCCTCGTGTAAAACTGCATCGGTGTAAGGGAGGCGAGCGCGATCGCTCAGACTCGGAGCCCTGCCAGGTCCCAGCTCCTGGATCAACTCTTCCCGAACTCGCTCTGCATGCAAGAGGAAGGTTGCAGGTCAAGGGTGGGATGGACTCCCTGATTCTCCTGGAAGCCTCATCTTGTGCAACGGTGGTTTGGGGGTGATGCTGGCAGCATGTGAGGAGCAGAGTTGGGCCTGGGGTCTTGTTCTCCTTACTAAATGCTGGGATTACTGCTGTGCACTGCCACACCTGGATGATGACTCCAACTGTGTGTGGTGGTGGGGTTGGGGGCGTATGTGCACACGTATGCTTGGGTGGAGACCCAAGGAAGGTGTCTGGTTCCTGCTGTAGCACTCTCCACCTTATTCCCTTGAGACAGCGTCTCTCACTGAACCTGGAGCTCAGCTGGCAGCCAGCAAGTCCTAGAGATTCTCCTAGGTCCTCATCCCTTCGTGCTGGAGTTATAGTTAAGTACAGACATGCCATGCTTTTTACCGGTGGTGGGGACTTGAACTCAGGTCCTCATGCTTGTGCAGCAAGCGTTCTTACCCCCTGAGCCATCTCAGCAGCCCGAATTACAATTAATTAATTAATTAACCTCCAGTCCTGATCCAGTGTCTTGTGGAGCTTGGATCCATCTGTTTTTGTGATCTTAGGCCCTTCCATGGTGACTTTAGTATCCACCCTCCCTTCCCCCCCTTCTCTCTCTTGAGACAGGCTATGCATGTAGCCAAGGCTGGCATTTACTGCATAGAAAAGGCTAGCCGTGAACTTGCGGCAATCATCTTGCTTCAGGCCTTCTATGTGCTGGGATTACAGGCATGCGGCACTGTCCCTGCTCAACATCCCCTTTGAAATCAACTCCGTCTTCCTTCTTCCTGTGCCGAGCTCAGGCTGAATCCACTGTCCTTGGCTTCCCAGCTAGAAACTCAAGTCTGCCCCTGGACAAGTCCGTCCTTCCTTATTCTCCATGCCCTGCCTCTTCTGCCCTTGTCCCTATTCACCAGTGGATTTGAAGCAAGGGCTCCCCTGAAACGCTAAGCAAGAGATCTGCACTGAGCGACATCTCCTACAGTCCATCCCGTCATGGCAGCTGGATGATTTTCTACAATGCGGGTTTAAGCTGAGTGTGGTCTTTCACATCTAATAAACTCAGTCGAGCCAGGACGCTGAGTCAGAGGCCATCCTGGGTTATAACAGTGAGTAGCAGGCCAGCTTGGACTATGGAGTAAGACCTTATCTCAAATAAAAATTAATCAATGAATAAATGCAAATGTAATTACGTTTTCCCTGCTCAAGGTCCTTCTGTGGCTCCCCACAACTGGGGACAAGGCACGTGATGAAGCTGACAAGGTGTCACAGGCATGTCGTGTCGTGTCCCGCCTCCCACTGTCGCTCGGACCACGCTCAGAAGCTCCATCCCCGCTTGGGGAACCCTAAACTCTGTGCTCATTTTCATTTCCCTGCACAATCTGTTCATCACTTGGGTGTCTGAAACCCGGCTGGTGGGAACAGCTTCTCTTTTGGTTTTTCAAGACAGGGTTTGTCTGTAGCTTTGGAGCCTGTCCTGGAACTCGCTCTGTAGAGCAGGTTGGCCACAAACTCAGATATCCGCCTGCCTCTGCCTCCCGAGTGCTAGGATTAAAAGCGTGTGCCACCACTGCCCGGGGGGAACGATTTCTTACTTTGCACCTGAGGGTATTTCATCAGGAGCAGGAGGGCATAGCGGACGGTGGCACCGACGGTCATTGTCCCAGCAAACAGCAGGTAGGTGACCGTCATCAGCAAGTTCTTCTCGGTGAATTCTGTGCCTGGCTCCTCTTTCTCCTGAGCAGTAAAAGAAATGTTTGGGACTAGTTGAGAAATGAGGAATTGTTATTTGAGTCAGATAGAGATTCAGTATTTAATTTTTTTTTTTCGGGACAGGGTTTCTCGGTATAGCTTTGGAGCCTGTCCTGGAACTATCTTTTGTAGACCAGGTTGGCCTTGAACTCAGAGATCCTCCTGCTTCTGCCTCCGGTGTGCTGGGATTAAAGGCATGTGCCACCACTGCCTGACAATTTTTTTTTTATTTTGTGTGTGGGTTTGTGTGCGCCATGGCATGCACGTGGAGGTCAGAGGACAACTTGCAGGAATCAGTTCTGTCCTTCCATTGTGTGGCTCCAAGGTAGTCAGGCTTGGTGTCCAACACCTTTACCCACCGAGACATGCCATTGTCCATTCCCCCTGCTTTGAAATATGTAGCCCAGGTTGGCCTTAAGCCTGTTAAATAGCTGAAGATGACTTTCTGCCTCTACTTCCCAGGTGCTGGTATAACAGGTGTGAATTATCATTCCTAGGTCACGTGACACCAGGAGTAGAACCCAGGGCTTCCTGCATGCTAGGTAGAGACATCAGGGTAGAGAAAGAGACCTGAAGGTTTAGCCCTTGGGAGGCAGAAGCAGAGGGGTCTCTGCAAGTTTCAGGCCGGCCTGGGCTACAGCATGAGTTCTGGGCCAGCCTGGCCTATAGAGTAAGACCTCATCTCGCCAAAACTAAAAAGAGAAGAGATCGATGGAAAGCCTCAGGATTTCCTGAAGAAAGGGCTGTAAAGCAGGTTAGACCAAAGAAGGGACAGTCTCTTCCCCCAGCAAAGTTAGCCATTCCTGGTCCCACTCTGAGTTCAGCCCAGGGATGAGGACTCAGCAAACGCTAAGTAAACAGACGATCAGGCAGGCCATAGTCAAGTTCCACACCTGTGACATCTTCAGCAGGAAGGCATCAACGACGTCACGTGCAGGACCTGAAGTGTGGGTGCTTCCCTGGTGTTGCTGTACCTGCTGGACAGCGAAGGCAGCCAGGGTGCCCAAGTGGCGCTGCAGCTGTGTATGTGGGCCCGGCAAGGGCTGCAGTAGCCAGGAGAACATCTCGTAAGCCTGTGGGTGCAGAAGGCAGTTTGTTCTCAGCGTGCTCGGTAGGAATCACTGAGGCTGGAGAGGGCTTCGACCATTTACCTGGCCCCATGGGGAGCTGATCGCCAACAAGGTACCACTTGCTGCCTGGATCACAGCCTGGAACTCTTTATCTTCATAGGGCAAACGGATGCCAAAGATGAGAGAACAGACGACATTAGAGGTGGCCTGGGCCAGCAGCGTGGAAGGATTGAATGGTCGTCCTGGGAGGCATGGATGGTGGGGTGGGGGGAGAGAGAGGGAGAGAGAAGACTGGATTATATGAAGACATGGGACAGAAAGAGAGTTAGAGCTAGGTGTGGTGACTCACATCTATAATCCTAGCCCTTGAAACATGAGGCACGAGAATTGCTGGGAGTTCAAAGACAGCCAGGGCTACAGAGTGAGTTGTGCTTCAAAAACAAAAACAACAAAAGTTGATGCCCGTTTCCGGGTCATACATTTGTGGTCTTGACCAGCCAGGAGCAAGTTAAGAATGGGTGATGTTGAGAAAGGCAGCAGTTTTGTTCAGAAGTGTGCCTGGTGCCACACTGTGGAAAAGGTAGGCTATCACAAGACTGGGCCAAATCTCCACGGTCTGTTTGAACAAAGACAGGCCACTGGATTCTCTTACACAGATGCTAACATGAGCAAAGGTACCACCCGGGGAGGGTACCTGAGCGAGCATGTGGGGAATGCCAAAAAAGTACATCCCGGAAACAAAAACGATGGAATGGAGAAGGGAGAAAGGGCAGACCTAATAGCTTATCTTAAAAAGGCCACTAACAAGTAACACCACTGCCTTATTTATTTCATAGCAAATGTCTCATGGCTTTTAATATGTACTGTGAGTTAACTCAGACACCAACATTCAGATCATGAATGGCAACAGCGCTTTTTGTTGGGCAGTCCTGATCCAAGTAAAGCTGGCTTGTACATGGAAAGGGGGATTTGATCTTTCTGCATCAATACTAGCATGCTCTCCCTTTCTCAAGATGAGATTGGACTAAATTAGTAATCTTCCATTCTTCACAAAGATGGGGCTGTCTGATGGGTTTTGTATTTTGATTTATGTAACTGGGCATATGAATGTGTTTAAACACGGGGAAAATTCTGTCACTGTCTCAGAAACAAGTTTCAGTTCGTGTTCACTGGCCCGTGATGGGCAATGGCTAACCGTCTGGAAGCAACTTGACAACACCAATTTAATTAGAATCTCCTATGTTGAAGGTGCTGCTTTTTCTTATTTTATGTGCACTGGTGTTTTGTATGTATGCTGTCTGTGTGAGGGTGTCGGATCCCCTGAAACTGAAGTTACAGATAGTTGTGAGCTGCCATGTGGGTGCTGGGAATTGAATCGGGGCCTCTAGAAGAACAACCAGTGCTCTTAACTACTGAGCGGTCTCTCCAGCTCTGGGTGCTGTCTTTTCTTGCTAAGAGGCACTTACTGTGGCTTATGCATATTGCCAAATAAAGAGTATTTAACACACACACCCCCAAGACCCCCCAAAACAAGACAAAGAACAAAAGGAGCCAGGTGTGGTAGCTGGCACCTGTAATCCCAGCACTTGGGGGTTGAGGTAGAAGGATTAGTCACCAGCTCCAGGCCAGCCTGGTCCAACTAGTGTATGTAATTCCTCCATCTTAAACAAGACAAAGCAGGTAGCGGGTAAACATGGAAGAAGAGAGCTAGGGGGAAGGAACGAGAGAGAGGCTGCTGAAGGCTGCCAGTGTCCCAGGGACAAAAAGAGCTGTTGTGGTACCCCCAGGTATGGAAGGATTCAGTCAGTGTGGAGGTGAGCAACCCCCTCCCGCCCAGGCCTCCCCCACAGGTTCACCCCCCCCCCCCCACCCAGGGAGCAATGGAGATGGCTCCTCTTCCTCTTGGCTGGAAGCATTTGCTGGCCCCTCCCTGCTGACCTTCTGTCTTCTGGAAGGCCTCCACCAGGTTCTGCACCTCTGCTTGGATCAGCTCCTCGCCTTCTCTCTTGCCCATGCCCAGGTCCCGTAGTGCGAGTAGGGTGAACTTCCTCAGCTGTTTCCACCGCTCCCCATTGGCAAAGAAAACCCCTGCACAGAAGGCTAGATTCAAGAAGGAACTGGCTCCTTCCTCCCGGTGAGATGCTTCCAGGGCTCTGCCCTGAATCTGTACCAGTCTGGCAGGTGTGTGTATGCATGTGTGTCTGTGTGTGTGCGGAGAACTCAATAGGAGCTCCATAAGTGCATAACTGAATTAGCTTTTTATCCTTTGAGCTTAAGCCAGAGGAGACAGTCTCTTGAATGGGTGACTAGCCCTCCCCCTTAAGCCAGAGGAGACAGTCTCTTGAATGGGTGACTAGCCCTCCCCCCTTAAGCCAGAGGAGACAGTCTCTTGAATGGGTGACTAGCCCTCCCCCCTTAAGCCAGAGGAGACAGTCTCTTGAATGGGTGACTAGCCCTCCCCCCTTAAGCCAGAGGAGACAGTCTCTTGAATGGGTGACTAGCCCTCCCCCCTTAAGCCAGAGGAGACAGTCTCTTGAATGGGTGACTAGCCCTCCCCCATCACCTTTTCATCTCTCCTTGTCCCATCTGCCCTTCCCAGCACAGGGGGCAGATGAGGCCATGGTGAGAAAAGAAGGTTGGAATTACGCTGTCTTCTCCTTTACCCCCGTCACCCATTAGGCACAGACCTCCCCTTCGGAGCTCAGTGCTGCGACTCTTGTTGAAGGCTGGCTGGTAGTGGTGGTTGGAAGCTGTCCTTGGCCCCCTCAGGTCTGAAACGAGCTTGCCGACTATTCCCCTCCCCACCTCAACCTCACCATCCACCCAGTGAACAGAGCCCTAGGCCTCTCCGGCTCTTGTTTCTTCCAAATAGCATCTCTCCCCACGCTTAGCCTTTCCCTGGTCCAGTTCGTCTCCTCCCTGGGCTTCCAGCCTTCAGTTCTACTCACTTTGCAGTCTTTTCCTGTTGAAAAGGCTCAGCTCTCAGAAAACCAGAAGCCCAGCCGCTCTGGTGTGACTCACAGGCTTGCAAGGTGGCCAGAGTCACGCTGACTTTTAGCTTTATTAATCATCTACTACAACATCTCTCATTTCCTCAAAGGCATCATGATCCCTCACCTCGACCTGGGCCCTGGCTGTTTTCTCTGTATCATGCTCACAGGCCTCCAACATTTTAGGGGCTCTTGACCATTAACCTAGGGCATTACACATGATAATCTCTCTACCAATGAGTCATGCCCCTCACTGGGGGATTCTAGGCAGGGGCTCTACCACTGAGCCACACCCAGCCCCTTACCGGGGGACTCTAGGCAGGGACTCTACTGCTGAGCCACACCCAGCCCCTTACTGGGGGACTCTAGGTAGGGACTCTACTGCTGAGCCCCACCCAGCCCCTCACTGGGGGACTCTAGGCAGGGACTCTACTGCTGAGCCCCACCCAGCCCCTCACTGGGGGACTCTGAGAGGAACTTACCACTTAAATACATCTCTAGCTGCAACTTATCCTTTTATTTATTTTAAAAGATTTACTTTGTCAGGTGGTGGTGGTGGTGGTGGTGGTGCACATCTTTAATCCCAGCACTAGGGGGGCAGAGGTAGGTGGATCTCTGTAGTTCAAGGTCAGCCTGGTCTGCAGAGCTAGTTCCTGGACAGTCAAGTAAAATCCGGTCTCAAAAAAACATTTACTTAACTTTATTCTTTATTTCTGTGTATGTTCATGTGTGTTCAAGCGCCTGGAGAGGCTGGAGAAGAGGCTGTCAGAGCCTCTGAAGTTGAAATACAGGCTATTGCGAGCTGCCTAATATGGGTGCTGGGAACAAAACTCTCTAAGAGCAGCAAGTGTTCTTAACTGCTGAGCCATCTCTCCAGACCCCATTCTTTTATTTTTCAATTGTTTATGATTTTTTTTGAGAGGGTCTTTCTATGGCCTGAATTTCTAGCAACTCTCCTGACTCAGCCTGTCAAGGACTTGAATTAAAGAGTAACTACGCTCAGCTGCTTCACCGTGCTTGATGAACTCCATCCTTTGTGTTTAAACCTCTCTGAGAGGCCTGCCCCCACCCACTCCACCCTGCTCTCAAAGCCCTCACAGTGCGTCCGCCTTGGTCAGCTCTGTGTTCTCAGTACCTGGGATAGGGACATGCACAGGGAGCCCGTGGGCTGAAGGAATGTGTCCTCCTCCATGCGTGAGCACAGGCATGTCCTGCATGGGACACAACTTCCCTTCTCCTCAGCGTGGGCATCCCACAGCGAACAGGCTGGATCAGAGCCCGCCGATGGGTTCCTAGAACCCTAGCTTTCCCCCCATGCTAGTTTGTCCCTCCCATACTGACCAGTTCCTCCACATGGTTACTGTCTGATGACAGGTCTGTCTGGATGCTCTAGGGGAAGTAGGCAGCGCTATCTTAGTCACCACCATGCTATCAGGCTTTTTTGTACTCAGGGCTGTGCACATGCTACATATTCTGTCTTAACATGGAGGATTATTTCTACGTTTTGGGCCCCCAGCCTCTTCTTTCTCTTTTGGCTTGGGCATGAAAGTTGTGGCCTTATACAAGCTAGGTGGAGAACATGCCCCCCCCTTCATTGGTGAAGTCTAGGCAAACACTGCTGAGCCCCTCTGCCAGTCCCTCACTAGGGGATTCTAGGCAGGGGCTCTACCACTGAGCCTCACCCCAGTCCCTTAGGGATTCTAGGCAAGCAGTCTCTATGGAACAAGACCTGTGACCATCACTGGTGGGTTCTGTGCATGTCCTGCCACCAAACTATATACCTTTAGTCCTGGTTTTTAGAAGACGGGGTCACACTGTCTTGTACTATGTAGCCCAAGCTGGCCTTGAACTCACTAATATCCCAGGTTGGCTTGTCTATCAATTCACAGACCACGGAGTAATAATTACTGTCACTGTAGGCCGGCAATCAGTAATTATCATCACTATAGGCTGCAAGCCCAGTTCCCACTTGATCCTTAGTGCAACCCTAAATGACAGTCACCATTATCAACCCCTTTCATAGAGAAAGAAAGAGGCACCAAGTCACCTGCAAAAATAACCTCCACACCTGTAGGTGGGGCAGGACCCAGCAGCCCCCATTTGCTCTCACGACTCACCATGACCATCAAAAGTCTTGTCCAGCGTTGCCAACGTTCCCCGCCCGCTGAATTCCTCAGCCTGACCTCCCAGGGCCTCTCTTACAGCATCATAGCCAACCAGGACCACCACGCGGCGCCAGGGGCCCAGGTGTACAGTGAACACAGGCCCATACTTCTTACTTAGCTGGGGGCAGAAAGGGAGAGGAGGGTGGTGACTGGCCCCAGGGAGCTGCCTCTGCCAGGCAGGCTGCATTAGTTCCAAGCCCTGTCCTCGGGTAAGTCATGTGGTCTGGCTTTTGCCCCCTATACCAGGAATTGGTTCCCTTGCCACCCCAAGCAAAAATACCTGTTTGGGAAGTTGTTCGTTTTCTTGCATGGGAGTGTAGAATAGGTTCTTCTTAAACACATCCTATGCCTTCCCTCTCACTTCCAGGCTCTAACCTCTGATCTTGGGGCCATCCACAATCAGCTTCCGTTTCCACCCCTTTCCCCAGTATACAGCTACCCAGTTCAACCTCTTCTAAACCCTAAATCCCACAGCAGTTTCAGTGGAACACGCGTCCCATCTCTCCCTTAGACGCCCACCCTCTTTTTCTGTCCTTAAATGTCCCTCAGAATATTTTTGAATGGAATGCTTCATCCCCCACCACCCCAGGCAGGTTGGGACTGCCTCCCCATCCTCCCACCCGGTGGCAGGAACTCCCAGCTCCCTCCTAGCTGAGCTACACCCATCCTCCCACTCGGGGAGTCTCTGAGGCAGATTCCTTTAGCCCAGGATGCTCTCTGCTCAGCCCCCTCCAGCCTCCACAAGCTTCCAGATGTTTCCCTCCCAACAGGGGTACTGGGGACAAACTTGTCCACTATCATCCTTGTCTTTGGGAGTGCCTGCTTTACAATTTTGGTTCCAGTTCACTATCTTCCCAGCATTCTGTGGGTCCTCGAGACCTGGGACCCCTGCCCCTCTGGGCCCGGGTCCCATTTCTTTCTAGACCTCTATGAGCTGTGTTCCTCCCACCTCTAGTCTCCTTCCCAGGGCATTCCGTCCCCCCCCCCTTTTTTTTTTATAGCACAGGACTACCTGCCTCTGCCCCTTCAGGGATCACTTTCCCCCTTGGTCCTGCCTCCAGGACTGCGTGAGCTCTGCCCTTCTCAACCTGGGCACCCTCCCCGGCTCACCCTCCAGTTCGCTCATTCATAGTGCCTTTGCTCCGAAGACCGTTGCCTCTACCTTCTTCCTAAAAAAGCCCAAGACTCTTGTAGAGCCCAGGCACTCAGGAGATCTCTCCCCCCCACACCACCTCCGCGCTCCCCCCTCTCCGGTTAGGATGTTCCCACGTCCCCTCACCCGCAAGAGTCCGGAGTACAGCGCCCCGGGACGCAGCTGCAGGAGGTTCCCCAGCAGCGGCAGCGGGGTGGGCCCCGGAGGTAGATAACCTCGGGCTGGTGTCCTGGGAAGTGCCAACGCCAGTAGCAACAGCAGCAGCAGCACCAGCAGTAGTGCCCAGGTGCTGGTTGCCTCCATCTCTGCAGGTCGACTCGGTCTCCACCTCCTAGATCCGCCGGGCCAGTTAGGGGCGGGAACGGGGCGGCTCCCTCCTCAACGAAATCAGGCGGAGGGGGGCGGGGCAGGATCCTGCAAGGCGTCACTCCCCGCACCCGAATTTCTCTGGCCCGCAGACCCTAGAAGTCCCACACCAACGCACGAATGGATCTCCCAGGTCATCTAGATTTTCCTGGGGTTCAGAGGGCGGAGACAATGACTTGGGTTCCAGGTAGGGCGTAGTAAGCAAACAAGAGGAACCTGGGAGCAGGAGACTTTGGCTGCACGCAGGGGCCACACCTCACGGGGCGGTGACCCTGCTTGGTTCTTCCTGGCTCCTGCCTCCTCCTGCTTATCTTGGTGTGCGTGCTTGCGTGCAAGTGTGGTGTCTTGGAGGCAGCTTCCTCCCGCATCCTACCTTCACTAACTAGGAGGGATTTGACGTTCTGTTGTCCCTAGATTACAAGGTTCCATGGCATAGTTATTCGACCTAGGTCAGTCTGGATTTGTTGAACCATTTTTTTTATTTTTTTTATTTTGAAACCCGGTCGTAGGTTACCCAGGCTGCCCTAGAACTCAGTAACTAAGGATGACCTTGACTTAATCCTCCCGCCTCCACAGCTCACAGGAGGGATTAACGGCGTGCTCCATCAAGCCTGGTTTGTTGGTTTTTTTAAAATTAGTTTTTGAATGTGTATCTGTGTGTTCATGTGTATGCTAGTGCTTCTTCCTACATGGGCATTCGCAGGCATTGACATCCCACGAGTCCTCTCAACTGTATTTCTTTAGGCAGGTTCTCTGAAATCCCTCCTCTAGTTGACCAACTTGCTCCAGGGGTCTCCTGACTTCCTTTCAAAAGTTCTGAGCCTATAAACTCCAGTTCTCTGTGGAAGTATTTATCTACTCTGCCACCTCCTGGCCCTAATTTCGTTTTTATTATCATATGCTAATGACCCTATAATGAGTTTCGTCCTGGCATTTTCCTACACACACGATGTATTTTTATCCTATTCAACCTGTCACCCTCTCTTGTTCCACTCCCTCGGAATCCCCTTCCTCTTTCTACTTAGTCCCCTCTTCTGCTTTTAGTTGGTGGATTTGGGTGACCTCATGAGCTCCATCAGGGTTGCTTACAGGGTCTTAGCTGAGAGGTTGTGTACGGGAGCACAGACTCCTGATTCGGAGGCCACACCATTGCAGAGACTCTCTCCCTCTTCCAGGGACCATCGTAGGGAGCCCTTCTCTCCTAACTCTATTCTCTCATTGATTCACTTAGAGCAATGGTTCACAAC
The DNA here is from genome assembly GCF_982192425.1 of Myodes glareolus. Classification (NCBI taxonomy): domain Eukaryota; kingdom Metazoa; phylum Chordata; class Mammalia; order Rodentia; family Cricetidae; genus Myodes; species Myodes glareolus. The sequence goes on along the minus strand of NC_142026.1, from coordinate 59,746,274 downwards.
CTTCCTCATGCTGCAACCCTTTAGTTCAATTCCTCATGTTGTGGTGACTCCAAGTTCAAGATTATTTTCATGGCTACTGTGAATCAGAATGTAAATATCTGATAGGCGGCCGAGGGGGTGGCGCCCCCCGGGTTGAGACCCACCGACTTAGCATCAGCTTGCATACCTGTCGGTGTCCAACAGACGTCTGGAATCCACAGCTCTTGCTGCGCTGTGCCCGTAGTAGAGCTGCTTGCCCGGATTTAACAGCGACTATATATTTGCATACAATCTGAAACAGGGTGTTTAATAAGTACCTTTTTTTTTTTTTCAGTGCTGGGAATAGAATACAGGGTCTTGTGTGAGCTAGGCAAGTGCTCTACCACTGAGCCACAAACCCAGCCCCTCTCTGTGAGAAAGCTCTGATGTGGGATTGCCCTCTGTGTGCTGTGAATACCATTGGTTAATAAAGAAACTGCTTCAGCCTATAGCAAGGCAGAGCTTAGGTAGGTGGGAAAAACTAAGCTGAATGCTGGAAGAGAAGCCATGAAGTCCCACCAAAGACAGACACGGGAACTTTACCTGGTAAGCCACAGCCATGTGGCAATACACAGATTAATAGAAATGGGTTAAATTTACATGTAAGAGCTAGCCAATAAGAAGCTAGAGCTAATAGACCAAACAGTATTGCAAATATTATAGTGTCTGTGTGATTACTTCTGGAGTCTGGGTGGCCGGGAAACGAACACACAGGCCTCCTACAACAAAGCTCTTACTATAAACAAGATTTCACTCTCCATTTGAGGATGTACTGTAAGCAACCTAGAGGAGGGCTGGGTTCTTCATTTCCATGTGCAAATGAGGATGAGATCAGAGAATTTGAAAGTACAAAGGCTTGAGAGGGTTAAGGCAGTATCAGAGTTAGACAGCTGCTGGGTTGGTTTGCTGCAGAATCCCTAGTCCTGCCTGTCGCATGTGTGCACACACACACAAACACACACACACACACACACCTGCCGCACCAAAGATGAGTAGGAGATAGGACCTGGGCTCGAGGGGTGTGGGGTGCCTCTCATAGGGCAAGACTTTGTTTTAGAAAAAACACTGTGTTCTATTTCTGTGCTAGGAAAGCACTATGAACTGATGTTCCCCAAAGAAGCCATATCTGGGTGAAGATCCTGCAGGCTGATGGCGGAACTACAATTTCAGATTGCGAAGAGACGCGAAAGAGACAGAATGTTGTGCGGTGTGAGTCAGAATGATGCCGGGCTATCTTTAGTTCCACTTAACAGCCGCTTACTAGCTCTACATCGGAGTTCAAATCTTTGTGCCTATTAGGTATAACTCTTGGAATGTGTTAAAGGCAGCAGACCACAGGCTCCCACCAGCCCCAGCACTTAGTGTTAGGAGATAGAATCTGAAGCCTATAAAGTTCTGCCTGATATTTGGTAAATGCCGTGGTTTATAGGTTTCTTTTGTTTTGTGACTATAAAAAATTCACGGTCTCCTCCTCCACAGTGGAAGAGGCCGTTAGGGACAGCCTGAATCCTTGTTTCCAGCCATGGAAGAGAAGTTCTTAAGACACTGAACTAAAGCTACCCAATTCTAGGACATTTGTCTTATGGGAGCAGCTGAAGAACAGGGCATAGATGACAAGGGCGAGATAGAAGAGGCTGCAACGGCCTCATCTGTGAGCATCTGACATGGACCAGCAGCAGCACCTGGAGCTTTCTAAGCAAAAGGTGATGGTTAGCACCTGGTCCCCCGTCAACACCAAGAATCGTACCTCTCTCCCCCAGTGTCTACACTTAAGAACAGCCAAAGGGCACAGGAGGAAACAAAGTTATCAGGATGATCACTGGGCCAGATGCTCTTCCTAATGCAAAATCAGGAGGGTAAAGTAGAAAGCCATTACTAGAAAGAGTAATGGGGATGGCTTGTCCACTCCGTGTTGTCTCTCCCCGACTGTCTAAGCTCCACTTTTTAGAGTCACTGTCCCAATGGTTTGCAAAAAGGCTGATCCTTCACTTGGCTGCTCGGTGTAGGGATCCTGGGGTGCTTAACCCAGCCACAGTGGCCGCCTCAGCTCGGAGCTCCTGGTGTCCAACACTGGGTGAGGATGGAAGTGAAGAAGAGCAGTCGCTAGTGTGGCCCCCGTTATTAGCCTGGCTGGCTGCAGGAGTTGAAAGGGCTGAATGGCTTGGAGAGCTGGGCAGGGACTTGCAGGCAGCCAAGAGTTGTTGCTGCTTGTGCAAAGTTACCACCTTCTGGACCACCTCCATTCGAGGAGAAGGAGCACTGATCCTGTCTTGGGTCCCAACCAGAGCCAGAACCAAACCTTCTCATCCTTCCCCACGAAGGGAGCTCAGTTGCCCATGGAGAGCTGCTCTCATCCTCCAGGCCGAAGATGGAGATCACAGCAACCACCCAGCCTGAGAGCTTGGCATCAGGCGCTCCCGCTTCCTCTCTGATCAGCACCGGGTGAGTTTGCCCATCCACCAGCATCTTGGTCTTGTACTGCTCACTTCTCCAGCACCTGTTCCAAGCTAGCCTCACGTTTTCACGGTCTTGAAAAGCTTGGGAGGTAGTGGAGGAGGCACCACCTTGACCTTCTGCTGCAGGTCAGGTGCCAGGATGCGGGGAGGACGAGTCTGGGACTCTGCCTTCCTTCTGGTCCTCAGGTTTGGGACATCCCCCCCCCCCCCCAGCTGGGTCTACTGAGTAGAGGACATCGGGGGAGAGAGGAGGCACCCCTCCCCCCTCCCGGGTTTGGAGTCTGGACTTAACCCCCTAGAGAGCAGAGGTCCTGAAGAGGCTGCCCACAGGGACAGTCAAATTCCTCCTTCCTCCCCCTCCCCGTCATCATCCTCCTCGGCCTCGAAGCCCAGGTCATCGTGGCTCCGCGCCTACCCGGAGCAAGATGAGAGTGAAGGGGATTGAGAAGCCGAGACGGCCGGGGGTTCCGTGCAGCTGCCTGCTTAATGCAGCTCCATTTTGATCTCAAGGCTCCGCTGCTCCCTGAGGCCTCTCGGGACTACCAGGACGCCCACCGCCTCGCCTCCCACAGCCAGCCTGCTTCGGGGCAAGCAAGCGCTTTGCATCCCTGGGCAGCTATGGTTGCACTCTGCGCCCTCGGACACAGGAGCCATGTTCTTTTCTTCCCAGGTGCGGCTCACCACCGGGCTGCCGGTAGTTCTGTGGGCAGAGCACTCAATAGAGGCAGAGCAACAGAAGTATAAGGATGATGCCCGCTACCAGGCCAAATGCGGCCACCTTGTACAAGGTTATATCACCATGAGCTTGTGTTCCACCTGGTCCCTTAGGTCCTGCCTCCTAAAGGCCAGCAGGCCAAGATTCAGGTGGGAGCGTGTTGGCCTTCTCACAGCATTGGTTGAAGGCAGGATTTTGTTTAAAAGAGGACTGCCCCATATTTAACGGGGGTACACTCACCCGCAGACTGATTGGCCCATCAGCGATTCTTCTGTTCTGTTCCTCACACGGGGCACCAATCTGCCGGGTTCTCTGAGCAGGAGCATCTGAGCAGGATGGTGAGTATCAAACAACCGCCCCCCCCCCCCCCCCGACCACCAGAGGAAACACAACCACTGAGTCAGGAGTCTGTTGAAGCAGAATCTCGTTTAATTGCATCAGGCAGGAACTTATATAGGCTGAGATAGGGGGTGGGAAGCCTGGGATGGGTCGAGGCAGAGTAAGGAACAAAGGCCAATAATATTCTGCCATGTTAGCGGTGGCTGGGCCGAGGAGGGCCTAGGTCAGGTAGCCAGAGACAGGTCTCCAAAATTGAGCTAGGCTCAGGAAGTTGCAGTAGGTCTCACTAAACTCAAGTTAGGCTTAGGAAGTTACACTGGGCCTCATGCCCAGGCCTCATGAGGCCCAACAATAGTTGGCTCAGAAGAAATATCTCTTATTCCCTTTGGACCAAGAACTGTGATGCAGGACCTCAGAGACAATCCATTTTCACTCAAGGGGTCATCTGAATTGGCATCAGGTACCAGGAAGAGCTATTACCAACCATGGCTACCTCTCTGAGTGAATAATGGTAATTCGTTCCAGTGCAGACCCACGCCCACCCCACCTTTTCTTTTGGTTGATGGTCTGTTGGTTTATTCTAAGCTGGCTGTTATGTTGGACATTCTATTATTGTTTCAAAACATTCTTTTTTCTTTCTTTTCTTTTCTTTTTTTTTTTTTTTTTTTTTTTTGGTTTCTCGAGACAGGGTTACTCTGTGTCATAGCCCTAGCTGTCCTGGAACTAGCTTTTGTAGACCAGGCTGACTTCGAACTCATAGAGATCCGCCTGCCTCTGCCTCCCGAGTGCTAGGTTTAAAGGCGTGCGGCACCACCACCTGGCTTCAAAACATTCTTTTAGATGTTTGTTGCTAGCACTGGGCCTTTCTTCTCCTGCCATTCCTCCAACAACTTTCCTGTCTCTTGCTCGTCTTTATTGCAGCCTTGCCCCGTTTAGTTTGGAAATTCTGAGGGCTGGTTGCAAAGATGCTGACGATAAGAGGCCCTGAGTTCCTTCTAACCCAGCAGGTGGAGATGTCAGAAGAAACTCCCTGGGACATGTGGTAGCCTCTTTCTGAGCCCTCTCCCCCCCAAAAACTCATACCTTTGGGCTGTCAAAATGGCTCAGTGGGTAAAGGTGCTTGCTGCCAAGCCTGATGCCCTGAGTTCAGTCCTGGGAATGCCAAGGTGGAAGAGAGACCTGACTCCTGCAATTTATTCTTTGACCTCCACACAATGGCCTGACGTGTGTGCTCCGTCCCCAATATAAATAAATGTAAAAATATTAAAATAAAAAACTAAACAAAATACCTTGTTCCTGGGCCAGAAGTTCCTCTTTTGACTCACCTACAAAGGCACACATAAAAGGTGACACCCAGTGCCTGGGGTCCTTCACATTGTCATAAATGCACAGTGTGAACATCAGACCCTGTGGGTGGAACTGACCCTGGGGTGAAACCTGAATGAACTACACCTGTGAGCGACAAATAAGTCCAAAGCATATATCTCCAGCAGACAAGCAAGGTTGTAACTTTCAGGAGAAAAGGCCATCAAAATTGGACACAGAAGCACAAGGACAAGATGCCCACCAACCATACAGCACTTGGGAGGCAAGAAGACCAAAGTTCAGGAAACTCTTGAACAGGGTGTGCAGGGCCAGTCTGAGGGCTGCTTGAGACCCTGTCTCAAAAACCAAAATGGAACAGAATAAAAAAATCTAAGGAAGGAGAAAGCATTCAAGAAAAACCACCCTCTGGTATACCAACTGGTTTTGTTTGATAATTAGGGTAACTTGCAAACATTTGGGAAAATGTGGAGACTGAACTAAAGATCACTGGACTTTTTGCTTTCCTCGATGAGGGAGTGTTTGATTTCCCTGTGGCCAAGTCAGAGTTGTAGGTAGTAAAGGGAGAGAGTGAGTTGGGGCCTGCTTTAGTTAGAATTTAGAAGCAGCTAAGAAATGAAATGATAAAATTGTACAAGAATCTGATGAAAGAGTTCAGAACATAGAAGACTGTTTGTTACTCAGGGCAGGGGTGCCCTCCAGTCACGTGCTCAGTCATAAGCCCAAAATGTCTTTGGTCCTGTCCTGGCTGGAGGCTGGAAGTATCTGGTGCTATGCTCCCTGGTCTTGTTCCTAAAGATTTTAGGGTTACTTCTTCAGAAATGGGAAATGGTGGGACTAGGTGGCAGAAACGTGTCAGATAGAGCTGGGACCCCAGAGCAGATATTCCTCAACTGTCCTTCCTGGAGGCCAGGAATGCCAACTCATATCCTCCCCATACTACACCCCAGTTCCGGGCATAAGTACTTTATTGTATTTTATTTATTTATTGGGGCAGTCTTTCTATGTTGCCCTGGCTGTCCTAGAACTCACTAGATAGGCCATGCTGCCTCGAACTCAGAGATCCTCTTGCCTCTGCCTCATTAACACTAGGATAAAAGAAAGGTGCACCACCACGTCTGACCTGCCTATGGCATTTCAAATGGCCCCAAAGAAGCAACTAGATGGTACTTATTTCCTGGGGCCCCTCCTGCTTTATAGGAACCCTGTTGTAGCTCCTGTGCTTCCTCCCTCCTTCCTCCTTCCCTCCCTCATTCCCTCCCTCCCTTCTACTTCTCTCTAAAATTTACTCTCTTTGGTCCATGAATTTCATTCTCTTAATTTAAGAAATGAGAACCCCAAAGCCATTGGCTCAGGGCAGCCTTAGTGGTTGCTGAGTTTCCTGGGGTTCCTAGCTCTCCAAGAAGAAAAAGGCCCCATCATTCTCAGACACTTCAATACTCCAATATCATGAGACTTGAAAGATGTTGAAGGACAGGAAATTGATGAGAAAATGTCAGTGCCTGGAGAGATTAGCTCAGTGGTTTTGAGCACTTGTGGCTCTACCAGAGGACCCAGGTTCAATTCCCAGCACCCATACGAGGTGGCTCACACCTCTGGCCGCCCAGGGCACCTGCTCTCACAGGCACATATCCACATGCACACACACCTACACATAATGAAAAAATAATAAAAATCCTTTAAAAGAGAAAATCTCAGAACTTTCATCAGAACTAAAGATGAACTCTGAGGATGTTAACCTCTGCTTCCCTACTGCCATTCACCTTTCTCTGTCAGGCTGCTCCTCCATATTGTGCTCTACCTCCTCCTCCTCCTCCTCCTCCTTCTTTTTCTTCCTCCATCCTCCTCTTCCTTCTTCTTGTTTTGTTTTGCTTGAGACAGGATTTCTGTATGTAGCCCTGGCTGTCCTGGTTCTCACTCTATAGACCGCTCTGGCCTCAAACTCACAGAGATCCGCATGCCTCTGTCTTCAGAGCACTGGGCTTAAAGGTGTGTGCCACCACTACCTGGGAACAATATTGTGTCAAAAGAAGGCATTGTTGTAGCCTCTATCTGTATCTCCTGGGCCAAAGATTGAGCTGGTGACTGACAGGATGACTCAGCAAAGATAACCCTTACCACATGAGCCTGGGCACTTGGGTTTGATGCCTGCAATTCAGGGTGAATGTGGAGAACCTGCTCCCCTGATGGAGGAGGGTTATCTGTCTATTGTGTTATTTTCATTGGTCAATAAAGAGACTGCCTTGGCCCTTTGATAGGACAGAAAATTAGGTAGGTGGAGTAAACAGAACAGAATGCTGGGAAGAGGGCTATGAGGCAGAAGCCATGGAGCCAGCCACCAGGTCAGACATGCTGAATCTTTTCCGGTAAGCCACCACCTCGTGGTGCTACAGATTATTAGAAATGGGTTAATATCAAGATATGAGAGTTAGTCAGTAACTAACTCTCTAGAGATAATGGGCCAGGCAGTGCTTAAATGAATACAATTTGTGTGTTGTTATTTCTGGGACTAAGCTAGCCGAGCGGGAGCCGGGCAGGATGAAAAGCAGGCCTGCCCGCAGCCCCTCACTACACTCCCCAAAGCACCCCTTCCTCTCTTGTCCTCAAGCACTCTAGTGCACACACACACACACACATACACACAAACACACAATGTGGGAAGTCCTTCTGTTTATGAGCTGTTTTTATTGGTTTTTATTGGTTAATGAATAAAGCTGTTTCGGCCAGTGGCTTAGTAGAATAGAACTAGGCTGGAAAACTAAACTGAATGCTGGGAGAAAGAAGGCAGAGTCAGTGAAAAGCCATGGTGTCAGAGGAGAAAGATGCGAGCTGCCAGCCAAAACTTTGCCAGTAGTCCATGACCTCGTGGTGATGCACAGATTAGTGGAGATGGGTTAGTTTAGGATATAAGAGTTAGCCAGAGCCAAGCAGTGTGGTTCATGCCTTTAATCCCAGCATTCAGGAAACAGAGGCGGGCAGATCTCTGTGAGTGTGAGGTCAGCCTGGTCTACAAGAGCTAGTTCCAGGACAGGCTCCAAAGCTACAGAGAAACCCTGTCTCGAAAAGCCAAAAAAAAAAAAAAAAAAAAAAAAAAAAGAGTTAGCCAGCCAGAAATATGAAATCTGCTTAAGCTATTGGCCAAACAGTATTGCAAGTTTTGGTATGGTTATTTTGAGTCTAGGTGGCCAGGAGCAAACAAGCGGCCTCGTACAACACACACACACACAAGCAAAACAAAATATCTTTGAAAAATTGAGTTGGAAATGTTATGCCCAAATCATGAAGTCTCCCAAAAACCAACTAGGAGACCAAGTTCTGTATGGAAAAGTAAAGAACCTTTATTCAGGCTTAAGCTTGGACTCTCCATTTGTCCGACACAGCAGTTGAGAGCAGAGAGTCCCAAGCCCAATTGGGACAGGTTTTTTTTTTTTTTTTTTTTTTTGTCTTTCATAGTAGAGGTTGAGGTAAGGGGATTTTCAGGGTTCAGGGCTGGCCCTGATTGACTGACATTTGTCTCAGGGTTGGCAAAAGGAGAATAGGTGAATCCTGGGCTCAGAGATATCTGGTGATCTTAATAATATCTAATGATTGGAATGTCAGGTAAACCTTAGATGCTGGCTGTCCCTGGGTGGTGTCAGCGTATGGCTTTTAGCTGGAATGTCAGGTACTTCCCCTGAGATGCTGGCTGTCCCTGGGTGGTGTCAGCGTATGGCTTTTTCTGGAGCTTGGTGCTGCCTGCCATAGCAGCCGTGTGGCCTGGGCCCGCTATGTGGCCAGGCTGCCCTGGGCCCCGCAGAAATTTTGGTTGTGAGCTTTCCTGATCCATGCAAGGATCCTTTGGGATTTGCTAAAGCATTTCAGGTCACATTACTGAACAGTTTTCTGACCTATCAAATTAATTTAATTATTTGCTCCAGGAAGTGAAGCAGGGGATGGTTTTGTTTGCTAGCTAGGAAAAGCACTGTGTGTTATGATTTTTTAAAAATGCTGCAAGATCTCCGGCGGCAGTAGGCAGCAGAAATGCTGTAGGTCCCCGAATGGTGTGTGCTGGCCCTGATATACACATCTGTCACCCCAGTGCCTGGGAGCTGGAGGCAGGAGCATGAGGAGCTCCGAGTCACAGTCAACTGCTGCTGTGTTCCAAGACAACCACATGAGGCCCTGCTCAAAGAACCAAAGAGGGGCCCGTGAGAAGGCTCAGTGGATGCGGTTGTCGCTTCTCTGTTGCTATGATAAAACACCACGCCCAAGGTAACATAAAGAAGGGAGGGGCTGTTTTGGGCTTAGGCTCCAGGGGCTTGAGAGTCCCTCACCATCGTGGTGTGGTGCGGCAGCCACAGAGGCTGAAACAACAGCTGAGAGCCCACACCTGATGTGCATGGCTTCTGAGACCACGAGGACCACGCCAGCGACACACTTTCTCCAGCAAAGCCACACTCCCTAAGCCTGCCCAAGCACTACTACCAACTGAGGACCAAGACTTGGAGACTTATGGGGGTGGGATGGGGGCAGCTCATTCAAACCATTGTGGAGAGCAAAGGAACTCGATGCCAAGCCTGAGGATCTGAGGTTGAACCCCGGGACCCACGTGGTAGTAGGAGAACTGACTCCTACAAATTGTCCTTGGACCTCCACATGGATGCCACAGCTTGTGCCCTCCACCCCCATTTATAAAAATGAAATTTAAAATGAGGCAGAGTTATGTGTGGGGTAATGACACACAGAAGACTGTGGGTTCAAGGCCGGTCTGAGTTACACAGATTGTTCAAACCAAGTTGGGCTATGTGGTGTTTAAAAAAAGAAAGAAGGAAGGAAGGAAGGAAGGAATGAAGGAAGGAAGGAAGGAAGAAAGGAAGGAAGGAAAGAATCAAAAGCAAAAGAAATCTATTCTTATCATATATACATGCATTTGAGTCACACAAAATAAAAGACTCTAAGAAGGGCCGGATGGAGCTGTAGAGATGGCACAGTGTTTAAGAACACTGGCTACTCTTTCAGAGGTCCTAAGTTCAATTCCTAGCACCTACAGGGAGGCTCCCAACTGTCTGTAATCATAGTTCTATGCCCTCTTCTGGTGTGCACAGATGCAGACGAAACACCCTTATGCAGAAAGTATAGAAGGGTGGGGTGAGCTTTGTATTGAGGTGAAGCAATGACGGAAGCAGGTGTCAGCTCTTTTTGAGGGTGGAATGGCACAGGGAACACACATTATGAGTGAGTGAGGGGAGGAAATGAATGGGACAAAGGTTGCAAGGTAAGAATGGGGGGGCAAAGTACAAGTTTCTCGATGAGTCAATTCTAATCTACAGTCACTGTCTTTTCTCCCCTCCCTCCCTCTTTTTCTCCCACACTCTTTTTTTCTTCTTCTATGTATACAGTGTTCTGCCTGGTATGCCTACAATGTAGACCAGAAGAGAGCCCAAGAATGCATTCCAGATGGTTGTGAGTCACCATGTGGGTGCTGGGAATTGAACTCAGGACCTTTGGAAGAGCAGTCGGTGCTCTTAACCTCTGAGCTGTCTCTCTAGACCCTACCCCCCTCTTTCATTCCCTCTGTCCCTCCTCCCCTGTCTTCCTCTCTCCCTCTCCAAAACTTCTGTTCTTTTGTGATTCCTGGATGGTCACATAAACTTCATTCACCCGTTCTCAGGGTCTCTTATTTTGCGTGTCTTCTACATACATGCATATAGTAAAAATGGCTTTTCTCCTGTTAGTGTTTTTTGCTTCTCTGTATAATGGGGATCAAACCTAAGCCTTTGCACATGCTAGGCAAGTTTACCTCCATGGACTGTATCCATAGTCCTCTTGCTTTTTATTTTTTTATTTTTTATTTTTTTTGTTTGTTTTTTGTTTTTCGAGACAGAGTTTCTCTATGAAGCAGTCCTGGTTGTTCTGGAACTCACTCTGTAGACCAGGCTGGCCTCGAACTCACAGAGATCTGCCTGCCTCTGCCTCCCAAGTGCTGGGTTTAAAGGTGTGTGCCATCACTGCCCAGCATCATAGCCCTTTTTTTTTAAAAAAAAAATATTTATTTATTATGTGTACAATATTCTGTCTGTGTGTATGCCTGCATGCCAGAAGAAGGCACCAGACCCCATTACAGATGGTTGTGAGCCACCATGTGGTTGTTGGGAATTGAACTCAGGACCTTTGGAAGAGCAGGCAATGCTCTTAACCTCTGAGTCGTCTCTCCAGCTCTCTTTTTACTTTAAGACAGACACTCACTAAACTGGCCAGACTAGCCTTGAATTCTGTAGCCCAGGCTATGATCCTCTAGCCTCAGCCTCCTGAGTAGCTTGAATTCTGGAACTGTTCCAACCTATCTGGCAAGCCCTTCCTTTCTTCCTCCCTCCCTCCCTCCCTCCCTTCCTCCCTCCTTTCTTTCTTTTCTGCCTTCCTTTCTTGCTTCTTGAGAAAGGGTCTCCTCATGTAACCCAGGCTGTCTTGGAACTTGCTGTGTGACAAGAGCTGACCATGAACTCCTCCTGCCTCAGCCTCTGGAATGCTCAGATTGCAGGTGCAGGCAGCCAAGCTATGTTAACATTAGAGCTGTCCCTAGAAGATGAGTGGGCCTTAGGGGAAAGCTCTCCTTGCCTCTGATAGTGCCCGATAGTGCCCAGCCAGTCTGCCAGAATGTCAGGCTGTAGGGCATGGTGCTCAGAGCTTCCCCCACACCATTACTTTGAACTAGCTTCCTGTAATCAGAAACCAGACTCAAAATCAAAACAGAATCGCTCGTGCTAAGTTCTGAGTTGCTAGCCGGTGTCTTAAGTTGTCATGTGACCTTCCAGGAAACAGGGAGATAGGAGCCAACCTTCTTAGCTAAGCTAGTGTAGGGTGCTGAGTAGCAATCTTCCTGCTTTTCTTTCTGCCCAAAATGCTCGTCAGAGACACAGGTTGATAGATAATGGAGTATCAGTCAGCTCTTTTTGGTTTGTTTCGAGTGTTTTAAATTTTTGTTGATTTTACGTGTCTGGGTGCTTGGTTTGCATGTTTGGTTGTATATCATGTGCATGCCTGGTGCCCAGCAGAGGATGTTGGATCTTCTGGGGCTGTATTAACAAAGGGTTGTGAGCCTCCATGCTGGGAATTGAAGCCCAGGGCCTCTGGAAGAGCAGTCAAGGCTCCTAACCGCTGAGCTGTGTCTCCAGCCCTTAATTCTCACATAGCTATGGTATTATGATGTTAACCAGTCACTTTCCTATTCTACCTCCCTGTTTCTATCTTACAAAGAAAGAGGTGTGAGCAGGACTTGGTGCTGCAGTGTTCTTTGGGGGGTGAGTCTGTGGTGGGAAGATCTCATGTTAAAACCTGCCTGGGTTACACGGTGAGTTCAAGGTCAGGCTGTGTAAATTATGAGGACCTGTCTCAGGGTAAAAGGTAAAAGGAAGGCTGGAGGTGTAGCTCTGCAGCAGAGAGCTTGCTTAGTGTGTGCGGAGCCTGGGCTCAATCCCCGCACAGCAGAAACGCACAACCGGCTCACTGACACACGACGTAAACACGTAAACCGTTTGGTTGAATGAAACGCTGCATGGTTTTAGAATTACCTATAAAGCTAGTTAATACTTTTGTTTGTTTGTTTGTTTTTGTTTTTTGTTTTTCGAGACAGGGTTTCTTGGTAACTTTGGAGCCTGTCCTGGAACTCGCTCTTGTAGACCAGGCTGGCCCCGAACTCACAAAGATCCACCTGCCTCTGTCTCCCAAGTGCTGGGATTAAAGGCATGCGCCACCACCACCCAGCTAATACTATTTTTTTTTATTTTTGAGACAGAGTCTCACTGAAGAGCCTTGGCTAGTCTCAAATTCACATGTAGACCAGGCTGACCTCAAACTCACAGAGATCCGCCTGCCTCTGTCTCACAAGTGCTGAGATTAAAGGTGTGCACCACTATGTCTACTTTTAATTAAGATCTTTATATGGGAGGCTGGAAGTGTAGCAGACAAAATCCCTGGGTTGGATTCCTTATACATACTGCCAGGGAAAGGGGAAGAAAAGAAGGAAGCCGGGGAGGCTGGAAATCTGGCTGAGAGGTTAATACACTGGCTGCTCTTGCAGAGGACCCACGTTCCATTTCCAGACCCTACATGGCTGCTCATAATGGCCTTCAATTCCAGCTCCAGGAGAGTTAATGTCTTTTTCTAGCCTCCACATGCACGTGGTGCACACAAACTCACGTAGGCAAAACACACATATATCTAAAAACAATAAATTGTTAAAAAAAAGAAGAAAAGAATCTGGGGGGATGGTATGGGTACTTGGGAAGCTGGCAAAGGAGAACACAAGTTCTGGGACAGCTTGGGCTACACAAGTCTACTTTTGCAGGTGTAACAGCTTGGCACACAATTGGCACTGATTCTGTGTGTGTGTGTGTGTGTGTGTTTAATGCCTGCCATGGCAAATGTGTGGATGTGTGATCAAAGGACAACCTTAGGTACTGATCCTTGCCTTCCATAGTATTTGAGACTGGGTCTTTCTCTGTTGTTCTTGCCTTGTACCCTTCCAGATATCCTCCTGTCTCCATCTTGTCATATGTCTCTGTCTTGTCATAGCGTGGGGATTATAGATACACTTACAGAGCTTTGTGTGGGTTCTGTGGATTTGAACGCTGACCTTACACTTGCAAGACAAGGGCTTTACCCAGGGGTGTGGCATCTCCCCACCTCCAACGCCTAGTTCTTTTGCAACTGGAGGCTCACTTTGTCTTTTGCAGCTCTCCTTATGTGCGTGTGGCTCTGGTTCATTTGTTTTTAACTCCTGGGAGGTATTTCACAAAATGACTTTGACATATGTCTCCATCTGCTCCCCCTAGAGACATTGCTGATTGCTGATTGTTCCCAGGCCTTTCCTTTGAAATCAGTTCTGCATCTTTTTCTGGGTTGAGAATTGAATTTCAGAAGCCAGAGTCAAAGGAAGCCTGTTTCCTTCTGCATTCCCTCTCTTTGAACTGCCCTCTATGCCCTTCTCCATGGGTCCAGTTCCCTCTTGACTTCCTTCCAGACCTCTCCTGCAGCTCCTCTATTCCCAGAAGGCTGCACTGGGTTTGGCTCTGATTTCTCTGCCTAGACCAGAGAAGAGACAGGTCCCATCTGTCTCACCCCTGGGTATCCTACAAATCTCAACAACTGGATTCCGACCAAGGCTTGGTGGCTTGCATCTGTAATCCCTGTCCTTGGGAGGCTGGCAAAGGAGGATTGCAAGTTCTAGGTCAGCGTGGACTACATAGTGAGACCCTGTCTCAAAGCCTCGAAATAACAACAGCAACAACAAATACCAAACCACAAAAACAACTGTTGCGGGGATAAAACCATGTGATCAGGGGTCTGGTGTGAGCAGATTGGGTAGTGGGAGAAGCCAGGAGGAGAATGAGTTTTCTTGGAAAAAGATCAGACAATGTTTGGGGGATGGGAGGGGGGAGGAAGGACACTTAGTTTTTTTGGACATTTTAGGTGAGGGGAACTGTCTGAATTAACCCTGCTGCAGCCACTGTCTTTTGTGTGGCTTTGGCAAAGGTGTCCAACTCCTAGTTTTTCTTCTCTCTGTACGTGCAATTCAGATCTGCATCTATTCCCTGTTACTTTTTTAGAGATTTGTTTTTGTTTTATATGTATGAGTGTTTTGCTTGCATGTGTGTCTATGTACCACTTGTGAAGTGTTACATAGTGTCCTACAGAGGACAGAAGAGGGTGTTGGGTCCCCTAGAACTGGAGTTACAGATAGTTGTGAGTCACCATGTGGGTGCTAGTACCTGAATCCAGGTTCTCTGGAAGAGCAGTCAGTGTTCCAAACCGTGGAGTCATCTCTCCAGTCCACCCCCATTTGTTCTTTAAATTAGGTACCATTCTCTCCTTTCCGTCTTGTACTGAGGCCCTTGGGGCTGAAGGACGATAGGTTGTTTTCCCAGTGTCTGGTTTTCTACGACACTCCACCCCTCATCTCCCTTCTTTTGCTCTGCTTCCCCTGGTTTAGTACAGAACAGCACCTGGGTGGTGGTGAAGAAATGGATGAGTAGGTTCCATTCTGACTTCCCATCTTTTTGTATCCTCTGGGACCGTCTCTTGTGAGCAGACTAGCTCCTGGCTGGCTCCCTCCATTGCATGCACATAGTGTCCACCAGAGCATGTTCCAGGCCTAGAGCCACTACTTTAAGGAGCCCCTGGGGTTGGAGGGCTAGATCAGACCAGGAGGAAGGTGGTCCCTAGAGGGACTGAAATACTCTGGAATCAGAGAGAGACACCATAATCCTTTCCCTTTCTCCCTTCATGTTTCCCTGCTGCAATCAGACCCTGTGCTGGCCTTGTGTGTGGTCCTGGGCAGGCGTCCTTCCCCAGTGATCTCACCCAGCAAGTCCAGGCACTGCATCAATCCATCTTCCAGAGGATTTAGGGAATCCTAGGATTAATACTTGCATCACATTTCTAGCAAATCCTGGTGCAGTCAGCCAGTGTGTGGCAACTGAAGTTCTGGGTGTTTGCTTTGGAGTGAGCCAGCAAGAAGCCAGTCAGCTCACAAGAGGGGTACAGTACAGTTGGGCAGAGGGTCCCAGAGGATACAAAAAGATGGGATATCAGAGCCAGGCAGTGGTGGCTCAGGCCTTTAATCCCAGCACTCAGGAGGCAGAGGCAGGTGGATCTCTGTGAGTTCAAAGCCAGCCTGATCTACAAGGACAGGTTCCAAAGCTACAGAGAAACCCCGTCTCGAAATACCAAAAAAAAAAAAAAAAAAAGAAAAAGAAAAAAAAAGAAAAAAAAAAGATGGAATGTCAAAATGAAACCCACTCACGCATTTATTCATCACTGTCCAGGAGAAGCAGAATATAAGCAGGGAGATGGGGGAGGAGTGATCTAGAAACCCAGACACTGGGGAAAAAACCCTACTGCCCTTCTGCCCCAAGTCTTACAGCCACCCGAGAGTAGATACCATTATTTTCTCCAGGATAACCTCTGACAGAAATTTCGTTCCTCCAACTGTAGTAACTTGTGAAAACAGGTTTGTTACAAATTTCAAAAGCCTGGGAAAAGAATTTTTTTCTTTGTATACTCCCTCCCAGGCTACTGGCCATCTCAGCCACACCCCATTTCCAATCCAGGCACCTCTGCCAGTTACTAATGTTTAACTTTCTTTGTTTGAACTGGCCTGGGCTCGCCTGTTCTGCCCTTCCAGAAGAAAAAAACCTCACCCTCACAGAGTAGGGAGAAGGTTATAGGCTCCTGAACATTCCTTGCTGGGAGTTATGATCCTCCTGACACACCCACACCTCTGAAGAGAACATAAATCCCATCTCTTTTTTAAAAAATGTTAACATGCCTTGGCTTCTAGAATAAGGAGCGGCTGGAGAAGGTGGTGCAGAAGATGCCTCCAGCCGTTCTTGATATCAAAGGTCTAAAGAACCCCACCTCAGTCTCAGGAATCAGCTTCATGCCCAGGTCACACTCTGGGGACTTGGAAATAGACAGCCATGACTCGTGACTCTCACAGACCAGCAGAGACCAGGGAGACAGATCAACCTACAGTCTAATTAGGTTCCCAACTCGACATGTATAAAAAAAATAAACTCAGAGTCTTCAAGCTCCACATCCCATGGGAGTGTGTGTAATGATTGCTGTATATTTCTCCCTTAAAGAGTTATCAGAAACTTTAGGGAAGGCATTTAGTAATTACAGACTTCAATTGTGTGAGTGTGGGGAGTGTGTGTGTGTGTGTATGTGTGTTTGTGTGTGTATGCGTGTATGTGTGTGTGTGAGAGAGAGAGAGAGAGAGAGAGAGAGACAGAGAAAGTGCAGGTAGGTGCATATAGAGGTTAAAGGACAAATTTTAGATGTTTCACTTTAATATATATATATGTATATGTATATATATATGTATATGTAGTAATGGATTAATAAAAATACTGCAGGATCCTCAGCAACTGCAGTGGCAGAAATGCTGCAGTCCTGGAGCAGCGGCATGTGGTCATGTGGCCATGCCACAGGTCTCTGAACATGGCTGATCCCGGGCAGGGAACCACACGGCGGGCGAGAGACAGAGACATGGATAGGCATACCATGCAGTGTGAGGTTGGGTATTTATTTAGTGGGTTATGGAGGGAAAAGGGAGAAGGGGAGAAGAGAAGAAAGGTAGAGAGAGAGAAGGGAGAGACAGTGGGGAAGGGGAGAAGTGGGGAGAGGCAGAAATTAGCTCTTTGAGAGGGAGATGGAAAAGGAAGAGACTCAGGCTGCCAGCAGGAAGATCTGCCTGCCTCAGCAGAAGGGGGGTGGTGGGTGTGGTTTGCCTCTTAAAGGGACAAGACAGATCATTGCACATACATACACACATACACACATTCGTCTGTCTGTTTATCTATTTGTCTGTCTACTTTTAGATACAGTCTTTCACTGGCCTAGGGCTCACCAATTAAACTAGGGTGCCTGGCCAGGAAGGCCCAGAAAGCCTTGGCTCTCTCTTCTCAGCTCTCATCTCTTCATGTTTTTCTGTTTCTTTTGTTCTGTCAGGGTCTCATGTAGCCTAGATTGGTTTCAAACTCACGCAGTAATTGAGGAGGACCTTGAACTTCTGAATCTCTGACCCCAACCTGAGTGCTGGGGTTACAGACATGAAACACTGCACTCAGTGTTTAGTACTGTGGGTTAAACCTAGAGTTTCATGCCTGCTAGACATGCACTCTCTCAACTGAGCTACAGCATCACCCCTTCAGTTACATTTCTTAAAAAAAGATATACTTATTATTTTATTCCATGTGCACTGGTGTTTTGCCTGCATGTGTGTCTGTGTGACGCTGTCAAGTTTTGGAGTTACAGACAGTTGTGAGCTGCTGTATGGGTAATGGAGACTGAACCCAGAGCAGTCAGTGCTCTTAACCACTGAGCCGTCTTTCCAGCCCAAGATTTACTTATTTTATGTGTATGATTGCTTTACTTACATGTATGTCTGTGGACCACGTGTGTGCTTGGTACCCTCCAAGGTCAGAAGAGGTTCTTAGATCTGGAACTGGAGTTGTGGATGGCTGTGAGCCACTTTGTAGGTGCTAGGAATAAATTCTAGGTACTTTGCAAGAACAAGTGCCCTTAACCATCAAGCCATCTCTCCAGTCCCTAATTTTTTTAAAAGAATATTTTTATTATTTTAATTATATGTTTGTGTGTATCTGCATGTGGATATGCACACATGAATGCAGATGCCCAGGGAGGCCAACAGCATTGGATCCCCTGGTGGTGAAGTTCCAGCAGCTGCGGGCCACCAGACTTGGTGCTGGAAACTGAACTTGGGTCCTGTGAAAGAGCGGTATGTTCTCTTAACAACAGAGCTGTCTCTCTAGCCCTGTCTTAAGAATTTTCATCCCTGGGGCTGAAGAGATGGCTTGTTGGTTAAGAGCAAGTATTCTTTTAAGGGTCCCAGGTTCAGTTCTCAGCATCCATGTTGGGTAGCTCACAACCATCTGGAATTCCAGTTTCAAGGAATCTGATACCCTCTTCTGGTCTTCAAGGACACCTGTACAAAAGTTGCACATAAATTCATGTAGGCACACACATATACATATAAACAAAATACAAAACTAAGACAAAACCCTCAAAAAATTCCCTCCTTTTACTCTTGCTGCTGCAAACATGGACAAATGGCATTCACATAACTTACCAGGAATTCAAAGCCTATTAATATAATAGCACATTTTTCATCCTTTTTTTTTTTGGTGTTGGGGGTGGAGTTGTTCTTGAGATAAGGAAGGTTTCTCTATATAGCTCAGGCTTGCCTTAAACCAACTATTTTCTATAACTACCACCCCCTCCAAAAACTGTTTTATGTATTTATTTCTAGACAAGGTCTTATACTACATAGTCCTGGCTAGCCTGGAACTTGCTATGTTAGGCCAGGCTAGCCTCAAACTCACAGAGATCTGCTTGCCTCTGTCTTCCTCTCCTCATTAAAGGCTTGCAATTAAAAACCATTTTTATTTCTTTTAAAACTAAAAAGCAAAGACTTTCAAGAAAATCATGTGAGACCCAGGAAAACAAAAAAAAATGTTTTTCCTGTTAAAAAAATTAATTATTTTTGAGATAAGGACTCATCCAGCTGCATGTCTTGTATTCTTTTTTAAAAAGTCATATTTTTATGTACTATGTGTGAGTGGGAGCGTATGTTGGTCAGAGGGCAACTTTCAGGACCCAGCTCTCTCAAGCCATCATGTGGGTCCCGAGCACTGAACTCAGGTTGCCATGCTGGGCAGCAAGTGCCTTTACTAGCTGAGCTATCTTGTGGGCCCCTCTATTTTGTGTTCTTCCAACACAGGTCTCTTTAAGTATTGTTTTTTTTTTTTCCACACAACAAGCAATTCTGTATCAGGCAGCAGCTTGGTACCCTGCAATTCTATGAAGTTCCTGACATCTACTTGGAGACAGTACCAGATCTTCCAAGTTGAGAGTCTCTCTGGCAAGGCTCCCCCCCACCCCCCGACTCCACCCATACAGAAGAGCGCTGCAAAGCGTCTGTCTGATTGTACGCTCTATGCTTCTGATCTACGACTATGAGTCTGGTTCTCATGACCCACCCACCCCTGCCCCCAGGGCTCAATTAATTTGCCAGAGGGGAACTCAGGGGAGCAGAATTTATATTTCCTGGTTTATTATAAAGGCCAGATGGAAGAGATGTGGTCAAGTGTGGGAGGAGGGATTCCGCTCCCAGCTTTAGTGTTCCACGTGCTGGGAACACACAGGCATGGTCCATCATGTCTTAGCAGGTGTGGTAGCACATATTCAGCTATCTGAAAGCGCTTCAGTCCCACTCTTTTCTTTTTCCTTTGTCTTTGGAAGTAAAGTCATGCAGCCCAGGCTGGCCTGGAAACCACTACACAGTCAAGAATAATCTGATCTTCCTGGATCATGGTCGAGCGCCACTATGCTCAGATTATGTGGCAACTGAGGATGGAGCCAGGACTTTGTATGTGCTAGGCAGCCTTCTACTAACACAACTGCACTCTCAGCCCTTGTCTGTTTTCATTTTGATGGAGCCGTGTTTGAATACATCATGGACCACGATGAAGAGCTTGACATTCAGCCTCTGTGTGCACTATAGGCCAGGCAATTGGCTATAAGCCTCAGCCTTCTAACCCATCCCTTGGTCTTTGCAGTGGCCAACCCCCATCTCAAAGCTACCTCTGGGCATCAGCCACCAGCCATCAATTTAGCACACCAAAGATACTTGCCACTTCAGAAATTCCAGTATTTACTCTGCATGCCCATGTGTGGGTGTGTGTGAAGGCTGCAGGACAACTTTTGGGAGTCTGGTCTCTATTTCTACCACGTGGGTTTTAGGAATCAAATTCAGGGTGTCAGCAAACATTGCACCCTCCTGAGCCATCTTTCCAGTCCAGCTCTGTGTGCTTTTAATGTTAACCATCTCTTTATCTGGTTTCCATTTTTCTGCAATGACAGCATGAATTGAAGAGAGCAGAGAGGTAATGTTGATTTTCTTTTCTTTTTGTGGTACTAGGGGTTGAACCCAAGGTTTCATACTTGTTAGAGTAGGATTTTATCACTGTGATAGATTCCCAGCTATTTTTTTTCCAAAAAATAAATCATGAAAAGATGGGAGTATAGTTCAATGGTAGAATGATACATTTTTAGCACATTCAAAGCCCTGGGTTTAATCAGCAACACACACACACACACACACACACACACACACACACACACACACACACACACACAGAGAGAGAGAGAGAGAGAGAGAGAGAGAGAGAGTAAATGAGCAAGCCATTCTCAATTAGTTCTTTCTAGAGAATTCTCAGCTTATGGTGCTGCATATTATTATTGTTATCATTATCATTATTGAGAGGGAGATCTAGCTATGTATCCCAGCTCTGAACATGTGGTCCCCTGCCTCAGCCTCCTGAATAGCTGGGAGTATAAGTGTGAACCAGAACAACCTCATTTGGGATTATCTATTTAGAAATGAGGATCTGGGTGCTCACTCCCTTTATTTTGTTCCTGCATCTGTCTGTCCCAGGAAAATCTTCACAGATCTCTGGTAATCATATGCCAGGCTAATGTCTAGTCATGACTTTGAAGGGTCATGGTTTCTGTGTTTCTACTGTCTGGGTTGTTACTGCCTATAATAATTCATCTACATCTTCATAGTAGTGACTGCACATCCTTGTGTGTGTGGAGGTTTGTATACGGCCAGAATCTTAATTCTAATGTACATTGTCAGCATGGACCTGCTTAAAGGTTCATAACCATTGCCATCCGACAGTGACGGCTTGTGTCACCAGGAACCGTGCTGAGCACACAAGAAGCATTGCCTTATTTAATTCCCATTTTACAGGCAAGGAAACGGAGGCTTGGAAACCTCTCCCTAAGGCTTTTCAATGAATAGCTCTCAAACTAGGACTTGAATCCAGGCCCATTTGAATACAAACACGTGCCATGCTGCCTGGAGACTACTCTCAGAACTGCAGAATCGGTTAGTGTTTGCTTGTTTTGAGACAGGGTTTCTCTGTGTAGTCTTGGCTGTCCTGGAAATCGCTCTATAGACTAGGCTGGCCTCGAACTCAGAGATCTGCCTGCCTCTGCCTCCTAGGTGCTGGAATTAAAGGCATGTGCCACTACCACCCAGCAAAATGGCAGAATCTTAATCCAGAGACCCTTCCCATCCACTCTTCAGTTTTTGCAAAGACTCATGCTTGGCCAGAGTCAGGAAGTGGCTTGTGCAAGATCCATCTATTTCAGTTGTAGCAGGTATAAGGTGTACAGGAGAAGTTGGACTTGTGAGTGAGAACTCTGATACTTGGGAGTTGGGCACACATTCGTTTGAAGTTAATAAATACCCAGGGTAACAAGTCGAAAGTTTCTGAGCTCCCCCACTACACTCCTTCTTTGGCTTCACAGGTGCTTGGCAACGGGCTCTACTACTGAGCTCCAGTTCTAGCCTCCTTTGTATGTGTGTGGATGGGTGGGTGAGCACATACCATGTTGCATGTGTGTAAGTCAAGAGGCTACCTGGGGGTTGGGGGTCAGCCCTCTCCCTACAAGTGGGTTCTGGAGATCAAACTCGGGTCATCTTGTGGGTACTGTGTTCTCATCTTGAGAGGGTACCTTGCTAAATTGCCCAGGGTGACCTTGAACTGGCTAGGCTGGCCAGTATGCCAGTCACTCTCCACAAACACCTCCCACTTCCCCTGAAGATTTTCTAGAAGACAGAGACACGGAGAATCAGCTGAGCTGATTACCTCCTTGGGGTAACCCAAACCAGATGCCCTTACAAACCTGGATTCTCTGCCATGGCCTTATTGAGCCAGGCTGGGCAATCTCACTACACACAGATAATCCAAGAAAGTAAAACATCAGCATGCTGGCCAAATGTGGTGGCTCCTGTTTGTAACCCCAGGAACTGGGCACCTGAAGTTAGACATAATTAATGTGAGGCAAACCTGAGCTAGAAAGTCAGATTCTGTCTCAAAACAAACAAGGGTGAAGGTGGGGGAAAAACAAACACAATTCTGCCCCTGGGTACAGAGGTACAGACTGACTGCTCACCCAGGCCTTGGAATTCATATTAACTTTTAAAAAATTTGTGGTATTTTGTGTGTACATGTATGCATGTGCTCTCTCTCTCTCTCTCTCTCTCTCTCTCTCTCTCTCTCTCTCTGTGTGTTTGTGTGAAAGCGTGTGTGCACTCAGGTGTGATGACAGGCAAGTGTGGAGGTCAGAGGACAACTTGTTAGTCAGTTGTTTCCAACTACAGGAGTCCTGGGGATTGAACCTTGGTGTGGGACAATTCTGTATTCTGTCAATTATGTTTTAAACAAATGCTGATTGGTCAGTAGCCATGCAGAAAATATAAGTGTGACAGTCAGACAGGAAATAGAGGCGAGTCAATGAGAACAGGAGTATTCTGGGAAGGAGGAAACCCATTCCTCTGCAATCTTGTCCAGACACCGAAGAAGCAGGATGTGACCTGCCCCGCTGAAAAAGGTACTGAGCCATGTGGCTAACACAGATAAGAATAATGAGTTAATATAAGTTATAAGAGTTAATAAGAAGCCTGAGCTAATGGGCCAATCTGTTTATAACTTATATAGACCTCTGTGTGATTTTCTTTGGGGCTTACTGGCTGTGGGAACTGGGCAGGACAGAAAACCCAACAAGCAGGCCCTCATGTTATAAACCTAACTTGTCAGGCTCGGCAACAGGCACCCTTCTTATCTGTTAATTCATCTTGACAGCCCCATCCTAATGCTTGACCTTACCAAACCCTAAATCCAGCCACAGGAGAGGGGCGGGGCAAGTTCATGCAGAGACCAAGGGGAAGAGGCTATGTGTTGGGATGAGAGGGCTGAGAGTTTCAGCTGGAGGGGCTCCCCAAATCTTTGTCAGCAGGAAAAAAAAAGCATCAAAGGGGCAGAGAGATGGGAGGAGGGGGGCATTCAGGCATTGGACCTCATGGGGAAATTGGTCCTTTGGGTGTGACACGACCATCACTATTTGGGGGCAGACTGATGGAGACCTCGTGTCCATAACCCAGGTAAGAACATAAAGGGGACAATACCACGCTATTGGGATAAAGACTACAGCAGGAGATAATGAGTCCTGAAGTGGCTAACATTCTCCACATTCCTTTCTGCACCCACCCTCAACTACTCCCACCCGAGCCAAATTTTCCCCTTACCCATCTTCCTCCCCCACCACCACATCTTCCTACCCTTGGACCCCCTCTACACAGTGGGTTAGCCCCTCCTAACCCTCTCCTATCTCCTCCCATACCAGATCCCACCATAACCTGGCCCTTCTCTGCCCTCTCTGGGAAGTAGCGGGAGCCGATGGCATTATTAAAGTTCATGTTCCCTTTTCTCTTCCATATCTCTCTCAGATAGAAAAGCAGCTGGGTTCCTTCTCCGCTAATCCTTCTGTTTATATTAAGGATTTTCTCTATCGGTCCAAGGCCTACCATCTAACCTGGCATGACTACTATGTCATCCAGGCTTCTACTCTCACTCCTGTGGAGCAAAGTAGAATTCAGGCAGCAGCTAGACAGTATGCAGACCAGACTCATCTGGTAGACAGTACGGTCCCTGTGGAGGAAGTGGCCATGCCCGCCACAGAACGACACTGGGACTACCAACCTGACCAAAGCATCCAACAGAGGTGGGACATCATGGTTTGTTGCCTCCTTCAGGGTATGGAGATGGCCTCAGAAAAAGTAGTTCATTTTGACACATTTCAAGAGATCACACAGCTGACAAAAACCCAGTCATTATTTAAAATCAGTTACAAGAGACCATGGTCCAATATACCAGGCTGGATCCAGCCTCCCCAGTGGGAGCCACGGTCCTCGCTACCCATTTTATTTCTCAGTCAGCACCAGATATTATAAAAAAGTTAAAAAAGGCCGAGGAAGGTCCCCAAACCCCCATACAGGAATTGGTGAAAATGGCTTTTAAAGTCCTCCTGACAGATGAGGCTGCACCAGGCGGCAATGTTCTAGGCCCAAGCCCTAGCAGCTGCCCTAAGGCCACCAGGACTCCCAGAAGGGGGACAAGGGAAGTCAACCACGATGAACCTTAGCCTCAGTAAACCTCACCAGCAGGCTGCTTCAAATGTAGCCTAAATGGCCATTTGGCACGATATTGCCCTGGGCCTCCTACGAGCAATCTGGACACTGAAAATCACAATGCCCCCATGCGGGCTTGTTCTCTATGCCATGCCACAGAGGTCCAGCCTCACCGGCATTGGCAAGTGAGACTGTGCCAGCCTTTGAACTTCTCAGCCTTGCAGAGGATTGACACAGTTCAGACTTGGTGGCTCCCATAATCCAATCAGAGCCCAGGGTAATGCTACAGGTAGAGGGTAAGTCCATTGCCTTCTTTTGGACACAGGAGCTACCTACTCTGTTTTAACATTTCACTCAGGCCTTACGTCCCTCTCACCAATTTCAGTTATGGGGGAGACAGGACCCATTCCTTCCCACTTAAAACTTTGCCACTGCCCTGCATTCTTGCAGGGTGATTCTTCTCTCATTCTTTCCTAGTCATACCTGCTTGCCCTGCACCTCTACTTGGTTGAGATATTCTCAGCCATTTCGGGGCCACACTCACTTTGCCCCCCCCCACTCTTCTGAGTCACACTTTCTTCTCACTTTAATGGCCTCACAGGTTCCTACCCCAGACTGTTCTATCCCTACTCTCCCTGATCCAGTGGATCCCCAAGTATGGGGCACTTCCACTACTGCAGTTGCTACTCACTACCAGCCAGTCCTAGTTCACCCTAAAGACCCTTCGTCCTTCCCTTCCAGACCCCAGTCTCCTATTTCTGAAACCCACCGCTGAGGCCTTAAGTCTATTGTCACCCATCTCTTATCTCAAGGACTTCTGATCCCTGCACTCACCACTTGGTTCAAGACCTCAGCCTCATAGATGAGGCAGTTGTTCCAGTTCACCCACTGGTTAACAACCCAGTTAACTCCTGTCTAATGTCCCTCCTACCACCTCCTACTTTACTGTTCTGGACCTAAAAGATGCCTTCTTTACTGTCCTTTTACACCCCTACTCATACTTCCTCTTTGCCTTCACCTGGGAGGACCCTGACTCCTGGTCCTCCAGACAACTTACATAGACTGTTCTCCCACAGGGTTTTTGGCACAACCCCCTTTCTTTGGCCAAGCTCTGGCTCAGGATCTCTCAAACTTTGACACAGGTTCTAGCACACTCCTTCAGTACGTGGATGATCTCCTTCTTGTAGTCCTACATTGTGTTTGTCCCAAAAGGCCACCTCTGCACTCCTGAACTTCCTTGGATCCTTGGGATATCAACTCTCACCAACCAAGGCTCAGCTGTGCTCTCCTACAGTGGTATATCTGGGTGTTCAACTTAGCCCGGGGTCTAAGACCCTCACCTCTGGCAGGGTCCAGGCACTGCGGGATTTACAGCCTCCAAATCCTCTCATTTTTGGGCCTGCTAGGGTTTTTGCCATTGGATCCCTAACTTTGCCATTACAGCCAAGCCTCTGTGTCAGGCAGCCAGAGAGACCCCCACAGGGCCTCTCACCCACCTGACCATCATCCACCACCACTTCTCTCTACTGCGAGATGTCATTCTGACAGCACCTGCTCTTGTTCTTCCAGACCCCACAAAGCCTTACCATCTCTACACAGATACGAGATCAGGAGTGGCCACAGGGGTTCTAACCCAACAGGGCCTTCGAATCAGGCTGTTACCTTTTTATCCAAACAGCTGGACCTCACCATCTGTGGGTGGCAATCATGCCTGAGAGCCCTGGCAGCAGCAGCTGAACTCACTTGGGAGGCTCTCAAGATCACCTTGTTCAGGCCAATCATGGTATATTCCACCCACCGCTTCTCAGACCTTCTGAGATACTCCTCTCTCTCTCTCTCTCTCTCTCTCTCTCTCTCTCTCTCTGCTTGGGCCTTCACAAGTACAGGTTTTTCACTTATTATTTCTAGAAAACCCTTAGATTACTTTGGCTTCCAGTCCTGCCCTAAACCCTGCAACTCTCCTCTCTTTTCTGTTCCCTCCCTTTCTGGTACCTCCTCTGTAGAAGCTTTAACTTCACCTTGGCCGGGTCTTCTAGACCAGCCACTTACAGATCCCCAACTCACCCTGTTTGTTGATGGAAGTTCCCTTATAGATAAATAAGGAAACCGCCAGGCAGCGTATGCAGTGGTCACTTCCACTAACACAGTTGAAACGACCTGCCTACCAATAGGAACCTCCTCACAAAAGGCTGAATTAATTGCCTTGATTAGGTCACTCCAAATAGCCAGGGGCCAATGGGCTAATATCTATACTGACTCTAAATATGTCTTCTTAATAGGCCATACTCATTCTGCACTCTGGAAGGAAAGGGGCTTCCTTACTACCAAGGGCATGCCCACAGTTAATGGATCTCTTATAGCTAACCTTTTGGAGGCCCTCCAGCTCCCTGCAGAAGTAGCCATTATTCACTGTTAGGGACACCAGTCCTCCAAGGACCTAGTGGCCTTAGGCAATGCCAAGGCTGACTCAGTGGCCTGGGGCTGGCCTCCAGCTTCTCAGATTCCACAGAACATATGTTGTTCTTAACTCCTTCCTATCAACCCTGTTACCAACCAAAATAGACTAGCGTATAAAAAGGGGGGCCACAAAAACAAAGGGTGGATAGTTCTATTTAAATAACCATCTCATCCTTTCTCAAGACCAGGCATTGTCAATCATTTCAGACATCCACCAGACCTTACACATAGGCCCCAAAGCTTTGTTCTGCTTCTTGGGGATCCTCTTTGGCCTCACCCATCTCCAAGATCGTATTTCCAGGTTCACTCCTCCTGCCAGAAGTGTGCCCAGGCGAACCCACAGGGGACTCTCCACATACGTCAGTCTCTACACCAGCTTTGTGGACACCAACCAGGCAAAGTAGGAAGGTTGATTTCACCCATATGCCTACTCGTAAAAAACTTCATTATCTCTTAACACTTGTGGACACTTTTACAGAATGGATAGAAGTGTTTCCAGCCTCCAGGGAAATGGCAGATGTGGTGGCTCAGGTACTCCTGGACGACATCATTCCTCGGTTTGGCATCCCACAGACCATCCAGACAGACAATGGACCAGGACTCACTTCCAGGGTCATAGAGCTTGTGTCAGAAGCTCTCAACATCTCCTGGTAATTCCACACTCCCTACCATCCACAATTCTTAGGAAAGGTGGGGAAGGCCAGTGAACTCATCAAACAACAGCTAATCAGGCTCTCCATTGGACTCAGGTTATCTTGGCCCTCCCTTCTCCCCATTGCCCTCACTTACCTCAAGGCCAGCCCACGTTCTCCTACGAGCCTGAGCCCTTTTGAGCTGCTTTATGGCAGGTCCTTTCTCCTTAACCATCACCTCCCAGTTCAAACTCCTCCACTGGCAGGGTCCCTACTCTACCTCTCCCTTTTAAGGTCCTTTCTCTGTTCACACGCTGACAGTTGTCTCCCTGCCACCACACCAGTGGACCCTAATGCCCCTAAACCTGCCCAGTACTCCTCAGTTGACTCCTAGGTCTCTTGAACCTTGATGGACAGGACCTCACATGGTAATCCTCACCACCCCCTTGGCTGCCAAGCTCCTTGGACATCCATGCTGGTACTATCTCTCCAGGCTCAAGTAGGCACCTACTCAGGACACTTAGTTTGTCCAGCAGACAGGACCTTCCACCCTCCGGTTTTCCAAGATGCCACAATGAAGGGCCTACCTGCTCCTCAGCCTGGCACACTCAACTCTGGTGATACAAACAAGATGGGTAATAACAATATTTTCTCTCCTAGACATCTGTCTTCTTACCTCCCCCAAGAAACAGATGCCTGACGTCTCCGGAATCACAGTAAACAGGATGCCTCTCCAGTCACACCTCTTGTTGAGCATGAACCCACCAACATCCAGCTCTTCCCTCCCCCATGTCACTCCATGTCCGCAGGAAGCAGCCAGATTTGAGTGGATGCCCCTTTTTTCAAAGAGAGCCTAAAATGTTGGTCATAAGTATCACCTCAGCATCCTGTCACCCCTTACTCTACAGTCTGGAATGTAATTCCAGCCTTGGCCTCCATCTTTGGAGGCCCCTCCCCTGTGCCCTTTGATCCTTGACCCCTCCCCAAGAAGGGTCAAGATAGCCTGCCAAACCTTGACCCAATCCCAGGAAAGGTCAAGACCACTCCCACAGGCTATTTAAATTGCTCCCCAGAAAATAAACACATGCTTTTCCCTCTTCCTCTTGGTGGTCATGTTGGTGACTTCCTTTTTTCCCGAAGAGATCAGGTGTCTAATTAAACCTGAGTATCTTTTAATCTGGTCTGATTTGGCTTGATTGGGATTATTTTGCGTCGGCAGAGAAGCTTGGTTAGGAAAATATTCCTAACATTCAGTATGCCAGTATTTGTTTTCTGTGGCCACTGGAACAGACTGCTCTGAGCTCGGAGACATATGCCGGCACAAGTTTGTTTTCTTATGCTCTGAGGAGGTGCGTATGATCTGAATCACAAAAACCTGCAGGCTGGCTCTTTTCCTTTTCTCCCTCTGCAGACATCTGGGGGATGCTGATTTATTTCCTGCTGTTGGTTCCCGGATACAATCACATCAATTTCTGGTTTCCTGGTGATCATATTTGGCCATTGGAAAAAAGGTCTAAGACTGTGGTTCTCAACCTGTGGGTCGCGGGGTCGAATGACCCTTTTATAGGGGTTGGCTAAGATCATTGGGAAACACAGATATTTATATTGTGATTCATAACAGTAGCAAAAGATTGAGAAGAACTGCTCTAGATGAACCTCCCCATCTCAAGACACAATCGCCTCGGCAAAGTCTCCTTTGCCACACCCTGGAACCCAGTCACAGATTCCAGATTCTTTAGTACTAAGACAGTTAATCAACTTCACTCAACTAATCACCCAGGAGACAAAGCCCTGAGTGTGTGTGTGTGTGTGTGTGTGTGTGTGTGTGTGTGTGTGTATGTGTGTGTGTGTGAGGGTGTTTCCAGAGAGGCTCACCTGAAGTGGGGAGACACACCAGAACCTAAGAGGTCCTGGACTGAACAAAAACAAGGACATTAACTGAATACTAGCATTCCCTCTGTGCTTCCTGACTGGGGGACATGATATGGCCAGCCACCTTACACGTCTGTCACCATGATTTCTCCATCACAACAGACTGCATCCCAAAACTTGCTTTCTCGCAAGCCAGAAACCTTTACTTCCTTCAAATGCTTTTGCTGTTGTCTCAGCAATAAGAAAGGTAACAGATCCAGGGGCCACATTTACAGTCTGACATAGTAGGATGGAGGAGGTTGAGTGTCTCAGTCTTCTATAGAATTCCTCCAGAAACCAAATGCTGGCAGGCCTGGGGGAGACTCCTTCAGCACACCTTCTCTTTCCCTCCCTACAGTGCCTTAGTTGGGGTTATCTGTTTCTAACTAAATCAATATTGAATGTTTACATTGTTATGTTTATTTAAGTGAGTCCTCGCCTAGTCCATGAAGTGACCTGTGCTTACATTTCTCCCAAAGCATATTTTTCTTTAAATTAATAACTGCCATGTTTTTTTTATTTGTTTAGCTTTTGAAGTGCTTGTTAATATTTCATTCCTAGATACCGACAGCTGTAAAACTCTGTGACCAGCGCTGTCAATGACACTTCAAAGAACTCCATGAGTCTCTTTTATTAGATGTTAAAGGAGTTCAACCTTTTTTCTTTTTCTTTCTCTTTGAGATGGAAGTCTTACTATGTTGTTCTGACTGTCCTGGAACTATATATAATCCATGATGGCTTCTAACTCATAGAGACCCACCTACCTCTGCCTCCTGAGTGCAGGGATTAAAGGATTAAGTAGCAAGCCTGCTTCCAGTTTGCAGTGGAGCTGGGGGTGACCTTGAACTGCTGATCCTCTAGCCTCCCCCTCCCAAGAGCATTATAGGCCTGTACCAGCAGGAGAGACCCATGCTGGTTAGCTTTAGTTGGTGTGACACAACTAGAGTTATTTGGGAAGAGGGAACCTTGATTGGCCTGTGGGCAAGTCTTTGGGGTCATTTTCTTGATTAATGTTGAACTGGGAAGGACCAGCCCACTGTGGATGTAACCACTCCTGGACAAGCGGTCTGGGTTGTATAAAAAGCAAGCTGAGAAGCCTTGGAAAGCAGGCCAGTAAGCAGTGCTCCATGGTTCTACCTCAGTACCTGCCTCCAGGTTCCTGCCTTGACTTCCTGCTTTGGCTTCCCTCATTGATGGGCTGTAAAGTGTAAGCTGAAATAAACCCTTTCCTTCCAAGTTGCTTTGGGTTGTGATGTTTGAAGGCCCATATTTCTACATGGTGTGACAGCCAAGTTCTTGGGCCATGGCTAGTATCCAGAACAGTCACGTAACCTTCCAGACAGGCTGTCTCTAACCTAACAAAAGATCAGGATGTTGTTTTGCTCTTTTCTTTGTCATTTGGAGGATTCCTGATAGAGATGCTGATTCAAGCCTACGTATGTATGCCAGCTAGCATACAGAGCAGTCAGGTAGACGTGGATGTGACTAAAAGCCATTCGCCTGGTTACTTAGGAGACAGAATGCTAATGTATTTACCCCTCAGTTTATGTTTGAATATATAAGGCTGTTTGGAGAATAAAGCAAGGGGAATTCTTCAGGATGTGAACTCAAGATATCATGAGGGATCTGTGAGAATCTCCCTCCCAATGAAGTCATGTGAGCTGTGTCTTTATTCCCACGCCTCCATGCCAGTCAAGAGATAGTTTATGTTGGGGTCTGGTCCAGAGAAATAATTTATGGTCCGGGCTAGCACCGAACCCTGACAGATGTTTAACACAATAACAGAAACCTAGCCAGGGCAGGACATAAAATATTATTTTGAAGATTCATAAAAGAAAAGAAGCCAAGGGCTGTGGCAGAACCCTTTTGTACATAGTGAAAATCTGTCACTCGGATTTGTTTAAGAAAGGGCTAAGTGGCCAATAGCTAGGCAGGAAGATGTTAGGCAGAAGAGCCAAACTGAGAGAACACTGGGAAGAAGTCATGTGAGATCACCAGCCAGATACAGAAGAAGCAGGAGATGAATATGCGGTGCTGAAAAAAGGTACCATGTGGCAGAGTGTAGATAAGAAATATTGGTTAAGATGTTAGAGCTAGTTAGTAACAAGCCTAAGCTATTGACTGAGCATTTATAATATAATTAAATTATTAATGAATAATAAGTCTCTTGTGGTTGTTTGGGAGCCAGCTGGTGGGACAGAGCTGAGTGGTGGGACAGAAAAACTTTGCCTACAGCCAAGGCTGATGGCAGAGGCCTGTAATCCTAGCCAGTTGGGAGGCTGAGGCAGGAGGATCTCAGGTTCAAGGCTAACCTGGGCTATTCTAAGAGATTTTGTTTCAAAATAAAAGTAAAATGCTGGGACTAGCATGTACTTAGAGCTTGTGCCTAGCAAGCTCAAGGTCTTGTGTTCATTACTATCAAAACAAACACAAGTTAAATTACATTTACCTACATATACATACATTTATGTGCGCGCGCACACACACACACACACACACACACACGCACGAACACACACGCACACACGGAAGTCAGAGGACAACTTGCGGAAATAGTTTCTCTTCTTCCACCATGTACATCCCAGCAACTGAACTTCGGTTGTCATCATTGGTGTTAAGTGACTTTGGCCTCCAAGTCATCTCTGCCAGCCAGTCCTCTTTAGTTTTTTCTACATAAACTGTACACCAGGATTCCCTTTCTCCTAATCTGAAGGTTAAGCCCCCCCTTTTTTACTGTTCTTGCATTAAGTAGCCCAGGAACTCATCATCCTCCTGGTTTAGGTTCTCAAGTGCTGGTGCAGCAGAACCACCACCCTCAGGAGGATTTTGGTTCTCAAAGGTATTAGCATAATATTCAGTGACATTTGCCTTCTCTGTGTGACCTGTATCTTTCCTTCATCGGTCCCTCTGTCCCTCCATGCCCCCTTGGTTTACTTGTGTATCCTGGCTGGTTTTTCCCTTACTTTGTGGCAACCTCCTGTCTCTGCTTATTGAGTGCTGAGATTAAAAGCTGTGGCAACATGCTTGGCCTAAATTTTCTTTTTCTTGAGAGGAAATCTTGCTCATAGCTCCTCTTGAAGTTACAAAAATCACAATGTTTGGATTATATGCGTGCCTCACTATGCCAATCCATATCTATCTCGTGGTGTGGGAGTCTCCTCTGTGCTGTGGTTACCGTTAATGAATAAAGAAAGTGCTTTGGCCTGTTGATAGGGCAGAACTTAGGTAGGCGGGGAGGACTAGTCTGAATGCTGGTAGCAGGAAGGGTGGAGTCGGGGAGATGCCATGGAACCATGGCCAGAGGTAGACGTGTTGAAACTTTCCTGGTAGGCCATGACCTCATGGTGATGCACAGATTAATGGAGATGGGTTAAATTAAGATGTAAGAGTTAGCCAATAAGAACTGAGAGCTAATGGGCCAAGCAGTGATTTAATTAATATAGTTAATTAATATAGTTTCTGTGTGGTTATTTTGGTTCTGGATGGCTGAACGAACTCCTTCTTACAACAATCTCATATCCATATTACATGCCTCCATTGTGCACACATACACACATGTGCACGTGTGTGTTCCCCCCACTTTAAGGATGACCTTGAACTCCTGTCCTGGTCCTCTTGTCTTCATTTTGCAAGTGCTGAAATTATAGGAGTGTGCCACAATGTGAGCTCATGCGGTGCTGGGAATTGAAGCCAGTTGTGTACGCTATGTGAGCACTTGACCCACTCTCCAGCTTGCTGTCTTGTATCTGAATAATCTATATGTCATTTATGTCTTTACAATATCTTATTATCTCTCATATTTATCTAGATCATTTTATACTACACCTATTGTTGATATCGTTTGCTTATATATACCTATACGTATCATTCTTGTGCTCATCTTGTATTTATGTGTTATATTCAGAATAACATTAATATTATTACAACATATTTACTGTAAGACTCTTTTAAAGCTAGATTCATTTTGGCTTTTGACTATAAACACCTAAAGTCTAATACTTTATTCACGTATGTTCATAGACGTTATCCCAACCACACGAGTACCCATTTCCAAAATGGGGTCCAGAACAATCCTTGATACTGCTCAGGGAGATGCGAGCACATGTAGGCCTTTCTGACTTGACGTTAGATTCTATTAACTTCAGACTTTCCTGGCTCTTTTCCTACAGTGTTTCACTGATAGATCCATGCATCATGAGATCCAAACCCAGCCAGGCTCAGACAGAACAGACAGGCCACATTTTTCTATCTATGACACCCACGAACAAGACTAAACATTCCTTATGCCTCATCCAGGGAATAACGGCTCTATCATCCTTCTCTGTCCTGTCCTCTAGTCCACCAGCCAGTTTCGTGTCTCTACCACCAGGTGGTGATGTTGGTACACAAATCCCTAGGAGAAACTAAACCTCGGTTCAGTGGGAGATTAAGGGGTGAGAGAACAACAGGGCTCATTCAGTTCTCAAAAGTGCTAAGGAGAGCCTTGTCGTGTTCCTGATTTTAGTGGAATGGCTTTGAGTTTCTCTCCATTCAATTTGATGTTAGCTGTCAGTTTGCTATATATTGCTTTTATTATATTTAGGTATGATCCTCGTATCCCCAATCTCTCCAACTCCTTTATCATAAAGGGGTGTTGAATTTTATCACACGACAAGGCTGTCCACTCTCTCCATATCTCTTCAATATAGTGCTTGAAGTTCTAGCAATAGCAATAAGACAACATAAGGGGATCAAGGGGATTCGAATTGGAAAGGATGAAGTTAAACTTTTGTTATTTGCAGACGCTATGATAGTGTACATAAGCGACCCCAAAAACTCTACCAAAGAACTCCTACAGCTGATAAACACCTTTAGTAATGTGGCAGGATACATGATCAACTCCAAAAAATCGGTTGCCCTCCTATACACAAAGGATAAAGAAGCAGAGAGGGAAATCAGAGAAACATCACCTTTCACGATAGCCACAAATACCATAAAATATCTTGGGGTAACTCTAACCAAGGAAGTGAAAGACCTATTTGACAAGAACTTTAAGTCTTTGAAGAAAGAAACTGAGGAGGATACCAGAAAATGGAAAGACCTCCCCTGCTCTTGAATTGGGAAAATCAACATAGTAAAAATGGCAATTCTACCAAAAGCAATCTATAGATTCAATGCAATCCCTATCAAAATCCCATCAAACTTCTTCACAGACCTTGAGAGAACAATAATCAAGTTTATATGGCAAAACAAAAAACCCAGGATAGCCAAAACAATTTTATACATTAAAGGAACTTCAGGAGGCATTACCATCCCTGACTTCAAAATCTATTACAGAGCTACAGTATTGAAAACAGCTTGGTATTGGCATAACAACAGAGAAGTCGACCTATGGAATCGAATAGAAGACCCGGATATTAACCCACAAACCTATGAACACCTGATTTTCGACAAGGGAGCTAAAGGTATACAATGGAAGAAGGAAAGCATCTTTAACAAATGATGCTGGCATAACTGGATGTCAACATGTAGAAGAATGAAAGTAGATCCATATCTATCACCATCCACAAAACTCAAGTCCAAGTGGATCAACATTAACCTGACCACTTTGAACGTTATAGAAGAGAAAGTGGGAAGTAGTCTACAAGATATAGGCACAGGAGACCACTTCCTAAGTAGAACCCCAGTAGCACAGACAATAAGAGAATCAATGAATAAATGGGACCTCCTGAAACTGAGAAGCTTCTGTAAAGCAAAGGACACTGTCAGTAAGACAAAAAGGCTACCTTCCGACTGGGAGAAGATCTTCACCAACTCCTCATCAGACAAAGGTCTGATCTCCAAAATATACAAAGAACTCAAGAAACTAGACACTAAAACTCTAATTAACCCAATTAAAAAATGTGGTACTGAACTGTATCGGCGAATCAATCCCACACCAGTTATGTTTTAAGGGGTTATTTATTTTGGGGGGTAAAACTTACATACACCATAAACCGTCAGGAAGGGAGCCTAGTCGCAGGAGCCGGGAGCAGGAGCCAGGAGCAAGCACCGGAACCAAGAGCCGGAACCAAGAGCCGGAACCAAGAGGGGCTATTCCAGATATGCTTCTCTTTTTAAAAGAGAAATATACCACGCCCCAGTGGGCTGGTATTTCAGCAGCTATTGGCTGACGGAGCGGAAGTTGCTCCCCGCTGCACTGTGGGCTCGTATTTCAGCGACTATTGGTTGAGGCAGCGGAAGTTACTCCCACAACACCTCCCCCTTTTGTTTAAGTAAGAGAGTTCTAAGCCTACTACGAAATTATATACAGTAAGTACAAACCTACACAATTATATACAATAAATACAAATATCCTATTCTAACTAGCTTAAGTCTTGTATAAGAAATAACTTGGCCACGTCATGAAAAGAAAGTAACTATGTTTATATAATCTTCAATCCCATCAAAGATCTGAGAAGGGAAATAATGTTACCTGAGTAATTAGGAAGTGCAATCAAACTTCCAGAACATGTAACAAATCACATAGACAATTGGCTACCTGGGCAAACACCCAAAATCACGTTTGCAGCGTTGAAGCAACCAACTTTGGCTAAGGCCTAACGTAACTGACATACCATTTTCAAAGGCAAGGAACTTTTTAAAACTATCTTATCCTGTCTTGGCAGGATATGACAGTCCTGTTTTATTCATTTACGGATACTCTGTAACTCTGTCAGTAGTTGAGGTATGGGCATTTCTTTACCCAAAGGCCAGTTCTGCCAAGAAGAAAGGCTCCAGGTGGAGTGTCTTTGGTGCTCAACATTCTCTCGGGAATAGATCAGTGTTGCCAGGAGTGATTGTGTCTCCCTACCACAGAACTCTGAGTTAGATTAAAGGCCATTTTCTACAGCTCTTTGAAGAGGTTGAAGATTATCTATCTATACTGAATATAATGTCTATGTATCTAAAGAACCTGATTAGTCTAATTATAAATGACAAACTTAGATGACTATTGATCTATATTATTCTCAATATCTATCTAACTTAAAGACTGAAATAGTAAACAACTGTGCAATAAATGGGGACAATATGACCTCCAAATATAAACAATGTGCAAGTATACATTGCAATATGGTAAATATATATATCAATACATAAACAATATATAAGTATCTTAATCAGAGGTAGAAGTGAGCTCTTTGACTCATGTTGCAAGGAGAAATTTAAAAATCCATGCCGAACAGGGCAAAGTAAGCCGGCAGAGACTGTCTGGACCTGTGTATCCTGGGAGGCCGAGCTGGGGGTGGGGGGGTGGGGCGGTTCTTAAACCAAACGTTGGGCGTCAATTATCGGCGAATCAATCCCACACCAGTTATGTTTTAAGGGGTTATTTATTTTGGGGGGTAAAACTTACATACACCATAAACCGTCAGGAAGGGAGCCTAGTCGCAGGAGCCGGGAGCAGGAGCCAGGAGCAAGCACCGGAACCAAGAGCCGGAACCAAGAGCCGAAACCAAGAGGGGCTATTCCGGATATGCTTCTCTTTTTAAAAGAGAAATATGCCACGCCCCAGTGGGCTGGTATTTCAGCAGCTATTGGCTGACGGAGCGGAAGTTGCTCCCCGCTGCACTGTGGGCTCGTATTTCAGCGACTATTGGTTGAGGCAGCGGAAGTTACTCCCACAACAGAACTGAACAGAGAATTCACAACAGATGAACTTCGAATGGCCAAAAGGCACTTAAGGTAATGCTCAACCTCCTTAGCGGTCAGGGAAATACAAATCAAAACAACTTTGAGATATCATCTTACACTTGTCAGAATAGCCAAACTCAAAACCACCAATGATAGCCTATGCTGGAGAGAATGTGGAGAGAGGGGAACACTCATCCATTGTTGGTGGGAATGCAAACTTGTGCAGCCACTGTGGAAATCAGTGTGGCGGTTTCTCAGGAAACTGGGAGTCAACCTCCCTCAGGACCCAGCAATTCCACTCTTGGGAATATACCCAAGAGATGCCCTATCATACTACAAAAGCATTTGTTCAACTATGTTCATAGCAGCACTATTTGTAATAGCCAGAACCTGGAAACAATCTAGGTGCCCCTCAATAGAAGAATGGTTAAAAAAGGTGTGGAACATATACACATTAGAGTTTTACTCAGCGATAAAAAACAATGACATCTTGAATTTTGCATGCAAATGGATGTAAATA
Source organism: Myodes glareolus (assembly GCF_982192425.1). NCBI lineage: Eukaryota > Metazoa > Chordata > Mammalia > Rodentia > Cricetidae > Myodes > Myodes glareolus. The sequence continues at coordinate 59,708,710 of NC_142026.1, read as the reverse complement.
GAAAACGCTTTACTGAGTGAGGTAACCCAGACCCAAAAAGAGGAATATGGTAATGTACTCACTCATAAGTGGATTCTAGCCATAGTTAAAGGGCTTTGAGCCTATAATTCGTGATCCGAGAGAAGCTAAATAAGGTGAACCTGAAGAAAATCATATAGTTATCCTCCTGGATATTGGAAGTAGATAAGATTGTCAGGCAAACTTGGGTGCACGGGGGGGTGGGGTGGAAGTAAGGGGAGATGGTTAGAGAGAAGGGAGAGGGGGAGGATTGGGGATAGCTTGGGGGATTGGGATGAGGGGGAGGGAGGAAGGATGGATATGGGAGCATGGAAGTATATATCTCAACTAAGGGAGCCATTTTAGGGTTTGCAAGAGACTTGATTCTGGAGGGGTTCCCAGGCCCAAGGAGAGGTCCCCAGATTGTGCCCTGGGCAGCAGAGTAGAGGGTGCCTGAACTGGCCTTGGCCCATAACCATACTGATGAATATTTTGCATATCACCACAGAACCTTCATCTGGCAATGGATGGAGATAGAGACAGAGACCCACATTGGAGCACTGGACTGAGCCCCCAAGGTCCAAATGAGGAGCAGAAGGAGGGAGAACATGAAAAAGGAAATCAGGACCGCGAGGGGTGCGTTCACCCTCTGATACAAGGGGACTGATCTAATGAGAGCTCACCAAGGCCAGCTGGACTGGGACTGAACGAGTATGTGATCAAACCAGAGTCTCTGAATGTGGTTGACATGGGGACTGACTGAGAAGCCATTGATAATGGCACTGGGTCTTGTTTTGTCTCCATGTACTGGCTTTTTGGGATCCTAGTCTGTTTGGATGCTCACCTTCCTAGACCTGGAGGGAGAGGGGAGGAACTTGAACTTCCCACAGGGCAGGAAACCCTGACTGCTCTTAGGACTGGAGAGGAGGAGGAGGAGAGGGAGTGGGGGGAATGGGAGGGTATGGGGAGAAGGGGAGGAAGTGGAAATTTTTATAAACAAATAAATTAATTAATTAAAAGAGTGCTAAGGAGGGGCTGGAAGGATGGCCCTGGGGTGAAGAACGTGTACTGCTTTCGAAGAGAACTGTGTTTGGTTCCAAGCACCCATACCAGAGGTCTCACAACTGCCTGTGGTTCCCCCTCCAAGGGGATCAGCTGCCTTATTGGTTCTGTGGGTACCCATACTCACTTGCAAACCACACCCCCCACATACCCATAAAACTGTTCTTAAAAAAAAAAAGTCCTGAGTAGAGTGTGCTTAAGGTTCTCCCCTTCATAATAGACCGAGGCTCAGGCAGGAGATGCAGCTACTTAAGCTCCCGAAGCAGATGTAGAGGAACTGGCAGATTGAAAGAATTAACTCACACAGGCGAGGGAAAACTGACCCTGATGGCATGGGCCTGTGGCAGCTGGTTCTGCCCCCTTGCCTGAGTGGGGCCATTCCAGACTGACCAGCTCAGCTGCTACCTAGGGCCACAGCCTGGTCTTGGGTTGGCCCACCTTAACATCTACCTCATCTAGTGTTATGCCCAAATCCATGAAGTCCCCACAAAAGCCAACAAGGAGACCGAATCCCATACATAAAAGCAAAGAGCCTTTATTTTAATCAAGTTTGCAAACTCGGTCTCTTCACATGTCCAACATATTGGAATAACGGAGAGCCCCACGCTCAATTAGAATTGGGTTTTTATAGTAGTAAAGGTAGGGGTGAGGTGTTTCTGAGGTTCAGGACCCCTGATTGGCTGACATTTGTCTAGGGGTGTCCTGGTGAATGTGCACTGGCAGGTGATCCTATCTACAGCAGTTGGAATGTTAGGCATTTTCTTTGAATGGTCTGTTCTTGGATGGTGGTCCGGTAATCTCAGCTTGTGGTTCCTCCTGCAACCAGGTATTGCCTCAGGGCAAACTACTCAGGCCTCTTATTAAATTTATGGATGACCGAGTTCTACTCTGGCAGGTGATAATGGTTGGAAGTAAAGAACTTCTTTTGGGTGACCTGCCCATACTTAGCTTATCATGGCTGGCCCCTACACTAGGACCTGCTAGAGCTTGTGAACAACACCCACAGGATCTCTATGACTCAGGGCAGCCTGGGAATATCTGAGAGGAGTTCCGGTGAGGACTCAATGATGATGGTGTACCGGAAACCAGAGGCCTTGAACCAGACCAGTGCAATGAACATTTGTTAATAAAGCTGATTGACACACATGGCTCACAGAACCACCAGGACTAATGAAGAGGTGTTAGAGAGGCAGGAAAGATGCAGGAGCAAAGAGGTTTTTATTTATTTATATTTAATTACATATATCTTACTCTCCTGTTTCCTCTGTGTCTGCTGGCTGGCGACTGCCTGGCTTCTGGCCCCAGGCGTCTCCCTTTCTCCCTCCTTTTCTCTTGTTCCTCAAGCCTAGGTTTCTCCTCCTACTTCTCTGCCCACCAGCCCCTCTTGTCCCTCTCCTGCATAGCCACTGACCATTCAGCTTTTTTATTAGACCAACCAGGTGCCTTAGGCAGGCAAGGTGAAACACCAGACATCTTTATGATGAGCAATTATGTGGTGGAGAAATGGGAAAAATGCAGAATGGTTCATGTGCTATGGAAAGAGGTGGAATAGAAGAAGTGAAGGCAGTGAGGAGTAGGTTGATATGGGAGGCCTTCACCATGACTCCAGGTCGCAAGACCTCCTACCTCAGTTTGCTCCTCATCATAATGGGGACCCACTTGCCTGGCACTGGGCTTCGCCTGTGGATGTCTTCTTGACAGCCCAGTCCTTGAGGGCCCAGGCTGGCCGATGGTGCAATATATTTTAAACACCAACTTGTCTTTTTTGTATGTGTATGAATGTCTTGTCTGCATTTAAGTCTGTGTAGCACTTATGTGGCTGACCCCTCAGAGGCCAGAAGAGGGCACTGGATTCCCTGGAACTGGAATTGCAGACCACTGTGAATAGACACGTGGGTGCTGGGAATCAAACCCTGGTCCTCTGGAAGGGCAGCCACTGAGCCATTTCTCTAGCCCAACATTTTGCATTGTTTGCTGTGGTACAAGGAGACTATTTTTCTTTCTTGCTTTGACCAAATATTTTAATTAGCATTCTGCAGATGTTTTAAAATACTTAATGATTTTATTGTGGGAGGAGTTAAGGAGAACTTTTTACCCCATATTCTCAAAGAGCTGCAGAGGGCAGGGGATATGGTTAGCCTTCTCTGGGTTTACTAGGTAAATGGCAATTTCCTACGTATTAGGACCAGATGTTTTATACAAGAACTGAGTTTTGATGAAAGACACCCTGAAGTCCTAATGAAGCCTACCCCAGCTACCCTCTAATAGCTGGCTTATTTGAACATTTCTTGACAGAAATCAAATGACTTTTGGATGAGGAGACACACAGAGATGATCTGAGAATTGACTTCTTTTTTGAAAAAAAAAATCAGACCAGAACTGGCTTTTAGAAATATTTTTATTTGGAAACCTATATTGGCCAAGTCAGGGCTGAACACACTTAACGTTTTCCTGCAGGAACAATCCTATTATCAAAATTATGCATTTTACTATTTCTTTCACAAAACATACAGCTACAGAGAACCTAGTTGGGAAACTTATAAGTCAACACTTCTTTTACTAATCCTTGGGTAGCAGAAGATAGCTTCCATAACTGTGTCTTCCAATACAATATGGAATACGATATAGAAGGATGACCCTCATGGTGGTGGCTCATTTTGCTGGAAATCAACCCCTTGGAAGAACTAATCTTAAAATTTCATGGAGATGTCACCATCTGCCACGTGTGGGGGAAGCCTCCTTTTCCTCCACTCTTCACACACCCGGGGTTTTCACAGCCACACGGTTACCTCGTTGGGATTTGTTGGTTTCCCGGGCTTTCCTCAGAATGAGTTCGGTTACCTCGTTGGGATTTGTTGGTTTCCCGGGCTTTCCTCAGAATGAGTTCCACTATTTGCCCGTACTTCACAAATAAGACTAGAAGGATTTTCTCTTTGAGCTCTCTACTGAGCAAGCCACAGACGAGGAACTCTGGGCGCTCTGTTTCAGGTATTTCCTTCTCCCCAAATCAAAGGAAGGCCTCGTTGCAGGGCTCTCGGTTTGTAAGATGGCTGCCAAGTCCTGGAGCTGCCAAGAAAGGAAAAAGCCACCAGGATCACGGAACAACCCACAAACTGCCAAAGGCAGGCGCGGTATTTGTTTATGGCCCTATGGCCCCTCCCTATGGCCCTATGGTCATTACAGATGATTGAGATGGTTGTGAGCCACTATGTGGTTGTCTGGATTTGAACTACAGGACCTTTGTAAGAACAGGCAATGCTCTTAACCACTGAGCCATCTCTCCAGCTCCTTCTTTCTGTTGCCAGAAGAGGGCACCAGACCTCATTACAGATGGTTGTGAGCCAGTATGTGGTTGCCAGTAATTAACTCAGGACCTTTGGAAGAGCAGGCGATGCTCTTAATCACTGAGCCATCTCTCCAGCCCTTTTTCCATCTTTTTAACTAAACCAGGTTTCCTCGACGTGGTGTGTGGGGCACATCTGCATTCCTCTAACAGGTGGAGCCCAGGGGTCTCCATGGGCCTATTGGCCATTAGTGTACCTCATAGAGGAGGTCTAGATAGATTGTTTCTCCGGCTTTAAATTGGATTAACCCTTTGCTGCTGTTTGTAGTCCCTTGTATGTCTTGGATGTGAGTTTTCATCAGGCACATGAACGCGCCAGTATTTTCTTCTTCTAGCCATCTTGCCTTGCTCTCCTTGGTGGTGTCTGAAGCACGCTGCGCATGGTGATGGAGTCTGCTCAGCTGTTTAGGCTTTAATGTCCTAACACTAAGTTTTGCCTGATCCAGTCACAACGGCGTGTGCCCATGTCCTTTTCTTAGAATTTGCGCATCTCATTTCATACTTTTAGTGTTGCATTCTGAATGAATTCTATTGGTTGTGTTTCATAGTCACCAGCACTTGTTTTTTTCACATGTGGATACCAAATTACTCCAGAATCATTTCTTGTTGGAAAAAAAATTGTCCTGGAACTAGCTCTTAAAGACCAGGCTAGCCTCGAACTCACTGAGATCCGCCCGCCTCTGAGTGCTGGGATTAAAGGCGTGCACCACCATAACTAAAAATATTGTTCTTAAGAATGATTTTGCAGCATTTTGTTGAGATTCAATTGATTATAAACACGGGAGTTTGCTTTGGGTCCCGCAAGCCAGGACCAAATCAAGTCGATTTCTCAGGTGAGAACTTGGGTGAGACCTTTGATAAAATCTCTAAAATCCCCCTTCGATGTGTCAGTTACATTTTCTGGTCTAAAACCATCCATGACTGAACTTCCCCACTGGAGCAGAGTGGAACTCTAAGGGTCACCTCTGGGGAACAAAGACTTGCCCCACCTAGGAGAGAACACAACCATACCACAAAGCTAGAAGGATCCTCGATCTGCAAATAGAATGTAAAGGAAAGGCCCAGACTTGCAGCCTGGGGACTTCTCAGCCACCCTCAGCATAGGCCAGCCTCTTCGTTGGTGCAGCACAGGTGTAAGCAGACTGACTTTGAAGACATCGGTTGCTAGAGCACCTGGGAGGCCAGACCCAGGCTGGTGTGGGAGAATTGTCTGTATTCTGTCAATCATATTTTAATAAAACGCTGATTGGCCAGGCAGGCAGTATAGGCGGGAAAGCCAGACAGGAAGTAGGGGTGGAGCAAAGAGACTGGGAGTATTCTGGGAAGCAGGAAGCTCCCTCCGCCACTCCTGCGCAGACCACCGAAGAGACAGGATGTAACTTGCCCAGCTGAGAACGGTATGGAGCCATGTGGCTAATGTAGATAAGGATAATGGGGTAACATAAGTTATAAGAGCTAATAAGTAGCCTGACCTAATGGGTCAATCAGTTTATAATCTTATGGAGTCCTGTGTGTGATTTTTCCTTGGGAATTGCCGGTTGTGGGGTGCTGGGCAGGACAGATACCCCAACAAGTCGTCCCTCATGTTACACCAGGCTGTACTGGAGCCCATGAGCCTGAGTCCATAAGTCCACGAAAGCCAATGGGGATCACTGTTTTAGAAAACTCACAGAAGAGGAACTGCCATTTGCCTTTGTTCAGGGGTGAGGAAAGAGCCGTGGCCTTGCTCTCCTTGATGTTGCTTTACCATTAAATGGGTGAGGCTGGGCTTCTCATCACCTAACATCAGAGGGAAGCTCTGTGAAAATGGAATTACCTGTCAAGGGGCGCAGATTTTGGCAGATGGAATCGATGCAGCTGGCCATGCAGGAAGCAAGTGGTGTGTGGAAGGAATTGTGGCATGCTGGGTAGGGTTGCTTTGTTAATTTGAAATATAATTATTAGAAAGCCTCTGAGTGAAGTGCTGTGTGTTAAATAGTAAAAACACTTGTAAGAATTCTTTCCTGAATATCTGTGATCATAAGATGTCTAATAAATTCTATTTATCTATCTGTCTGTCTGTCTGTCTATCTATCTATATGTTAAAAAAATGTCTCCTTATAAAAATTTATGTACCAAGGCTTAAGATGTTTGTTGGGCTTCTTGGAGACTTATCTGCTGCAGTAAAATTGGCACACAATAGTAGTTATATAAATATACCTAAAATATTTTTGTTTTGTTATATAGCCAGCATAAAATCACAGCGTAAGGAAGTATTGATTTTTCTTGTAATCCCAAAATAAACCAACTTACTGCTTTGCTATCCATATACAAGTATAATATACACACATGGTATATAGTACATAATAACTTGTCATGACAATCAATGTTATTGGTTTATGTATTTTCCTTACTATACATTTTTGCTATTTTGTGATGTATTCCTTCTATATATAAAATAAGTACCCAATAGTGTGTCAAGTTGTGCTGGCTGTCAGAAGCCCCTTTTTTCTTTTGTTTAACATGTTCCTTGATTGCATAAATGAACTGTTTTGAGTGATAGACTATATCATCCATAGTTATGAAAAATGATTGTATGGTGGCTCATAGAATTATGAAGTCACCAAACACTGGGAGTCTCAGAATATGTCCCATTGTTATGTCGTTCTTGAAGCTGTATGTATAAAACTTCATATTTGGAAAGTCAAAAAACTATGTGAAAATATGTTATGCTCCTTCTTTATTGAAGCCTCGAGGAAATATCTATTCTAATATTTTTCTAATACCCGTTTGTTTATAGGTCAGGAAAGACAGATAAGATGAAAGATGGAAACTCAGAGGCAGCTGAGATAAATTCTCTGAGATCTTGTAATCAGAATGACAATGGTGTATAAGTCCACAGGTGAGCATAAAGTAGAGCAATGCTTATGAATCCCTTTATCCCCTCAGCATGAGCACAGTTGCTGAACTGAGGCCATTTAGGAATATCAGAGTGAAGAGTTAACCTGTTTCAGAGAAAACAAGCAAAGGGAAATGATGAGTTTGCTTTGCTTTCTTTGGCGTTATGATGCTGTGCCTCTGTGAATAAACTTGCTATAGAAACAGAGATAAATTTCATTGAAGTTCACTTTAAAAGCCTAAAGATGAACCCTAGAAAAAGTCTAATTTGGAACCCTAGGAAAAGGAATTCTTAATTGTCTTGTGCATACAGTCAAGCAACATTTTCAGTGTTCTCTTTCTCACTTTTTCTGACTCTAAAGCTTTCTTTATCTCTCCCTCCCTATCTCCAAATATAACACGTCTGTTATCATATTACATATATACTTTGTAAGTACTTTATAATACCACGTCTATTATCATATTACATATATACTTTGTAAGTACTTTTTAACACCACGTCTATTATCATATTACATATATACTTTGTAAGTACTTTATAACACCACGTCTATTATCATATTACATATAGACTCTGTAAGTACTCTATAACACCACGTCTATTATCATATTACATATAGATTCTGTAAGTACTTTATAACACCACGTCTATTATCATATTACATATAGACTCTGTAAGTACTTTAGAACACCACGTCTATTATCACATTACATATATACTTTGTAAGTACTTTATAACACCACGTCTATTATCACATTACATATAGACTCTGTAAGTACTTTAGAACACCACATCTATTATCACATTACATATAGACTCTGTAAGTACTTTATAACACCACGTCTATTATCATATTACATACATACTCTGTAAGTACTTTATAACACTTAGTTGAGTGAAATTATATGTAAAGCATGAGTTTACAAATCCAAAAATTTTTATGAACCGAGTAAGGCAGTGGCTCTTCTATGAAATTATACTTCTGTAAAGTGTTACCAGCAAAGATACTCTGTATATTTTTCTTTAGGAATTTTGGTTAGTTTCTAAAATAAAAACAACTTAATAATTAGCTGTATAATATAATGTATTGTCAAAAAGCTATATTTGCAATTATAAATGTCATTTCCCTTCAACTTAATTTGAAAATCTTTAGCAACATATTTACATATGAAGACAAAATTCTGATGAATTTACATGCATTATTTGAATATATATTTCTCTGGTTTGAACATCTATAGACATTAAAAGGAGAGAATTTCCATCAATAAAGACCTCAAAGTTGTCATAGTGTAAATACAATTATGTAGTGTTGAGAATCAGTGGATTCAAAATAATATAAGATGTTCTGGTAAGACAAGGTTTCCCCAGAATACACCAAAGCTTGTGTAATAAATAATGTAATACTTTTTCCAAAATATTGATAGATACCAGAAACTCAGTGATTATTCAATAGAAAGCTAAGGTACTGAGAATAGTAGGTACACACACACACACACACACACACACACACACACTAATGAAAATTATGGTATAAATACTGCATTTTCAAAAACTGAGTTGTTATTTTATGGTCTCTTATATTTTGAAACAAACCTATAAAATTGAACCAACTAATAAATCAGACAAATCTGGTTTATTACTCACAGAAAGACAGCAAGAAAAAGCAGAAAACAAGGGATCCATGGCCAATTGTCCCCGAAAAGTTAAGGAACTCATCCACAGTGAATGGAATCATCTCCATGTGTCCAAGAACCACTGCATCTTAGGGATCCCAAGGCACCCATTACTGCTTTACATGCTTGATGTCTCTTGGAGTGCTGTGTTAAAGCATTGTTGATTACCTTGTTCCGTGACAAAAGAAGACATGGTCTGGGATGTTCTGGACTTATCCTTATCTCAGTGTATTGTGTTTTGCCAAATTTACAGTTTTTTATAGAGACTATTGAAACAGGAAGTCCCACCCTAAATTTGGATAGCATATTTTATTGTTGTGTCAGAGAACAGGACACGCAGGAAAGACTAACCCAGACCACATCCTGTAAGTCAACCGAATAAATTGCTTTTCAATATACATATTTATTCTATCACTTCTGTTCCTTTAGAGACACTGAGTAGTAAAGATTGTGGTACCAGTAGTGTGTTTGATATCAAGAAGTTGTTGTGAAGAACCCAACCACGAAAATTTTTGGAAGAATTTTGAAGTCTCTGAACTATAATAGTTGTTGAAAAGTGTAAGCAGAAATTCATGAGCCATTTCAGTTGGAGCCTGAGGATGTAGTGGTGAGAGCAACATGGAAAGTGGAGTTTCAGGTCTTGAGGTTTCTGAGAATAATATAAGCAAGTGGAGTAGAGGCATCTATCTAAAATTTTCATGAAGAATCTTGATGTTCAATGCCTGTGTCCCTAGAACTTGCCTGCATTTGAATTTTGAAAAATAATGTCTAAATTTTTGTTAGAGAAAATGTTAAAGTACGTATAATTGAGTCTTTGGCATGATGATTATTGATAATACTTATCATTCTTAGATATGCTATATAAAGTGCAAATAGAACAGAAAGAATTAGGAAATGTTTATGAGTTTGGAGAGAAAAATAGCACCAGGAACCTTAACTCTACAGTCACAGCCTGTGCCTTTTTGTCATTGCTTGGAGATCAGAACCATTAAGAAGAAACCCTCTCTGCAGTGGGTCAAAGGGACGAGTAAATTCGAGGCAAGATACTACCTGCTAAGCTTCCAACTTCTGAAAGAGAACCAGAGCCTAAGTCACTCCTTCTTATAAAGTAACTGCTTATATTATTTTTTTCTTTCTTTTAATGGGAAAACGAGGAGAGGAGAGAAGAGACTGGTTTCTGGAGACAGGAACAGCAGAAGAGAAAGACACACACACAGAGAGAGAGAAAGAGACAGAAAGAAGAGAGACAGAGAGACAGCTGGAGAAGGGGATGCGAATGATAAGATATGACAGGAGTCTGTGAGAGGCCATTGTGTGAAGCTGTGAGAGTAAAGCCTAAATTTCAGTGAAGACTCTAATTGTTGTGAATGCCAAAGTCCATGAGATACCCGCCAAGGAGAGCTACAGACAAGGAGTAGAGCAAGCCCACAAAGGAGATGTACGAAGTGTGTAGTAAAACTGGAGAAGGGGAGTCTTCTAAGTCTTTTGATAGGAGACATGGCTCTACAGAATTTGATACTTGTCCTGCCAAGTTTCAGCTTTCCCTTTATTCGGTATTTTCTCACCAATGACTTTTAAGGTGTAAGGTCTGTTTTGTGTCACTGTATTTTAGAAGAATTTACTTTTCTTTTATTTTCTGGAGGTTACAATGAAGACGTTGCTTTGAGTCTCACAAGAGATGTTCTGGTTTGAAGTGTTAAGCTCATAAAATATTGTGGAACTTGAAAAGTGGAATTATGTGATATTTGAACTGTGAGTTGGACATGAAGCTTATGAAATACAGGTAGCAAAACATTATGAGAATGTTTTCCATAGGCTAAGGTAACTGAATACTTGGTCCTAACTAGGTAATATTGTTTGAAGAGGCTTAAGGGTGACTTTGAAGGAAGGAATATGTTACTAGGGAAGGGCATTGAAAATTTAAGCCCCAAGCACTTCCAATTTATTCTTTCTCATGCTTGTGTTTGAGAAACAATATCTCAGCTTTCTGCTCCTTTTGTCATATTTGCTACCTGCTAGCATCCCTCTCCATCTCTTATCTATATGAAAATATATAAGTGCAAACTATTCCTTCCATAAACTGCCTTTGTCCACATTTTATCAAAGCAATATAAAAGTGACTAATGCAGTATCAATTATCAAAGTGATTGGATTTAAGATGCTCATCCATCTCCTCAGATACACATTAAGAGATCTATTTAATCACACACACACACACACACACATATATATATATATATATATATATATAATTAATTGGCATGAGATGTGCCTGTGTGACTTCCTTGAGCCATAATCAAAATGTATTTCATTATATCTAGATGTCTACTACTACAAACTTTCCTGGAAAAGAGTCTTATCCTTTGTTTCTGTAATGTAGAAATAACTGAACTCCTTCCAATTCATGCAGCAAATGGAACTGCTCATAAATCTTTTTCACTGTTTTATCCAAAAGATCTGAAGTATACATCTTTTGGCTAATAAGAGCCATATCTCAGTGGCTCTGAATGACTAAGATAGGACTGTGGGCTTCCTCTGCCAAAGCCAATGAGAAGCTGCTTGTCATCTTTTTCCAGGGCATGTGCACTTATCTTGACTGTCAGAACACTAACAGCAGAGTGTCTCTTTATCACAGACAGGATTCCTCATCTAAGTGGCAGGTGATCCACAGCCCATTATATGCTACAACGAATACAGAAACATTATATTGTCATTCTGGCCAGGAAGCAGTAACTAAAAATCTGTAGAACAATTTTATGAAACTAATATCTGGTTTAGCTATGAACCAGGTGGCAGGCTTAAGTTGTATAGTACAACTTTTATGTACCATCAGTCAGTTTTAAAGTCTTACCTAGATTTTGTGTTCTTTGTATGTAATGTATTAGGTAATTATTTATGTGAATATGCACTGAAGGTATCATTTTCCTAAGATCAATGAATGACTCTTGGAATTGACATCAACTACACAAAGACTCTTCTTGTTTGGGAGAAAACGTTGTGAATGAAGTAACACTCTGAAACATTAACTGATGTTATTCTTTTTTTTTTGAAAGTAAATTTTATTAAATTATAAAAGTTTCCATTTCCGCCCCTCTTCCCAACACCCTCCCACTCCCCCCACTCCCTCTCCTCCTCCCTCTTCGTCCCTTAGGGCAGTCAGGGTTTCCTGCCCTGTGGGAAGTTCAAGTTCCTCCCCCCTCCCTCCAGGTCCAGGAAGGTGAGTATCCAAACAGACTGGATCCCCAAAATCCAGTATATGCAGAGGAAACAAGTCCCAGTATCATAGTCAATGGCTTTTCAGAAAGACTTCGGGCCAGCCACATTCAGAGAGTCCGGCCAAATTCCGAGAATCTGGTTAGATCACGTCCTCGTTCAGTCCCAGTCCAACTGGCCTTGGTAAACTCTCATTAGATCCGTTCCCTTGTATCAGTGGGTGATAGCATCCCTCGCAGTCCTGATTTCCTTTTTCATGTTCTTCCTCCTTCTGCTCCTCATTTGGACCTTGGGGGGGCGCAGTCCGGTGCTCCAATGTGGGTCTCCGTCTGTATCGCCGTCCTTCGCCAGATGAAGGATCTGGGACTCTTGTCTATGTTATTCTTATGTTCTCATCAATCTGTAACCAATTCACACTGCACATTCTAAGGATCAAGAGAGGAAAACATTATCCAACTTTGCTTGCTTACTGTAATTCTGTAGTTTCAGGGTTTTTTTTCTACTAGTTGTGGTATTAGCTATATGATACTGGAATGTTTGCTCTGTTTCTGAGTTCATACCTTGATGATCAACTGTTATCTTTGTTGAGTGATCCAGAACCACTGTGGTTATCCAACCCAATTTAAGAAGCCACATTTTATAATAGCTTGATGTGTATGATATGATAATGCTATCTACATAAATATAAAGATCACATACTTCTAATTTCACAAGTGGATCTCTAGTACTCTCGTGTTTTTACTACTCCCATGAGTGCAACTTCTCCTAGAAGGCAGCCATATTGACCACTTTATCATTGAACAGATTTCACTTCATAAGATGAGAACTAGTTATAATTTCAATAACTAAATGTTGACAGGGGTTTCTGTCCTACCCTGTTCCATAGCTGTTCAGTCCCAAAGAAATACACAGAGGTGGTTGGTCCACCAACTGAGGCAGTGTGCCTGTTCTAATGGGAGCTCACCAAATCCAGCTGGACCAGGTCTGAATGAGCATGTGATCAAACCAGACTCTCTGATTGTGGCTGACAATGGGGGCTGACTGAGAAGTCATTGATAAAGCCCCTGGGACTTGTTTTTATGGCAAGTTCTGGCTTTTTGGGACACTAGTCTATATGGATGCACAGCTCCCTAGACCTGGATGTAGGGGGAGGGCCATGGACTTCTCACAGGGCAGGGTTCCCTGCCCTCTCTCAAGCAGAGTGGGAGAGGGAGATGGGGGTATGGGGGAGCGGGAGGGGATTGGGAGGAGGGAAGGAAGTGTAAATAATTGAATGGAAAAATAAAAAATAAAAAAGAAATGCACAAAGAAATACTACATTAATTATAAACTGGTTGGTCTATTAACTCAGGCTTCTTATTAACTAATTCTTACATCTTACATTAACCCATTATTCTTGTCTGTGTTAGTCATTTAGCTTGGTACCTTTGTCAGTGAGGGATTCTCATTTTGCTTCCTCTGTAGCTGAGTGACAACTACAGATTGACCATTCTTCCTCCCAGAATTCTCATGTTCTCCTCATCACCCCACCTCTACTTTCTGCCTGGATGCCCAGCCGCTACTTCCTGTCTGGCTACTGGCCAATCAGCATTTTATTACAATAATACAAGTGACAGGACAAAAGACCATTGTCCCATAGCAACTAAACTTAGTTTTTCAGTATGCTCTACTGCATAAAGTTGTTCATGTAACAGATAACCAAAGGTATTGTGGGAACATGGGGTTATTCAAGGTCAGGCCCTAGATACTAGTGGCAAAATGCAGGGCAACCGACTAATTTCTGAAGAAGCATGGGAAAAATAGACTGTAGAATGCTACAAGTGATATCAAATTAATCTTGATCTTCATTTTGCCAAGGGGATTATCAATGAGGCATTAGCCCAGTCAATAACATCATAACAACCTTTGATATCAATTACATCTGTCTCAAGGAAGTTGATGATGTCTGGCACCACAGAAACTAAAACTGGAACCTGAACACACACCCTGCTGCAGACCACTGTCAATTTCCATATCATGTGGGCATTATAGACATGGTAACTGAATGCATTGTTTCATTTCTGTCCGTTAAATTCCTGAATTAATAATGTTCATTCCTTGATTTATTATGCAGTACTGCTTTGTGGAATAATTCATTGGGGTTTGATAGTTTAGGTAACAGGCAGGAATAAATAAGCCCCACTGTCCTGAGTCTAATTTTCAGCTATGAACAGTCATGTCTCCTATGTGACAGTGATGCTTTCTTTCGAACAGCATAATACTAGTACCTAGGTGCATTTGGCAGTGGGAGCAATCTTGTTTATTGTATAAAGTTTAATTTGATGGGATTTATTGTTTATTGTGTAGGCAATTAAGCATAAGCTACACCAAAACTACCTATTCTATGCAATATTGTTAGCAACAAACTTGACTAATGAAATGCTATGTTTCTTAAGAACATGAAGGCAAATACAAAAATAACACATTTTTTATCATCTAACAAGTAGACCCCAATACTGCAATATTTGAGGAACTTGTAGTTAATTTTAACTAAATTGGAAGTTACCTTATTATAAAATGGTCTGGAGATTTTAAAAATATGCAATACGTAAGTGTCATTTCAATGCACACACACACACACGCACACACACACTAGTTTTAGATCACTTTTATTTCATAGCAAAATTGAAAATAAAGTATAATAAATAATTTCGACTAAGATTGATCCTCCCCATGTATATGCCCTCATTTGAGTTGTTTAGTTTTTGTTTTTGTAGATGCTAGCAAAGTCCATAAGAGTCAAAATTTAATCATTATTTTAATTAGGATACATAGACTTAAAAATATGAACATACCTGGTAATGTGTTCCTCAAACCACAATTGTAAATTTTAATAGGCTACTCTGTGTTAAATTAGTCATTGACTAATCATAGAATATGCGTTCATCATGAATGTCTAATTAATTTTTTAGATCTCTTAGAAAAGTTTATTTTTTATCCTTATTGACTTTATGAAACAATATAAATGGTGATGATTTTACCCTTTAAAAGTATCTTTCTCCTTTCTATAATATAGTATTTTTGTTTGATTTTTCTCCTTTATATTTTTGCAAATGTTGAGTTTCAACACATTTGCTCTTCCACTTTTCGAGGTACTCTCCACACACTTCTCATCATTTTCTTTTTCATCTTCCACAATTTTTTCCTCTGTCTATTAGCTACTGATTAGAATTATCCAGGATCTACTGTGTATCATGGAATATGCTGGATATCAGTAGTTGCTTTGGGAACTCCTTCAGCCAATAGCCTTTAAGATATCAGTCCACTAGGACATGGACTCTCGTACTATAAATACAGATGTAAAGCTTGTATAGCCTCTCTCTTTCTCGGCTGCTGGATTCGGTTCCTGTTCCCTGCTTGTGCAGAGGACTGGGATGTGTGAGTCTATCTCTAAGTAAAGAACCCTTTATTATACTCAATTCTGAGCTATGTGGGACTACTCTATGTTGTCCATCTACAAGTAGTACATGATGTAGTTCATTCACAATTAAAGAGACAAAATTAACAAGAGTAGAGTTATAGTCAGTATTTATGAAATAATTGGAGAAAATAGTGGAGAGAATTAATGTTAGTAAGAAAGAAGTGATTTTTTTTCAAGGAAACACAAGTGAATAATGATTAGATTCAGAAAAAAATCATGCTTGATTGTGAATGATATCTACATAGGAAAATTAGATGTCCAAAATGGGATGTTGGTTTTGCAAAAACAAATGTGGAATAGACAAACAATATGAAAGAAAGTATTCTTATTACCCATAAGAAAAGTGGAAGAATAGAGTCATGAAGCAAATGATAGTAAGGAAAGGTAGTCAATGTCTATAACAAGGGAATAAATGGTTGAATGTAAGACTTGGAAACATTAAATATAAACAATTATTTTGATTTTATAAACATTGCTTTGATAAAAACTGAAAAAGAGTGATCTGGTGGCAAATGAGTGATAATGAAAGATCATAGAATACAGAAAGGTCAGGGAACAAGCAATGAAATTCCAAAAGAGTAAAGCATGGACTTAGTTTGGAGGTAAGGTGATTAACAAAAATAGAATATTCTAAGATGATTCCTTAGGTGGTTATATCTTATTTATAGTTTCAGTAACACATTGTTAAAATAATACTTTGATCAATACACACTAAATAGACAATGACATTTTCAAGAGATGACCTTCTATTTGAACAACTTCTACCACATATTGATGATTAAACTATTATCACACTGTAACATAAGGCATTATTTATGTGGATGTGGGATGCTGGTATAAACAATTCTATTACCGCTTTAGTTCACAACTGTCTACAGCACTAACAATCATATACAGTACATAACACTTTATTATATTTTAATTCCTAAAAATTTTGATCTTTCTATTAAAATGACTGAAAGTCACTGAGTATAAAAAATGATATAAACTTACATATGAGATCATAAAACTAAGAGGAAAGAAAATAGTTCATCATCTACATATATATTTCACACACCTGTTTCAAGTGAAGCATTTCTAAGCTCATTCCAGATAGAAAGGACAAGTCTGATTGGCTGTCAGATTATTATACTTTAAGCAAAAAGAGACCTTATAATCACCACAAATGTGTTTCATAGTAACAATGCCTCTTTTCAGTATAATAGTATTTTTTACATACCAGACATGCTGGTTGCTACTTTTATATAATAAATCAGCAGGCAGAGGTGGTGCACGTCTTTAATCCCAGTACTCGGGATGCAGAGACAGGTGGATCTCTGTGAACTTGAGGTCAGCCTGGACTACACAGCGAGTTCCAGAAAAGGCTCCCAAAGCTGTAGAGAAACCCTGTCTCAACAAACAAAAAACAAAACCAAACCAAACAATCAGACTATCAGACATTTTTTAAATTTTATAGATTTCAATAAGCTTATAAAATCAGTGAATACTTAGGCATTTTTGAGTCTTTTACTTTAATGGTAATAAAAAACTTCATTTTGTTATAAATAAAAATATTATTAGAAATGTACTTCTGGGCTGCCTTTGGTGGCACATGCTTTTAATCCCAGCAATTAAGAGGCAGGGGCAGATAGAGTTCTGTGAGTTTGAGACCAATTTAGGATACATATTGAGGTTAGTTGGTGTTGTTTAGAAAGACCCTGTCTCAAAACTAAAGAGCACCTCCTGAGTTTGGGCCTAAAATTATAGGTAAATGAATGGATGAATGGGCAAATATAAATAAATAAATAAATAAATAAATAAATAAATAAATAAAATAACAACCAAAAAAATTATACAGGTCTAGGTAACCTGAACTCAGACTCAGAATGACCAACACTGCATATTCTCTGCCACCTGTGCTAATGAGGAGCAAACACAGAACCAAGAAAGTACAAAGAGAACAAAGCTGAAGTTTTGTGGAAGAACAGAACAGAATTGGGAAAGAACAAATCAGAATTGAGAATAGAATAGTGAGGTACAGTTAATATGAAACTGCAAAAGAAAAAACAATACTTACATGCTTACAATCTGATATTGTGCTAGCTAGTTTCATGGTAACTTTAGGAAAGTTATTTTCACCTGAGTGGAGATAACATCAAGTGAGGAATTTCTCCATGAGATCCACCTGTAAGCATACAATCCTATAGAGCATTTTATTAATTGGTGATCAATGTGGGGGGTCCTAAACCTTCCTACATGAGGACTCCCCTGGGATAGTGGTCCTGTGTTCTAGAAGAAAGCAGCCTAAGCAAGCATTAAGGGACAAGGCAATAATTAGCACTCATCCATGACTTCTACATCAGTTCTTGCTTTCAGGTTCCTGTCCTGGCTTCCTTCAGTGATGAAGACAATGGACAGTAATGTGAACACATTAACCAAATAAGCCCTTTCCTTCCAAAGTTGGCTTTGGTTATAGGGTTTCTCCACGGCAACAACAACTATAGCTAAGACATAGAGTCACACAATTGGGGGCCCATATTACAAAATATTTACAGGAAGGCTCACTGGCCACTAGGCAGCTGCAATCCTGCCAAACAAGCAAGATAGCCACCTAACAAAGGCCAGGATGTATGGCTCCTTCGCCTTTGTTAAAAGCTAGATCGCTTGGGGAGAGAGGTGTTTTTGAAAGCTAGCGACTTAAGTTGCAGGTTTTTCGCTGGCCCCGCGATCCCCGGAAAGAGAATATTAATAAGTATCCACCTTGGTTTACCTGGGGGATAAAAGGTGTCTTGTATAATAAACGCGGGTAGATCTTCAGAAATGGATGAAACCTGAGATGCCCTTCCGTTACGATTGTGAACTGTGTCTCATTATTTCTCGTACCTCCATACTGGTCCAGTTAGGGAAAATAGTTTCTATGTTGGGGCATACGGTCCCTGACACACAACAGCATCATTTCCAGTTAAATTTCTCAGAACATACCAATGTCATGAAATAATGAAGGACTATATTTTGAAATGAGCAATTTTTAGCTATATTGACAAATAGGGTGATGAGAAAAACAAGCAAAATAGGCCCATCTGATGCACAATGAAATTAAAACTTTTCAAAAACTAAATGAAAGAAATAGAAAAACATTGAATATTTGGAACAACCACATATGTTAGTTGGATTTAGTATGTTGATTTGATGAGTTTTCTCACTGTAAGTTATTTCAGTGGAGAAAATTTAGGCAAGTACACACCTGCATAATATGCCCAAAAATATACATCACAAATATATCCAATTAATTCTCTGTATTTTAGAACAAAATTTTAGATGTGTATATAAATATTCAAAGATAGTTACTAATAAAGGAAAATGACTATAATATGCTGGGTGATAAAATCAACTCATGTTGTATGTATAGAATTATACCACTTTTTAAAATGGGTATACTAACATAAGAAAGCTTTGAAAATATTAGTCATTTAGAAATATGTAGAATTATGCATAATTTTGTCTATTTTATGTATTTTTAAATGCTTTAAAATTATTTTATGTATATATTAAATAACCTGATATACTACCATTTCCTGGATAAAACATCCAATAAGAACAATATCAACCTAATAATGCCCCTTTAATGTTACTTTTAAAAAGACGAATATACTTTAGTGTGTGAAGAGAGTGGGGAGTGGCACTCCATTTGGAGGTAAAATATTAAATCACGCTGGTATTTAAGAAGTAGAAAGTGGAACAAAATTACACAATAATGTGAGGAAGTCTGGGTTTGTGAAGAAAGTCTCAGTGAGGCTAAAGTCATTAAAATCCAGGAAAAAGAACACTGGTACATTTAAATCACCATACTTTATATTCCCAGGACACATTTTTCCATTTTTATATTCATATGTCTGTCTGTCGATTACACAGTTTCTTCTGAATATTTCATGCACACGTCAAACTGAGCATGTCTTAAACATCCATTCAATTTACATCCTCTGACCAGTGTTCAAGAGTTCCCAGCTTCCGGCTTCTTTTATTTCCTGGAATGGCTTAACAGACACCATTTGTCATACATGGAAATCTTAATAACACCATACCTAGGACTGATGGTGTTCACCACGTATCTGGGTAAACTAAAGTTTTGTTGGTTTATCTTCTGTAGTCTCTTGACATTTCATCCACTGCCCATTTTTGATGTCTTGTGCTGCTTTGTTACATAGGCCACTCTCCAATAATCTGGCTCAAATATTCTTGCCATAAGCATCCCATGTTTTGGGACAACAATCACATAGCCCTACACCTTGAACTGATTTTTATATAAAAACCATATAACAGCATTTCTAACTTCCACATATAAATATTCAGTAATTTCTACCCTGTTATATGTTATAGAGTAAAACAAACATCCTTATTTTGTTCTTGATTGTTCTTGATTTGTAAAAACTGTGAGTTCTTTGTAGATGTGTGGGTTTATTTCAGGACTCTACCTTGATTTATTAACATATGGAAATCTTTGTAGTATTATGTTTCTTAAATGAATATTAAACCTAGGAATATGCTGTCTCAACTTTTTATCCAGAAGTTTCTGTCCTACCTGGTCCCACACTCATTCAGTCCCAAAGAAACACACAAAGGTTTATGTTAACTATAAACTGTTTGACCTATTGTTCAGACTGGTTACTAACTAGCTCTTACAACTTAAATTAACCCAAAAGTTTTATCTATATTTAGCTATGTGGTTTGGTACCTTTTCTCAGTATGGCATTCTCATCTTACTTCCTCTGAGTCTGGCTGATGACTGTATCTCTCTCTGCCTTTCCTCCTCCCAGATTCTTCTAGTCTGGTTGTTCCACTGATACATCCTGCCTGTCTACTGACCAATCAGTGTTTTATTAAGTCAATTTAGTAATTTGTAGTTTGTAAGAAGTGCCACTGAGACTTCAATAGGAATTAATTAAATATGTAAAGTGTTTTAAGCACTCATTTTATTAATACTTTTTTGAACTATAAACATGGATTACCTTGCAATTGTTTGTAAGTCGCCTTCATCTACTTTCAATAATGATTAGAGTCTTTTATTTCTTTTGTTAAATTTATTTCTATTTTAAATGTTATTATAAAGAAATTTTTAGTTTTAATTTTTATATGTTGTCGTGGTTTGAAATAAATGGTCCCCAAAGGGAGTGGCACTGTTAGGAGGGGTGGCCTCGTAGGAGTATGTGTGGTCTTGTTGGAGGAAGTGTGCCACTGTGGAGATGGGCTTTGACATCTCACATATGCTCAAAATACTGTTCAGTATCTGCAATTACTTTCTATGACCAGTACTGGATGATAGAACTCTCAGTTACCTCACCAGCACCATGTTTGCCTGCGTGCACCATGCTCTGCTGTGTTGAAATGGACTAAACCTCTGAAAATGTGAAGCGCACCATTAAGTATTTTCCCTTCCTAAGTGTTCCTGTGATCATGCTGTCTCTTCACAGCATTAGAAACCATATCCAAGATGTATGTGTTGATAATGTCTAAGTGCAATTCTTTTTTTGCTGTTTGATTTTGTGTTCTGAAATGTCACTGAATTTCTTTGCCATTTTTAGCATTTTTTTTCAGTTCTGCCTTTAAGACTGTGTAGACTTAATATCATTTTATTTGCAGAGACAATTTAACTTTTTGTTCCCTTCAATTTAATTAGTGCTCATGATTGATGCCTTTAATTTACTTTCCTGAGATACATGTCAGGGCTAGAACTCCCAGTTTTGTCAGGAACAGAAGTTTGGGAGTGAGAATCCTTTTCTTGTTCCCTCTACCTCTCCACAACCACGGCTTCCAGGCTTCCTGTATATGATCTTTATTAGGATGAGAAAATTTTCCTTTTTTTAATATTTATTTATTTATTATGTATACAATATTCTGTCTGTGTGTCTGCCGCAGGCCAGAAGAGGGCACCAGATCACATTTCAGATGGTTGTGAGCCACCATGTGGTTGCTGGGAATTGAACTCAGGACCTTTAGAAGAGCAGGCAATGCTCTTAACTGCTGAGCCATCTCTCCAGCCCGAAAATTTTCATTTATAACTAATTTGTTGCGTGTCTTTATTATAGGAAGAGGCTTCATTTAGCCAATTACCCTTTTTACATTGATCAAGATGGCCTGAAAGTTTTGTAATTCCTTGTGTTAATATAGGTGAATATATTTAATGATTTGTTGGTAACAAACCATGTTGACTGAGGCTTTTGTACTGCCTGGTTCCAGCAGTCATTAGTCCCAAAGAAGTCACACAGAGGTCTACATTAATTATAAACTGATGGGCCTAGTATCTCAGCCTTCTTACTAATTCTTATAACTTATTTTAGCCCACAATTCTTGTCTGTTAGCCACGTGGCTTGGTACCTTTTTTGGCAAGGCAATCACATCTTGTGTCCCCTGTATCTGGGTCACGACTGGAGACTGAGCTTCCCTTTTCCCGAAGTTCTTCTGTTCTAATTGCCCTGCCTCTAATTCCTGCTTGGTTGCCCTGCCTCTACATCCTGCCTGGCTACTGGCCAATCAGCATTTTATTAAAAATAATACAAGTGAGAGGGTACAGACCATTGTCCCACAGCAAAACCAATCTTATATCCTATAAATTAAATTGATAATCATGTTCAAACCATTTATACAGTTTTGAATAATCTGCTAATATTGTTTATAAAACCGCTGTGTGTGATCATAGTGAAATGGTGTATATATATATATATTATATTGACTTAAGGGTTGCAAAAGTTATGTTCTTTAAATTTAATTTCTTTAGTTCAAATGGTCAGGCAATTAGTCCTGTATTATAATGGCCCCTTGACCTGACCATCCATGTTAACTCTTAAATATTAATTGCTTTTTTATTTTTCTGTTTATTTTCATGGACTACATTCTAGACACATATAATTGACAATCAAATCTCTTTGTAATAATGGTTAAAGACATTCACAATGTATAAGTATATCTATTAGTACTAAGTTATATGTTAAAAATGCAAACAAACCTCAGACTAACTGGTTGAAATGAATGTGTGTGTTGGGAGATTGCTCAGTCTGTAAAGTACTTTGGGCGCATAACACGAGCACCTATGTTATGTACCCAACAGGTAGTTATAATCTCCGTGCTGGGCATGCAGTGAGAGTATATATCCTGTGGCTAGTTGGCATCCATGGGAGTCAGTGAGATGCTTTCTCAAAAAGAAAAAAGGAAAGAAAGGAGGAGAATAACTGAGAAAGCACCATGTGTCCGTATCTCTCCTTTAAATACAGGAATATATATTTGTGCAAATGCAAACACACAAGAGATACGAATGTTCACTTGTCCTTCATGTATACTTCTCAAGGGAAGCAATCTGGCATGGGTGTGGGAGATTTGTAAAATAATGTTTCTGGAGAAGCAAGCTCTTTCCTGTCACATGCATTATCATTGAAAATGTAGCCTTTATTCTAGCCCAAACAGACACTCAAGCATTGTCAATGATGCTTCAAGCAGAATACTGAATAAAAAAGGAAATTAGAATGTGGTGTTATCACACAGCATGTCTACCTCTGTCTCTTTAGCTAGACTTTTGGCAAGAGAACATGGTGTCAAAAGGAATCTTCAAAACTAGCTATTTTTCAGGCATCATGGTACATTTGGATAATCCCAGCACTAAGAAGAGTGAGTGATAGAGGATTGGTGTAAGTTTGAAACCAGCCTGAGTGGTACAGTGGGTTCTAGTTTGGGGTACATAGTGAAAGTCTGTAAATAAAATTGAGTCTCATCTCAAATGTATTCCCCAAGGTCTGAGGTCATTACCATTCACAGCAGTTTCTTTTCTGGTGTAGAGATTCTCTAGGGTCTTTATATTGCAATTTAAGCTAGATGATATCAATTTGTTTATTAGAACATTTACTTTGTTGTAGTGTTTCGAACCAGTTTCATTTAAAGCAACAAAATATTTACAATGCTGAAGATTCTCAAGAATTCAGTATCTGCTTCCCTTTTGATATGCAATCATTCCCTCATGTGATTCTAGCCACTTAAATCCCTTGGAATTTCTACCTGAAAACTTGTACCCCGTGGAGTTAACAGAAAATAACTGTATTTACCCTATTCCTAATTAGCAGTTATTTCTCTTCATGTGGCCTTTATTAACAGGAAAACAAGTCTCTTGAGTTCCTACCAGGAAAGAAGTTAATTCACTCTTCAGATCATGAGAATAAAACCATCACCAGCCTTTCTTTTTACTGTGTATGGACCTCCTAACACCTCACATCAGAGTGTGGAAATTCTGATTCAATAAAATTGTTACAAATAACTTTATGATCCTAATGAATAGGGTGTAAACACATAACATTACAACTTAAAGCTTTATTTTATGTACTTGCTGCTTTTTAACATATTGTAATAATAGACTTTGTCACTGTGAATTTTACTGCTGATGATTATTGCCAGAGCAAAAACAATTACTTCTCTCCTGATGAATCTGAACTCCTTTTGCATTTTCATTACCATGGTAGTAGCAATACAGTTCCAGACAGGTAATACAGTGGATTCCCTGATAATGTGTGGAGTTCAGATAATTGACCTAACAATCTGGGTAGTTTCTTCACACGTCAAACAGAAGTTCTGTTGTATGCTACATCACAAGAGTGCCATGAAGATAAAATGTTTCTAGAACATGAACGAACAATAAATCTTAACTATTTTATGTCCTTCCCTTGTGTTATTTTGCCTAAACTAACTGAATATTTTAAATTATTTATTTCTTTCCCAATTTAGCTCATCTGAGTCTTATTTTTTATTTTGGATACTCTGAGTCGATCTGCTATCTTGAAAAAAATTGTGCTATTGCAGAGCAGGCCTGTTTTCTAAATAGTGATTTACTGTAATTCCTCATCTTGATAAAACTATTGTGTGTTTGTGTGTGTATGTGTGTGTGAACATTTATGCATTGGTGCAGGTATGTATGGGGTGCTCATGTAAATGTGTTTGCATTTATCTGGAAGAGGAATGTAAGCTTCAGGTGTTAATCCTCAAGTAACCTCGCATTTTGAAACAGACATTCTCATTAGCTGGGACTCTCTAAGCAGGCTAGTGGTTGTTCAGAGAGTCTTAGGGACTTACCTTCTGCCTCCTACCTTCTACTGAGATTACCAATACAGATTGTCCTGATCACATTTTTCTAAGAATTTCTGGGACTTGATCTCAGGTCCTCATGTTGCAACGTGCTCTGGGGTAGTTCAGAGATTTCCCAGTCTGATCATGAATAAATTTAAACAAAGAGGCTTTTATCTATATATAGGTGGAGGTCTACACCTGGGACTTGGAATTCTAAACTGCAGCCACCAGACACCTCAGTCAAGAGCTTTATAAGGCAAAGAACACAAAGTTACATTCCGCCTATGTGCAAGCAGTAGGTCATCACATACAAAAAAAGCTTCTGTTTACATAGGCAAAAGCATCAGCCCAAGCACAGGACATGATAGGATGGCCATGTTGTTATATTTTAATTGCACTTATTCATTTTTGTGTGTTAATGTGTGAGTGTGAGTGTAGTATGTCTGTGTCTGTCTACATCAGCTTGTGTGTGTTAGTGTGTGTATCTTGTTTGGTGTGCATGTGTGTATGTATGTATGTGTGTGTGTGTGTCTTTGCACTCATGCCGTGGTGTGGAAGTCAGACAAAACTTCCAGAAGTCAGTTTTCATTTGCACCATGTGGGTCTCAAGGATAGAATTCAGATCTCTTGACTTGGCAGCAAGACCTTTACACTACTGAATCATCCCACTCAAATGATGACACACTCCTATCTCTAAATCAGTGGTTCTCAAACTGTGGGTCACAGCCCCTTTGAGAGTCAAATGACCCTTTCACAGGGGTTGCTTATCAGATATCCTGCATATCAAATATTTACATTAAGATTCATGACAGTAGCAAAATTATGATTATGAAGTATCAATGCAAATAACTTCATGGTTGGGGATCACCACAGCAGGAGGAACTGTATTAAAGGTCTCAGCATTAGAAGGTTGAGAACCACTGCATTTCTAATGACTTTCTTTCCCTAGTGTTCCATATAAACTAGTGAAACCTGGTGTTTAATACCCTGCAGTGTCCCAAAATCATTTCCCTCTCAGTTACATCTGACAACAGTCAAACAGTCGTTGTGCCCCACACAGGCTGTTACTTAACTTCTCCTTGCAGATATAAAACTTCTTACCATAGAAAGAATTTTTGAAGAGCTACACATTCTTTAAAAATGGCAGACAAACTAGGGTGTCCCCACATTGGGTGCCAATTTGATGGAATTGAAAAACAGATAGTTATAGTTTTTCTTGGTTATGATGAAAGATAAAGTAGATATAAATGTTGTAACTGTAATTCTTACTTGATACCTGTTTTGTTTTATGCAATTTTACTATGTTAAAGTTAAAACTTTCCTTTTTGTTTAAACAGAAAATGGGAGGGGATGGGGGATTCCCCTCCATATGCTGTGAATACCTTTGGTTAATAAAGAAACTGTCCTGGGCCTATGCAGGGCAGAATAGAAGTAAGCGGGGAAAACTAAACTGAATGCTGAGAGAAAGAATGCAGAGTCAAGAGAAGTGTGTAACCCTCATGGTGACAAATGCCAAACCTTGCCGGTAAGCCACAGCCACATGCCAATACACAGGTGAATAGAAATAGGTTAAATTAAGATGTAAGAACAAGAGACATTTATTTATTTATCTCTTTACCAAGTTTCATATTTTTTCTTTTTTATTATTATTAATTTATAAAAATAATGTCTCTTGTTATAAATTCTCAGGTCTATACTTAGGTCCCAAATACCTGAGTGCAGTCCCACCAGACTGGAATAAAGACTTTTAATAGACTATAAAAAAATTAAGATGTAAGAGTTAGCCAATAAGAAGCTAGAGTTA
Organism: Myodes glareolus; assembly: GCF_982192425.1. Classification (NCBI taxonomy): domain Eukaryota; kingdom Metazoa; phylum Chordata; class Mammalia; order Rodentia; family Cricetidae; genus Myodes; species Myodes glareolus. The sequence goes on along the minus strand of NC_142026.1, from coordinate 59,682,202 downwards.
ATGGGCCAAGAAGTGATATAATTAATACAGTTTCTGTGTGGTTATTTCAGGAGTCTGGGAAGCCAGGAAAGGAACAAGCAGTCACCTACTACACTAGGGATGACCCACAGGAATCCACAAGGATGACCCCAGCTAAGACCCTAAGCAATAGAGGAGAGGGTACCTGAACTGGCCTTTCCCTGCCATCAGATTGGTGACTACCCTAATTGTCATCATAGAACCTCCATCCAGTAACTGATTGAAGCAGATGTAGAGATTCACAGTCAAGCTCTGGGAGTCTAGTCGAAGAGAGGGAGGAAGGATTATATTAGGAAAGGTGAAGGATCCAGATCATGACAGGAAACCCACAGAGACAGCTGACTCTAGCTACTGGGGGTTCACAGACTCTGGACTGACAGCTGTAGAGCCTGCTTGGGATCAAACTCGGCCCTCTAGATATGGGTGACAGCTGTGTGGCTTGAATTTTTGTGGGGCTCCTGGCACTGGGACCAGGATCTATCCCTGGTGCATAAGCGGGCATTTTTTGAGCCCATTCTCTGTGGTGGGATACACACCATCGATGCAGGAAGGAGGGGCCTGGTCCTGCCTCAACTTGATGTGTCAGGCTTTGTTGATTCCCTATGGGAGACCTTGCCCTCTCTGTGGAGTGGATGGGGTAGTAGGGTTGGGGGAGGTAGGGAGAACAGTGGTTGCTATGTAGAATGAGTAAAAAAAAATTAAATGCACTGGGGAGCCATGCTCCCTTGAGCTACACCATTGCCACCAATCCTCTGGTGCGATGCCATAGATGATCAGTCGGGGGGTCTGCCCACTACTAACAACAGGTCAAGATTTTGCTTGTATTTTCCCAGAAGAAGCAGGAAAACCCATTTGAGTACCTGGGCGAGCCGTCAAGCCATTTATGAAGAATGGAGAGACTGATATCCACGATGAACAACCTGTTCCTGGACAAGGGAGAAGAGGATCTGGTTCACAGAGATAATACTTGCTCATGAACACAAAATGTGCAGAACCAGAAGGAGAACCCCAGAGGCAGAATCATCAACAGAGTGGATGACCTGCACCAGCTTCCCCCATAACCTGGGGAGCCCTTAAAGTTGTGATCTACCTGCCCTCACTCCCCCAGACTGACAGTGGAACTTCCTTGTGGTCTGTAATTGACAAGAAAGTTTGTGTTCTTTCTGGCTGGTGGTTTTCCACAGAAGCAGTAGAAGTATAAAAGGGAGAAAGCGTGTATGAATTTTCTGGGGTGGGAGGGTCATGTATTTTAGGGTTGTCATTGTATATCATCAGCAAACTAGAGTCCCAGGAGACTGGCATTAGAAATGGAGGGGCTCTAACCACGGCCCACAGCAAAGACTGAGCCTAGACCCGAAAATTATTGGCAATTTTGGGACACACAGGCAGGAATAGGGTATAAGGTCCTGTCTCTGGCCCCTCCAGGGACACATTTCAGTTTGAGTTAGTAAGACTTTTGCCGCCCAGCGTGGCCTGGATGCCTAGACTGGCAGTGGGAGGGGGTGGTGCCGGGATTGATACATGGAGGCTTCTTTTCGGGTGGAAGAACAGCAACCTTTATTTAATTAATAAATGGGACCTCCTGAAACTGAGACACTTCTGTAAAACAAGGACATGGTCAATAAGACAAAACAGCAGCCTACAAATTGGGAAAAGAGTTTTACCACATTGAACAGAGGACTGATCTCCAAAACATGCAAAGAACTCAAAAAACTTGACAACAAAAGAACAAATAATCTAATTTTTAAAAAATGGGGTACAGACCTAAACAGAGACTCTCAACAGACAAGTCATAACGGACTGAAAGACACTTAAGGAAATGCTCAACATCTTTAGCCATCAGAGACATGCAAACAAAAAACTCTGAGATTCCATATTACTCCTGTCAGAAGGACCAAGATCAAAAACACTGATGACAGCTTATACTGGAGATGATGTGGTGTTAAGGGGAATGCTTCTCCATTGCTGGTGGGAGTGCAAACTTGTATATCCATTTTGGAAATCACTATGGCGATTTCTCAGAAAATTAGAAAACAATCTACCTTAAGACCTAGTAATACCGCTGTTGGGTATATACCCCAAAGACACTCAGTCATACCAGAAAGACAGACACGTGCTCAACTACATTCACAGCAGAATTGTAACAGCAAGAACCTGGAAACAACCTAGATGTCCCTCAACCAAAGAATGGGTAAAGAAAATGTGACACATTTACACAGTGGAGTACTACACAGCAGTAAAAAAAAGACATCTTGAAATTTGCAGGAAAATGCATGAATCTAGAAAAAAAAATGTTGACGGAGGTAACCCAGACCAAGAAAGACAAATATAATATGTACTTACTCATAAATGATGTTTAGACATAAAGCAAGGAAAACCAGCCTACAGGCCACAACCTCAGAGAACCTAGACAACAGAGAGGACCCTAAGAGAGACACACATGGATCTACATAGGATGGTGAAAAAGACAAGATCTCCTGAGGAAATTGGGAGCATGGGGTCAAAGGAGAGGGTAGAATAGGAAAGGGGAAGAAGGAAGGGAAGTGGAGAAAATTTACAACTAACTAAAAACAATTTTTAAAAAAGAATTGGTTCTTTGAGAACAATCAACAAGACTGACAAACTTGTAGCCAAAGTATTGAAATGATGGAGAGAAAAGAACCGAATTAACAAAATTGGAGATGAGGGGCTAGGGCTGGAGAGATTGCCCAAAGTTTAAGAGCACTGCTGCTATTCCAGAGGACCCTGGCTTGATGGATTCCCAGGACCTACAGGGTGGTTCACAACCATCTGTAACTCCAGTTCCTGGGGTTCCACTGTCCTCTTCTGGCCTCTGTGAGCACTGCATGCATGTGCGGCAAAGACTTACATGCTAAAAACTTTTAAACACATAAAATAAAATAATATTTTAAAGAAATACAAAAGAGCCGGGCAGTGGTGATGCACGCCTTTAATACCAGGACTCAAGAGGGAGAGACAGGAGGATATTTGTGAGTTTGAGGACAGCCTAATCTACAGAACAAGTTCCAGGATGGCTTGTGGAACAGGGATGTTCCACAGAGATATCTTGTCTCTAAAAACAAAACAAAACAAAATGAAATGAAATAAAATATTAAGGAAGACAATAGAACCAGTGTAATTACTTGTACCTTCTCAGATAATAGTACAATAAAACCAGAAATCAGTAGCAAGAGAAATTGAACAAAGATGTGAAGTTTGAACAATACAGTTTTGAATGAACAAGGGCCTTTGGAGAAACCAACAGGGAAGTGTAGATATTCCTGGCATCAGATAATAATGGTTGCGATAATTTCCACAGATGCGTGAAAACTTTTAATGATTTCCTAGATTGTAAAGTTTCCTTTCTGATGTAGTTCAACTTGGGAAAATGCACACACATCTTCAGACAGAGACTGCATTCTTATTTAGTTGGCTTAGCCAATTACCATGGGATTCACATTGTATTGGGAGAGTGAAATTTTCCTTGGAGTGCATCAGAATGATGCACAGTTAACAAGGACACTGGCGCCAATGGTGACAAGCTGGTCTGTGTCCACTGGGAAGAAGAGTCATCTTATCTTACCCCTTATTTAGTCATGGCTCCTGCTAGGCAGTCTTTCCAAGACGCTTCTTGCCTATGATGCTTCGTGCCTGTGGGGTTCACACTGCCCTGAATAAGACTTCCCAGCCCTCAGGACTCAGAGTGGGAGGGAGGTATAGCAACCTTTCCACCGTTGGTCTCTTCGCCTCCCTCCCCGTCTATCATCCCTACACTTTGGGTGTTTTGGTTTGGTTTTAGATTTATATTTCCCCTACTTTTCTGTCAGTTTAGTCTATCTCCTTTATTATTTTTCTGTACAATACTTCTCTTCATCTTCATATACTTTTGCCATTTTTTGTTTTTAATTTTTATTCATGTATATTATTGTGTGATGGTTTTCCTGTATGTATGTCAGTGCCCCACATGAGTACAATGCCCCAGGAAAACAGTCAGAGATGTCAGATGCCCTAGAACTGGTATGACAGACAATTAAGGGCATCTGTGTGGTGTTGGTAATTAAAGCCACGCTCTCAGATAGACCAGCCAGAACTCTTAACCACTGAGACATCTCAAGCCCCCATTTTCCTTCTTCATTAAGACTTTTTCATCTGATCTAGCCAATGATTCAATCTCATGAGAATATTGCCCATCTATGACATTTTAGAATCTAAAAATCTTTGGAGGGGTGTTACATCTTAGAGGATTTTGCACATTCCCCTTAAGCCCCATATCGGCCTAGGTAGTCATAACATAATCTTTGAAGATGCATTTGCCGCTTTCCAGACGCTGTATGCAGCATTCTGTCCTAGTCTCTGTCTTTCCTCCCAGACAACAGTGCAGTCTCACAGAGGAGTGTTGCAGTATTCCCTTCAAGGTGGTGGCCTTGGCTTTATTTTTCCTGTATATTTCTGTTGCTTGCTATTGTTCTGCTTTTATTTATTCAGCTCCTTTATTTTAGATTTCATTTGAAATCCTCTTCAATATAACTCCATTGTTTCCTAACATCTTTTATCTATTTCACACACACATTTCCACAAGAGACACTCTACAGTTCATTTTCATAATGGACTTTTTTCATTCTGTCATTGCCAAGATATTCATTTGTTTTTAGCATGATGGGAATTGGGAGTTTTACACTTTCTTTTGTGTTAGGTATATGCCCTTATGTGACTGTGTGATCTCTTGTTCGTGTGTGTACAGGACAGGCACTGACGTCATGTACCTTCCTCTACCTCCTCCCAAGTTTTTGAGACAGGATCTCTCATTCAGCCTGGAGCACATCAGTTGGCTCAATCAGCTGCTCGATGGACTCCGGGGATCCACCTGTCACCAGCCTGTCTAACCCACCACACTCAGCCTTTGCATCGGCTGGGTGTTTGAGCTCACTTTCCAGTGCTCGCATGACAAACACTGATCTCAGAGTCATCTCTCTAGCCCTACTAAGTTTCTCCATAATACAGCATTATAGACATAAAATTTAGTCTAACAGCAAACTAGACCATTGATGATCCTTTCTTTGATATTGGTTATATAGTCACATTTGCTTCCCAATTCCTATGTGCCACATGGCAAACAATTGCTGCTTTCCCGTAACTGTGCAGTTTTGTTACAATGAAGCTATCAGTTCTCCAGCTTAACTTTTTAAGATTTTCCTTTTTATATAATTTATTTAATTTTTCTGTTATGTCCATTGGGGCTTTGCATGCGTTCATGTCTGGATGATATTGTCAGATCCCCTGGAAATGCAGGTACAGTCAGTTATGAGTTGCTATGTGGGGATGGTGACAAACACTTTGACTTCCAGCACTGGAAGGCAGAGAGAGGCAAGCAATCTCAGTGAGTTCAAAACCAGTCCTGTCTACAGAGTGAGCTCCACGACAGTCAGGGCTACACAGAGAAACCCTGTCTTGAAAAAAAATTCCATCATATTGCTTCTGATCGTTATGCCTCATTTCATGTGCTAAGCTTGAATATGTACAGATGAGATTTGTGTATTTTTATCCTCAAATTTAAGTTTAATGTTGCTGCAAAAGTTGGTTGATTGCATGTATAATTGTGCCCCCTTAGCATTTCTTTTGTGAAATAAAATATACTTAAGGTGAAAAATTTTTTCTAGTTTGAAAATGTTCTTCCATTTTTTAAAATTTTGCATCTTTCTTAATTAGAATCGAATCCACATACAATGTATGCAATGCTGTGAAAACTAATGTTTCCCATTTTCATTGTGATACTCTAGCTGTGGGCTGATCATCACTTGCACAAGGCACCTTTCTCCTGTCCATTGTGCTTGATATATTTGAATTGATGTAAAATGGTGAATCTTTTACACTCAGACAGAATGTGGATTTTTTTCATTCTCCCTCAATGTGCCAACATCCTGATGGTTTCATTCACAGAAAGGGAAAAGAGAACACTTCCAGTTTGGCTCTCAGTAAAATTCAGATAGCCTATTCCAAATACTATGTGTCGTCTATAATTTGTGGACTGTGGATGTGATTGCATTAAGATTATCGCTGTTATGTTTGATCACTTACAAAAATTTTTATACAACTGGATAGTTTATTTCTCTGTTTTTAATACATCTACATCTTTGCTAAGGTTCATTTTTATTATACTTTTATTTTTGAAGATGTGATGCATGTATACAATTAAGTATGATAACACTTGTTTTAAATTCGTCACATCTTTTTACATACACATAGCAGTTGCTCTGCTGTTTAGGGATATGTCTATTCCTCAGTATTCAAATTTTCTTTTCTTTTTTGTTTTTTTTCCTTGTTTTTTGAGACAGGGTTTCTCTGTGTATCACTAACTGTCCTGAAACTCGCTTTGTAGACCAAGCTGACCTCAACCTCAATGACACCCACCTGTGTCTGCCTCCCAAGACTAGGAATAAATGAGTGTGCCACCACAATCTGGCAAGTTTCTTTTTTTTTGAATGTCAAAAATAGTGCATGATAATCTTTTTAGATTCCATTTCCCATTGACAACATCTTCCTGTGCAAGTCATAATGTGAGTCTGTTTCATCTGGGTTCAGATGACAGCCTGGCATTTTATCCCAGACCTCTTATTCTTTGCAGAAAGAAATAGTAATAACATAGCCGCTGGAGGGAATTTTCAGGACCGTGCTGAGTAACAAAATTATAAAAAGTTAGGGCATTTAAAGGGTAGATATACAGAGCAAGGAGAAAAGATGAGCAGAAAACAAATTTCTGGTGAACAGCGAGGAGGAGGACAATCAATCCAGGATAACACTTGGGAAGATGTGAATGATAAGAAACAAATGTGGGTCAGCAGAAGCCATGTGGCACAGTAGGGAGGAGATGTGTTTTCAAAGCTTAGAGGAGGGTGGGTGCGGTCTAGCTATATAATCTGTGACGGTGGCAAACAATGACAAGTCATGAAACAAGTTGTACACTGATATAAGGCATAACTGGGATTGTGGAAGAACAACATCTCAGTGTAGTGGAATTCACTAAGTAATTTAAATGTTGATCACTCATAATAGAATACCTTGACTATGCTAGGGACTCGTGTCAAGGCAGAGATTTGTGGAGCATGGAGAAATTCAGACAGGCACATTGAAAAAAGTCTAATAGACCTTATCAGAATAAAAGAGACCGCTGAGGAATTCATAGATATCTGCAAAGAAAAAAGGTTTGTATTTCAGGTGACAGAAAAAATTAGATCAGTGGAGGAATGGGTCTAAAATTAATATCCAGTAAAACTTCCCCAAATCCATTGAACATGGGTGATATTACAATGCTATAAAATTCAAGGTCGAACTTCATGCGTATCATGTCTTTGCCATTCTCTGTGTAACTGTGGACCTGAGATCTCTGCTTCTGCAACAGCAAAACAGAAGAATCTTCTAATGGAAATGTAATTCAGGTGTTGCAAAATATATAACTCTTTGTTACCGTGGGGTTGTCAGCCAGGATCAGCCTGATTGTTTTAATGACCAAGCGTCACAGGAAACACACTTCTGTGCCGATGCTCAGCACTGTGGGGTACGCAGTCTCACCCTTGCCGTCGCTGTCTCACATCAGCAGCTCGGCTCTAAGCTGTCAGCAAAACAGACAAAATGAAATGAGATGCTTCAGGATGTGCTGGTTACCCTGTTAGGTGAAAGAGAGGCCAAGTCCCACATGGAAAGTCTGAGTATTTACTTCTCACTAAGCTACAGAAACGGATCTGCGGCCAAAACACTGACCTTCAAGTACACATGTTACTATTTATGCGTTAGATACTAATATTGTTATAAACATGGAAACAATATCAATTGATGAATGAAAATTCCTGGGGGCTGGAGGGATGGTGTCACAGTTAAAGACCATTGGTTGCTCTTCCAGAGTGCCAGGGTTCGATTCCCAGGCAGGCATATAGTGCACAGACAAGCAGGCAAAGTGCCCATACACAAAAATACATAACTTTAAAAAATTTTTATAACATGCAAATTTGGCTTTCACCTAGGTCAACACATCCTTCTGTCTGACATACCAGTGTTCAGGGTATCGGTGGATTCAACTGCCTACTTTCCAACATTTTATTCTGTCCTCTAAGATGGTCAAGAATACCTGGAATGCAGTTGCTAAGAGGTCATCTGTGGACCTAATCTTGAAAGGCTTTGGACATTTCTCCACGTGGTGGGGGCACATGCTTCTAATTCCAGTACTGAAAAGCCAGAGGTAGGTGAATCTGTGAGGTCAAGACCAATCTGGGATAAAGAGCAAGTTCCAGAACAGCCAGTGATACTTGTAAAAACCCTGTCCAAAAAAAAAAAAAATAAATAAAGAGAGAGAGAGAGAGAGAGAGAGAGAGAGAGAGAGAGAGAGAGAAAACAAAGAAAAAAGAAAAAAAGAAAAGAAAGGAGTTGGACATTTCATCACTTATTAGCCCTGCTCCTGAGCTGACAATCTTTATATTTTCCCACAATTGCCGTTTCAAAAATAGATTTATGATACAGTCCATTTATCTATCACTCCAGGCCTAACAAATCTGGCTAACATCATGCTTACAAGTAATGCCATCTTGGGGGTCTTTCTCATATCTCAGCTATGTGTTGGTGTCATAGGGAACACATCGCTGTTCATTTTATACATTTACACTTTCTTCTTTAAACCTCATTTTAAGAAGTTGATAGATACGTTTTTCATGCACCTGACAATAGCTAATATGGTGACGATCATATTCAAGTTGATACCGGATATCGTCTCATCCTTTGGAGTACCCAGTTTTCTGGATGATGTCGGTTGTAAGGTTGTTTCATGTATATACAGAATTTCCCGGGGTCTGTCCATCAGTACCACCTGTATTCTAAGCACATTTCAAGCCATCACCGTGACTCCCAGTAATTCCCAGTGGGCTTGGCTTAAGCACAAACTCTCAACGTGGACGTTTTCTTCCTTACTCTGCTCCTGGCTCATTAACCTGGCCATCTATGCATATATGGTTGAAATAGTAATAGCCAAAACCGATTCTACTCAAGTTGGATGTGCATATTTACACGCTTACTATCAAAACAGGAATTTTGGGAACCAAAATTCAGGATCATTTTTGAGTATCATATTCATGCACGATCTCTTTTATGTGGGCATCATGATGTGGACCAGCCTGTACATGGTAATTCTCCTCTACAGACACTGCAAGAGAGCCCAGTATCTCCGCAGCCCAAGCCTCTCCAGCCAGCAATCTCCCGAGCTCAGAGCCACTCACAGCATCTTCCTGCTGGTGAGCTGTTTTGTGAGCTTGTATTGGTTGAACAATTTCACCACCCTTTATGGGTTTTATGCACAAACAAAAATTCCAAGATTGGAGGGAATTAATGCAATTTGAGCAACATGCTATCCAACCATCTGCCCTTTTTTAATAATGAAGAATAATAAACTTATTTTGCACTTCACTTCCTTTTCAGTGCCGAGAATGACCTGTTTTCAACGTGCACTTCGTGGCTGAACTGAAACTCACACTTTCTCATAGCCTGAACACTTCTTAATGATTCCCATGAGATGAAGAATTTGAATGTGAACCTCAAATACCTGGTATGACCTAGTTATAACTCAGGCATTCTATATGCTATTAAAATTCAAGGAGCTAACATTTTCTTGAATACAACTCTGCATTCATAATTTTAATAATTTCAACATTTACTACTGACTCAAGTTATGACACTTTGGGAAAAATGAATTCATTTTAAGTATTTTGAACAATAGTCTACTCTATTTTTTCTCTATTAAAATACTTCTAATCAAAATTTTAAAATGCCCTTTGGAGCTTGGGTTGTTTTTTGTGGAGTGTTCTGTCCTAAGTAACGTCTTTTAACCATTGAACAAATAAATTTCCCTATCTTAACTGTTCCCTACCTCAGATACTGCTGTGGGTGGGACTCTTTAGTGTTATAACGGACAGGTATACAATGGATGTCCTAGTACCATAGCTGTCTTAATTTACTGTTTCAATATGTTTTTAATTATTTCTTTTATTTTTGAAATTATGATATAACAACAGCATTTCTTCCCCTTCTTTTCTGTCCTTCAAACCCTCCTGTATATGCCTCTTCTTTTTCTCTCTCAAATTCAAGGCCTCTTTTTTCATTAATTATTGTTACATACGTGTGTGTGTATGTTTGTGTGTGTGTGTGTGTGTGTGTGTACCTAAATACATAAATGCTACCTGCTCAGTCACTATAATGTTACATGTATGTATGTATGTGGTCGGGGCTGACCACTTGGTATTGGATAATCAATTGGTGTGCTCTTTCCTGGGGATGACTATTTCTCCCACTCTCGACTTTTCTTAGTAGTGTACAGTTCTTTATGTAGGATGCAGGCCTCTAAGTGTAGTCCTCACACAGCATTGATGAAATTACTCTTTGTAACAATGGAGATCATTACAGAAAACCACAACCAATCGAAATGCAGAATTGTGAAGCTCAGTCCCAGTGGCTGTATGTGCAAAACAGCTTCTGCACCTAAGGCTCAGGGAACATTGATGAAGGCAGGACAGAAAGTTTAGAGAGCAAAAGGATGAGGGAATCGGTTGTGGGATTGTAGCACCTGGTAATATCAGAAGTTGCACCCATGGAGTATCACCAGCCTAGCTGTTTAATATTTGTTTTATTGTTTTCTTTTTTTAAAAAATTTGATTGAAATAGAATTACATCACTTCTCACTTCCTTTTCTCCCTCCAGCCCCTCCCAACTACGTTCTCTCAAACCCTTTCCTCTCACATCTCCCCATACACTCTCAAATTGATAATCACTTTTTCTCTTTTTATCATTGTTACATACACACACACACACACACATATATATACACACACAAATAGATATAGATACAATCTGATAGGGCTGTTTGTGGTTTCTATAATATTTCAGTGTTGATCAATCTATATTGGACAACAAATAAGGGGGTTCATCCCTAGGTGAGACTAATTCTCCTTCTCCCAACAGTCATTAATTGCCTCTAATTCTTTATCTAGGAGTGAGACTCCATGAAATTTTCTCCCTTCCATGTTGACATACCCATTGATGCTGCCATTGATTATACAGTCATTTCTAGGATAAACCCTTTTAAAACAGACTTGCTGATATCCTAGCTCTTACAATCATTTCCACTCCTCTTCTGAAATGTCCCCTTAGCCACAGATACAGGATCTGTGATGTAGATGTAACCCTTGGAGCTGCGCTCCCCACAATCTGCTGATTTCTGCATTGTGACCAGTGGTGGTTTTCTGTGATCACCTCCATTTGATCTGAGGATTAGGAGCTAAGAAACAAAGATGAAAGAGAACATGCATCCTACTACAAGTGCAAACAAAAGCAGAATCCTGTTGTGAGAACTCCGTCAGCCAATGGCCTTCAAGATCCTGGTCCACTTTGGTCATGATCTCATCTACTAGAAGTGCAAACAAAAGCATACATGGTCCTCTTTTCTGCTGGATTCAGTTTCAGTTTCCAGTGCATGCAGAGGAATGTGAATCATTACCCTCACTGTGAGTTTATACCCAAATAATTAATGCTTTGTTATCATGATTCTGGTCTATTGTGAAACTCTGGGAACTATTAAAATTGGCACCCAACATGGGGCCTGAACCCACAACCCTGAGATTAAGAGTCTCATGCTCTTGTGACTGAAAAATTATGGAAAGACAATAAATCCTGGCTAAGAGCTTGTACTAATTTTTTTGGGGGGAGAGATTAAGAGCAATTATTCTAAAAGTGATAGAATTAGACGTATAAAGAGAACAAATTGGTTCTTTCCTGGCTTTGTACATGACACACCAATACCTGCAGCCCCTACATTCTATACTGATGCAAATAAATCAGGACATGCAGGTTACAAATCAGAAAACTTAGGTAAAGTGGAACAAAGCCCTTATAATTCTGTCCACAAGTGAAAAGTGCATGCTATTCTCATGGTGCTAAGGGATTTTAAAGAACCTCTCAACATAGTTACTGATTTGCAATATGCAGAAAAGTTGTTTTGTATATAAAACCACTGAATTGAGACCAGATGATGCAGAATTGACTTCATTATTTATTCAAGGTCAAGAATAATATATAATCAGGATATAATAAGGAATAGGCTTTGCCACATATACATAACACACATGCGATCCATATGGTCCTCTACCTCAAGGTGATGTAGAAATTGGTCAATTACTGATTGGAAGTGTGCTGAAGGCCACAGAATTTCATAAAAACCCCAGTCAATAGCAAAGGTTTAAAAAGGTCTCTTCTATTAAATGGCAACAAGCCATGGAGATAAAAGGAGATATCTTACTTGTTCTTTATATAACCAAACACCATTATCTGCAAAAAGTATCCCAAAGGGTACTCAAATGATTGAAATCTGTTAGATGGATATGTTCCAATTTGTAGAATTTGCAAAATTAAAATATGTACACCACATAATTTATACTTATTCAGGTTTGCAATGGCCACTGCTTTGTGTTCAGAAAAGAATGAATTGGTAATTACACACTTACCTGATGTTATAGCCATCATGGGGATACCTGCACAAATAAAGACAGAGAATGGTCCGGCATATGTTTTTAGTGAAATGAAACTATTTTGCTTATTATAATATAAAGCATAGTACAGGTATACCACACAATTCTTCAGGTCAGGAAGTTATAGAAAGCTCAAATCAAATGATAAAGGATAATTTAAACAAACAGAAAGGGATGAAAAATACTCCCAGAAATAGATTGCTTAATGCTTTATTAACCTCAAATTTTCTTTTTTTTAAATTTTTTTATTTTATAAACTTAATATTAATTTATAAAAATTTCCACTTCCGCCCCTCCTCCCAGTACCCTCCCACTCCCCCCACTCCCTCTCCTCCTCCCTCTCAGGAAACCCTGAATTTTCTTAACACTAATGAGAAAGGAACAGTGGCTGCAGAGAGACATTGGATAATGGGAAAAAAATTCTAAATTAAATCAGCCAGTGTATTTCATGCATGTGTTGACCTCAGAATGAAAACCAAGAGATGTGCTGTGTTGGGGAAGGGGTTTCCCTCTTGTTTCCACAGGAGAAGAAAAGCTATAGATACCATCAATATTAATCAAGATTCAGTTTGGAAAAAAAAAGAAACCTCTTGATAAAGAGAAGTGACAGTTATCAACATAATCAACAATCCAGAGGTGATAAGGAAACCTCATAAGTTGGAACAGGGTTCTCTGTTCTTGTCTTTGCGGGAAAATACCCATCTTCTAAGTCAAGAAACTTTGAACATCTAGATACTTAATGAAAAAAAGATAGCTTTCCAGAAAGAGTCATCAAGCAAGGAGAAATCTGACTTGTAAGACCAAGATCCTCTGCAGGGTAAGATCTTATTTACATACATATAATGGTAGTCACCAATTATTAAAACAATAAACTGGCTTTGGAGATGGATGTGGCTATACTCTAAATCCAAGCTTGTTGTTAAAAGAAAATTTCGAAGTTTCTGTCTCATATCAGGAGTCACCTGATATGAAACAGAAGAAAGATAAAAATCCAGAGATTGCTCTTATCAAAACTCTGTTTTCAAAATTTAACTTCTCCCCATACCTGTTTTTGTCTCTACGGTAACATTCTGGTGTGGGAAGTCTTTTGGTGAATATATGTCTATAGAAATTCAACCTTTCTGTTTTGATACGAATAATGCTTAAGTTTTCCACAATCAACAATAAATTTTCCTGCTGTAATCTTTGAAGTCTCCAGGAAGAAGATGGGACCCCATAACAACTATTCCACCTGGTTGATATGATGTCATTATGAAGATGGCACCACATTAAAATATGTATTATATTACAAACTACTCAAAATGAATCCAACATGGCTAGCTGAGATGGTGTACCTTCTTACAACATTCTGGTCAGAACTTCAAATAAGAATTTCAGAAAAACCCTATGGATTACTCAGAGACTATCTGCAATTACACCAAATAGTAATTGAAACTTAACCATCATTTTGGTTCTTACAGGTTCCCATAGAAATAACATCATTCCCCATGAGAGTTGGAAGTAATTTCAGAAAACGACATTCCCCTCTCCCAACAAAGTTCATCTTCAGGATTAGGGACATCTGCTAAGGGTTGGTTATAAGTGGTATAGGGTTGAGGTTGGAAATGAAGCAGATTAGGGATGTTTTTTGATTTAAAAAAAAGGATTGGATGGGATAATAGGTAGGTTAGTATGTTACTTGTGAGCTATTATTTAGAGACAATTTACATTGGTATAGATTCTTGTATATAGAAACAAATTCAAATTATAGATGTTATATTGAATATATTCCTATTTCTGTTTACCATATTTGTGTACCTTTGCGAAGTTATTTTTGACATATTGAATGCATGCACGTTTCTACTTCTGCTTAAGATATCTTGTATATTGAGACAAATTTAGGATATATTTATCATATTTCACTATACGTTTCTACCTCTGATCAAGATACATACATACATACATACACACACACATACACACACATATATATTGTTTACATTTTGAGGTCATTGTCCTCATTTGCTGCATATTTGTTTAAAGACTTTAATTTTTTAATATTAAGTATTAGCCTTTAAGTTATATAGTTAATATAATTATACATCAGTATTAATTCATGTTTGTAATACTTATAGTTAGACTAGTCAGGTTGTATTCCCACCAGCAATGCAGTAGTGTTTCCTTTACTCCACAATTTCTCCAGCATAAGTTGTCATCAGCGTTTATGATCTTGGCAAGTTTGTACAACCCCTTTGGAAGACAGAGTAGCAATTTCTCAGAAAATTAGGAAACAACCTTCCTCAAGACCCAGTAATACCACTTTTGGGTATATATCCAAAGGATGCTCAATTGTGCTACAAGGACATGTGCTCAACTATGGTCATAGCAGCATTGTTTGTCATAGACAGAACCTGGAAACAACCTAAATGCCCCTCAACCAAAGAATGGATAAGGAAAATATGGTTCATTTACACAATGAGTACTACACAGTAGAAAAAAAATAACGACATCTTGAATCTTGAGGAAAATGAATGGAGCCTGAAAACATTATTTTGAGTGAGGTAACCCAGACACAGAAAGACAATTATCACATGTACTCACTCATAGGTGGTTTTAAACATAAAGCGAAGAAATCCAGCCTACAAACCACAATACCAGAGGCAGGGAGGGGAGCTGAGAAAAATGTAGAGCTCAATAAAAATTAATTAAAAAAAAGAAAAAGCAGTTTGGCAATATTCTTTCTTTTTTTATTGTGTGAAATAATTTGAGGGGGATTGGTATTAGTTCTTCTTTGAATGTCTTGTAGAATTCTGAGCTGAAACCATCTGGTCCTGGGCTTTTTTGGTTGTGAGACTTTTGATGACTGTTTCTATTTCTTCAGCAGTTATAGGTCTGTTTAGTTTGCTTATCTGGTCTTGATTTAATTTTGGTAAGTGATATTTATCCAGAACGTTGTCCAATTCCTTTAAGTTTTTCAAATTTTGTGGAGTACAGGTTTTTGAAATATGACCTGATGATTCTCTGTATTTCCTCCATGTCTGTTGTTATGTCCCCCTTTCATTTCTGATTTTATTAATTTGGATATTCTCTCTCTGCCTTTTGGTTAGTTTGGATAAATGTTTGTCTATTCTGTTGGTTTTCTCGAAGATCCAACTCTTTGTCTCGTTGATTCTTTGTATTGCTCTGTTTGTTTCTATTTTGTTGGTTTCAGCTCTCAATTTAATTATTTTCCTCCATCTAGTTCTCTTAGGTGAGTTTGCTTCTTTTGTTCTAAAGTTTTCAAATGTTCTGTTAATTCACTAGTGTGGAATTTTTCCAACTTCTTTATGTCATTGTTTTGTGCTATAAACTTTCCTCTTAATACTTCTTTCACAATATCCCATAAATTTGGGTATGCTGTGTGGTCATTTTCATTGAATTTTAGGAAGTCTGTCATTTCTCCTTTTATTTCTTCCTTGGCCCATTGATGATTCAGGTGAGCATTGTTTAATTTCCATGTGCTTGTTGGTTTTCTGGAATTGGTATTGCTGTTGACTTCTAGTTTTAAAACATGGTGATCTGATAAGGTAAATTGGGTTATTCCAATTTTTTGTATTTGTTGAGGTTTGTTTTGTTACCGAGTAGGTGGTCAATTTTTGAGAAGATTCCATGAGGTGCTGAGAAGGAGGTATATTCTTTTCTATTTGGATGGAATATTCTGCAGATGTCTGTTAAGTCCATTTGAGTCATGACATCTGTTAGTTCCCTTATTTCTCTGTTGATTTTTTTGTGTGACTGACCTGTCCAGTGGTGAGAGGGGAGTATTGAAGTCTCCCACTATTAGTGTGTGGGGTTTAATGTATGATTTAAACTTTAGAAGTATTTCTTTGACATATGAGGCTGCCCTTGCATTTGGGGCATAGATGTTCAGTATTGAGATTTCCTCTTAATGAATTTTTCCTGTGACTAATATGAAATGTCCTTCTTTGTCTTCTTTGATTGATCTTAGTTTGAAGTCTATTTTGTTAGTTATTTTTTAGTTTTACTTGTTTCTGAGATCCATTTGATTGGAATATTTTCCCAACCCTTTACTCTGAGACAATAACTATATTTGAAGTTGAGATGTGTTTCTTGTATGCAGAAGAAGGATGAATTCTGTTTTCATAACCAATCTGTTAGCCAATGCCCTTTTATAGGTGAGTTGAGTCCATTTATATTAAGGGATATTAATGACCAGTGATTGCTATCTCTTGTTAATTTACTTTTCATTGTTGGTAATGTTAATTTGTATATTTTGTCCTTCTTTGGGATTTGTGGCTATAAGACCATCAATTGTCTGTGTTTTTCTTGGTGTATCCAACTTCCTTGGGTTGGGTTGGAGTTTTCCTTCTAGTATTTTGTGTAGGGCTGGGTTTGTGGCTAGGTATTGGTTAAATATTGTTTGGTCATTGAATATCTTGTTTTGTCTTTTTATGGTGATTGAAAGTTTTGCTGGGTATAGTAGTCTGGGCTGGCATCCATGGTCTCTTAATGTCTGTATAATGTTTGACCACAACCTTCTGGCTTTCATTGTCTCCAATGAGAAGTCAGGTGTAATTCTGATAGGTCTGCCTTTATATGTTACTTGACTTTGTCCTTTGCAGCTCTTAATATTCTTTCTTTACTCTGTATGTTTAGTGTTTTAATTTTAATGTAGTGAGGGGACTCTTTTTTGGAGCCAATCTATTTAGTGTTCTGTAAGTTTCTTATATCTTCATAGGCGTATCTTTTTTTAGGTTGGGAAAGTTTTCTTCTATGAATTTGTTAAATATATTTTCTGTGCTTTTGAGTTGAACTTCTCCTTCTTCTATACCTGTTATTCTTAGGATTGACTTTTTCATGGTGTCCCCTATTTCCGGATATTTTGAGTTAATCTTTTGTTAGATTTAATGTTTTCTTTAACTGCTGAGTCTATTTCCTCTATTTGTATCTTCAGTGCTTGAGATTCTCTCTTCCATCTCTTGTATTCTGCTGTTCATGTTTGTGTTTCTGGTTTCTGATTGTTTTCTCATGATTTCTGTTTCTATAATTCCATCGGCTTGTGTTTTCTTTATTGTCTCTAATTCAGTTTTCAAGTCTTGAATAGTTTCTCTCATATGTTTGATTGCTTTTATTTGTATTTCTTTTAAGGATTTGCTGATGTCTTCCAATTTTTTGTTTGTCTTTTCCTCCATTTCTTTGAGGGAATTCTCATTTTCTCTTTAAGAATTTCAAACATTCTCCTGAAGTTATCTTTTATGTCATTTTCTTCTGCTTCATCTATATTTGGTTGTTCAAGTCTTGCTGTTGTAGGATCCTTATGTTGTACTGGTGTCGTGTTGCTCTTTGTGGTGTTGCATGTGTTCTTACCTTTTCTACTCATTGTTTCCTCTAATAGGTATGGTTGGGGCTGTCTGAGATTCTGTTGATTAATCTTCTAGGTGCCAGTGAATCCAAGTCTCAGATGGTTGTTCCTTGTGGTACAATCAATGCCATGGTTCTAATTACCCAGTTGGTCACTCCTTGTTCCTGGAGATCACTCAACAATCCCGCACTTTGCTCCACTCCCTTGGAGTTTGCTGTCTCAGGCCTGCTCTAGCCTAGGTTGTTGGCTCAAACCTGTTTCTGTAAATGTTTCTGGTCTGATTCTGCTCCTGCAGAGGTCCCTGGCTTGGGGTTGGTCCTGCAAAGGACTCTGACTCTGGTCTAGTCCCTAAGAGCTCTCAGGCTTGGGTGCACCCAGACCCCCAGAAGACCTGGCTCAGGCCTAGTTCTTCGGAGGGCCCAGATTCAAGTCTGGACCCTCAACAGTCTCTGACTCTGGCTCACTCACTCAGTGGTACCTCCCCTCATTAGTTGCTTTTCTATTGCTGTGAATGGATTCCATGACCAAGGCAACTTTTAAAAGAGAGCATTTCATTCAGGGCTCACAGTTACAGAGGATCAGAGGTCATCACCATCATGGTGAAGAACATGGCAGCAGGCAGGCAAATGTGGTGCTGGAGCAGTAGCTGAGACATGAACATGAAGCTCACAACTGATTCAGGAAGCAGAAACAGAAAGAGCTAACTGAGAAATGGTATGTGCTTTTGAAATCTCAAAGCGTATGGAAACACAAAAGCCCCTGAATAGCAAAATTTCCAGATTTTAAAAATATAATGATCAAGTATGGCCATCCCTGACTTCAAATCATACTACAGAACCATAGGGACAAAAGCACACAGGTCACCAGAACAGACATCCTGAATATAAACCCACAAAGAAACAACCACTTGGCTCACAAGAAGTCAGAAATGCAGTGTAGAAAGAAACAACCTCTTTGCCAATGATTAAATAAAGACTGATGATCCATGGGTAGAGAAAAAAATGTTGCATCCAAAAATCACCCCAAATTAGATTTTAAAGCTTGATACAGGACCTCGTATTCTGAAACCATTATAGGAAAAATAAGGGAAAGCACTGAAGGATGTAGACACAGGAAACGATTTCTGAATAAGACTGCAGTCCCTCGAGATCCAATGTCAGCCATTGACAAACGTGATCTCATATAACTAAAAACCTTCTTGAGAACAAAGGAAAGCAAATGAAGTGAAGAGGCAGCACACAGAATGGGACATAACCTTTGCCAGCTATACAACTGATAGAGGATGTATAAAGAATAAACCGAGTTAGAAGAACTCTTAAGAATTAAAGAAATCAAACAACCCGACCAAGGAATGAGCTACTGAAATGAACAGACAGATCTCAAAACACAGAAAAGGAAAGGTCAATGAGCAGCAGGGCAGTGGTGGCGCACACCTTTAATCCCAGTACTCTACAGGCAGATGAACACAGAGTTCTGTGAGTTTGAGGCCAGCCTGGTCTACAGAGTGAGTTTCAGAGCATCCAGTGGTACACAAAGAAAGCCTGTCTCAAAAAAATCAAAATAATGAGTCAATGAGCACATGTAACAATAATAACTGAAGAAGAGAAGATCATGAATGTGAGATGGAGCTGGAGAGGAACATAAGAAGCGTTGGAGGGGAAAGAGGAAGGGGAGAAATGATGTAAATACAACACTCAGTAGGAAATTCTAGGCAGAGACGAGGGGAGAATCTGAGATGAGTTGAGGGAAGAGAAAACATAATCAAAATATAGTGGATGAATAAACTGAATTAAAAGGCCTGTTTATTGTATACTCTTTACATGTATATGTGTATTTAGATGCATAGCCATCAAATAAATGCAAACCAAAGCTACAGTGAAATTCCATCTTACCCCAGTCAGAATGACATCACTTTCCTCCTCCCTTTCCTCCTCCCATACCCACCCAGCTGCTCTTCCTCAAACCCCTCCCGTGATCTCCAACTCTCAAGTTTCTTTTTATAGTTTATAAAAGTTTTCTTTTATAGTTTCTTTTTCTTTATTATTATTACATAAATACGTGTGTATGTATGCACAAATACACAAGTGTGTGTGACATCAGTACTTGTATATGGGAATATACACACACACACACAACATGCAGACTGCCCAACCCCAGAAAAAAAAAAACTACAGAAGCTAATGACAGCTTGGAAAAGGATAGCTAGCTTCTCCCAGGTATGAAGCCCCTCCCCCATAATGGGTTGTTCAATGAAGAATGGTCAGTTCTGAAACCGTACACAGAAATAATAAACAACCCTTTAAATAAAAACTAAAAACTAAAAAAAGAAAAACTACCTACTTTGTGACCCAGCTGTAACATTATTTGATATTTATTCAAAGGGCTACACATAAATATAGATCATAAAATGCTTTCTGAAGCTGGGCATGGCGGCACACCCCTTTAATTCAGGAATTCTGGAGGCTGAGACATACAGATCTCTGTGAGTTCAAGGCCGCCTGGTCTAGAGAATGAGTTCCAGGACAACCAAAGGTACACAGTGAAACCCTGTCTAGAAAAGCATAGATAGATAGATAGATAGATAGATAGATAGATAGATAGATAGATAGATAGATAGATAGATAGAAAGATAGATAGACAGACAGACAGACAGACAGACAGATAGTGCTTTCTGCAGAAGCATGAGGCCCTGAGTGGGATCCATAGCTCCCAAGTAAAGACCAAGGTACAGGGTCATGTGTTTGTGGCTGCGGCAATAGGAATGTGAAGACATCAGGATTTCTGATCCTCCCAGGCAGTCTCAGCAGAGCCTCACTGATGATACCCATGTCCCATGGGAGACCTTGTCTCTAAAGGGAAGAGTGAAGAAGGCTCATTAAGGATGTAAAGCTGAATAATAAGGAAGAACACTGTGGTGCTGACCCGAGAAGTGAAATGGCTGTTGAAAATATAAACTCACAGCAGCTGTGATGACCGTCACAAAAACAAAATAATTAAAAATTCCAGCATGGGAGGCTGGAGAGATGACCCAGGGGTTAAGAGCGCTGCCTGCTCTTTCAATTCCCAGCCACCATGGTAGCTCACTGCCATCTATAATGAGATCTGGTGCCCTCTTCTGGCCTGCAGCCGTACATGCAGGCAGAATATTGTATATGTGATAAAGAAATCTTGGGGAAAAAATCTAGCATAGGGTCAATCATGAGTCCTACCCTTTAATAATAAGCTATTGATAGTTGGTGGCTTCTAATAGAGATAGACAAACATTATTCTTTATGGTTGTGGCCCTAGTGAGTTGACCATTCTCCAGTGGATGACCGCACACCCAGGAGTTTATAAACAACACAAATTGGAACCCTTCAATATTTTAAGAGAACGAGAACTTGTAAGGAGTGAGTGAAAGATCTGGGAGGAGTTAGGGGAAGATTGAGGAATGAGGGGCTGGAGCCATGGCTCAGTGGTTAAGAGTGCTGGCTATTCTTCCAGAGGACCTAGGTTCAATTCCCAGCACCTACATGGGCGCTCACAACTGTCTCTAACTCCTGTTCCAGAAAACCCCACACCCTCACACAGACATAGATGCAGGCTAAACACCAATGTGCATAAAATACAAGTAAATAACTTTTTTTTAAAAAAAGAGTGAAGAATGGAGATAATCAAAACACAATATATGAATTTTTCATCACAGATCTTTCATTGAGTAACTGATGGGACCAAATGCAGAGATCCACAACCAAACATAAGGCCGAGCTCTATGAATCATATCAAAGAGAGGGATGATGGAATACATGAGCAAGGAAGGTCAAGATCATGATGGGGAAATCCACAGAAACAGCTGATCCAAACTCATGGGAACTCACAAACTCTATACAGACAGCTGTGGAGCCTCCATGGGATGGAACTAGATCCTCTGCATGTAGGAGACAGTTGTATAGCTTGGTCGTTCTGAGGGGCCCCAGACAGTGGGACCAGGGTCTATCCCTGGCATACAAGCTGGCCTTTTAGAATCCACTCCCTATGGTGGGATGCCATGCTCAGCCCTAAGGGGGGCAGGAGGGAGGCTTGGTCCAGCCTCAAGTTACGTACCAAGCCTTGTTGACTCTCCTAAGGGAGGCCTTACCCTTTGGGAGCAGTGGATGGGAAGTCGGCTGGGGGAGAGAGGTGAGGAGGGGTAGGAGAAATGATGGGAGGGAGAATTGTGGTTGGAATATAAAATGAAATTTTAAAACAGAAATAAATTAAATTAAAAAGAATTAATAAAAATATTCTGAGACCCTTGAGAGATGGCTTAGTGGTTAAGGGCACTTATTGCTCTTGCAGAGGATCCATTTTCAGTTCCAGCACCTACGAGGTGGCTCACAACTATCTGTAACTCCAGTTCCAGGGGTCTGACCCTCTCTTCTGACCTCCACCAGTACCAGGCAGGCATGTGGGACACATACATTCATTCAGGCAAAACATTCAAATATATAAAATTAACAAAAAGAAATTATGTTTGAAGGGCTCAATAGATGGTTTATCAGTTAAGACCCCTTGCTGTCCTTCCAGAGGATTCAGGTGTAGTTTCCAGAACACTGCCAAAAGTTTTGTTTTGATTCTTTGTTTTTGTTTTTGGAAAGAGGCAGCAGAGAAAGAACATGAAGTTGGGTGAGTAGGGATGTGAGGAGGATCTTGGAGAAGTTGGCAGAGAGGAAAAAACATAACCAATTATATTGTATGAGGAAAATAATTTTTAAAATCCCAGCAGGGATGAGAGAGAGGCTCCTAAAGCCCCAGGTGTACACGTGGGACTATGAACTGCCGATGGTTACTGGATCACGAGAGAGGGTTCTCTATAGGAGAGTGGCCATTAGCAGACTGCCCAGGCCCCAGTGAATGGCCTCAGACCTGTGAGTATAGGGGCAGCACTGAGTGGATGAAATGACTTAAGTTTTTTTAAAAGCATATGAAGTTAGGAGAGAGGTGTTTGGAGAATGCTAAGAGAGAATGATCAAGATATGTTGTATACAATTTTCAAAAAAATAAACAAAATGTTATTTCAAAAATCAGCGAATATCAAAAACAGGCTAATGAGGAAAGACACCAAGGCTGGTACCTGGCTCCCACATGACATGTACAAGTGTGCACATGACAGGAAGACCTGTAGGTGGGGGTTTCCTGCCCAGCAGCTGCTCCCAAATCATCAGTCAGAAACTTAATATTAACTGTAAATACTCAGCCAATGGCTAGGTTTGTTACTAGCTAACTGTTACATTTAAATTAACCCATATTTCTTATCTATGCTTTGCCATGTGGCTTGGTACCTTTTCTCAGCACAGCATGCCCATCTTGCTTTTCTGTGCATCTCCTCAGAACTCAGATTTCACCCTACTTCCTCCCAGCATTTCCTGTTTGACTCTCCCGCCTAACTTTACCCGGTTCAGCTATGGAGCCTGTCTATTAAAGCTATCATAGTGACATACATTCACACAGCGTAAACGAATGTTCCGCACAGACCCAGAACTGATTGCACTGAAGCTAGTCATGGATATACTCCTGCTTATAGGGAAACCAGGAGGATTTGTTCGCAGCAGTCCAGGGTCTCTCTCTTCTTTTAGACTTATTTTATTTAATGTGTTTTGGAGTTTTGCCTGCACCACATGTGTGCTGTGCATCCCAGGTCAAAAAGGGGCATGGGATCCCCTGTAACTGTGGATGGTTGTGAGCCACCCTGTGGGTGCTGGGTTTTGAACCAGGATCCGGTGCGAGAGCAGCAAGTGCTCTTAACCTGTGAGCCCCAGAATTATCTCTCTTTGTTTGTTTTGTTTTTTTGAGACAGGGTGTCTCTGTATAACAGCACTAGCTGCCCTGGAACTAGCTCTATAGACCAGGGTAGCCACGAGAAATCCACCTACCTATTTCTCCTGAGTGCAAGTGTACTGATTTTCTTTTTTTCAGAGTGAAGTTAGACATTTATTAGGTGGGTTATGGAGGGGATGGAAACGGGGAGAGAGAGAGAGACAGAGAGAGAGAGAAAGAGAGAGAGAGAGAGAGAGAGAGAGAGAGAGAGAGAGAGAGAGAGAGAGAAGGGGGAAGAGGAGAAGTGGGGGAGAGGCAGAAGCTGATCTTGCCTTCCTTGCTCACGTTCTCTTTCCTTCTGCTTCTCGTTTGGACCTAGGGAGTTAAGTCCAGTGTTCCAATGTGGGTCTCCGTCTCCATTTCCATCCATTGCCAGATGAAGGATCTCTCTGGATAGAACTTCTCAGCCCAGGAATCTCTTAATATGCTGATTAGAGGTCTCTTTGTGACTGTCATGATGTGAACCAGCCTCTGCATGATGACTCTCCTGTATTTACACAAGAGAACCAGCATCTCCACACCTCAAGCCTTTCCTCCCCGCAGTCTCCTGCACACTAGTCGTGCCCAGCACCTTGTTGCTATGTTCTTTTAATGATTGAACAACTTTGTCACTATTTATTGATTTTACACACCTGAGAAAAGTCCAAGATTGGAGAGATTAGTACCAATTTAATGACACTCACAGAAGTTGTGAAATAGAATCAAACCAGATCTCCATCCACTGATAAATGGATAAAAGACAATGTAGTACATTTACACAGTATAATATGACCTAACTGGGAAGGAAGGAGGAAGGGAGGGAGGGAGAAAGGGAGGGAAGAAAGGAGGGAGGAAAGAAGAGAAGAGAAGTGAAAATGAAAAGAAAAAGAAACTTAAGAAACCTGCTGGTGAATGGATGAACAGGGACAACTCTTTTGAAGAAATTTCTGAAAGTGTTAACATCGCTGTGAACAAAGTCAAGTTGCTAGGGAAGGTGCTCTCAGTGGCTCTGGAGAGAGAAAAGACAGATGAAGTGGAGAAGCAGGTTCTTTTTATTATTATTATTATTATTTTATAAATAATACCAATCCTAAGTTCCACTTCCTTCCCTCCTCCCACTTCCCTCCCACTCCCCTACACACCCTCCTCCCCACCATCCTCCAGTCCTAAGAGAGGGCAAGGTACTCTGCCCTGTGGGAAGTCCAAGGCCCACCCCCCTACATCCAGGCTGAGCAAGGTATGCATCCAAAGAGAATAGGATCCCAAAAAGCCAATACATGAAGTCATGAAGTAGAGACAAATCCCAGTGCTATTGTCATTGGCCCCTCAGTCTGCCTCAATTGTCAACAGGTTCTTATGACCTGAGTGCAGCTTTCAGCACTGACTTTGCAGCAGATCAAGGGGATGGAGCACTGTATGAAGCTGTGGGACACCAGTTGGAGTCCGGTGCTAGCTCGGACCCTCCATTATTTCTCTTGACCAGACCCCAACATAAACTATCTCTCTCTCTGGACCAGCATGGAGATGTGGAAATAAAGACACAACTCACATGGCTTTATCAGAAGGGAGATTTTCAGTGGTCCATCATGAAGTCCTGAGTTCACATCCTGAAGAATTTCTCTTGCTTTATTCTCCAATCAGCTTTTATATCAAAGCATAAACTGAGTTGGAAATGCACCAGCATTCTGTCTCCTATGTAACCAGGTGAATGGCTTTTGTCACATCCACAACTACCTGTAGGCTCCGTATGCTACCTGTCAGTAGGCTGAATTAGCATCCCTATCAGGCATCCTCTAAATTACAAAGAAAGGAGCAACAACATCCTACCTTTTCTTAGATAGTGAAGGCCTGTCTGGTAGGCTACGTGACCATCCTCAGATATTGACTATAGCTTTAGAACTTGGCTGCCACACCATACAGAAATGTGGGCCTATAGATATCAGGCACAAGACGCCTTCACCTAATCTCCCAGTGTCCTGCAACCTCTGCCTCACCCAGCAAGGCATTTCTGTGGTCCCTGACCTCAGCAGAGATCTGCATGGATCAGGATGAGTGTTGGGATGCTGCTGAGAGTAATAATGGCCCTTGTCTTAAATCAAAGGGCTGTTGTCCTTGATGGGGTGTGATTTCTTAAAGAAGACTCCAATATAGGGTGTGAAAAGCTGGCCCAGATGATGACACAAGGGAAACTGGGGACGGGGACCCTGCAAGCTCCACTCCAGCATACCTGCCTGAGTGGGCTTTTTCCAACATGGTTTCTACAATAAATGACATCATTTTTGATCAAAAATATTTTGAGAGATTTGTTAAATTTAATGATACAGCCAAGCATGGTGATATACATCTTTAATCCAGCATTTGGAGACACAGACAGAGAGCTGTTAGTTAGTTCGAGGTCAGCCTGGTCTGCGTAGTAAGTTTCAGGGCAGTCAGGACTCTCTAGAGAGATCCTACCAAGAAAAAAAAGACCATCAGAGTGCTGAGGAGTTCCAACCAGAGGGGTGAGTCTGGGCTATCCGGGGTGGACTGTCCCGGAAGAGAGCACAACCCCCCCAGCTTATGCTGCAGGGTCTGCTGTGTTCCACTCGACCCTACCCTGCCCCCACTGCCGCCCTTTTGTCTCCTGTGTCCTTGGAATACCAACTATCCCTATTTCAGTGCTGAGGAGTTCCAACCAGAGAGGTGAGTGTGTGCTAGCTGGGGTGGACTGTCCCAGAAGAGAGCACAGCCCCCCCAGCTTCGGAGGCAGGGTCTTCTGTGTTCCACTGGACTCTACCCTGCCCCCACTGTCACCCTTTTGTCTCCTGTGTCCTTGGAATACCAGCTACCCCTATTTCAGTGCTGAGGAGTTCCACCCAGAGGGTGCTGAGGAACTCCATCCAGAGGGCTATTTCTCTGTATGTGCTGAGGAGTTCCATCCAGAGAGTGCTGAGAAGTACCATCTAGAGGGACAGGAACAGTTTCTGCTCCTGCACTGAAGAGATCCACCCAGAGAGTCAGTAACAGCAAATACTGAACCAAGACACCAAGACTCTCCTGGCTCCATTTGAAGGAAGAGATGGGCAGGTGCCAATGCAAGAATTCCTCCAACACCCCAAAAGGCAACATGACATCACCAGAATCCAGGGATCACGAAACTAGAAGAATTGAACACCCTACTCCAGAAGAAATAGAAGAAATCGACTCTAAGCGGAACTATATGAAAATAATAGAGGAACTTAAACAGGAGGTGAAAATCTGTCATAAAGAAATGGAAGAGAAGTATAACAAAAAGATCGAAG
Source organism: Myodes glareolus (assembly GCF_982192425.1). NCBI lineage: Eukaryota > Metazoa > Chordata > Mammalia > Rodentia > Cricetidae > Myodes > Myodes glareolus. Next base: position 59,655,194 of record NC_142026.1, on the reverse strand, counting down.
AAATGAGTAAAGAAATGGAAGAGAAGTATAACAAAAGTTTGAAGAAATGAGTAAATCCGCAAATGAAACCCTGGGAAACCAAGAAAAAAACAATCAAACAGGTAATGGAAACAGTTCAAGAATTGAAAACTGAAATGGAGGCAATGAAGAAAACACAAACTGAGGGCCGGCTGGCTATGGAAAATCTAGGTAAAGGAACGGAGACTTCAGAAACAAGCATAACCAATAGAATACAAGAGATAGAAGAACGAATCTCAGATTCTGAAGACACCATAGAGAAAATAAACGCTCTGACCAAAGAAAACAGCAAATCCAACAAATCCTCATCACAAAACATTCAGGAAATCTGTGCCACAATAAAAAAACCAAATCTAAGAGTAATAGGGGTAGAAGAAGGAGAAGAATCGCAGATCAAAGGCCCAGAAAATATATTCAACAAAATTATAGAAGAAAACTTACCCAACCTAAAGAGACTTAACAGCACCCCTGAAAGCTCTAGAAAAAAAAGAAGCAGATTCACCCAGGAGGAGTAGAAGATTGGAAATAATCAAACTGAGGGCTGAAATCAACAAAATAGAAACACAGAAAACAATTCAAAGAATCAATGGAACAAAAAGCTGGTTCTTGGAGAAAATCAACAACAAGATCGACAAAACCCTATCTACACTAATCAAACGGCAGAGAGAGAACATGCAAATTAATAAGATCAGAAATGAAGGGGGCTGGAGAGATGGCTCAGAGGCTAAGAGCACTGGCTGCTCTTCCAGAGGTCCTGAGTTCAATTCTCAGCAACCACATGGTGGCTCACAACCATCTATGATGAAATCTGGTGCCCTCTTCTGGTGTGCAGGTGCACATGCAGGCAGAATGCTCTATACATAATAAATAAATAAATCTTTAAAAAAAAAGAAATGAAAAGGGGGACATAACCACAGACACAGAGGAAATTCAGAGAATCATTAGATCTTACAACAAAAGCCTGTATGCCACAAAATCGGAAAATGTAAAAGAAATGGACATTTTTTAAGATAAGTACCATATACCAAAGTTGAACCAAGACCAGGTGAATAATCTAAATAGACCTGTTAGCCACGAAGAATTAGAAGCTGTTATCAAAAATCTCCCGACAAAAAAAGCCCAGGACCAGATGGTTTCAATGCAGAATTCTACCAGAACTTCCAGGAAGAGCTAATACCTATACTCCTTAATGTATTTCACAATATAGAAACAGAAGAGTCATTGCCAATTTTTTTTTGTGAAGCTACAGTTACCCTGATCCCAAAACCACATAAAGACACAACCAAGAAAGATAATTACAGGCCAATCTCATTCATGAACATCGACGCAAAAAATTCTCAACAAAATCCTGGCAAACCAAATCCAAGAACACATTAAAAAAATTATCCATTATGATCAAGTAGGCTTCATCCCAGAGATGCAGGGCTGGTTCAACATAAACAAATCTATCAATGTAATCCATCATATAAATAAACTGAAAGAAAAAAACCATATGATCATTTCATTAGATGCTGAAAAAGCATTTGACAAAATTCAACACCCCTTTATGATAAAGGTTTTGGAGCGATTGGGGATACAAGGATCAAACCTAAATATAATAAAAGCTATTTACAGCAAGCTGACAGCTAACATCAAACTGAATGGAGAGAAACTCAAAGCCATTCCATTGAAATCAGGAACACGACAAGGCTGTCCACTCTCCTCATACCTCTTCAATATAGTGCTTGAAGTTCTAGCAATAGCAATAAGACAACATAAGGGAATCATGGGGATTTAATTTGGAAAGGAAGAAGTTTAACTTTTGTTATTTGCAGATGATATGATAGTGTACATAAGCGACCCCAAAAACTCTACCAAAGAACTCCTACAGCTGATAAACACCTTTAGTAATGTGGCAGGGTACAAGATCAACTCCAAAAAATCAGTGGCCCTCCTATACACAAAGGATAAAGAAGCAGGGAGGGAAATCAGAGAATGTTCACCTTTCGATAAAGAAGCAGGGAGGGAAATCAGAGAATCTTCACCTTTCACGATAGCCACAAATAGCATAAAATATCTTGGGATAACTCTAACCAAGGAAGTGAAAGACCTATTTGACAAGAACTTTAAGTCTTTGAAGAAAGAAATTGAAGAGGATACCAGAAAATGGAAAGACCTCCCTTGCTCTTGGATTGGGAGAATCAACATAGTAAAAATGGCAATTCTACCAAAAGCAATCTATAGATTCAATGCAATCCCCATCAAAATCCCATCAAAATTCTTCACAGACCTTGAGAGAATGATAATCAAGTTTATATGGCAAAACAAAAAAACCAGGATAGCCAAAACAATCTTCTATAATAAAGGAACTTCTGGAGGTATAACCATCCCTGACTTCAAACTCTATTACAGAGCTACAGTATTGAAAACAGCTTGGTATTGGCATAACAACAGAGAAGTCGACCTATGGAATCGAATAGAAGACCCGGATATTAACCCACAAACCTATGAACACCTGATTTTCGACAAGGGAGCTAAAGGTATACAATGGAAGAAGGAAAGCATCTTTAACAAATGGTGCTAGCATAACTGGATGTCAACCTGTAGAAAAATGAAAGTAGATCCATATCTATCACCATGCACAAAATCAAGTCCAAATGGATTAAAGACCTCAATATTAATCTGACCACATTGAACCTGATAGAAGAGAAAGTGGGAAGTAGTCTACAAGACATGGGCACAGGAGACCACTTCCTAGGTAAAACCCCAGTAGCACAGACAATAAGAGAATCAATGAATAAATGGGACCTCCTGAAACTGAGAAGCTTCTGTAAAGCAAATGACACTGTCACTAAGACAAAAAGGCTACCTTCTGACTGGGAGAAGATCTTCACTAACCCCTCATCAGACAAAGGTCTGATCTCCAAAATATACAAAGAACTCAAGAAACTAGACACTAAAACTCTAATTAACCCAATTAAAAAATGAGGTACTGATCTGAACAGAGAATTCTCAACAGAAGAACTTCGAATGGCCAAAAGACACTTAAGGTCATGCTCAACCTCCTTAGTGATCAGGGAAATGCAAACCAAAACAACTATGAGATGCCATTTTACACCGGTCAGATTAGCTAAACTCAAAAACACCAATGATAGCCTATGCTGGAGAGTATGTGGAGTGAGGGGAACACTCATCCATTGTTGGTGGGAATGCAAACTTGTGCAGCCACTGTGGAAATCAGTGTGGCGGCTTCTCAGGAAACTGGGAGTCAACCTCCCTCAGGACCCAGCAATTCCACTCTTGGGAATATACCCAAGAGATGCCCTATCATACCACAAAAACATTTGTTCTACTATGTTCATAGCAGCACTATTTGTAATAGCCAGAACCTGGAAACAACCTAGGTACCCCTCAATTGAATTGTTATTGAATTCTAACTTTATTCCATGGTGATCCAACAAGACACAGGTGGTTACTAATATTTTTTTGTATCTGTGGAAGTTTGTTTTGTTACCGTGTGGTCAATTTTCGAGAAGGTTCCATGAGCTGCAGAGAAGGTATATTGTTTCCTATTTGGGTGGAATGTTCTATAGATATCTGTTAAGTCCATTTGATTCATTACCTCTAGTAATTCTCTTATTTCTCTGTTGAGTTTCTGTCTGATTGATCTGTCCATTGGTGAGAGAGGTGTGTTGAAGTCTCCTACTATTAGTGTGTTTGGTTTGATGACTGCCTTGAGTTCTAAAAGTCTTTCTTTTACATAAGTGGGTGCTTTTATATTAGGGACATAGATATTCAGGATTGAGACTTCCTCCTGATGAATTGTTCCTGTTATGAGTATGCAATGTCCATCTCCATCTCTTCTGATTGATTTTAGTTTGAAGTCAATTTTGTTGGAAATTAGAATGGCCACACCTGCTTGTTTCTTAGGTCCGTTTGCTTGGAAAACCTTTTCCCAACCCTTTACTCTGAGTAGATGTCTGTCTTTGTGGTTGAGGTGTGTTTCTTGTAAACAGCAGAATGTTGGATCCTGCTCTCATATCCAATCTCTTAGTCTTTGCCTTTTTATAGGTGAGTTGAGTCCATTAATATTAAGTGATATTAATGACCAGTGGTTGTTGAGTCCGGTTACTATTTTTTTAATTTTTTTTTGTTTAGTAGAGTTTGTGTGTTTCTCTTCTTTGAGTTGTGGTTGTGAAGTGTCGCTAGATGTCTGAGTTATTGTATGCAGTGTTGGCAATGTTGGATTCCTTGGGTTGTGATTTTCCTTCTATTACTTTCTGTAAGGCTGGGTTTGTGGCTACGAATTGTTTAAATTTACTTTTATCCTGAAATATTTTGTTTTCTCCATTGATAGTGAATGATAGCTTGGCTGGGTATAGTAGTCTGGGTTTGCATCCATGGTCTCTTAGTTTCTGCAGTACCTCTATCCAGGACCTTCTGGCTTTCATGGTTTCCATAGAGAAGTCCGGTGTAAGCCTGATAGGTTTACATTTATAAGTTACTTGACCTTTTTCCTTTGCAGCTCTTAATATTCTTTCTTTAATCTGTATGTTTTGTGTTTTGATTATTATATGGTGTGGGGATTTTTTTGATCCAGTCTATTCGGTGTTCTGTATGCTTCTTGAACCTTCATAGGAATATCGTTCTTTAGGTTGGGAAAGTTTTCTTCTATAATTTTGTTGAATATATTTTCTGGGCCTTTGATTTGCAATTCTTCCCCTTCTTCAATCCCTATTATTCTTAGATTTGGTTTTTTTATTGTGTTCCAGATTTCTTGAATGTTTTGTGATGAGAATTTATTGGATTTGCTGTTTTCTTTGATCAGTGCGTTTATTTTCTCTATGGTATCTTCAGCATCTGAGATTCGTTCTTCTATCTCTTGTATTCTATTGGTTATGCTTGATTCTGTAATATCCGTTCGTTTACCTAGGTTTTCCATATCCAGCCAGTTCTCAGTTTGTGTTTTCTTCATTGCCACCATTTCAGTTTTCAATTCTTGAACTGTTTCCTTTAACTGTTTGATTGTTTTTTCTTGGTTTCCCAGGGTATCATTCACGGATTCACTCATTTCTTTAAACTTTTTGTTACACTTCCCATCCATTTCTTTACTCATTTCTTCAAACTTTTTGTTATACTTCTCATCCAATTCTTTCATATTGGCACTTTTTCCCACTTCTTCTGGATTAAGGTGTTCAAATCCTTCTATTGTAGGGTCATTGAGATCTGGTGTTTTCTTGTTGTTTTTCAGATTGTTGGAGGATTTCTTGCCTTGGCATCTGCCCATCTCTTCCTTCAAATGCTCTCTATTGGATTTTCTGGTACCAAGCCAGGTTCCTTTGTTGGGCAGGGACTTCACTGACAGAAGGCCTACCTTTCCTCAGGCAGGTTATTGAAATATAGGCACTCCCTCCTTCCGGGTTGCACCTACAGCCCCGGCCCAGTGTGCAAGGCAGCTGAGCTGGGGAAATTTTACGGCCCCAGGGGGAAGGGAGAAATATAGGAAGGTGTACCTGGATGGAAGCTGAGATGGGAGGCGGGAGAGCTTAGCACGGTAGAGCCACCACTGCAGGGTGACCTGGGAGTCAAGGGGGTCGGGGAAAGTCTGAACTCTTCCTCGCTGGGCTTTTGCCACTGGCCAGAAGCAAACTCACCCCTCTGATGGATGTCTGCTAGGAGTCAGTGCCCCTTGTGGTCAGGAATGTCGCTGAGCTGACACAGGGCCCACCTGTCCTCAGGAAGGCTTTTAAAACACAGGAACTGCCTCCTGCTGGGATGTGCCTACAGTCCAGGCCCAGCATGCAAGGCAGCTGAGCTGGGGAAATTTTATGGCCCCAGGGGGACGGGAAAAATATAGGAAGGTGTACCTGGATGGAAGCTGGAATGGGAGGCGGGAGAGCTTAGCAGGGTGGAGCCACCACTGCAGGGTGACCTGGGAGTCAAGGGGGTCGGGGAAAGTCTGAACTCTTCCTCGCCGGGCTTCTGCCACGGGCCAGAAGCAAACTCACCTCTCCGATGGATGTCTGCTAGAAGTCAGTCTCTTTTTGCTTTTCAAGACAGAGTTTCTCTGTGTAGCCCTAGCTGTCCTACAACTGACTTTGTAGACCAGGCTGACTTCAAACTTGCCGAGAACCAACAGCCTCCTGAGTGCTGTGATTAAAGGTATGGCACACCACACACAACAACAGCATTTGAATCCTGATGCTGTCTCTACAAGGACTGGTTGACTTTAGATTCATGTCTCATTCTCAGTTGTTTCCTATTACTATGCTTTTGACTTTGGATTCAATGCCCTATTTAAGGGTCCGTTTTAAATTTTCCTCTTAATGTCATTGCATCTTCAAACCTCTCATCCATTATCCACACAAAATCCTGTCACAAAGACTCTATAATTCCTTTCCTTTTAAAAAATTCTTTTAAAATAATTAATTTACTTTTATTTCATGTGCATTCATGATTTGCCTGTGCATACATCTGTGTGAAGGTGTCATATCCCTGAACCTGGAGTCACAGACAGCTATGAGCTGCCCTGTGGGTGCTGGGAATTGAACCCAGATTCTCTGGAAGATCAGCCAGTGCTCTTAACTGATGAGCCATTTCCCCAGCCCTGTAATTAATTTTCATGATGGAGTTATTCATTCCATAATTACTAATATGTGATTTCTGTTTTCATTGTACTGAGAAATACTTGTGTAATTTCTCTAAAATTCATAATTACTGCAGAAAATGGATAATTTTCCACAAAATGAGCTATGACTTTCAGTGTTGTTTATCATCTGCACCCTGTATGTCTGATAGAGACAGATCTATATTTGTGGTGATTGTACTATGAGAGTTACATATCTTAAAGATATAAATAGTCTCAAGACCAGGGATAGTGGAACATGCCTTTAACCATAGCACGCAGGAGGCAAAGGCAGGCCAGTACGAGGCCAGTCTGATATACATAGTCTGGACAGCCAGAGATACTTGGGGAGACGCTGTCCTATATGTGTGTGTCCTATATGTGTGTGTGTGTGTGTGTGTGTGTGTGTGTGCTATATAAATGGTCTCACTCAGACCACTTAAATGCTCTTTCTCTCATGTGTGTTAGTTTTGTTGATTATTGTAAGACTTCTTGAAATATCTCATTATATGCTTTTCGTTTGTAATTTTTGATGTTTAATATTCTGTATAGAATTACATGTATTTCTGAACCTGTTAAAAGTTTTAAAATACCACACAACAGGGCTCTACTGGGAGGTTTATTGGAAGAAGAGAGAGAAGGGGCAGAAAAGAGGACAGAGAAAGGTTCAGAGATCAAAAGTAGCAAATGTGCACTATGGCCCCATGGCTCCATTACAGATGGTTGTGAGCCATTATGTGGTTGCCTGGATTTTAACTTGGGACCTTTGGAAGAGCAGACAATGCTCTTAACAACTGAGCCATCTCTCCAGCTCCTTTTTTTCTATTGCCAGAAGAGGGCACCAGATCTCATTACAGATGGTTGTGAGCCAGTATGTGGTTGCCAGTAATTGAACTCAGGACCTTTGGAAGAGCAGGCGATGCTCGTAACCACTGAGCCATCTCTCTAGCCCTTTTTCCACCTTTTTAACTAAACCAGGTTTCCTCGACGTGGTGTGTGGGGCACATCTGCATTCCCCTAACAGGTGGAGCCCAGGGGTCTCCATGGGCCTATTGGCCGTTAGTGTACCTCATAGAGGAGGTCTAGATAGATTGTTTCTCCGGATTTAAATTGGATTAACCCTTTGCTGGTGTTTGTAGTCCCTTGTATGTCTTGGATGTGAGTTTTCATCAGGCACATGAACGCGCCAGTATTTTCTTCTTCTAGCCATCTTGCCTTGCTCTCCTTGGTGGTGTCTGAAGCACGCTGCCCATGGTGATGGAGTCTGCTCAGCTGTTTAGGCTTTAATGTCCTAACACTAAGTTTTGCCTGATCCAGTCACAACGGCGTGTGCCCATGTCCTTTTCTTAGAATTTGCGCATCTCATTTCATACTTTTAGTGTTGCATTCTGAGTAAATTTTATTGGTGGTTTTTCATAGTCACCAGCACTTGTTTTTTTCACGTGTGGATACCAAATTGCCCCAGAATCATTTCTTGTTGGAAAAAAATTGTCCTGGAACTAGCTCTTTTTTTAAAAATTAATTTATAAAAGTTTCCACTTCCGCCCCTCCTCCCAATACCCTCCCATTCTCCCCACTCCCTCTCCTCCTCCCTCTCCAGCCCTAAGAGCAGTCAGTGTTTCCTGCCCTGTGGGAAGTTCAAGTTCCTCCCCCCTCCCTCCAGGTCTAGGAAGGTGAGCATCCAAACTGACTAGGATCCCAAAAATCCAGAACATGCAAAGGAAACAAGTCCCAGTGCCATTATCAATGGCTTCTCAGACAGTCCCCGTGCCAGCCACATTCAGAGAATCTGGCCACATTCAGAGAATCCGGTTTGATCACATGCTCGTTCAGTCCCAGTCCAGCTGGCCTTGGTGAACTCTCATTAGATTAGTCCCCTTGTATCAGTGGGTGAACGCACTCCTCACGGTCCTGCCTTTCTTGTTCATGTTCTCCCTCCTTCTGCTCCTCATTTAGACATTGGGGGACTCAGTCCAGTGCTCCAATGTTGGTCTCTGTCTCGATCTCCATTCATCATTGGGTGAAGGTTTCCTCTGATCCTGCCTTCCTTGCTCACATTCTCCCTTCTTCTGCTTCTCCTTTGGACCTAGGGAGTTAAGTCCAGTGTTCCAATGTGGGTCTCTGTCTCTGTCTCCATCCATCGCCAGATGAAGGTTCTATGGTGATATGCAAAATATTCATCAGTATGGTTATGGGCCAAGTCCAGTTCAGGCACCCTCTCCTCTGCTGTCTAGGGAACAATCTGGGGATCTCTCCTTGGACCTGGGAATCCCTCTAGAATCAAGTCTCTTGTAAACCCTAAAATGGCTCCCTTAGTTGAGATATATACTTCCCTGATCCCATATCCATCCTTCCTCCCTCCCCTCCATCCCAATTCCCCAAGCTTTCCCCAATCCTCCCCTACTCCCTTCTCTCTAACCCTCTCCCCTTCCACCCACTCCCGCCCCCGTGCACCCAATGTTTCCTGGCACTCTTGTCTACTTCCAATATCCAGGAGGAAAACTACATGATTTTCTTCAGGTTCATCTTCTTACTTAGCTTCTCTAGGATCATGAATAATAGGCGCAAAGACCTTTAATTATGGCTAGAATCCACTTATGAGTGAGTACATACCATATTCCTCTTTTTGGGTCTGGGTTACCTCACTCAGTAAAGCGTTTTCTATTTCCATCCATTTGCATGCAAAATTCAAGATGTCATTGTTTTTAACCGCTGAGTAAAACTCTAATGTATATATGTTCCACACCTTCTTTAACCATTCTTCTATAGAATGGAAATTGAACAATGCTCATATGAATCATCAATGGGTGAAGGAAGAAATTAAAGACTTCCCAAAATTCAATGAAAATGACCATACAACATACCCAAATTTATGGGACACAATGAAAGCAGTGTTAAGAGGCAAGTTCATAGCACTAAATGCCTACATAAGAAGCTGGAAAATCCCACACTAGTGAATTAACAGAACATTTGAAAACTTTAGAACAAAAAGAATCAAACTCACACAAGAGAACTAGACAGCAGGAAACAATCAAATTGAGAGCTGAAATCAACAAAATAGAAACAAAGAAAACAATACAAAGAATCAATGAGACAAGAGTTGGTTCTTCAAGAAAATCAACAAAATAGACAAACCTTTAACAAAACTAACCAAAAGGCAGAAAGAGAATATTCAAATTAACAAAATCAGAAATGACATAACAACAGATATGGAAGAAATACAGAGGATCATCAGGTCATATTTTGAAAACCTGTACTCCACAAAATTGGAAAACTTAAAGGAAATGGACAACTTTCTTGATAAATATCACTTCCCCAAATTAAATCAAGACCAGATAAGCAAATTAAACAGACCTATAACTGCTGAAGAAATAGAAATGTCATCAAAAGTCTCCCAACCAAAAAAAAAAAAAATCCCAGGATCACATGGTTTCAACTAAGAATTCTACAAGACTTTCAAAGAATAACTAAAACCAATACTCCTCAAATTATTCCACACAATAGAAACAGAGGGTACATTGCCAAACTCTTTTTATGAGGCTACGATCACCCTAATACCCAAACCACAGAAAGACATTACTAAGAAAGACAATTGCAGACCAATCTCATTCATGAACATTAATGCAAAAAATACTCAATAAAATACTGGCAAATTGAATCCAAGAACACATCAGAACCATCATCCACCAGGACCAAGTTGGCTTCATTATACAGATGCAGGAATGGTTCAACATACAAAAATCTGTCAACGTAATTCACCATATAAACAAGCTGAAAAATAAAAACCACATGATCATCTCATTAGATGCCAAAAAAGCATTTGACAAAATACAACATCCCTTCATGATAAAGGTCTTAGAGAGAGCAGAGATACAAGGAACATATCTAAACATAATTAAGGCAATATACAGCAAGCCAACAGCCAGCATCAAACTAAATGGAAAGAAACTCCCAGCTATTCCACTGAAATCAGAAACAAGATAAGGTTGTCCACTCTCTCCATACCTCTTCAATATAGTCCTTGAGATCCTAGCTAGAGCAATAAGACACCAAAGGGAGATCAAGGGAATACAAATTGGAAAAGAAGAAGTCAAACTCTCACTGTTTGATGATGATATGATAGTTTACATAAGTGATCCCAAAAATTCTACCAAGGAACTTCTACAACTCATAAACACTTCAGCAATGAAGCAGTATACAAGATTAACTCAAAAAAATCAGTAGCCCTGCTGTACACAGATGATAAAAGGGCTGGAGAAGAAATCAGAGAATCAACACCCTTCACAATAGCCACAAATAGCATAAAATATTTCTGAGTAACTCTAACCAAACAAGTGGAAGACTTGTATGACAAGAACTTTAAATATTTGAAGAAAGAAATTGAAGAAGACACCAGAAAGGGGAAAGATATTCCAACATCTTGGGTAGGCAGAATTAACATAGTAAAAATGGCAATCTTACCAAAATCAATCTACAGATTCAACATAATGCCCATCAAAATCCCAGCAAAATTCTTCAAAGACCTCAAAAGAATGGTACTCAACTTCACATGGAAAAGCAAAATAACCCAGGATAGCCAAAACAATCCTGTACAATAAAAGAACTTCTGGAGGCATCATAATCCCTGACTTAAAACTCTACTACAGAGCTACAGTACTGAAAACAGCCTGGTACTGGCATAAGAGCAGACAGGAGGACTAATGGAACTAAATAGAAGACCCAGATATCAATCCACACATCTTCGAACACCTGATCTTTTGATAAAGAAGCAAAAAATATCAAATGGAAAAAAGAAAGCATATTTAACAAGTGGTGCTGACATAACTGGATATCAACATGTAGAAGAATGAAAATAGACCCATATATATCACCATGCACAGAACTCAAGTCCAAATGGATCAAGGACCTCAACATAAAGCTAACCACAGTGAACCTTACAGAAGAGAAAGTGGGAAGTACACTTGAATGCATTGGCACAGGGAACCACTTCCTAAATATAACCCCAGCACCAAGACTCTGAGAGAAACAGTTAATAAATGGGACCTCCAGAAACTGAAAAGCTTCTGTAAAGCAAAGGACACGGCCAACAAGACAAAACAACAGCCTACAGAATGGGAAAAGATCTTCACTAACACCACATCAGACAGAGGTCTGATCTCCAAAATATACACAGAACTCAAGAAATTGGACTCTAAAAGATCACATAATCCAATAAAAAAAAATGGAGTACAGACCTAAACAAAGAACTCTCAACAGAAGAATCTAAAATGGCTGAAAGACACTTAAAGAAATGTTAAACATCCAACATCCTTAGTCATCAGAGAAATGCAAATCAAAACAACTCTGAGATTCCAATATCCAACATCCTTAGTCATCGGAGAAATGCAAATCAAAATAACTCTGAGATTCCATCTTACACCTGTAAGAATTGCCAAGATCAAAAACACTGATGACAACCTGTGCTGGAGAGGTTGTGGGGAAAAGGGAACACTTCTTCATTGCTGGTGGAAATGCAAGCTGGTACAACTCCTTTGGATGTCAGTGTGGTGATTTCTCAGAAAAGTAGGAAACAACTTTCCTCAAGACCCAGTAATACCACTTTTGGGTATATATACAAAGGATGCTCAATCGTGCCACAAGGACATGTGCGGAACTCTGTTCATAGCAGCATTGTTTGGCATAACCAGAACCTGGAAACAACCTAAATGCCCCTCAACCAAAGAATGGATAAGGAAAAGGTGGTACATTTACACAATGGAGTACTACACAGCAGAAAAAATAACTACAGCCTGAATTTTGGAGGAAAATGGATGGAACTAGAAAACATTATTTTGAGTGAGGTAACCCAGACACAGAAAGACAATTATCACATGTACTCACTCATAGGTGGTTTTTAAACATAAAGCAGAGAAAGCCAGCCTACAACCACAATCCCAGAGAACTTAGACAACAATGAGGACACTAAGAGAGACTTACATAGATCTAATCTACATGGGAAGTAGAAAGTAGAAAAAGACAAGATCGCCTGAGTAAACTGGGAGCATGGGGACTTTGTGGGAGGGTTGAAGAGGAGAGGGGTGAGGCAGGGAGGGGAGCAGAGATAATTGTAGAGTTCAAAAAATATTAATAAAAAAAGAAGGAGAAGATCTACACTGGAATGAAGTTATCGCTTCCACCCCATCAACTTGCTACAGAAGACAGCTGGCAATAAGCCACTCACTCCTGAAAAGAGTTCTCACCTGAGAAATCGACGTGATTTTGTCCTGGCATGCAGGACCCAAAACAAACTCCCATGTTTATGATCAATTAAATCTCAACAAAATGCTGTAAAATCATTCTTAAGAACAATATTTTTAGCTGTGGTGGTGCACGCCTTTAATCCCAGCACTCAGAGGTGGGCGGATCTCAATGAGTTCGAGGCTAGCCTGGTCTTTAAGAGCTAGTTCCAGCCCAGCTTGGCTGCCTTGTGCGCTGGGCCTGGGCTGTGGGTGCAACGCTGCAGGAGGCAGTTCCTGTGTTTTGATAGCCTGTCCAAGGAGAGGTGGGCCCTGTATCAGCTCAGTGACATTCCTGGCCAGCAAGGGGCAATGATCTTCTAGCAGACATCCATCGGACCCCTTGACTCCCTGGTCACCATGCAGTGGTGGCTCCACCCTGCGGAGCTCTCCTGCCTCCCATCCCAGCTTTCATCCAGGTACACCTTCCTCTCTTCCTCCATTCCCTCTGGGGCCATAAGATCTCCCCAGCTCAGCTGCCTTGTGCACTAGGCCTGGGCTGTGAGCATGCTGCAGGAGGGAGTGCTTGTGTTTCTATAGCCTGCCTGAGGAAAGGTAGGCCTTCTGTCAGTGAAATCCCTTCCCAACAAGAGAACCTGACCTGGTATCAGAAGATCCAATAGAGAGCATTTGAAGGAAGAGATGGGCAGACGCCAAGGCAAGAACTCCTCCAACAATCTGAAAAACAACATGAAAACACCAGATCCCAATGACCCTACAATAGAAGGACTTGAACACCTTAATCCAGAAGAAGTGGGAAAAAATGCCATTATGAAAGCAATAGAGTTCCTTAAACAGGATATGAATAACTCTCTTAAAGAATTGGATGAGGGCCTTATGGAGACCTGCCAGGAGGCAAGTCAAAAACCGGTCCCTAGATAAAATCCCACCCAGAGTATTATAATACTCCAGATGCCTCCAGATGGCACAAGTAGAAGATGCCACACTCACTTTCCAATGCTGCTCACCTCTTAATATCTCAAATCTCCTACCTCAACTAACATTAATTAATCTCCATCTCACTCCTGCATAGCGACCTTAGAGGATCTACTGCCCCACTCCTCACATATACAGGAGGGCAAACTGTCCCAGGCCACTTATACCTGGTACATAAATGGCAGCTCCTTTTTATGTGATGGGACCTATAGAGCACGCTATACCATAGTACCATATACTGGGGTAGTGGAGGCACAGGCACTCCCTGCCCATACCACTAATCAGCAGACTGAGTTAATAGACCTTACCCATGCCTTCCAGTTAGCAAATGGACAATCTTTAAATGTTTACACAGACTCCAAATATGTCTTTCATATCCTGTTCCCTGCAGCTATTTGGAGGGAGTGTGGGCTTCTTATGACAAAAGGAGAATCCATAACTAACTCAGGTTACATTATGGACCTGTTAAAAGCCTCCCATCTACCCCAAGCTATAGGAATTACTCACTGTTGGTCTCATTGAACTGACAGTTCCATTATTTCCAAGGGAAATAACCGGGCTTGATGTAGGTGTGTGTTTCTATGTGTTACTTTCATTGGTTAATAAAGAGACTGCTTGGCCTGATAGGTTAGAACATAGGTAGGTGGGGAAGACAGAACAGAATGCTGGGAGGAAGATGGCAGTGAGGCAGTCGCCATGACTCTCCTCTCCGAGACAGACCCAGGTTAGAATCTTCCCAGTAAGCCACGACTTCATGGTGATATACAGATTATTAGAAATGGGTTAATTAATATGTGAGAGTTAGCTAATAAGGGGCTGAAGATAATGGGCCAGGCAGTGTTTAAATGAATACAGTTTCCGTGTAATTATTTCAGGTAAAGCTAGCTGGGCAGGCGGTGGGAAGCAGCCTGCCGTTCACACTACATGGGCTGACAAAGCAGCTAGAACAGCAGCATTCCAGAGCCCAAATCTACCTCAGTCACCTCAGGGGGTTCAGACAGTACAGCCCGCATTCTCGCATATACCCCCTGACACCCAGCAAATTCTGTCCTACCTATATCAGCTCTTTCATCCTAATAGCAAAGCTCCATTTCATTTTGTTAAGGCTCACCTCCAACTTACCCCTGAGGACTTAAAGTTCTTAAAAGCTATCACTGCTTCATGTAAAATCTGTCACAAGTCAGATCCCAAGACCAAATATTGTAACTTTCTTTTTCCCACCCACCAGGCCAAGGGCTCCCTTCCAGGAACTGACTGGCAGCTGGATTTTACTCATATGCCCATGGTCAGAAGAGTTAAATATCTCCTGGTTTTGGTGGATACAATGTCTGGGTGGATTGAATCATTTCCCACCACTAATAAGAGGGCCCAGACAGTTTCTGATGGTCTTCTCTGAGAAATCACCCACTGGTTTGGAATCCCAACCTCTCTTCAATCAGATAATGGCCCAGAGTTTACTTCCCAGATTTCTCAAAAATTGTCTAAGGCTTTTAACATTCCCTGGCATTTCCATATCCCATACTACCCTCAGTCTTCGGGGAAAGTAGAACAAACTAACCGTTCTTTTAAAAATGTTCTTGTTAAAATGTCACAGGAGCTTGACTGTGTAAAACTTTGCCTCTGGCCCTTCTAAGGCTTAGAACTCTCCCCCAAAGCCCCCTTTTAATCTCACCCTTTGAACTCAAGTATAGGCAGCCAGTTTTAACCCCCAGCCTCTCACCTCTCCACTTCCTGCTCATCTGCTTACTCCACTGTTATCCCATTTATGCTCCCTATTATGGGATTTTATCAATTACTAATTACCTCAATCATGTGCTAATTTATGCCCACTGCTGATTAAAATAGGGGATCAGGTACTATTCTCTCCCCCAGACCAATGCCCCTCACCCCTTTTCCCTAAATTGCAGGGCCCCTTTAAAGTAATTCTTGTAACTCTCACAGCAGCCAAGCTTGAGGAACTTCCTCATTGGATTCACCTGTCCCATCTTAAACTTTTTACTCTCCCAGCTTAAGATACTCCCTTGTATATGGTGATTCAAACAGGGTCCTGTTCCCTTAAGTTCTAGAGGACACCAAGATCAGCCACTTTTTCTCCAATTCCAGAAAAATAAAAGTCTCATCATTACTCAACTCTCCTGTGCCAACAACTCCATATACTCTCCCTCTTCCTCTTTCTCCTATATGCTTTACCAACTTCTCTATATCTCTAATGTCATGCTTAAATTTCTAGTTAACCACTCAGCTATTATTACAGGGACCATGATTAAACATAGAGCCAGAGGTACAAAGACTGTCAAAAGCTCAGGTGGTAAGAAACAATAATGAGTTTGCAGTCCCAAATTTCAAAAAACTCACAAAACAGGCTTTTACATAACAGGTTTATCACTGACTGCAGCAATGTTTCCTGGGTGTTAAGATAATACCACGATGCTAAAGGAAAACAAGTGCCTTAAGATTTACTTCAGGTAAAGCATTAAATGGTCTAATAATTGTCCTTTTCAATAATTTCTCCCTTCTTCCCCCCACCATCTCCCATTCCAACAATATATCATTGTAATCATAAACTTTTAACATGTCTAAAATTTATTTTTTTGTTTTTAAAGATTTATTTATTAATTATGTATACAGCATTCTACTTGCATGTGTCCCTGCAGGCCAGAAGAGGGCACCAGATCTCATTACAGATGGGTGTGAACCATCATGTGGTTGCTGGGAATTGAACTCAGGACCTTTGAAAGAACAGTCAGTGCTCTTAACCTCTGAGCCATCTCTCCAGCCCTAAAATTTATTTCTTTTCAAACATTTTTTTCATAAGCTCCAGGGAGTCAATTGGACCTACCTAAACAGACCAGACTCACCCAGAATAAGTATCATTTAATACTTCTCTTACCATTCCTGGTCTTAGGAAGCCCTGGGAAATTCCTTCCTTCATCCTCCAAAAGAACCCCTCTCTATCTTCCATCTTGCGACTCTCCTCTCTCAATCACCGGGATCTAAATTTTTTCCTGACATAATTTTCTGCCTTTCCAGCATCTTGCGAGTTCCAAGCTGCCAGCTAGCCAGTTCCATAGAGCCTGGAAAAACAACAGTAATCAGCCATCCCAGGACGTGGTCAAGTATCTCAACTCCCCAATGCCCACAAAATCAGCAACAACGCCCACAAAGTAAGCGTGAAGCAGTCATGAGAGACCTTACAATGCCCCATTCCCATCCATTAAGACCCCCAAACCCCCAAATTTTTATAATAAACAAAAGGGTAGAATGTAATTATTCAGCCACACTAAGACTGCACTTCAAGGTTCTAGAGCAATGCATGTGCAGACGGAGATGTCTGAATGTTAAAGGGCCCCTGTGTGACCCACGTGCCTGCATACGTGGTTTCATCCATGTATGATTTAGCTAAGTCCTTGCACACATGTGTGAGCTCGTCATCTGCATCATCTGCTTATGACATAGTCACGCCAGCCCCCTGTGCACATGCGCTAGGCAGCTTTTACAAAGCTGGAAGCGCCATCTTTCTCTCTCACTCTGCACACCAATTTCTAGGCCTATATGCACCCCCTCTAATAAACTCCAAAGTGGGTTTATTGTGTGTTCTGTGTTTCCTTCTCACTTGCGTCCAGATAATTTCACTGACTAGAAAATGGTACCAGATCTCATTCAGATAGTTGTGAGCTACCATGTGGTTGCTGGGATTTGAACTCAGGACCTCTGGAAGAACAGCCATTGCTCTTAACCACTGAGCCATCTCTCCAGCCCCAAGGATAATTCTTAGTACATATTAGAGGCTCCACAAGTATTTGATGAGTTAGGAAGTGATGGTTAGTGAAGCTCTATGACAACCAAAACCTGAACTCTGCCTTCCTTAATTTAGAGCTGTTATGGGGCAGTGTTTACACAGTGATATGACACTCTCAAGTCCTCCTGCATGTGGATGGAATCGGACTGGGTGATTAACCCTCAGCAAAAGGAGTGGTATATATTACTCCTGTGACAAAGTGATTTTATATCCGTGGTGAAATTGTCCACCTGTATCTTTGTAGTGGGAGGTCACTACCAGAGGTGACCCACCAGATTCTCATTCAGATGAAATTCAAATAAGAATTAAGCTTCAGTTGCTTTAAGCTGTGGAGCTTTGGGGTTCTTTGTTAAAAAAGTTAGCTTGTCTTAAATGTTACTGAAATTACTTGGCACGAGTGAGAAGGAAGCACAAAACACACAACAAGCCCACTTAGGAGTTTATTAGAGGAGATGTGTACAGGCCTGGTGAAGTTGGTGTGCAGAGAGGGCTGAAGATGGCGTGTCCAGCTTTTAAAGGCTGCCTAGTGCATGCACACAGGGGGTTGACATAGCTACGTCATACACAGATGAGGGAGCTCATGCATGTGCGCAAGGGCTTACCTAGCTGCGTCATACGTAGGTGATGCAACTGTGCAGCATGTAGGTCACGCATGGCCTTTTAAGGTCCCCGGGGTGGCTAGGTATTTTGCCTGAGGGCTTGTCCACACATGCGTGGCCCTGGAACCGGGAAGTGCCAGCCTTGCTGTGTGGCTGGAATCATGACAGTTACTCCAGGAGCTCTGAGAGCCTCCTTCCTCTCCCACACCACCACAATCTACCTTGTCTTCTCTAATTCTCCAAACTGGAGTGATTTTCCCTAAGCAAAACCTGACTGTGATGCTGCTTTGCTTAAAGTTCTTCCTGATTCCTTAAGGCCTTAGATAACCCCTCAGATTTATTTTACTTATTATTATGTATACAGTGTTCTCTCTGCACGTATGCCTGCAGGCCAGAAGAGGGCACCAGATCTCAGTACAGATAGTTATGAGCCATCATATAGTGATGGGGAATTGAACTCACGACCTCTGGAAGAACAGGAGGTGCTCTTAACTGCTGAGCTATCCCTCCAGTCCAAAAGATTTTTCTAAGGAAGCTCTTTGGGTTAAATTTCCAATATTTTCCTGATGTGCACTCTGGTAAAAATTAACTCAAATCAAAACAAAACAAATGATTTTCTCTTTCATTTTTAACCAATTACACAACACAGTTCTCATCTCATGGTATTTTTTTTTTTTGACAGGGTCTCTATGTAGCTCTAGCTGTCCTGGAACTTTTAGGTAGAGCAGGCTGGCCTTGACCTCTCTGATATTCTTGATACTCTGATCTCTTGATACTCTGTTGGCTTCTCTCCTGAGTGCTGGGATTAAAAATGCGTGCTTTCATACCTAGTCTATTCTTTGTTTTTGCTGGTCCTTTCCCTCTTCCTTTAAAATTTTTTTTTGAGACAGGTTCTTTTTTTTTTTTAAAGTTTTTCTAAAACTTGTATCTTAATACTCAGATTAAGCAACATTTTTAGTGATAAAACAAAAATGATAATGGTAATGCTGATAATGTTTACAATTGACATTACATAAATCCCATCTAAATTAGTTACCCTCTCATTTAATTGTTCCATTTTCAAACTGTGCAGAGTATTATCATACAGAGACCCAAATCCCTTTGATAGAATGGTGTTTCCCATTTTTTATTGATATTTATTGAGCTCTACATTTTTTCCTGCTCCCTCCCTGTTTCTCCCCTCCCCTTCAACCCTCTCCCAAGGTTCCCATGCTCCCAATTTACTCAGGAGATCTTGCCTTTTTCTACTTCCCATGTAGATTAGATCCATGTATGTCTCTCTTAGAGTCCGCATTGTTGTCTAGGTTCTCTGGGATTGTGATTTGTAGGCTGGTTTTCTTTGTTTTATGTTTAAAAACCACTTTTGAGTGAGTATATATGATAATTGTCTTTCTGTGCCTGGGTTACCTCACTCAAAATGCTGTTTTCTAGTTCCATCCATTTTCCTCCAAAATTCAGGCTGTAGTTATTTTTTCTGCTGTGTAGTACTCCATTGTGTAAATGTGCCACCTTTTCCTTATCCATTCTTGGGTTGAGGGGCATTTAGGTTGTTTCCAGGTTCTGCCTATGACAAACAATGTTGAGACAGTTCTTGATATAGAGCCTTGGCTAGCCTGGAACTTGGTAAGTAGACCAGGATGGCCTTGAACTCACAGAGATCTGCTTGTTTGCTTTTGCCTTCTAAGTGATGGTGTTAATGGTATGTGCCACCATGCCAAGTCCATGACCCTTTTGTAGTTTATGATGTATCTGGCATCATTGTGCTATAAATGACCTGTGTGGCTCTCGGTCTAGTTTTTTTGACTAGGCTCAGTGTCCATTGAGTGACCAGGACCTGGTCCTAGCATGTGAGCATTGTAGGACCCAGCCCTGACAAGCTCAACAGAGGCCCGAGTCTCTGTACTTTACCCTGTGGTTCTGATAAAGACCACAAACTGAGACTACCCAGGCACCTCCCAGGAACCAACCATTCAAAGAAAATTCCTAACATTCCTAACCATTGTAGATATGATCACCTGCCAGCACACACCCATTACTTTTCACCAGGACACCCCTAGACAAATGTCAGCCAATCAGGGGTCCTGAACCTTAGAAATCCCTCACCCCCACTTTTATTACTATAAAAACCCAACCCTAGCTGAGCTTGGGGCTCTCTGATCATTCCAATATGTTGGGTGCACAGAGAGACCAACTTTGCAGACTTGTGTAAGAACCAAGGCTCTTTGCTTTTATGTACAGGACTCGGTCTCCTAGTTGGTTTTGGGGAGAACTCCTGATCTGGGCAAACAACCATG
Organism: Myodes glareolus; assembly: GCF_982192425.1. Taxonomy (NCBI): domain Eukaryota; kingdom Metazoa; phylum Chordata; class Mammalia; order Rodentia; family Cricetidae; genus Myodes; species Myodes glareolus. Next base: position 59,634,669 of record NC_142026.1, on the reverse strand, counting down.
ACCTATGGTCATTGCTCTGGCCAAAGGAAGGCTTCATTTCTAAATAACAACTGCTCATTTTCTCAGGATATTTCCTACATTGTTGCCAGTTGCTACTGAGATACCAGTTGCTTGGCTCGCTTTAGTACTAAATGGCTATTGCTGGGTCTCAAATCTGGGACAACAGCTGAGGTGCCCATGTAACATATCAGAGTGGACCTGGCTACCAGGTTCTTCCAATATCCCTCAGTCCACCATGGAGTCTGCTCTTGTATGTAAAAGCAAAGAGCCTTTGTAATGATCTGTCCTCCCTTTAAGAGAAAAGCCATGCCCACTCCCCCACATCCCCATCTACTGAGGCAAGCTTCCTTTCCTTTCCGGCTTTCCCTTCCTTTCCAACAGAAGAGGCAGCTTCTGTTTCTCCCTTCTCCCCACTTCTTCCTTTCCCCCGTTTCTCTCTCTCTCTCTCTCTCTGCTTCTGCTCTTCCCCCCTTCTTGCCTTCCCTTCCATAACCCACTAAATAAATATCCAACTTCACTCTGCATGATGTGCCTATCTGTCTCGGTCTCTCACCCACCATGTGCCTTCCTGCCTGGGACCCAGCTGCCTTCATGGCCTGCTGTGGTCTCAGGACCCACTTCCCGCTGTCTGCACTTCAGGGACTTGCGGTGTGGTCTCATGGCCGGTTGGCCGCTCCAGCCCCTTGGGGACCTTCAGCATTTTACTTAGTCCATTACAGCCTTTATTCAAGTTTAAGCTTGTACTCTCTGTCTCTCCGTCTCTCCGAAAGCAGAGAGTGTCTGGAATATTTGGGATGGGTTTTTTTTTTTAATCATAGTAGAGGTTGGAGTGAGGGGATTTCCAGGGTTTAGGACCCTGATTGGCTTACATTTGTCTAGGGATGTTGGCAAAAGGGGAATAGGTGAGTCCTGGGCTCAGGGATATCTGGTGATCTTATCTAATCTTGTCTAATGGTTGGAATATCAGGTACTTCCCTTTAGATGCCAGCCCTCCCTGGATGGTGTCAATTTATGGTTTTTCCTGGAACCCAGTGCTACCTGCCATGGCGGCTGTGTGGCCTGGGCCCCATGTGTGGCTAGGCTGCCCTAGGCCCTACACCTGTCATCGATATGACTGGCATACTCTTCCCCCTCCCCTAAAGTTCTCTAGCCCAGGGCTGGGCTGCCCTTCCCTAGATAATCCAGCCATTTTGGTTACCTGCCCCCTTTTGTCAACCCTTTACCCTTTATCCTCCTGGTCTCTTTGTCTGGCTCTTCCCCTTTCCCCTCCCCCTTCTCCTCACATGACCCGGCTCAGTCAGGACTCTCCTGGATGTCCCTGCCTCTGGCTGTGCTCTCCCTTTTATCTACAATAAACTTTCTCCTCCACCATGCCTAGAAGCAGGCATGTCCTTCCTGTTTGTATTTCTCTCATTCCTCTGGTGCCAAAATCCGGGCACCCGTCTTGTCTTTTCCTTTTTTAATTCTTTTTTTTTTTTTTCAGTTGTGAGTTACTTTGGTATGACTCTGACCTTCCAGAAACAGCTTATGGGAAGAAAGTTTTAGATCTTGATTTTGGTCGATCCAGTAGAAAGGTATGATGGGAGGAATGACTTTGTTTGTGGTGGTGGGGTTGTGTGGTAGAACTGTTCACATGCTGGCAAATCAAGGAGCAAAGATAGTATGCTAGTATAGGGACCAGCCATGACAAACTCAATAGAGGCTTGAGTTTCAGATTACCCTAAGGTAATACTTGGGTTCAGGAAGGACCACAAACTAAGACCACCCAGGCATCACCCAGGAATGGACCATCCAAGAAGATGTACCTAATATTCCAAAGTAAATTCCTAACATTTCAACCATTGTAGATATGATCACCTGATGTCTCTTAGCCCAGCACACATCCATCTCTTTCATCAGGACACCCCAGACAAATATTAGTTAATCAGGTGTCCTGAACCCTAGAAATCCCTATTCCAACCTCTGCTATGATCAAAAACTCTATCCAAATTGAGCTCAAAGCTCTCTGATTGTGCCACAATGCATTGGACACATGGTGAATCCTAGTTTGAACTTGAATAAAGACTCTTTGCTTTACATACGGGATTTGGTCTCCTTTTTGATTTTTGGGGGACTCTGCATTCTAGGCATAACAACTAGGGCCAAAATCCTATGCCTAATGGCTTCATATTCTTCAAAATAGCCCACCCAGGGAGGGCCAGCATCTAAAGGGAAGTACCTGACATTCCAACCATTAGATAAGATCACCAGATATCCCTGAGCCCAGGACTTACCTCTTCCCCTTTTGCCAAAATTCCTAGACAAATGTAAGCCAATGCAAGTCCTGAACCCTGGAAATCCTCTCACCCCAATTTCTACTACGATTAAAAAGAAACCCTATCCCAAATATTCCAGACACTCTCTGCTCTTGGAGAGACGGAGAGACAGAGAGTCCAAGCTTAAACTTGAATAAAGGCTGTAATGGATTAAGTAAAATGCTGCAGGTCCCCGAGTGGCTACAGCGGGCAGCGGGCCATGAGACCACACCTAGGTTCAATTTCCAGCATCCATGTGGTGGCTCAAAATCATCTATAATCCTAGTCCCAGGGGATCCAATGCCCTCTGCTGGCCTCCAAGGGCAGTGATGCAAGTAGAATACATGTATATATTCAGGTACACCTTAAATGAAAATAAATGAATAATCTAAAAAAAAAAAAACCAACCCCCCCCCCAAAAAAAACTCCATAAGATCAGAACAATCAAAACATGAGCAAATCCAGGGGAGGACTTGACATCACAGTAGGTCATGAGTGTCCCATCCCTTTAAGAGACAAGCCCAGCTGTGAATCTTCTTCCCATTTACAGCCTGCACTCTCTTTGCCCAGTCTCTCTTCGGAAAAGGTGGCCATGATTTCTTCTATCCCCATCCCTCCCCCTCTCTCCCCCTTACTTTTTACTGAATAAACTATATCCAACCTCACTCTGCATGGTGTGCCTATCCAGGTCTGTCTCTCACCCATCGCTTGCCGGCTGTCCCTTGTGGCCGGCTGCCTGCTGCACCCCCCAGGAACTGTACCACAGCTTTTATCTAAACCACTACAATGAGGCTCTATCTCAGGCTGCCTTGTACCATGAATACACTTGATTTGTAAGAAGGAAGAGCAAGAGAGGGGAGCTCCTTTTAAGCGACTTTAGCTATGGAGCACACATGTCCATGTTGGTTGAAACAGCCTTGAATGTTCTAGCAGCCTGTAGCCCTTTGGATAGTTCCCCAGGCATATCCTCTTTAGCTGTGCCAAGAAGACATCTTGAGACTCGAGTTGTATCTAGTGCCTTCTGTGGGCAGCATCTCACCCAGGAGCCCCTGCACCTTATCTTGCTCTTTAAATATCTATATGTTTCTATTGCATGTGTATGAAACTGTGTATTTGCCTGAATCTGCATCTGTGCACTATGTTTGCTTAAGTTTCTAGGACCTTCCAAAATAGTGCCACTAGCTGGAAGCCAAGCTCCCCTACTAGCAAGCTTTGTCCTCCCCCGCCACCATCACACACTTCTTTTGTGAGGTAAGGGCATTTTCCATGTAAATCCTAACATGTACGCGCACACACAAATAAATAAATAATAAATAAATAAATAAATATATAAATAGATAGATAGTTAAATCTAATTAAACATATAAATGCTTAGCCAAGTCATAGTGGCACACACCTTTAATCCCAGCACTAGGGAGGCAGAGGTAGGCAGATCTCTGTGAGTTTGAGTCAAGCCTGCTCTACATAGTGAGTTCCAAAACAGCCAGGGCTACATAGGGAGACCCTGTCTTGCAAACAAACAAAAACAAACAAACAAAATGTCAATGTGACTGTGAGCTTGTGGAACACTGTGTTTGGACCCTCACTGTGCCTACGCGGCGCGGTCCTCAGCAAGTCTTACCATATCCCATGTCTCAGTTTGTCAGCTGTAAAGTAGGTGTCAGGCAGAGGTGTCAGGGTGAGCAGATCTGTAGTAATTGCTTGTTATGATTTAGACAGAGAGTGCCCTGGCCTTCATCACTACCACAATTGGCAGGGTTTCGTTCTTGGTGGTGGTGGCTGAATAGTACTCTATAGTGCATAGCAATCACGTTTCCTTATGAGTTCATTGGCTGGTGGTCATGAAGATTATTTCAATTTCTTATTTATTGTACATGGTGCTGTACTGAACACAGGAGGGTAGAGGCACCTTCAGTGGATAGATTTGATTTTCTTTGGATATGTACCAGGAGTGGGATTGCTGAACCATGTCTTTTCTTGTGTATGCTCTTTACTGCATGACACAACCAGCCATAAAACAAAATACTTAATTCTTGTGAAACAGAATATGGAAATTCTGAGAGGTAGATGTCAAGGACTGGCAAGCAGAAGATTGCATGTCATGGCACATGTTATAGACTAACTTTTGTACAGATTTCCAATTCAGTTCTTTTGAATATTCAGTGGTTTATGAAACGTGGTTTGAGAAACCTCAAGACATATGACTACATAAAGGAGAGACTTCCTGGGGTCTGAAGTGACTTGCACTCAAAGACACTCCAGTCAGCAGAGGAGTGCTGACCTGCTGGGGCTTGTTTGTTTGTTATTTTGAAATATTTCATTTTATGGTGCTGGAGAGTATCACAGTGGTTAAAGCCACTTGCTGATTTTCCAGAGGATCCAGGTTTGGTTTTCAGTGAAGTTTCCAAGAATAAGAATATAAAAATGTAGATTTCAGAAATAGGAATGTAGAAATAAATATAACGATATTAGCCTAGGAAAATGAGAACAGACTGTCAGCAGCTTTCTCAGTAGCTTAAGGATTAACTATTAACAGTGGGTTACTCCGCTTTATAACCCACACCTCTATTCACAAGGCCAAAGCATCTCTCTGCAAGATGAGAGCTAGCCTACGGATACAAGCTGAGTCAACTTTTAGGAAATAGATATATGACTTCTGGGTTATACATTATCCCTGCTATGTGAAATCTCCTGGTCTACATATGAAATTTTTTCATACTCAGTATAATCTTCTCTCTTCACCTTATTCCTATCCCACGGAGTCCCTTCTTCTTCTCACATCTCTGACCTTATCTTTTTGCTTTGTGAGTGTCCTCCTGCTTTTAATAAGGGCTACTGTTTGAGGATGCATGGGGCAGTGGATTGGGCACAGGGGCAAAATACTGAAAGGCAGAGAGTGAGAGAGTGGGTGGAGGTGGTAATCTGGCCTGACAGTTACAGCCTCCTGACCCTGAAGCAGACTGCCTGGAGGAGGGAGTAGATGTTAATCATAGTTTTAAAATTCCTTAGGCGCTTTCAGGTTCACACCTGCTTTGTCCAGTGTTTGTGTCTCCAAAGGCAGGCATGAAAGCAATGCATAAAAGAATGCGAACAGTTGTGGCTGCAAGCCAAGACTGCTCCCTCTTCCATGTTCCATCACCCATAGCCTGTACAGGGGCAGTGCACAAGGTCCTTCTCTTCCTACAGTCCCGACAAGTGCCAGAGTGAAGGAAGAGTCCTATCTACCATTCCTCTGTGAAGCAGGAAGACAGCTTTGCTTCTGCTACCTGCTTGCTGGTGGCCTTGTACAAAGGCTTAGCTTCTCTTGCTAACAGAGTCTTTGTCTTTGGAATGGGATCCGGTTTACACTATGCCTTGGCAACCATCTAGGCAGCAGTGACTCACAGTGCCACAGTAAGGCCATTTTTGGTATGACTGTTATTAAAGATGTCAATATTGGGTCAGATATGGTAATTCATCCTTGAAATTCCAACACTCGGGAGGCAGAGGCTGGAGTATCACCACAGATTTGAAGTCAGCCTGCTCTACATAATGAGTTCTAGGAAAGTCAGAACTTCATAATGAGACCACATTTCAAACCCCAAGAAGGGGGTTTGGGCATCCATATTAGGCTGTGTGAATGGTGGATCATGCTTGTATGCCCAGCTGTTTGGGAGACTGAAGTATGAGGATTGCTTGAGTCAAGGGTACAGAGCGAGCCTTGGCAATGATGGAGCTGCAAGCAAAGTCTCCAAAGAAATTCCCCTTAACTCAGCTGCTAGCTAGACCTGATGCAAATCAAACACTTTTAGCTTCCTCCTAGGTCCGAGGGTTACCATGGTTACCACTGCTGCATTTTTCTACAATTATTAATCACAAACTTCTAGCCTAACTAGTTACACTTAAGACATGTAGTTAGTGCACGGAAACTTCTTAGAATATTGTACTGATTCTTAACTAGTCCTGCCCGCTCTGAGATGCAAGGCCCCTCCTTGCCAGATTCACCCGTGTTGTGTGATCCTGTGAAAAGCATGCTTGTTAACGATCTGTGTGGGTCTATAAACGGGAAACCATGTGTGATGGACAGAACAGACAATAATGAAGAGGAACCGGCAATAGAACAGAGAAAGAATAGTGAAGCGGAAGAGTGAATTAGAGAAAGCATAGGAAGAATAAATGAGCCACGATAAAAAGACTTATATGAGCAAATTTATTTTATTTACCCTCAGATATCTTAGCCAGTTTTCACCTGCTATAGTGCTCTTTCTGAACCCTGAGAGGTTTAGTGGGCTTAACTGTAATGATTTAGATAAAGTGGCACAGTTCCCCACGGGTAACGGGTCCCAGGCAGGAGCCGCAGCACACAACAGGCCACTGTCAGGGAGCTGAGGTCAAGGCAGTGGCCCTCAGCAGGTGAGAGATGGATAGACACCCCGTGCAGAGAAAGCGGGTATAGTTTATTTAGTGGGTTATGGAAGGGAAGGGGAAGGGTGGGGGAGAGAGAAACAGAGAGATAGAAGGAGAAAGACACAGAGAGAGAGGAGAACGAGAGGAGGGGGAGAGGAGAAGAGGCAGAAGCCACCTCTTCTGAAGAGAGAGGTAGAAAACCCACTCAAGCAGAAGAAGGGAGGAGTGAACAGGGCTTGTCTCTTAAAGGGACAGGACAGACCATTACTTTCCCATCTTTTTTTTTTATATATAATAAGAAGACAGGAAGTTAGGCACAACAGGCTAAAGGACGGCAGATTCTCAAGGCTGCTTCCTGCTTATTTGTGTCTTGGGGGGAACCTGAGAAAGCTGGGTGCTGGTCACATCCTGGGGTACCTGGTCTCTTTACTCTGGTGTTTGTGTTATGGAAATGTCTGGTGTCTCTTACACCTGTTTAAGTTATTGGCAGAACAGAGGACAAAGTTAAGTTCAGGAAGAAAAAAAAAATTTTAGGACCAGGGAATTGAGAGGGATATATCTGTATCTGACCTGTTTAAGGTGGATCCTTTAATTCGGCTCCCTGAACTCACAAGAATGTTTTGGGTTTGTGAAAATATAAGCTTTAAACAGCAGCATATTTATATTAGAAGGACTGTGATAGAAGTTTAACAGTAGGTCTGACAATAGTAGAGAACAGCTTAATATATTTTAAATCAGGGTTAGATTAAATATATAGTATTTTTGTAAGAGACTTAAAAGTACATATCAATTTAAAACATGAGACTTATTGCTTTGTAGTGTGGAATGAGATAGAATTGGCAGACAATTATAACATCTAACAGTAAACACACATGCATTTAAGTCACATGTATGCACACACACACACATATACACACAAACACATTAAACAGGAATTGGGTGACGTGGATGTTCTTGGTGGGCCCTACCAAAGGCATGCCACTGTACAAAACATGCATGTAACAGAGTCAGCACTGGGGGACCAGGCAGGAAATACCTCAGTAAAGATGGTGGGGCTTGGTCACCTGACCTGGCTCTCAGTTAAGATGGCGATGAGGTCAACTGGCCTCAGTTAAAATGGTGGTGATCACGTGTTGTATGGAGAAGATATGTTTTTTTGAGCTGTGGGCATTTTATATAATGACAAGAGAGACATAGAGGCTGTGTAGACCACATATTTAAAACAGAATTACACCCGTGTGACCACACCATTCACACATTCTTTTATACATGAAATAGAGAAGAAAATTACTCAGTACTGTGATCTGCCCTGTCACCGAGCTGCCACACTACAAGCCGCCTGGTCACAAGCCGCCACGCCACAAGCCGCCACGCCACAAGCCGCCACACCACAAGCCGCCACACCACAAGCCGCAGTGGGGAACAAAGACTAGACCTAAAATCAGTTGCCTCATGCATCCGACTAATCTTGTTGTTTTCTGCAGGACCAGCAGTAGTGGTGGCAGGGATAGAATAGAAGGAATGGGAGTGAGAGAAAAAGAACATCTTTAGATGGATGGGGAAGGGGCTGCCCTGAATAAGGAAAAGCGGAGTCAGCAGGACACTGGCAGAGCATTTACAGGTGGGTGGCTTATAGTTTGAGGGTTTATTTTCCATAGCTGAAAACATGGAAACCCGTGAAAACAGCAAACACCTCAAGGCCTGTAGAAGAATATCTCTCTATATGCAGGGTGTTAATGAAGCCTGGCTGGCTCGGATCTGGGCAACTCGGAAGTCAGAGGTTAGAGGCCACCCCAAGTGGTCTCTCACAGCAGGGACCACTTATGAGCGGTCCAAAAGAAAAACAAAAACAAACAAACAAAACATCTGAGGGACCCTGAGTCCCAAAGCAAAGGTACCACTCTGTGTATGCAGTGCTAGTGCGGGATAACCCCCCAGGTGGTCCTGTCACAATTTTAGCTATGGGAAACAACCAGAGATGAATGTCAGCAAAGGGCTCAACTGTAGTCGTGATGGCTGTGGTTGGGCCTTTACCTTGTTTCTAGGAACACCAGACTGTTGCCAGGAGCTCAACGGTCAAGACTTTGGGTTTGGAGAAATAGTTAGAAGGTGAAAACTCACCAGTTGAAGCAGCTGGTGTGTGTGTGGGTCAGTGGTCCGGCAGATGGAATGTGGTCCTGTTGTGGAGAAATCTGGTTCCGAGCCCAGGGTTCCACATGTCCTCAGTCAGCCCACCCATGGGAGGGAGGGAACGTGGAGAGAATCTGGCTGAACACCAATGTAATGGTTTAGATAAAACAGTACAGTTCCCCGAGGGCCAGTGGGACTACATGGTCTGTCCTGTTCCTTTAAGAGACAAGCAGATCTTCCATCTGAGTGGGCTTTCTCTCTCTCTCCATCTCTCTTTGGAAGAGGTGACTGCTGCCTCTTTTCCTCCCCCTCCTCTTCTTTCCCCCTCTCTCTCTGTTTCTCTCTCCCTTTCTCTCTGTTTCTCTCTGTTTCTCTCTCTCTCTCTCTCTCTCTCTCTCTCTCTCTCTCTCTCTCTCTCTCTCTCTCCCTCCCTTCCCCTTCCCTTCCATAACCCACTAAATAAACTATACCCACTTTCTCTGCATGGCATGTCTATCTGTCTCTCACCCACCGAGGGCCACCGCTAGGACCTCGGGTCACCCACAGTGGCCCACTATGATCTGTCATCCCTTGTGGTGCACTGCCACCCCTTGGGGACCTCTGCCACTTTATTTAAACCACTACATTAACCCCACCATAAACCTCAATATCTAGGTTGCCAAGCAAGTCTTTCAGTTGCTAAGTCAGGTAAAATTTATCCATCTCAGAACTCTGATGGTGTTTGATGAACTTGGCTAGTGGTAGCTTTGACAATTTGGCAGCTGCAACCAGGGCCTCAGCGGCCTTCTCAGATCTTTGTGTAAAATTAAGATCACAGACTTAAATCTCCTAGAGCTAATACTGAGTCCAGACACATCTACCTCATTACCAGATCAGCAAAGAGAGATAAGCTCACAAATTTCAGTGCAGCTCTTACTATTCCTTCATTTAAAGGAACTGACTTTGCAGTGACTACCCTCAGCAATCAACCACTTGTATCGCCTGAGTGTTAAGGTGACTCCCATGATGATGGGAAGGAACAGGTGCTTTGAGGGTCATGTATGTAAAGATAGAAAAGCTTAAGATATGAGCATCTAAGAACATTTTAGGGTCTAAGAAGGTGTTTAAAGGTGTTCAAATGCACATTATGAAGATGTGCAAGCACACGTTATGAAGGTGTGCAAACACACGTTATGAAGATGTGCAAATGCACATTATGAAGGTGTGCAAATGCAAATTATGAAGGTATGCAAATGCAAGTTATAAAGGTCTAAGGATGAAAAAGCTTAAGTGATGACAAAGGCAAGTAATTTGAGACCTTTAAAAGAATAAAACATGATCCAGATTTCTCTCATTATGCTACTGTTATACTAAGCTCCAAAAGTTCATAGTCTTAATATTAATTAATAAAATTCTGATAAGCCATTAATCTACCTCTGGCAGAGTACTGTCACTGTCATCATAGCCACAAGCTCAAGATTGTCTTTGGTTGTTTCCTAACTATAGACTTTAAGGCTGCTTTTCATTGTCCTAAAAATATCTGTCTGGATGGTGGTGGTGCACACCTTTAAACCCAGCAGTCAGGAAGCAGAGGCAGAGGCAGAGGCAGAGGCAGAGGCAGAGGCAGAGGCAGAGGCAGAGGCAGAGGCAGAGGCAGAGGCAGATGAAAACCAAAACCGAAAACAATCTGTCACAGTTTTTTTGGATAGAAGAAAGAGGGGTAATGCTTTCAACCAAAATCACTTCTGACATGAGTATACTGCCATTTCTACAATGTAAATTTCAGTAGAGATCATATAGAGTGGGGATGCGAATGTGTCTAAAGGTTATCTTTTCACACACTCAAAGAATTCTTGTAAGTTCCAGGAAGTCAATTTGGATTTACCTCAAACAGGTAGATGCACACCAGATAAATACTGCCAATCGACAGTCCAAGCCTCCCCACCTTTCCTTTGTCTTGTGAACCTCCCCTCCCACAATTACCAGGACCAAAGAAAAATTTTTTTCTTAAACTTAACCTTGTCCTCTGCTCTGCTAGTACCATACCAGGTCCAAGAGGCAACAAACAGTTCCACAGAGCCTGGTCAGAAGTGAGCCAACCAGATATCCCAGGACATGGCCAGCACCCCAGATTTCTCAGGTCTCAGATTTCGATGCCCACAGATCATCAGGAAGCAGTCTTGAGAATCCAGCTCCCCATCTCTGTCCCACATGTTATTCCCTTTAATTGCCCCTCATTTTTATAAGCAACAGATGAGAATGTTAGGATTCAGGCGTTGTGCTGGCCTGCCCCCTGTCATCTGGCAGGATGCACTCAGTCAGTAGCTTGGCCAGCCCAGGGTCCTATGGCTGCTATGCCACTACTGTTGTCTGTATGCAGGCACAAAAGACTCCTTTAAGAGACAAACTCTGCCTATTCCTGCTCTCTCTTTCCTGCTGCTCCTCTGAAAAGGCAGGTAGATTTTTGTGCCCCTTCTCTCTCTACCTCTCTCTGTCTCTCTCTTTCTCTTTGCCTGTCTCCCTGTCTTTCTTTCTCTTTGCCTCTTTCTTCTCTTCTGCCACTTCTGTCCCCAGAGACCAGGCTAGCCCCCTTTTCCATTCCTTCTCTCCAAATAAGGACCCTCTCTGTGAGTGCAGTCTACCTGGCGTGTCTGTCTCACCAGCTGTCTCTCACCTGCCGTGGGGCCCCTTGGCTACAATCTGCCAAGGTCCGTCTTGTGCTATATCATAACACATGTGAGAACATAACACCAAAGAAACCAAACCAAACCAAAACAAAACTTGACACTTTAGAATTGGCGATGTATTAGTACTTGTCTTGTTGCTATAACAAAAATTCTTGATCAGAGCCACTGAAGGAAGGAAGGAAGGAAAAAAGGAAGTAAGGAAGGAAGGAAGGTTGGTTTATCTTGGCTCACAGTTCACAGGTGCAGTCCACTATGAAGTCAGGGTAGGGATGGCAGCTGGAGCTTGAGGGCATGTGTCCTTCAAAGTCAGGAAGCAGAGGGTGCTGGATGCTGGTGCTCAGCTGGTCTCCCTCTCCCTCTTAAAAAAACAAGTTTTGTTCCATTTTCCAGTGTGTGTGTGTGTGTTGTACATGTATGTACATGCATGTTTGCACGTGTGTATGTCTGCCTTGTGTGGGCACGTGTGCATGCAACTGTGAGGTTGATGTCAGGAGTCATCCTCCATCATCTTCCCATCTTATTCACTGAGGCAAGTCTCTCAATCAAACCCAGAACTTGATGATATGACTGATATCTCTTTAATCTGCTTGCTCTGGGATCCTCTATCTTTGCTTTCTGAGACCAGATTGTAATCCAGTGCCCCCCACCTCCCCCCGGCATTTTATGTAGCTACTGGGGATTTGAATTGTGGTGTAAACACTTGCTAAAGGAAGTAGCTGATTTTCTGTGGCTGTGATAAAACACCACAACCAGTAGTGATGCAGAAAAAAGAGAGTTTATTCTGTCATGTTTCCAGAGGGAGACTTCATGGTGGAAGTGGAGAGTGACAGCAGGTGGCTGGAGCAGCTAAGCTGAGACCATATCTTCAATAACACGCAGAAAGCAGAGAGAACTGGAAGTATGGGGAAGCACACACACTCTCCAAGCCCACCCTAGAGATGTACTTCCTCCAGGAAGGCTCCACCTGCTAAAGGTTCCCTCACCTCTCCAAACAGGACCATCTGGAGACCAAGTGTTCAAATACGTGAGCCTGTGGGGCACATTTCTTACTCAGATCACCACACCTGACCAATGTCTTGCTGCTAGCCATCTCTCAAGCCTCAATTTTCCTCTTTTTAATTTGACATGGAACTTCAGCTCCTGAAATGCTGATGCCCATATTCAAGGTGGGTCCTTCTAAGTTAACCAACATAATCTGTGCAACCCCTCACAGGCACACCCAGAGTGTCCCACGCTACCGTCTCGCCAGCAAGAACCACACGGGACACTAGGATCCTTCTGCAGAGAAGCTTTAATGCATCTTGAGAGAGAGAGCATAAACTAACATGGCGGAGACCCAGGATGAGGTGAACCCAGCCCTTATAAAGGAGACAGTCCTTGCTTCGGATGTGTCACTCTTGGATTGGTCCGCTGTCCAAAATCCCAGATGATGCCTCGGGAGTAGGCGGGGACGCAGTAGTGGAAAGTTACCAAACACGTGTGCGTTACCTGGTTCACCTGGCGGTGGAACCGGATGCCAGCACCATCTTGTAATGGAGTATGTGGTTGCGGTCCTCTACATCTCCCCCTTTCTTTACTTCTTTGCAGAAAGGCAACTCCCTCAGAAGGCAAAGACAGAAGTCGCACTTCCCAAAGTGGAAACATTATAATGGGCTTGCATGGAATCTGCCCCTAGGTTCATGACACCTGGAACTTATCCGGCCTGCCCTCTGCCATTTTTCTGGGAAAGGGAATATGTGGCAGGAAACCCTTATGCAAGGCGACATATCTCTCAGAGAGGGCCATTCTCTGTGCGATGCTCTTCAGCTCGACAACCTTCAGGGCTAGCTAAGTCAAGCACTCCACCCTGTGTGATGGACCACTGTCCTAGGGGTGCAGGAGCTGGTTGGCATAAACCTTACTGCTTCAACATAGATAGCCACACATCAGTAGAGGTTCCCTGTTCCAGGGCAGCCAGCGCTTGTGCAAATAACCACTTTGTCCCTACGACTTTGGGATTTGAGTCAGCAGATCATCCAGAGGAGAAACACTATTCCACAGCATAGGGCTGCTCCAAACATTCCCACCCCCACCCATTCTTTGAAGTAGGAGATGAAGGACACGACCCAGGACTGGAATCCTTCGGCCAAGCTTATAAATCATCTCTAGGAAGGTAGGGGAGCCCCAGAGTCTTATTGGTTGTAAAAAACCGAGGAAACACTGCCACTCTATGGCTGACTGGTATCGGCTTCGGGAAGGCTGAGAGTATCCCCCATCGGTGCTCCATCACAACTGCTGTCATCCATCTGCAAAATGGCAGGAGGAACAGCAGCCAAATCCTCAGGCGAGTCCGTGTGTTGTGGGTCACTCTTCACTGTTCGGGTCAGTCTCTCTGGCACCCAGAATGGGCTTTCTTGATCCTGTGGGTACACACAAACAGCTCCCCTGGATCTCAATAGAATGGGATCTGGGCCTTTCCATTCATTAGAAAGCACATCTTTCCATTTAACCAAATCCTTGGGCCGCTGCGGATCCAAACAATGTCGTGTTGTAGCATTTTGGCCATTATCATCCAGATTTAAAAAATTTATAGTGAACAGAGCCATGACAATGGCCACTCTTGGCGTCGGGGACAACTCTTTCAATATTCCCCCTTTCTGTTTAAGTAGATAAGATTTGAGTGTGCGATGTGCTCGTTCTACGATACCTTGCCCCTGGGGGTTATAAGGCAGGCCTGTAATGTGGGTGACCTGCATCTGTACACAAAATTGTTTAAACTTTTGAGAAGTATAGGCAGGCCCATTATCCGTTTTTAAAGATGTGGGCTTGCCCCAAGCACTCCATGCCTCAAGGCAATGTTGAATGACATAAGAGGTTTTTGCTCCTGTAAGTGGTGTGGCATGAATAATGCCAGAGCATGTGTCAATTGACACATGCACATACTGAAGTTTTCCAAAGGCAGTGATATGAGTCATGTCCATCTGCCATATTTGCAAAGGCGTAATCCCTCTAGGGTTCACGCCAGTGTGTCTGATAGGAAGAAACTGGCAACAATTGTGACATTGGGTTACAATATTGCGAGCCTCTTTTCTGGTAAGTGAAAAACGTTTGCGCAGGGTTTCAGCTGTAACATGAAAATTATCATGAAAGGTTTTAGCGGTCTGCAATGGGGAGGCAAGAGCTACCGCAGCAAGCTGCGTAGCGCGATCAGCCAGGTCATTACCCAAGCCCATGGGGCCTGGGAGCCCTGAATGTGCTCTTATGTGTGTGATAAAAAATGTAGCTCTCCTATTTAGTAAACAGTCCTGTATCCTCTGGAAAAGAGCTGCCACTGTACTAGTAGGTTTTATAATTCCAGCGGCCTCTAATAATTTAACAGCGTTAACCACATAGGCAGAATCAGAAACAATATTAAGGGGACAATGAAATCTTTGAAAAACCTCTAAAACCACCATACATTCCACCACCTGGGGTGAGGTGGCAGAAAAGTTCTTTGTATATATTTTAGAACCCACAACATAGGCTCCCACACCATTTTTGGAGCCATCTGTATATACCGTCATCCCGTCTTTTAGCGTGGCAGAAGACGTAACTCAGGGAAACACAATGGGATGACATGCAGCAAACTGCAGCAGAGGGTGTTTGGGATAATGATTATCAATTTTTCTTGAAAAGGTGGTAACCAAAATGGCCCAATCGTCAGAGGCGGCGGCCAAAGTTTGTATCTGAAAGGAGGTATAGGGAACTATCATAACCGCTGGATGCTTACCAAAATGACTAACAGACATTTTAAGGCCTTTATTAAGGGCAATTTGAGCTATAGCGGCTGGATACCAATCAATACTTTTGTTAGGAGAAGCATGCGGATGGATCCACAGTAACGGTCCATCCTGCCATTACACAGCAGTGGGTAGCTTTCTTGTTTTAAACACACATAGAACAAATGATTGAGTTTCATCAATATGGCACAGCTGTGCCTCCTTAATGGACTCTTCCACTAGTAATAAGGCTGCTTCTGCTGCCGGTGTCAAGTCCCGAGGGGAGGTAATATGAGTATCCCCTTCCAAGATATCAAACAATGGCTTCAAATCAGCAGAGGGGATTTTTAAAAATGGTCGCAGCCAATTAATATGTCCTAACAACTTTTGGAAATCATTTAACGTTCGCAAATCGTCCCTATAAATTTTTATTTTTTGAGGTAGGATCTTTTCAGGAAGAATAACAGAACCTAAAAATTGGCCAGTATCTGCAATCTGGACCTTTTCAGCGGCTATTTGAAGACCCCATAGCTGTAAACTTTTAACAAGCAATGGGTAGGCTTCCTTTAGGACCTGTAAGTCCTCATGACACATAAGTACATCATCCATGTAATGAACCACAAGCAAACGTGGAAAACATTCACAAAGCGGTTTAAGAGCCTCCTGCACAAACATCTGACAGATTGTTGGACTATTTGCCATACCCTGAGGCAAAGTTTTCCATTGAAAGTGTTTATCAGGCTCTATATGATTAATTGAAGGAACAGTAAAAGCAAAGCGAGGCCTATCAGCAGGATGCAATGGAATAGAAAAAAAATCCTTAATATCTATTATTACCAGACTCCAACTTTTGGGCAAAGCTGAAAGCACTGGGAGTCCTTGCTGCACAGGCCCAAAGAGGTGCATTTGTTCATTAATGGCTCTCAAGTCATGCAGCAAGCGCCATCTTCCTGATTTCTTTCTAATGACAAAAATGGGTGTATTCCACGGAGAGGTGGATGGTTCTATGTGTCCTAGAACCAATTGCTCATTAACTAGCTGATTCACTGCTTCCAGTTTTTCAGAGGTAAGTGGCCACTGAGGAACCCATACTGGGGTCTCTGTTTTCCATGGTATGGGCCGTGCTACCCCAGTGGCACCTAGGAAAAACCCAGGCCCTGTTTGTTGATATTAGGTTTAGGATTTATTGGCTCCCGTATTCCTTGCTTGGAGCGACCCAAGCCGTTTCCTGGCCTATGACCCATTCTTATCATTATATCTTGGGGCTGAGATGAATATGCATTAGATAAGGTCAATCCCATACCCTGCATCATGTCTCTTCCCCATAAGTTGACTGGCAGGGGGAGGACATATGGTGTAAAATATCCTGACTGCCCTTCATCTGTTTCCCAGGTTAATCTGGCAGAGCTAATGGTGGGGTTTGCACTGTAGCCCAAGCCCTGTAGGGCATGAGACGACTCGGTAACGGTCCAGGACTGTGGCCACCAGCGCGATGAGATAATACTTTTGTCTGCGCCAGTGTCCAAAATGCCTTTGAAGCATTTACCATTGACCCAAAGGGGCAGTTTGGGTCGATCCTGAAGGCTAACAACCAAGTAGGCCGAATCCTGTCCTGTTGACCCCATTAATTTATTCTCCGGCCTCTGGTGGATGTCTGCCAGGTGAAGCAGTAATTGAGCTATCCTGTCTCCTTTACTGATGGAAAAAACTCCACTAGGGTAAGAGCATAGGGCTTGTATTTCAGCATTGTGCTGATTATCAACAAGGCCTGGGTGGACAATCAGTCCCTATAGGGTAAGCGAGCCATGCCCTAAAAGCAGGCCCACGCTTCCAGGGGTCAGGGGCTCAGGCAGCTGCATGGGGATGAGCTGTACCCCCATTTGGGGCATCAATAGGAAGTCGGTGGAGGCACACAAGTCCATTCTTGTTCTGCCTCCGAGGGTCCCTCGGTCGTTGCCCTGACGAACTTGTTCCCATATTTTTGGGGGCCCTGGGACTGAGGGCCCGTCATCCCATTTTTTGGATCATCAGTCTGTGGGTTTCCTAATGGTGGGAGGATTTTGCCATGGACATCCCTAACGGAGCGACAGAGCTCAGCCCTATGATAACCTTTGCCACAGCGTGAGCAAAGGCTGGGAGGTGCTCTCTCCTTTTCTGATGACTTACAATCCTTTTTTAAGTGTCCTGGCTTCCCACATTTAAAGCAAACTCTTTTGTCTGGTCCTTTAAAAGGGCATTTTTGTGACTGCATGATGGCTGCAGCCAAACCTGCATTCGTCAGGGGTCCTCCTAGTTCTCTACAGACCCTGAGCCAGTCCTGTAGCCCTTTATTTATCCTAGGGGCTATGGCGGCACGGCACTCTTGCATGGCTTGCTCAAAAATGAGCTGCTCAATGAATGGCGTGGCCATATCAGTATTGCCAAAAATGCGTTCTGCTGCCTCAGTCATTCTTGCCACGAAATCTGAAAAAGGCTCCTGAGTCCCTTGTATAATCTTGGTGAGCGGAGTGCTCCCTTCTCCCTTTTTTGACAAGGCTTTCCATGCTCTTATAGATGTATCGGCTACCTGGCGGAAGGCGCCATAAGGATAGTTAGTCTGGGCAGTGGCGAAGTGCCCTCGCCCGGTCAGGAGGTCAAAGGTCCATTGCTATTGTTCTGGAGTTAAGGCCTGAGCGTTAGCTCTGGCCTGTTCCTGGGCTGCCTCGTGCCACAGGGCTTTCTACTCCAAATATTGACCCATGCTGATGAGCGACGCTTTTGCAACTGTCTCCCAGTCCGCCGGAGTCATGGCAATCGAGGCCAATCTGTCGAACTGGGCTAAGGTAAAATTAGCAGTCACTCCATATTTTCTGACTGACTCTGCTAACTCTTTTATTTGCATCTTCTAACATGCACCCGCCCGTTTTCCCCTTTGTAAACGGGGAAGGCCAAGTGCAACTTTCTCTTGACCTTGTCAGGGATAAATGAAAAGGTCTTTGGCCCAAGGCGTTCCTCATAAGGAGGCGCCGAAGGGGCAGTTGGGGGAGGGCGCAGCTCATAAGGAGGCGGATGGGCCGTTTGGGATGACCTCATGGCCCTACCACTGGCTAGTTTTGCCTCCTCCTCTGTATCTAGTTCTTCTATCTCTTCTCCTGAGCCAGAACTTTCGTGTTCGCTTTCATGGTCACTTTCAATTTGCAGAGCTTTGAGCCCCTGCAGAGGATATAAACTACTGTTCTTTCCTTTTTTCTTACTGTTGGTATCAGAAAGCTTTTGACCTTGTAGGTCAATCTTCATCTTCTCCCCCATTTGTATTTTCTTAGAATCACCGGGGGGTCTTTTTTCCTTATTTGGGACTGTCCTTTTCTTATGCGCGCCTAACCTCTCACTGCACCCAGTTTCTGATATGCTATCCTGGACTTCCTCCGCTTTTGCAACAACCGCCTGGCAGGATTCATCTTTTAAGCAATTTCTGGCGAAAAATAAGAGAACTGCTAAAATAAGTACCAAGGCCTCTACGAAACCTTCCCAATGCGGAAACAAGTCAGGCCTAAAACCGAAAAATCCAGGAATAGTCATACCTCTCTGAGCATGCAGACCTGCAGTTCTGAATCCTCCCTGTATCCAAGGGGTCTCCGGCGGTGTGAGTGGTGGTCAGGGTCTCCCGGCATCCCGGGCTTCAGCACCAGATGTCCCACGCTACCGTCTCGCCAGCAAGAACCACGCGGGACACTAGGATCCTTCTGCAGAGAAGCTTTAATGCATCTTGAGAGAGAGAGCATAAGCTAACATGGCGGAGACCCAGGACGAGGTGAACACAGCCCTTATAAAGGAAACAGTCCTCGCTTCGGATGTGTCACTCTTGGATTGGTCCGCTGCCCAAAATCCCAGATGATGCCTCGGGAGTAGGCGGGGACGCAGTAGTGGAAAGTTACCAAACACATGTGCATTACCTAGTTCACCTGGCGGTGAACCGGATGCCAGCACCATCTTGTAATGGAGTATGTGGTTGCGGTCCTCTACACCAGAGGCATGTCTCCTATGTGATTCTAGATTCTGCCAAGTTGACAGTCAAGATCACAGTTTTAAAATTAAAATGGTGGTGCACACCTGTAATCTCTACATTCAGGATGCTGAGGCAGGAGAATGTCCTGGGTTAAGCAGTGAGTTCGAGGTTAGCCTGGGCTACAGAGTGACACCTTGTCTTGGAAACACCAAATACCATAACATGAAGCAATCCTTTGGGAGCTTGCAAGGCTCCATCTGCAACGGAGGTGCCTCCTGCAGCTTCCATCTTGCCAGGTGCAACAATGGGTCTTGCTGGCATCTCCACAAATGAGGACACTCTGGAGTTTAGCATGTTCTCCAGCCACACCTGGAAAGAGCATAGCACTTGCCAATCAGCCTTCTGGAGTTTGTGGTGTGTGTGCATGCACATGTATGTGCATATGGTATGTGTGTGGGTGTGTGCATGTGTATATGTGTGTATGTGTATGTGTGTGTGTGTGCGTGCACATATGTGCCCATATGCATGCTTGAGAAAGCCAGAGAACCACCTTGGCATTGCTTCCTAGGAGCTACCCACTTTGCTTTTGAGACAGGGCCTCTCCCTGGCACTTGAGACTAATTACGCTAACCTGGCTGGGTAGTAAGTCCAAAGGATCTGCCCATCTCTGTCCTCCCTGTGCCAAAATCACAAGTGGGCCCCACCACACTTGGTTGGTTGCATGAGTGCTGGGGATCAAACTCAGGTCTCCATGTATATATACCAAGCACGTTGCTGACTGAGCTAGGTCCTCAGCCTCCCTGTCAATATTTTAATCTTGGGCCCTCTGTTCTCCATAATCATGAGACAGTGATTTCAGTTGTTGAAGGTACTCAGTTTGTGATCCTTTGTTCCTGAAGCCTGACTGACAACCACAAACACCACAGGGCAGGTTGTGGTGACACATGGCTTTAGTTTCAGTATTCAGGAGCCTAAGATAGGACAACTGAGTTCAGAGCCAGCTTTAGCTACATAATGAAGGCCTATCATAAAAAGTCATCATTGTTATATTTATTTTTATTTATGTACATGTGTGCTTATGCATACCACATGCATGCAGTACTCATAGAGGCCAGAAGAGGGCATCAGATCCCCTGAAACCAGAGTTGAAGGTTGTTTGAGTGAGCTGATGTTGATATTAGGGACCAATCCTGGTTCCTTTGCATGAATAATAATACAAAGTGTACTAACCACTGAACTATCTATACAGCACCTATTAATTTTTTATTGTTGTTCTTTCATTGTTGGCTTTTTTAAAAATTTTATTTAACTTGATTTTATGCGCATTGGTATAATGATGTCAGATTCTCTTGAACTGGAGCTACAGACTGTTGTGAGCTGCCATGTGGGTGCTGGGAATTGAACCCGGGTCCTCTGGAGGAGCAGTCAGTGTTCTTAACCACTGAGCCATCTCACCAGCCCCCCCCACTGTTGGCTTTTGGGACAAGATCTTGCTTTGTAGCCTTGGCTTGCTTGGAACTTGTTATGTAGATCAGTTTGGCCTTGAACTCATATAGATCATATAGGCATGCCTCTATCTATGCCTCAAAAAAGCTTTAGCACTTAAAACATGAGCACTGCCTCTGCATCACCCTGCCTCTCTCCTGCTCCAATTCCTCCCATCTCCCCACTCCATCTTGAAATTATTACCTCGTCTTTAATTATTGTTACGCAATCAATCCGCTTTTAAAATTATTTGTGTGTGTGTGTGTGTGTGTGTGTGTGTGTATGTGTGTGCATGTATGCTTGCTCACATGAATGCAGGTATGAAGGCGTAATTCATAAACAATCCCACACCAGTTTGGAATTATGATTAATAGAATGGTTATTTATTCAAAGGGGAAAAAACTTACAGATTACCGTCCCAGACAACAGCCCCTCTGCGTGATCAGGAAAGGAGTCTAGGAGCCAGAAGCAGAGCCGGAATCCAGAGAAAGAATGGAGGACAGTCACTGCTTTTTTAAAGAGAGAGAGACCATGCCCCAATGGGCTGGTATCTCAGCGGCTATTGGCTGAAGGAGCAGAAGGAGTTCCCGCAGCATCTCCCCCTTTTATTTAAGTAAGAGAGTTCTAAGCCTACTATGAAATTATATACAATAAGTACAAACCTTCGAAATTATATACAATAAGCACAAATATCCTATTCTAACTAGCTTAAGTCTTGTATAATAAATAACTTGGCCAAGTCATGAGAGGAAAGTAACTACATTTATATAATCTTCAACCCCATCGAAGATCTAAGAAGGGAAATAATGTTACCTGAGTAATTAGAAAGTGCAATCAAACAACTTCCAGAACATGTAACAAATCACAGAGACAACTGGCTACCTGGGCAAACACCCAAAGTCACGTTTGCAGCGTTGGAGCAACCAACTTTGGCTAAGACCTAACATAACTGACTGACTTGCCATTTTCAAAGGCAAGATACTTTTCAAAACTATCTTATCCTGTCTTGGCAGCATATGACAGTCCTGTTTTATCCATTTACAGATACTCTGTAACTCTGTCAGTAGTTGAGGTATGGGCATTTCTTTACCCAAAGGTCAGTTTTGCCAAGAAGAAAGGCTCCAGGTGGAGTGTCTTTGGTGTTCAACATTCTCTCAGGAATAGATTGGTGTTGCCAGGAGCGATTTTGTCTCACTACCACAGAACTCTGAGTTAGATTAAAGGCCATTTTCTACAGCTCTTTGAAAATGTTGAAGATTATCTATCTATACTGAATATAATCTCTATGTATCTAAAGAACCTGATTAGTCTAATTATAAATGACAAACTTAGGTGACTATTGATCTATATAATTCTCAATACCTATCTAACTTAAAGATTAAGACAATAAACAACTGTGCAATAAATGAAGAAAATATGACCTCCAAATGTAACAATGTACAAGTATACATTGTAATATGGTAAATATAAATATATATCAATACATAAACAATATATAAGTATCTTAATCAGAGGTAGAAATGTACAATGCAATATGGTAAATATACATATATCAATACTATATATATCACTACATAAAAATGTTTTAAACAGAGGTAGAAGCATGCATGCATACAATAGCCAATATAATTTAACTTTGTATCAATATACAAGAATTGATACCAATATATTTGTCTAAAAACAATAACTCACAAGTACAAATCTATTATCCCATCATCCAATTATCCTTCTTTTTTTTTAAAAGATTCCTGCACTTATAAAATTCCTCCCCCAGCCCTCAACCTTATACTAATTATAACCAACCCCTAAATGATGTCCCTAAACCCAAGGACAAACTTTACTGGGAGAGGGGACATCGTTCTCTAGAATTACTTCCATCTGTCATGGGGGCGACGTTCTTTCTGGGGGATCCTGTGAAAGTAAAATGATGGTTAAATTTCAAGATCAATGTCTTTTAAAATTGCAAATAGTCTATGAGTGTTTTGTGGTGGTCTGGCCAGAATGTTGTACAAGATGTGCACCATTTCAGCTAACCAAGTTGGAACCATCTTGTGCAGCTGGTACCCAAAACAGGTCTTGTAGTAGCGCTATCAGTATCATGACATCATATCAACCAGGTGGAGTTGTTGTTATGGGGCCCCATCTTCTTCCTGGAAACTTCAAGTGTCACTGCAGGAAAAACTCATTGCTCATTGTGGAAAACTTAAACATTAATCATATAGACATATACAGACATACATATATTCAATGAAAGGCATGATAAATATATTTAATGAAAGGTATGATAGATATGAAGAAAAGCAAAGATGTTTTCTAAACTCATATTTCTTTCTGTCCCATATCATGGCTCTTGACATGAAACTCCAGAAACTCTGGGTTTTTCTCTTAACAACAGGCTTGGAATTAGAGAGGGACTGAGCCAGAGTCCAACTCCAAAACCAGCTCTATAAATTTAGAAATATGATTTAGTATATTGTACTTACAGAACCTATTCAGTTTTCTTGATAGTCCCCATTAGGTAGTAATTTTTCCATCTGTCAGTATTCAAACATCCAGGGTCCCTGAATTTTTCAAAGATGAGTGTTTTCCTGTGGAGATAAGAGCAGAACCCTGTCCCCATTCTATATGTTTTTCTTACCACCTGTATGAATATTATCATTGTGCATGAGCTGTCATTTCTCCTTTCCAAGAGGTTTCTCCTCTTCAAATCAAACCTTTATTAATTTTGATGGTATCCACAATTTTTCTTCTCCTGTGGAAACAAGAGCAAAACCCATTCCCCAACGTAGCACATCTCCTGGCTTCCACTGAGAGATCAGTATATCTTTGAAATAAACAGGTTGATTTAATTCAGAAGTTTTTTCCATTATCCAATGCCTCTCTGCTGCTTTTGTTCCTTTCTCATTAGCATTAAGAAAATTCAAGTTTAATAAAGCATTATGCAATCTATTTCTGGGGGTATCTTTCGTCCCTTTCTGTTTGTTCAACATATCCTTTATAGTACGATTTGATCTTTCTATAACTGCCTGGCCTGTAGGATTATTTGGTATATCTGTAATGTGTTTTATATTATAATAAGCAAAAAAGTGTTTCATTTTCTTAGGTACATATGATGGACCATTGTCTGTCTTTATTTGTGCAGGTATGCCCACGATGGCCATAACTTCCAATAAATGTGTGATTACCGAATCAGCCTTTTCTGAGCTCAGGGCAGTTGCCCATTGAAAACCTGAATGCGTGTCTATGGTGTGGTGTACATATTTTAATTTACCAAATTCCATAAAATGGAACACATCCATCTGCCAGATTTCATTCCTTTGAGTACCCTTTGGGTTACTCCCTGCAGGCAACAGTGTTTGATTATAGAAAGAACAAGTAGGACATCTCTTTATAATGTCCTTAGCTTGTTGCCATGTAATGGAAAACTCTTTCTTTAAGCCTTTACTATTGACGTGATGTTTTTATGAAATTCTGAGGCCTGAAGAACTCTTCCAATCAATAATTGGTCAATTTCAGCGTTACCTTGTGCTAGAGGGCCAGGTAGACTGGTATGGGACCGGATGTGTGCTATGTACTTTGGACAAAGCCTATACCTTATTACGTCCTGTACCTGGATAAACAATGAAGTCAACTCTGTCATCTGGTATGAATTCAGCGGTTTCAATATGCAAGATAACTCTTTCTGCATATTGTGAATCTGTAACTATATTAAGAGGTTCTTTAAAATCCCTTAGCACCATAAGAATGGCATATAATTCTGCCTTCTGGACAGAATTATAAGGGTTTTGTTCCACCTTACTCAATTCTTCCGATTTATAACCTGCTTTCCCTGATTTATTTGCATCTGTATAAAATGTCCGGGCTCCAGTTATTGGAGCATCACGTATAATTCTAGGAAGAATCCAAGAAGTTCTCTTTATGAGGTTAAGTCTATAACTTTTGGAATAGTTGCTGCTAATTTCTCCCAAAAAATTAGCATAAGCTCTTTGCCATGGTTCATTATCTTTCCATAACTTTCTTATTTCCTCAGTAGTAAAAGGCACTATAATTTCTGCTGGGTCTATACCTGCTAGTTGATGAAGTCTCAGTTTACCCTTTATAATTAATTCAGAGACCTTTTCCACATAAGTTTTTAATTTTTTACTTGGTTTATGAGGTATAAATATCCACTCTAAAATAATATCTTCCCTCTGCATTAAAATCCCTGTAGGAGAAATTCTGGAAGGCAGTATGACTAGGATGGAACTAAGATTCGGGTTCTCCCTATCCACATGTGCCTCCTGTAATTTTTCCTCAAACATTGTCAGTTCCTTTTCTACTTCAACTGTCAATTTTCTGGGACTATTCAAATCTTTATCACCATCGAAGATTTTGTTTAAATGAACTATTAGATCAGGTGTTATCCCAACAGCTGGTCGTAGACTGGAAATGTCACCTAACAATCTTTGGAAGTCATTAAGAGTCCGTAACCAGTCTCTCCTAATTTGCGCCTTTTGTGTTCGAATTTTCTCTAACCCTATTCTGTAACCTAGGTAATTAATAGAATCTCCTCTTTGAATCTTTTCAGGGGCAATTTGCAATCCCCACCTAGGCAAGACTTTCTTTACTTCTTCAAACATACTTTCCAAAATATCTTTATTTGAATCAGATAATAAAATGTCATCCATGTAATGATAAATTATGAACTTGGGAAATTGCTTACGAATTATTTCCAGTGGCTTATTAACAAAATATTGACACAATGTGGGACTATTGAGCATCCCCTGTGGGAGGACAGTCCATTGATATCTCCTAGTAGGCTGAGAATTATTATAAGTAGGCACTGTGAAGGCAAATTTTTCTCTATCCTTTTCTTGCAAAGGTATAGTGAAAAAACAATCTTTCAAATCAATAACTATAAGAGGCCATCCTCTTGGTAATAGAGAAGGCAAAGGAATTCCAGATTGTAGTGGACCCATAGGTTGAATTACCTTGTTGACATCTCTTAGATCTGTCACCATTCTCCATTTACCAGATTTCTTTTTTACAACAAACACAGGAGAATTTAAGGGCTGGTTGATTCTTCAATATGGTTAGCATCGAGTTGCTCTTGTACCAGCTGTTCCAAAGCCTGTAATTTATCTTCAGCTAGAGGCCACTGCCTGATCCATATTGGCTTCTCAGTTAGCCATTTTAAAGGTAGGGCTGTTGGTACCTCTAAAGGTTTGCTATTGACTGTATGTTCTTGTACAACCTGAATGGCTGGTGACCTTTTTCCATAATACCTCATATATCCTTCCCAGAATTGTGAGTTCCTGGAACTACAGGAATGTTAATCTGGGTATTCCATTGCTGTAGCAGGTCACGGCCCCATAAATGTATTGCAATATTTGCTATATATGGCCTTAGTCTTCCTATTTGCCCTTCAGGCCCTATGCATTCCACCCCTCTTGTGCTTTGTTTTACACGAGATAGGGTTCCAATTCCCAGGAACTGAACATCTACCTCTTCAAGAGGCCAATTCGGATGCCAAGATTCTGGAGTAATTATACTTACATCCGCACCTGTGCCTAATAAGCCTTCAATAAAAATGCCATTTATACAGACTCTTAGCTTTGGTCTTTGATCGTTAATAGAAGTCTGCCAAAATATACGTTTACTCTGTCCTACTGGATTTTTGACTCATCCTCCACATGTAACCTATCATTTAGACCAGTGTTACTTTTTACAGCAGACATTGAAGTTTCTAATTTTCTTGGTGAGACATGTTCTCCACTGTAACTGGGAATGACTGGGCCACTTTTGGCTTGGGGGCTTGCGAGAGGCCCCTCAAGGAGTTTCCTGATGGTATCGGGTTGCCTTGTCTGTCTGTTGTTGACCTGATTCGTTGGACCAATGTCGGCCTTTACCGCATCTCCTACATATACCTGAAGGCTGAGGTCTCCTACTTTTGTCATTCCCAGAGGAGATATTATTCCTAGAATTTCTTTGCCTGCAATCCCTTTTCAAATGTCCTAATTTACCAGAATTAAAACACCTGGTAGTTTGATGTCTCCTCAAGAAGTATTTGTCTAGCTTCTGGGTCTGTTACCCCTATGTCTAGAGCCTTAATTAATCTTTGCACAAAGTCAGTGAAGGGTTCTCTCTGTCCCTGCCTAACCCTGGTATATGATTCGACCCTTTTTGCTGGATCTTGTATTCTATTCAAAGCATTCAAGGCTGCTTTGTGACATAAGGACAGCACTTCTTCGTCATAAAGAGCTTGGACCTGTGGATCAGCATATGCTCCTACACCAAGAATTTGATCTTGGGAAACCTCCATACCTTTTGCTCTTCCTTGCTGTTCCATATGTTTGGATTATTCTCTGGAATAAATTCCAAACATCAAGGAAGGTCCATCATCTAAAACTGCAGACACTAGCTGAGAGAAATTATGGGGGGTAGCTCTGACATTAGAAGCCCAAGTCCTTATCATTTCCTTAAGAAATGCAGAGTGCAAGCCATAATTAACGACAGCTTGCTTAATTTCTTTTAAATCATTCATTGCTATTGGTGTTCATCTAGCTTCTTTAACTCCCTTTGAGCCTTTAGAAGTTGACCCTTTGTCAGAATAAATTACAGGGTATGTTGTTAGAACCCTGGGTAAGCCAGTTCTAACAGCTGGTGGTGGTATTGTATCCTGTCCTTGTGCCTTCTTACTCTGTTCACCGGCTCCAATAATTTCTTCAATCATTTCAAATCTTTTTATCATTGTCTCTCTTAAATCCTGAATCTCCTGACCTACATGTGTTTCTAGGGATTTCACTAAGGTATCAGTTTTTTGGTTCCCATTTTGGAGGTACAGTCTATCTGTTACCTTATCAAAACTTTGTGATAACATCTGAATGTCAAATTCAACAGCCTGAACCCTTTCAGGTAACTTCCTAATACCGTTGGATATGGAGTCAATTTTGTCTATCATAGTATCCACTTGTTCAGATAACCCCCGATTTTCAATAATTTTAATTCTTTCAACTAGTTGTTCATTATTAGTCCACAAAACTTGTATCTTCCTTAATGATAGAATATGGAAAAGAAAACTGAAACCTAGTAACAAGTAAATTAATGTATCCCCATAGTCATATAAACCGTGCATGACATAATCCATTGTATTAGTAAAGAAAACAGTAAAATTTGCGTTGGAAACAAAAACTGCCATATTACCTATTATCTAGTTGGCGGCAGTGTTGCCAAGTCGCGACTAGAACCACTGCAAAGGTGACTGAAACGGGGTCCTGTTTCAGTGTCCACCTTAGTATTTGTTAAAAACTAGGAAATATAAGTTGCTCAACAAAGAAAATGTAATTAAATCAATTCCATACATGGAATCAGAAGCCCAGAATCCAGGGGTAGAGAAGAGCAACCCGAAAGCTGTGTATGTCTCCATGTGACCAAGTTGTCCTGAGGGGTTGCAGCTTTTGGCATCTACTTGCATTCTGATTCATGCCACTCAAGCATCGCACTTGCAAGGGAGATTTAAAAGCAACTCAAAAAAGTGCAAACCAGGTGGGCAGAGACTGTCCCAAGCCAGTCGAGCTTGGGAGGCGTGGAGTTTAAATCCATGTGGGGGTTTGAAGTCAATCTGAGGTGTGTAATTAGAAAATATAAAGAATTGCAGCAAGAAAAAGCCACTGCATGATAGTTTATATTGAACTGCTGGCTCCAAACACAGGGCACAGACTGCAGCTGAGGGAGGGCTCATGCCTAGCCGAGTTGGTGGCAGGCAGCTGAGCAGGGGCAAGGGGGGTTCTACAACCAAACATTGGACACCAGATGAAGGCGTTAGTCACAAACAATCCCACGCCAGTTTGGAATTATGATTAATAGAATGGTTATTTATTCAAAGGGGAAAAAACTTACAGACTACCATCTCAGACAACAGCCCCTCTGTGTGATCAGGAAAGGAGTCAAGGTGCCAGAAGCAGAGCCAGAAGCCAGAGAGAGAATGGAGGACAGCTGCTGCTTTTTTAAAAAGAGAGAGACCACACCCCAATGGGCTGGTATCTCAGTGGCTATTGGCTGAAGGAGCGAAAGGAGCTCCCGCAGCACAGGTGCCCACGGAGACCAGAAGCATCATATCCCCCAGGAACTGGAGTTGTAGGCAGCTGAAACCTGCCTCATTGTTGTAGAATATTATTATTATTATTATTATTATTATTATTATTATTATTATTGTTAACTATAACTGATTGGCCCATTAGCTCAGGCTTCTTATTAACTCTTATAACTTATATTAGTCCATTTTTCTTATCTGTGTTAACCATATGGCTTAGTACCTTTTTCAGCAAGGCAGTCACATCTTGCTTCTTCTGTGGCTGGACAGGACTGCAGAGAAATGGGCTCCTTTCTCCCAGAATTCTCCTATTCTCATTGATCTGCCTCTACTTCCTGTCTGGTTGTCCTGCCTATACTTCCTGCCTGGCTACTGGCCAATCAGTGTTTATTTAAAATATAATTGACAGAATACAGACCATTCTCCCATACCACTTCCCTCCCTCTTTTTTAAACAGAGGAAAATATCCATAGTCCATTTTTTGGAAATGTGGGCATAGTTTTCCAGGCTATTTCCTGCTGGTTGAGGTAATGATGATCTTATGGGGATCTAAAGAAAATTTAGAATTATGATCAAGTCCTGACTAGAGTATCCTGTGAAGCTTGATTATCTCATGCAGCACCTTGAATCTGTTCTGGATGTAGAACTCAGACATCTGGGTCCTCTGTTCCTACTGGACATTTCTCAGGTGGTCTTTATTGATCAAATCTGACTTTTCTTAACTCAGAAGGAATCCACAGCTTCTCATTTCCTGTGGAAAAAAAAGCAAAACCTCTTCTCCAAAGTAACATATCTTTTGACTTCAATTTTTGAAGTCAAGGTATTCTCAAAATACCTATCTTGGATTAATTCAGCAACATTTATAAGCAAATATCTTTTAGCAGCTGTGAATCTTCTCTCAGCATTCAAACAATTCAAAGAGAACATAATAACATACAGTATCCAGACTCTCTGTATTTTTCATCTTCATGTTGCTTTATTTCTTTTATTTTTACTTTTAATTTTTGGCTTTTTGAGACAGGTTCTCTATGTATCTTTGGGTGTCCTGGAACTCCCTCTGTAGACCAGGCTGTCATTGAACTCACAGAGATCTACCTGCCTCTGCCTCCCAAGTGCTGGGATTAAAGCACACCCAACTATTCTCTTTTTATTTTAAGGACTTTAACCTTTTTCTTTTCTCTCCCAAGCCTGCATATATTTTTAACACACTGCAAACCATTTAGAGATCTTCATCTTTGAATCTCTCTTTACTGTATATCTCTCTTTTTCTGATCATGTGGGTCTTTAATTTGCTAAGCAATATGGAGAGGATTAAAGCTGTGGCTTTGACAGCTGGATTCAGTCCATTTTTTTAGTTTTCTGAGATTCCAGACTCATGGTGGAGGTACTAGCTGTAGCCATGTTTATTTCCAAACATGCCATTGCAGGATGGCCCAGAAAACCTGCCTTTTAAAATAGTATGGCTTTTTTCCTTCTATAGCTGAAAACCAAAAAGCAAGTGGTCAGCTTTTCACCAACACCATTTAAGTGTTTCGTGGCAGGACCTCTTAAAAGAGCTGCAAGGTTTTACAGCTAAAGTTGAGTCAGGAAGCCTCTCTTAAATGAGAGTCCTTGCCTCTAGCATGCAGAGCCCACCTGAGAAAATGCTGCTATCAATAAGCTGGGCTTAACTCTATCCTTTTCTGTCTAGAATTACTTCCCAAGCTCTTTCAAGATTTTCTGTGGGATGCAGTTGTTGACACATTGGGCACCATTCTGTTGACTGAGGTTTCTGTTCTGCCCAGTTCCTGCAATTGTTAAGTCCCAAAGAAATCACACAGAGATCTACATTAGTTATAAACTGATTGGCCCATTAGCTCAGGCTTCTTATTAACTCTTATAACTTATATAGCCCATTGTTAGTCCATTATTCTTATCTGTGTTAGCCATGTGACTCAGTACCTTATTCAGTAGGGCAGTCACATCTTGCTTCTCTGTGATTGGTTCAGGACTCGTAGGATATTATTTTAAGGTGTGTTACATTTGTTTACACTCTGGAACATTTGTTTAACGATGTAAAGTTGTGCTGCCTTTGTTTATGCTGCATTTGTTTAATTCTGTGAAGCGTGTCTAAAATATCTGAGGGTCCAAAAAGAGCTAAATGGCCAATAGTGAGACAGGAGTGGAGCTGGCAGGCAGAGAGAATAAATAGGAGAACCGACAAAGGAAGGAGGAGCAAGAGAATAAGGAGAGGAGAATACCAGGGGCCAGGAACCCAATCACGTACACACAGCCAGCCACAGAGTAAGAGTGAAAGTAAGATATAGGGAAGTAAGAAAAGGAAAAAGTCCACAGGCAAAAAGTGGATGGATTAATTTAAGAAAAGCTGGCTAGAAACAAGCCAAACTAAGGCCAGGCATTCATCAATAAGAATAAGCCCCTGTGCATTTATTTGGGAGCTGGGTGGTGGGCCCTCCAAAAGAGTAAAGAGTAAAACAACAACCAACAACACTTTGTGTGCATGCTGGGACCAAAACTTGGGTCCTCTGTAAGAACAGTACTAGCTCTGTAAGAACAGCACTAGAGGTACAGTAGTACCTCTGTAAGAGTACTAGCTCTCTCCAGTTCTCTGGTTCCCAGAGCTGTGTCTTAAAAACTGAAAGGCAGGTCTGATCATGTCTCCATCCTTTGATTTTTGGGATAAGAGTCTTAGTGGTGGGCAGGTCACACTGGAGAGTCACCTATGGAATCCAGTCCCCATGTGTTTTATTTTATGACCTTGGTGCATCTGGGCTGTTGCTGACAGTCAGTTTCATGCCTGGCTGAAGCCCAGATACCTCCTCTCTGCCTTCTAGTTTGACTTTGTTTTTCTCACAGGACTTAGATCTGCCTGAAGTAACAAATATAGCCACCTTTTTATCTGGACTTTATAAAATTTGCACACACATGATGAAATGTTTGGGAGATGAGGCTCATTTCTAAACTTATTATGTTCCACATATATCTATAGATAGCCTGAAAATAATCTCTTTTTTTTGTTTTTTGTTTTTTGAGACATGGTTTCTCTGTGTAATGGCCCTGGCTGTCTTGTAACTCATTCTATAGACCAGGCTGGCCTCGAACTCACAGAGATCATTAGTTTCTGCCTCCTGAGTGCTGGGATTAAAGGCATGCACTGTCACTACCTGGCTGAAGATAATCTTAAGCAATATTTTACTTATATCCATTTCTTATACATGATCAATAACATGCAGTTCCATGTGGAATTACTTACTTGAGGACTTCTGTCAGAACTCAAGAAGCTTCAGTTTTGGGGATACCTTGAATTTTGGGGTTAGAGATAGTCAGCTTGTACTAAATGGTATGGTAAGAAATTAGACCTCTAAATTGGGCATGGTAGTGTGAGCCTGAATCCCAGTGTTTTGGAGGTGGAGGCAGAAAGGTCAGATATTTGGGGTTATCCTTGGCTACATAGTAAGTTTGAGACACCCTGTCCCAAAATACAGAAAGCAAACAAACCAAAAGAGAAAAAAAAATTGGCCCTTGCTCATGGTCAGTGGGAGCCATGGATACTTCCACTATGGGAATGAGGTATGTGTCATGGTACAGTGTCTGCTTGTGCCACCATTACCAAATATCACAGTGGATCAGAAACTAGAAATATTTCTTCTCATAATTCTAGAGGCAAGGTCCAAGGTTCATGTCCAGGTGGGGGCAGGTTTTGTCTCCTCTCTCCTTTGTTGCCTTCTCTGTTTCCTCTCATGATCTTTCTTTTCTCTTTGAGACAGGGTCTCACTGTGCAGCCCTGGCATGGAACATGTGTGAAGACTGGGCTGGTCGTGACTTCACTGGGATCCGCCTGCTTCTGCCTCTCAGGTGTTGAAATCCAGAGTGTGTACTACCACTCAATGGTTTCATGATTCTTCCTATTCATACCCTGCATTTGCGACATATTTCACTAGATATAAGCTCCCCAAAGGCAAGAGATAACGTAAGTGCTTGTGTGTTGACAGGAAGCTGTTAGTTCATTCCCGGCTGCCCAGTCCAAGACATAATCACACAGAAAGTATATTATTTGCAATACTGTTTAGCCAACAGCGTGAGTGTATTCCTAGCTAACTCTTATATGTTAAATTAACCCATTTCTATTAATCTGTGTATCACCACGTGGCTATTGGTTCTGGCTATGCATCTGTCTCTGGCAGAGGCTCCATGGCTTCTCCCTGACTCCAACTACTCTCTCCTCCTCTATCTGCTTGGAACTTCCCCCTTGCCTTATTCTGCTAAGTCACTGGCCGAAACAGATTTAGTCATTAACCAATAAAAGCAACACAGAGACAGAAGGACTTCCTATGTCATTTGTGGAATAGTGAAGGAATGCCTGTGAGCGTTGAGTGGGATAACCTGAGATAACTCTCCAGCTCTGCCTCAAAACTATTGTAGCAAACTGCAATTTATTGGGTGGAGTCTGTAACAGAAATATTGGCTCATCTTCTGGAGACCAAAGTTCAAGATCCAGGTGTCCTCAAGGTTGGGGGTGTCTTTTTTTTTGTTGTTGTTATCATTCTATATTGGGAAATGAACTTAGAGCCTTGAACAAACTTGATGAATACTCTGCCACCAAGCCGTGTCTTAGTCACTCACTGGGGGATTCTAGGAAGATACCATTCTACTACTGAGCAAGTAAGTGCAGATGTCCTCAGAGGCCAGAAGAGGGCATTAGATCTTCTGGAGTTGGAGTTACAGGAGGTAGTGAGATAACTCATGTAGGGGCTGGGAACTAAACTTAGGTACCCTCTTGTAACTTAATTGTATCTCTTGTTTCCGTCCCCCTGTTATTGGACTGGGTTTCACTATGTAGCCCTAGCTGGCTTCAACTTCATGGATGGTCCTCTTGCCTCTGACATCCCTGTCCTGGCTCTCTCCTGTCTCCTAAAGGTCTTCCATCTTTCAACACCATTACACTGGGACCAAACTTCCAGGACATGACCCTCTTAGGAACAAGTCCTCTTAAAGCATAGTGTCCTCCCAGGAAGGCACAGAGTGATGGAGTGACGGCTGAAGTCTTTTGGAAGATAACATGGCTGCAGTCCAGTCAGCCTCAGGTAGTGCGGTGAGCCCAGAGTACAATTCTGACCTCAAGGCTTTGCTCCAAGATAAATTCCCCAGCAGATTAAAGGCCTATTGTCTGGGGTGTTTATCTACTCTCCAAAGACTGTTCCAAGGAGACCCGCCCATAGGAACATCAACACAGAGGCCCCCGCTTTTGTTCTTTCCTCTTCTTACGTTTATTGCGTGAACTTGGCAGCAAGTATTTGATGAGTCAGTTCCTCCCCCTCCCAGAACTGTCCCCCGGAATTCTAAGCAGGGTGACGTTACCCATCTCTAGCACTTGCAGATAGTGGCCACACACAGTGTGAGCATAGGGCGCATGCTGTATGGTGTTTACCCAGGGTGAGGAGGGACTTTTGCCGGGTTGTTTGGAAGACAAAGCGATGCTATAGTGACAGTGAGCTCCAGGGCTGGGGTTGGGGCTCCGCTGGGAGAATGCTTGTCTATCATGGATGAAACCCTGCACCTGTAAGCAGGGTTTGGGGGCTCATGTTGTGATGATCCCAGCATTTGAGAAACAGAAGCCGGAGTTCAAAACCATCCTTAGCTACACAGCAAGTTTTGGGCTAGTGTGGGCTCCATGAGACCCTCATCTTAAAAACAAAAGTGGGTTCTGCAGTCTGAGGGACCCCGTTGATGTCTACAGCCTGCAGCCCACTACTCGATGACTGATAAGGCCCTGGGTCCTTCTGTCTGTCTCACCCTCCTCTTCTCCTCCCTGCCACTCAAGTCCAGCCTGGATCCTGGGCGCACCACAGCTCTGGCCCTCATCTCAGGGCCTTTGTGCTGGCTGTTCATTCTTCACAGAATACTTTCCCTCAAAGGTCCAAGTCTTTCCCACTGTCACGTCCCTTAGGTCTTCATTCGGTTCCTCCCCTTGTCAGGGAGGCTTCCCCTCGATGTTCCCATCGTCTCCGCCTTCACCATCGCCTGTGCACCCTCTTTTCTTTCTGAGATACTGCGGCACCCCTTATCTTGGTTGTTGTCTGTTTCCTAACAACTGTGAGAACAAGGCATTTCTGTCAGTAGTTACTTATTTTTAGATGGGGTTTCATGTAGCCCAGAACTTGCTTCATAGCCAAGGGTAATCTTGAACTCCTGCTCCTCCTGACTCCTCCTCAGTGCTAGAAATGCTAGTGTCTCTCTCCACAGTGGTCTCTGGAGTTTTAAATGGCGAGCCCTCAACACAGCAAGACCCAGCGCAGAACTGTGACAAATGCCTTACAAAGTCTGACTTCCCTACTTTCTGACCTCATCCTCCACATCTGTAACACGGAGTCTGAGAACTGATCTCTTAAACATGATGGAAAGGGGCTGACGGGATGGCTCAGTGGGTGTGGGCGCTTGCTGCCAAGCCTGACTCCCTGAGTTTGAGCCTTCGGACACACACAGTGAAAGGAGAGCACGGAGTCCACAGTTTGTCCTCTGATCTCTGCCTGCAACCTTAGCACACGATAAATAATTGGAACACAAAATAAAAAAAACATGAAAACAATCCCAGGATCGGATGACCACAAAATATTTTCCACGCCATCTGGCCCAGAATGAACAGTTAATAAAGGTGGGCTCTCTGCGTTCTGGGAGAGCTGTGCTTCTAAGACGCGGCCTGCTTGTGCTGTGAGCCCTGCTTTTCCTTAAAGGGAACACATGGTGTAAAATCAAACTAGACTGCACTAACTAGGGACCGTATAATTGGTCACACTGGGATTATTTTGAAGGACAGATTGTCAGTAAGTAAGCCAGGGCAGGAAAACAATCCAAAAGTCATTCCTGCAATAAAGTCACAGCTGACAGGGGCAGCAGAGGGCAGATGCTACAAAACCGGTTTCCAAGTCACTTCCTGTGCCAGGCGCCCTTTGCGAGGCAACTGAGTTACCTAAGAGGCAGGGTCAAGTTGTGTCTGCTGAACATTCCTTGGCTCACAGCAAGAACATGTGTGGGAGCCACGACCTGGAATCTAGCTTCAGTGTGATCCTTGGGGTGGGTCTCAGGGAGACATTGGGAGTGACTTTGGGGTTCTTCCTCTGCAGGTACCTTCAGTTCTCTGGGCACAGAGAGATAGAAAGTTCTTTCTAAACCATAAATCAAAAGAGGGTTGGTGTTGGCAGCTGGGTGGTGGCACAGGCCTTTAATCCCATTGCTCAGAGGCAGAGGCAGGTGACTCTCTGAAAAACCAAAGCCCCCCCCCAAAGAAAAGAAAAAAAAGAAAGAAAGAAAGAAAAAAGAAAGGAAAAAAGGAAAAAAAAGTGTTGGTGCTGTTGCTAGGGTCAGCCTGTGCTATTGAGCAGGACCCAGTTTCAAATAGAAACAAAGTAACTGCACTAGGGATGTAACTCAGTTTTCAACAGCGCTTGTCCAGGAAGCCTAAAGCCCAGGTTTCATCTCCAGCATGGTGTGAACTAGATGTGGTGGCTTCTGCCTTTGGTTCTAGAGCTTGGGAAGTGGAGGAAGTGTGATCAGGAGTCCAAGGTCATCCTCTGTCACAGACTGAGTTTGAGGATAAGACTAGATTGTATGAGAGGCTGCCTCAGCAGCTGTGTCTCCCCACACCCCACCACAAAAAGAAAAACTCCAACCAGAACAAACACAAAACAGGTATGGGCACGTAGCTCAGTGGCACCTACTGAACTTCATGAGGCCCTGGGTTCGATGCCTAGCACCCTAAACCAAAACCCATATTCAGTCAAATCTCTTCTCTACTCATAATTTTCCATGCTCCAGTCTCTATGACCAATCCATTCTCCTTTGTCCTGGTGCCCAGGCACATTCACTTTGTGCCAGCAACCCTGACCCTCTGGCTCTCTCTGAACTCAATCAATGGGGCTGGGTTTTTGCATCTCTTGTTCCCTCTGTATGGAGTTGATCTCATTCAGACAGCTGTGCCTAGCACTCGATCATCTTGGTTCTTTTTCCAGTAATCTGTTCCCAGCAGGAGATTGCTTGTCTATGTAAAAAGACAAATGGTTGGTGCCTTGTGTGGCTCTGCTGGGGTCGTATTCTGTCATAGACAGTGGATGTGGGAGGGAAGGACCTGTGCCCAGATGTCACCTATGAAAACAGGACGCAGCTCCTTTGCAGCCTTTGTGCTACAGCTGGGTCACAGAAGGACAGCGGGTCATAGCCAGATGGTGGTTGACGTTAGCATGGGAGGTGGACTTGGGTCTCCCTGACCTGCAGAATGAACTTCAATGATAGATGGCTTGTAGAGTTTCTGTTGCTATGAAGAGACACCATGGCCACAGCGACTCTTATAAAGGAAAACATTTAATTTGGGTGGCTTACATTTTTAGAGGTTTAGTCCATTATCACGGTGTGACATGGTGGTGTGCAGGCAGACATGGTGCCGGAGAAGAAGCTGAGAGTCCTGTGTTTTGACCCACAGGCAACAGGAAGTGATCTGAACTGTAACACTGAGCTTAGTTTGAGCAAAGGAGACCTCAAAACCCACCCCTACAGTGACTCACTTCCTCTAACAAGGCCACACCCACTCCAACAAGGCCACACCTTCTAATAGTGGCACTCCTTTTGGGGGCCATTTTCTTTCAAAGCACCATAGTGGGGCTGTAGATCCAGGGTCCCAGGAGGCAGCAAAGAGGAGGGTGAGAAGTGCCACAATGTGTCAGTGAGGGAAAGAGATAGACAGGGGACAGAGACTCTTTAGGACATGCTCAGTTCTCTGCTGACCATGGAAGTAGGGATCCAAGGAGACTGAGGGACAGTTAGGAAGGAGGGGGTCACAGAAAAAGGTGGAACTTGCTGAATAACATTTCTCTATGAATTCAAATGCTCCAGGAGGAAGGTTTATAGGACGACGATGCCCAAAGCTACTGAAACTTACTACGCCCAAGATGCTCCAAAAGTTGTCAGAGTCACAAAGCTTCTAGCCAAAGTTATAGAAGCAGCAAATAGTTGCTGCCAGAGGGGACTCTTCATGGAGCTGCCTGCAGCCTGTGTAGAGCTCCAGTGGTGTGGTTTCCCCCAGTCAATGCTGGGGTTGACTTCTTGGTGCTGCAGTTGTTATCCACGCTGCTGTCAGTAACTCATCTATCTGCCTGTAAGTCACCCCGGTAAACTCATTGGTTCACCAAGCTAAACTAGGTGGAGTTGTTTCTTTGGTCTATTACTGGTGGCCCTATCTATCTAGGGTATGGCCGTATGTTCATGCCTATCCAGGATATATATGTGTGTGTGTGTGTGTGTGTGTCTATATATATACATATATATATGTGTGTGTGTATGTATGTGTGTGTGTGTATCTCAGAATACATATATATGTATATATATTAGAGACAGAGGCAGGGACAGTTGAGGAATAGAGATGGTGGAAGAGACAGAGCTCAGAGATGGAGCTCACAGATGGAGGGACACAGAGACAGGTCAGGGTGGGGGAAGATCTGATCAGCTCTAGATAAGACAATGATATGAATGTGGGGTTGGGAACAGAGCAGAGGTGGCTTTTGAGCCAGTGTGGGATGGATGCTTTAGTTTGAGGCTGGCTTAAGCAGGTCATTGTAGTGTGTGTTTATAATCCCAGCATCTTGGAGGCTGAGGCAACAGGCTCATGAATTGGAGGCAAGTCTGGGCTACATAGTGAGACCCTGCTTTAAAAAAAATTAGACTTAGTTTGTTTCATGTTGCCATAACAGGCTGTCACAGACTGAATAACGTACCAGAAGTTATTGGATTATGGTTGGGGAGTCCAGGAGGTGTTAGCATCTGGTAATGGCTCTGCGTTGTGACAAGTATGGTACCAGGTATGAGGTGAGAAGTAGTTGAGGAAGACATCTTAGGTCAACAACCCGTGGCCTCAATATCATGTTCATATGTACAGACCCATGTACCCCACACGCGTAAATATTCATGTGTATATTTACTTAGACAGGATTAAGAAGGACACAAATGAAACCCTAACTCATATTTGCCTCTAGGTTGTAGATCTTGCCCTCAGGAGAGAGCTTGTGCTTTCATTTTGTATTCTGCTTAAAAAATCAGTAGTGAGGATTGAACCCACAGCTTGACACATCCTAGGCAGGGGCTCTACCATTGAGCCACACCCCTAACTCCTCATTGGGGGATTATAGGCAGGGGCTCACCACTGAACCACACCCTAGCCCCTCAGTGGGGGATTCTAGGCAAGGGCTCTACCACTGAGTCACACCCCAGCCCCTCACTGGGGGATTCTAGGCAGGGGCTCTACCACTGAGCCACACCCCAGGCCTTCACTGGGGGATTCTAGGCAGGGGCTCTACCACTGAACCACACCCTAGCCCCTCACTGGGGGATTCTAGGCAGGGGCTCCACTTCAGAACTACATCATCCCCTTCTTTATGCTTTTGCTTTTGTATTGTGATTTTGAGACAGATTTTTGTTTTGTAGCCCAGACTGGCCATAAACTTGCAGCGATTCTTTAGTCTCTCAAGGGCTGTGACTACAGGTGTGTACCACGACTCCTGGCTCTTGACTTTGAGAAAATATTTCATGCATTTGAGTGTTTACCTGCATTTATGTTGTGTTCTTTTTACCTGTACTATGTTCCCGTCCTTTGGAGGTCAGAAGAGAGTATCAGATCTCTTGAACCTGGGGTTGCAGTGTCAGGGAGTCATGGGAGACGAACAACAAGCAGCTCTGGAACACCTGGACTACAATCTGGGGGTCAGTGTAAACAGGCTGGGTGAGCCTTGGAGAGACAGAATCTGAGGACTGTGTGTCCTGAGGACCTCAAACTGCTATTGAGCATAGCTCTGTTTGTTACCCTCACGGTCAGTCACCATGTGCTGTGGGGACTCCTTTAGCCAACAGCCTTTAAGATACTGGCCCACTTTGGGCATATGCCAACAGCCATGTCCCTCATAAACTATGAGTTGTATGAAAGCTCATAGGGTGTTTCTAGCCCCTCATTGGGCAATGTTACTGGTACTTGCAATAATAGTGATTGCCTTTCTCAAAGCATTGCTATTGCAACAGATGAATCAACCACCACCTTAGAAAGAATTTAGGGATGTAGATTGTTAGTAAGATTAGGCTGAGATGTTTTTGTTAATGGCTTTGAGGTAGAAATCCTTGGGGAACAATTTCAAGTTTAGAAATGCACATTTTTGTTAGTTAAACAAGAGACTCACTGAGGGAACAAAAACAATGGCAGCCTGGCTATTGCTGGTCACGTGCCTTTCTTGTTAGGATGGGTTCATGATCAAAGGTGATGATCAATTCCTTGTACCCATTTTGTCCTCAGATTTCTAATATGATTTAATGAAAAACTCTTCATGGGTGGGTATGCACCCTCAGAATTTAAGGTAGAAGTGATTGTATTCATATATAAAAGTCTAGATTTGTGATTCTTTTCAGATTTTTTAAAATTACCTTTTGAGATAAATAATAAAATGATCGATCCTTTCTTTGTAACCCTAAAATTCAGATTGCCAGTAAAAGAACTGGTTGAGAAAAATTCCTTGCTTGCT
This sequence comes from Myodes glareolus, assembly GCF_982192425.1. Classification (NCBI taxonomy): domain Eukaryota; kingdom Metazoa; phylum Chordata; class Mammalia; order Rodentia; family Cricetidae; genus Myodes; species Myodes glareolus. The sequence goes on along the minus strand of NC_142026.1, from coordinate 59,594,366 downwards.
TAAACTCTGTTAATCTATAACAAGTTGCTTAGATAGGAATGTATGTAGATCTTTGGAAATCATTTTCTTTCCTTTTCTGTGACAGGGTTTCTCTGTGTAGCCTTGACTGTCCTGGAACTCACTCTGTAGACCAGGCTGGCCTCAAACTCACAGAGATCCACCTGCCTTTGCCTCTCGTGTGCTGGGATAAAAGGTGTGCATCACCACCATCCTGCTTGTTTTTCACATATAATCTGTGAAAGTTTTAATCATGTAAGAGAAATGAGAACCACTCTGATTTTTACCTGTACTCATTGCAGTCCTTCACCTGAAAAATAGAAAGTATCCACATTGTGATTTTTATACTGCTTGAAAGATGCTTCTGGGGTGTATAAACTGTAGGAGAAAAAGACATGAGAGACCCTGACGTGCTGGAGATGTGTGTGCCTGTGTGTGTGTGCATGTGTGTGTGCATGTGTGTGCGTGTGTGTGCGCCTCTGTGTGTGTACGTGTGCGTGTGTGTGTTTGTGTGTGCATGTGTGTGTGTGTATATGTGTGCCTGTGTGTGTGTGTGTATGTGTGTGCCTGTGTGTGTGTGTTTCCCTTTTTCTCTTACCCCAGAGAATTACATTTTACTCCCTCTAGAAAAAAATCTATTGTATGATCCATTGCTGGCTCCACGCCTCCTCCTTGTTTCTTGAGCTGCTGAGGGCTATTTCGCCAGCAGCATTACCGATAATTTTTAGCCAGCAGCATTATAGATAATTATATGGGGGTGACAATCGAACCCGGTCCTCAGGAAGAGCAGCCAGTGCTCTTAACAACTGAGCCATCTCTGTAGCCCCTCATTTCTTCTCTTTTTCTTTCTTTTTTAACAAGTGTTTGCATTTCACAGTCGTTAAGATTAAACTATTTCCCAATGTTTACATTGGTGTAGAAGTTTTACATAACTAAAACAAAAAGTGGTTACGAAAAAGCTGTTTTGGATTAGATGGGCTTTCATTTAGATTGTTCAGAACATGCTTGCATTTAGATTTTTTTAAAAAGCAAATGGATACTGTTCTCACCGACACCTTTGGGTGTTTCCATTGGCATTATTTGCAGCTCCTGAATGAACTGGGCATGCTCAGGAACAAGTGTGACTGGAACAGATCTGGGTTTCCCTTTCCTCTAGCCTCCTGAGCCCAGCTGTACCATCTGTCAGAAGATAGGAACTGACTTATGTTGAGGAAGAACAGAGAGGGTTGGCATTCTCCCCAGAGACACACAGCATGGACACTGCCCAGAGAAGGACAGGAAGGCCAGGCTCCTCTTAAAAGCCCCATTTGTATCTAGAAACTTCTCAGGTTGGAATAAAGCAGGTCCTGGAACTGGCCAGGGCCATGAAGGATGGAGCGGAGCAGTGAGAGAACTGTGGTCCCCTGCAGGAGGAGTTAGCACAGATGATCAAGGCTGCCTACCCAGGGCAGCACACAGAGGTGGCTTCCTGGCATTTGTCCCCAAAGCTCTAGGGCCTACTCAGCCCTAGGGACAGAGCGTGTGAGAGCATGGGCTATGAGGTCTGCTCCCTCCCAGCAGGATTCCTGCAGACTTCTCCCTTTGCAAGGTGAGTAAAGCTTGTCTATCCAGCTCAGCCAATGAATTGCAGATGTGTCTTGTCTTAGAATGGGGCAACCAATGCCCCATAACCTCATTGGAGGTGGAAGACGTACCCAATGGTAGGACACACTGATGCCGCATCGTGATTGTGTAGTTGATGGGAACTGTGGCCGGCTCACCCAGCGTTGAGAGAGAACACTGCATATCACTGATCACAGTTAAAAACTCCAAAGCCAGGGAGTGGAGAGATGGCTCAACAGTTAAAAGCCCTGGCTACCCCCCTCCCCAATGCCCAACAGGATTTCTCTGTGTAGCATTGCTGACTGTCCTGTACAGGACTCACTTAGTACACAGGCTGGCCTGGAACTCACTGAGATTCACCTGTCTCTGCCTCCCATGTGCTGGGATTAAAGGCCTGGGACACCACCACCTGGAGCCCTGGCTACTCTTGCAGAGGACCCTGATTTGATTCCCAGCACTCACTTGGTGGCTCAAGACCATCTGAGACTCCAGTTCTAGGTGCTAAGTTTCCCTCTTTGGGCATCTGTGGTCAACACACACACACACACACACACACACACACACATACACACACACACACAAAAGTGACATGCTGACAAAACATCCTCACCTTTTCCTCAGCTCCCTCACCTTTTCCTCAGCTCCCTTCCCCTGTCCCCAGCTCTCTCCTCTGTCTCCAATTCCCTCCCCCTGTCCCCAGCTCTCTCACCCTGTCCCTGCATCTCTCTCAGGCTGTCTTTAGTTTCCCATGTCTCTGTGTTTCTCTCCATGACACCAGGTGCTTACTGAGCACCTACAAAAATGCCAGGTGGTGTGCTTCCCGGCACTGATTTCCATCTCATGATGCACCTGTACCATTAGCATCCTTCAGTTTTTCAGATGAGAAAATTTAAGACTCAGATCTAAGTAGACACTTACCTTGGTCTCTTCAACAAAACAAAACAAACAACCACACTGTGATTTGGACTCTGGTTTGTCAGACTTAAAAAATGGTGTTTTCCTATGACTTACAAGCACTTCCTAGAGTGACCCCTTTGGAACAGGTACAGGGGAGGTAGGGATGAACACATCAGTGGAAGAAAAGCTGAGATGTTGAATCTGGGGAGCTGTTGTTGGCTGCTCCCTCATCTCAGTGAGTTATTTCCAATTCCCATGAGCAGCATTTGCTCTGCAGGTTAAGAAGTCTGTTACTTCTCTTTTTGGGGACAGGGACTCATTAGCCCAGGCTGCCCAGCACTCACTATGTAGCCACCATGGCTGGGCTATGCCTTGCTGATGATCAAGCCCAGGACTTCCTGTGTGCTAAGCAGGCACTCTCCCAACTGAGCTACATCCCCAGCTCAAGATATCAGTGTATTGTCACTAGCCCTGTCTGTTTGATGTTTATCCACCCATGGAGCCCCTAGAGCCCTCTCTCCTCACCTCTCACTGTCCTTTGTCTGTCTGTCTGCCTCACATTCTCCGTTAGCAGGCTCTGAGGCAGACTGATCAGGTGTGACACCCGACTTCACTTCTGGACTACAGTGGCCCAGAGGCAGGATGTCACCCACTCTCTGCTTTACTGTAGCCATCGAGAAATGTCAGAGGACAGCAGCACCTTAGGTATTTTCCTCACTTGAAAGATTAATTCTTTGAGGGTTTCATATCCTGTAATTTAATCACATTCACACCCTCCAGCCAGCTCCTCCTAGAACCAAGTCCCTTCTCTTTCAAGTCCAGTTCGGGGAGCAACACACTATTCTATCAGTGAATGACTAAACAGATTATTCTGTGCAAAGGATGTGATGCTTTCCCATCATGCTCTATGCTCTCCGGGTGTGGAATGAGGACCTGAGCTGTCCAGTAAGAACAAGGTCGTGGGTTCTTAAAAGTCCATGGTGATGTCTTGCCAAGCTCATGAGTGTGCAAAGGTCCCATGTACCGCTGGTCCTCCCCCATGGGGTCAGAGAAGTTTGTGTGTGCCAGTTTCTGGAAGCCTTGACTTTTAGACTCGGAAACAGCGCTGTCTATCTGGTCTCCTCCTCCCTAATCAGGACTACCAGTAACAGGCTTGTTTACCTCTGCAAGCAGTTGGTTGGTCATTTTAACAGAGAAAGAGACAACAATGTGAACACATTTGCCCCACAATGGGGAGTTAGGGCCTGAGTCCTGCTGAGATGGGCAGGATGCAGGTTTACCATGATAAAGGAGACAGACCCCTTCCTGCCAGACACCAGTTACACTATAAACATTGCAGTTCCTTGAGGTCAGAGGATTAATGAATAACAGAGATGCAGAGGAGAGAAGAAACAGGGGTGGGAGATTGGTGGGGGGGGAGATGGAGAGAAAAGGACAATAGGGAACATCATGCCCCAAGAGGTAGAAAAAGGCGCTCAGACAGGGAAGGATAAAGGCAGAACAAGACAGGGAGAGAGTGACCACCTCAGTCAGAGAGATGCAGGAGTCCATGGAGACATGTCTCCTAACAGCTGTGTTCCTGTGTTATCAGATCCCTGCTTTACTGTCTTCTCTACCTGTTCTGCATCCACCTCTGGATCTCAAGTCACAGTCGGACCTTCTCTCTGTTTCTCTCATCTGTGTCTGTGCCTCACAGGGCTCATAGCTGGGTGAGACTGACGATTGCTCTTCTCCTCCAGTAGCACGCATAGCACCTTCTAGCACTGTGAGCACTAGTAAGTCGGGGTGAGGCTTCCAGATGAGAACCAGCTAGATTGCTCCATGTTCTTCTGCACCATGAGAATGTGGTGCCTTCAGCAATATGGGTTTACCATTAAGTTGTGAAAGGTAACCAGTGGCATTGGAAATAGATTGGAATGTTTGGGGATGAGACAGTCTATGGGACCCATTGGATCAGCTCGAGCAGATGTAGCCTATTCTTGACACTAGTGACATAAACCATGAAAAACTTGGTAAATGGAACCTTGTAGTTGGGGGAAAGCACAGCCCCTTAAGAGGCACTGCTGCTGTGTGCCGTGGCGTACACCTTCCGCCTTCGGAACTGGAGTTTGCTGTAATTTGAGATGTGTCCTGTAATTTGGAATATTTGCTCCCGTGTACATTTGTCAATTTACTGATTATTTAAAAAAGAGGTTTAAGGAAGGGGCTGTAGCTCCATTGGTAGAGTGCTTGCTCAGCATGTGTGAAGCCCCAGGTTCAATACCAAGTCATAGACTTGGTGCTGGTGCCCGCCTGTCATTCCCGCAGGTGGAGGCAGGAGGATCAGTTGAGGATCGGTTCATGATCATTTTTGGCTATAAAGCAAATTTGCGGCCAGTATGGTATAAATGAGACCTCTCATCTCAGAAACAAAGTCCAACATCGCTCTTGTTTCCACCAACTTTCCTGCATCGTCCAATGGCACCGCCATTGGTGATTATAGAATTGCTTAGAGTGGGCTACCAACTTAAATGCTTTGATAAAGCTATGCCTTCCAAACTCTTTGTTTAAAATGTGAGGATGTCTTTTGTAGGTTGTGAGGTGGTCAATTCTCTTCCTAAGGATGGAGTGAGCAGACAATGACTGGACAACAAGGGAACTTTATTTATCCCATGGGAACAAGCATTTAAAGGAGAAAGTAAACATTGAGACCCCCCCTGGTGACAGAAGGACACCCACCATGAGACACTGTGAGCATCATATCTCTGCACTCCTGGTCTTCTGTCTCTGGGCAGGTCTCAAGGGCTAGAGCCAGCCTCAGGAATGAATTCTCATCTTCAGTCAAAGGATGGAGTCTTAGAGGCAGAGGCAGGAATGCGCCCTGCTGCCTGTAGCCACAGGTTGAGTCCCACAGGATGAAGTGGTGGGATCCCGAGCGGGCTCCCTGCTTGAGACAGAAACTTTGGAGCACCAATCCTCAGACTTGTCTGTCTCTGTGAGTCTTCATTGCGCTGTTTCTTCTTGATAGAGCATCTGGAAGCTCAGCCCTCAGCCAGGAGCCAGGAACTTGCCCAAGGCTCTGGCTAGGTTGCGGAGTGGGGGAATTCTCCTCTGATTGTTCAGTGACTTTACCCCTCCAGAGGTCACCTAACCCAAATTTATAGAACCATCTGGGTCCCGATTGACTGAGTGTGTGTGTGTGTGTGTGTATGTATGTATGTATATACAAAAATAAGGTGAAAAATGGAGCTAATCAGAGAAGAGTTGTCAAAAATCTAGTGGGAGAGGGAAGGAAACTAGTTCACAATCAGGTCAGTGCCTACCCACCTTTTTGCTGTCCAAAGAGCTCCTATCAGTTCTGGTTCACCCTCTCCAGAAACTGCTATGGGGTGGGGTTCTCCACCCCTCCCTTCCTGTTGCTACTGTCACTTTGATCACACACCCACCCACATACATCACTGCCTGCCGCCATCAGCTGCTCCACTTGGTTCACCATGGCTGCTCTGCCTGCCAATCCCATTCAGCTGGGGTTTGTGTTTCTTTCCCAGTTGCCTCATTTGACAGGTTGGGTGCCTTGCTCCGGGTTGTCAAATAGTAATGCAGAGCAGCCGGAAGTCCTATCCCATTTCCCCTTCTCTTCCACAATGACCTCTGAACCTTAGGTTCAGGACTGTGCTGTGGTTGTAGTCACTTTATTCTGTTTTCTCCAGGGTATTGCTGTGTTGATACCTCTGGCTTCAAGGCATTCAGAGAAGATTTGGAAGCATCCACAGCCTGAGGACTATCTAGTGACTTCCTAGATGTGTCATTGGATGATGCTAATCCACAGTATGAGAACTGAACAGATTTATACTTTCACTGGTTTTGAGACATGGTCTCACTGTGTCTCCCCGATTGTCCTAGAACTCACTTTGCGGCTCAGGTTGGGCTGGAATTCACTGAGATCCACCTGGCCCTGCCTTCTACATGCTGGGATTAAAGGCATGTGCCCCATGACTGGCTCATACACTTTTATGTGCTTAGTGCTACATTTGTTTCCCTAAAGTTGCCACCATGAACACCAAATGTTTCATTGTTCTGAAGTTCTGGTGTGGGTCTTCTGTCCCTAGACTTACAAATGGGAAACCCCAAAGCAAAGATACATACACATGACTGAAGGGGCGTGGTCGATCGATAATTAACAAGGCCAACTCAATACAAAAAGATATAGCTTTTAATAATTGGGAAAAAGGGGAAAACTTACACGACCAGAGATCCCATGAACACCAGGTGAACAGGGAACCAAAGAGAGGAAGTGGCCAGGCATTTCGATCTTTTATTTGTTTTGTGTGGCCCCAGGGGGACACACCTTAAGCGGAAATGTGATTGGCAAAAGTTCCCCATCATGTGACTTATATCACCATTTCCTTTGTGGCCAGTCTGTGTACACTATTAAACATTTACAATGTGCTTTAATTATTTTCCTCTGTAAAAAGTTTTGTATATGTTTGTGTGTGTGTTCATGCTTATGTTTAGAGGCCGGATGGTGATGCTAGCATCTTCTTCAGTTGTTGTTCCATTTAATTAATTTGTTTAATTAATTAGTTAATTAGTTTGAGACAGAGGCTTTCACTGAACCTGCAGTTCGCCATTTCCGCTAGGCTGGCTGATTGGTTGATGAGACTTGTCTCTACCTGACCCACCCTGATAATGCTGGGGTTCCATGTATATGCTCCATGTTCATGATTAGCTTTATGTGGGTGCTGGGGATCCAAACTTTGGTCCTTGCGCTTGTGAGGCAGGTACATTTCTGACTGAGCTATTTCCCCAGTCCCTCTTCAACTTTTCCCTACCTTATGTGGTGTATAAAATAATGGATTTAATTATGACATTTTCATACAAATCATTCTTCACTCCCCTACTTCCCTGCCTCTCCCTCTGTAATGAGGATTAAACTTGGTCTCATTTATGCCAGACTAGTGTCAGACCACTGAGTCCCCAGCTCCTCACTGTTGATTGTCAGAGTCCAGGCATGGTTGTTTGAAAGAGAATGATCCCATAGACGCATAGGTTTGAATGCTTGGTTTCTAGTTTGTGGAACTGTTTGGGAAGGATTAGGAAGTATGGTTTTTGGAGGAGACATGCCATTGCGGGTGAGCTTTGAGATTTCCAAAGCCCAACCATTCCCAGTTAGCGCTCTCTCTGCCTCATGCTTGAGGATAAGGATATGAGTTCTCAAGTATTGCTCTAGTTCCTGCCTGCCTGCTGCCAGGCTCTCTGTCATGATGGCTATAGACTCCAACCCTCTGGGATTGTAAGCAACCCCAATACACTCTTCTTCTATAACTTGCCTTTGTCATGGTGTGTTACAAGGAGCGGGCCCCTTGTTTGTCCCGGCTGCCTGGCTAGTTTACACAGAAAATAACCACACAGAAACTGTATTAATTAAAACACTGCTTGGCCATTAGCTCTAACTTCTTACATATTAGTTTAACCCATTAATCTGTGTATTGCCACATGGCAGTGGCTTACTGGATATTCTAACTGATGTCCACCTCTGGCAGAGGATTCATGGCTCACTCTGCTTTCTTCCTCCCAGAATTCAGTTCTGTCTCCTCTGCCTACCTAAGTTCTGTCCTATCAACCAAGTCAAGGCAGTTTCTTTATTCATTAGCCAATGAAAGCAACACATAAACAGAAGAACCTCCTACACCAATGGTGTCTTTTCACAGCAATAGAGAAGTAACTGAGGCACCAAGCAAGTGCTCTGCCACTGTGAACATAGACTCTAAGTTACTTAGGTAATGGCTGATGCTTAATCTCAGGCTTCCTAATGCAGAGACGAGAAGCATCCTTCAGTAATACTCTCTTTCTTAATGAGACTTCATTTCTCTCTACTGGAGAGAGAGATGGAATGAGGAAAGGGAGGTAGCATCTTTTTTGTGATGGTCAGCCAATGCTTATTTGATGTTGGTAGCAGGGTTATACTTCAGTGATTGAGGAAGAAGAAAGGTCAGGAAAACATGGTGATTTCAGGCATTGCATCTGTACTTTTCTGACCTTGGCAAGGTGCCAAAATAGACTTGAATGACTCCAGGACCTTGGTCCTTTCAAGCGAGGTGATCTGGCACTGAACTTGGGTCATCATTCCAACCCGGGATTCCCAATGGGAGCCATGAAGTGTATTTCATATAGTAACTGTCACAGTCTTCACACTTTAGGGGAGATATATTATCTTTACCTACAAGCAGAAGTACATGGGTGTTAAGAACCTTTATCTTAGGCCACACAGTGGATTAGAACTGCATCAGCCTGCGATACAGAAGGAGACCTTGTCTAAGACAAGCAAACAAAGAGACCATCCACTGAATGCCTTTCAGATGTGATATAGTCCATCAAATGTAAATTTAAATCAATTCAATTGGAAATCAACTATTGGAAAACTTCAGATATTCTTGAAACATCAGAATCATGGAAACACACTTTTTCAGTAGGAGGATTCATGAACTCTAAATATAAATCCAAGATTTTTTAAGAAGAGTAAAAGAAAAACAAAGAACATCTCTGGAGAAAATTTAGGTTCCCAGTTAAGACAGGCTGTCATTGCCAAAATGCTCACCAGATTTCAAGCATTCCACGAAAAACCAACAATGGTAAAAACATAACCAGGCCTGGTGACATTAGCTTATAAGCCCAGCTACTTCATAAATTGAGGCAAGTTGACCACAAGTTAAAGGCCATTCTGAACTCTAAAGTGAGACCTAGAACAAATAGCTGGGCATGGTGGTACAAAATTGTAATCCTGACAGTTGGGGGACAGAGGCAGGAGGACCAGGAGTTCAAAGCCAGCCTGGGATACATAGTGAAACTCTTTTTCCAAAAACAAAGCAAAACAACAACAAAAAAAGAAAATTATGGGGGCTGTGGATGTAAGTTGGTAGAGTTCTGGCTTCTGAAGCATACACAAAACCCTGGGTTTAATCCTTAGCACGCTTTAAGATAAAAAAGCCATGGTAGCTCACGCTTGTATTCACCACCTGGGAGATGGTGGCAGGGGGATCATAAACTCAACATCATCCCAGGATACAGAGTAAATTCAAGATCAAGCAGGGCTACATTAGACACTAACTCTAAAAGAAGACATTATGGTGGAAGATTAGACCTGCTGATCTATCAGGAAGACCATGTGTGTGGAGTCATCCTTAGTCACTGAGTTATGACGATGTTGATGGTTTCTGGTCCTGGATAATTGAAATTTATTTTGCTGAAAATACTTGGGGAAAGCCATTATTTCTGAAAGTGTGAAAATTATGTATTTTTAAATGATCCATTTTCAGAGTGATGGAGTTGTAGGCATGTGCCATCACACCCACTTTATGCCATGCTGAGGATGAAATCCAGAGCTTGTTGAATTCTGGGCAAAGACTCTGTCATCTTAGCCACATCTCCAGCTAATTTTGTCCTATAATGTCCTGTAATGAGCTCCTGTAGTGTGATGCTCACACTCACTTTATGCAATGCTGACGATTAAACCCAGAACTCTGTGTGTGCTAGGCAGGCATTCTACCAACTGAGCTACATCTCCAGCCAATTTTGTCCTATGATGCCTCCTTAATTTGAAAGATTCTGTAAATAATAGTGTTGTTTATGTGGTTCTTGCTCAGTTTCTCTCCCCCTTTTCCTCTGCAGATGAGTCAATGTGACCTCCAATTCTTCATTTGTCATCAATTGTTTTGTAGATATCAGGATAAGAAACAAGTTACAACAGAGAAGATAAAATTCTCATCTGAGGCATACACATATGTACAAGCTCCCATGATCCATATACATGAACTACACAAGTTTGTCCCAGTTTCTGTTTTCCCAGGTGAATGATGAATAACAAAGTACAGAAGTAAATGGTTGTGTGAAGGATTGTCAGAAAAATAAAACTTGGGGCTTATTGGTTTGAATGTATTTTATGTGTGGAAAGATATGAAGGTTGTATGTGTGTTTGTGTCTATGTGTGCATTTGTGTGTGTGTGTGTGTGTGTGTGTGTGTGTGCATGCATGTATGTATCTATGTATGTGTGTTTTGGGGGAGTAGGGCAGAAAGCACCAGTTTGGATGTCATCTCTACAACTCATGTTGAAATTTAAATGTCATTATAACAGTGTTAAGAAGTGAGATCTTCAACAAGTGACAAGGCCCTAAAGCTTTTGCCTTTATGTTACAGGTTGGTTTTGAATGTTGCCCAAAATGTGTGCTTGAGCATTTGGTACCCAGTAGGCAACTTTGTTTGGGAAATTGTTGAACAGAGGTTTCTGTTCCACCCAGCCCCACAGCTGTTCAGTCCCAGAGGAATATACAGAGGCCTACATTAGTTATAAACTGGTTGCCCTATTAGCTCAGGCTTCATATAAACTAATTCTTATATTTTAAATTAATCCATAATTCTTGCCTGTGTTAGCCATGTGGCTTGGTACCTTTTATCAGTGAGGCATTCTCTTCTTGCTTCCTCTGCGTCTTGGTGATGACTACAGGCTGAGCTCTTCCTCTTCCCAGAATTCTCCTATTCTGGTTGTCCTGCTTATATTTCCTGACTGGTTACTAGCCAATCAGTGTTTTATTAAACCATTACAAGTGACACATCTTTACAGGGTACAAGGCTATTGTCCCACAGTATTTCCCCTTTTTTCTTTTTAAAACAAAAACTCTGAATCTAATCTCCTTCATTTAGTTTTTTTTTTGACCATTATCTATGACAACTTGTAATCAATACTCTAAACAAAGACAAATGTCTATAATCTATTTTTTGGGAATGTGGGCATAGTTTTTGGCTACTTTTTGCTTATTGGGGGTGCTGATAATCTTATGGGGCTGTATAGAAAGTTGAGGATTATGGTCAAGTTTTGACTGGAGTATTCTGTGAGGCTTGATCATCTTAGCCAGCAGTCTTTAGGCTGTTCTGGATGTAGAACTCAGAGGAAACTCCAACAGAGAGGTCCTCTGAAGCGTTGGATCGTCTGGACCATTGGCTCCTATTGGAGATTCTTCAGGGAGTCTTCCTTGATCAAACCTGACAAAGTACCACTTGAGGAGGAAAGGACTTATTTTGCCTGCATTCCCACTTTACAGTTCATTGTCTTGGGAGGTCAGGGCCGGAACTTGAAGGCAGGAGCCAATGCAGAGACCATGGAGGGGGCTGCTTTCTGCCTTGTTCCTCATGGCTTGCTCAATCCACCTTCTTATAGAACCCAGGACCACCAGCTCAGGGGTGGCACCACCTATAGTGGGTTGGGCCCTCCATGACAATCAGTAATTAAGAAATTGTGCAACAGGCTTCCCATAGTGTGATTTTTATGGATGCATTTTCTCAGCTGAAGTTCCTTCCTCTCAAATGACACAAGCTTGTATCAAGTTCACATAAAAGCTTGCCAGCCCAGACACCCATTTGCCCCAACTGCTCCTCTGCCAGGTGTAAGCCTCTCTCTCCTCCTCATTCCTGAGCCTCACCACTCCTGAATCTCTTGCCTCTCTTTCCCTCTCCTTCTTTTTCTCCCATCTGTGGCTGTCATGGGCCAGAGAATGCAATGGAGACTCTGGAGAAATCACATCTGCAGCCCCTCAAAGACTCGGGCTGGGGACTGCAGAGACACACAGAGACACACATAGGACCATGCAACACTAGTCACTTAAATGTGAACACATTCACATATGAAGCTAAGAACATACAGAAAGGCCTCCATAACTGAAGATTATACATGCAAACACACCTTGGACATGCAAGAATAGATTACCAAGCACATCAAACAAAGAAACACACAGCTGCACATTCATATTAGAAGTGACTTTTAAGAATAAAAATATGCATAGTGCACACACACACAGGTTCATGCCTGAGTAAATAAGCAGACAGAACTGAACTGACATGTATATATTCATCCCCAGAAATCAAAACACATTGTTCCCAATGTCCTGTGTATCTATTTTCATGAAGTCCTTGCCAACATCCAGGGTGGGTGTAAGGGAATAGGGAGTGAGCAGGTCACCGACAGCCCAAGCAGGAAGTATGGGTGCTCATACTCGGGGACAATGATGAGACAGGAGGCGGGAACAGCTGAGGTTACATAACTGGGTGGAAGGCCAGGTTCAGCATAAAAGTCCTGCTGGAGTGTGCAGTGAAGTGGACTGTGCTCAGACCGGGACCATGGAGCCCAGTGTTCTGCTCCTCCTCGCTTTCCTTGTGGGTTTCTTGCTACTCCTGGTCAGGGGCCACCCAAAGGCCCGTGGTCACCTCCCACCAGGACCCCGTCCCCTGCCCCTCTTGGGGAACCTCCTGCAGATGGACAGAGGAGGCCTCCTCAACTCCTTCATGCAGGTGAGACACGCACAGGGCCTGTGCCCTATGGCTTAGCCCTGTGTTTGCTCCTGGAGATCACTCAGTGGGATGAGAAAGGGACTCCTTCCAGGCCATAACCTCAGGTGGGAAAGTTGCTGAGTGAAAGGTGAGATGCTGATTGGTGATGGATGGTGCTCAGATCGACAGGTGTGCCCTTGCTATGTTGGAATTGTGTGGGGGCACTGTGCTTGAAGTGTGAAAGGAATCCGGGTGTTGAGGTGTAAGCGTGTAGAATTTCACTCTGTGGGGCTTGTCTGTTCCAGAACAGAAAGAACAATATCAGAGGCGTCAACAATAGGCTTTGCTCCTGCCAACAAAAGAGAAGAAAGATTAGCTTGAGGTGTTTGGGGACAAAGGGGAGGAGAGGTAGGGTGAGGGTAGGGGCAGGTAGGGAGAGCTTGTCAGTTTATCCCAGCAGCTAGCACTGTATTCACTAGGCTCCACATTGATGTTTCCCACTCAGGATTCCATGTGTAATTAATTACCTCTTGCGTACTAATAATGAGTCAGCGTCTGTGGTTGTTCAGAGGGAGCTGAAGCAGTGACTGTAAATCCCACTCTTTTGCCCCTCCCCACGGCTGTGGAGATCTCCCTCTTGAACCTTGTGTTTGTTACCCCCTGATTTCTAAAACAACCCCCCATCGATGGCAAATTTAGTTATTTTAATTTATATTTTGAGACATGGTCTCCCCGTGTCTTTTAGGTTGGCATCCAACTCATATTTTCCTGTCTTAGTCTCCTAAATGGAATGGCAAGTGTGTGTCACCCTACCCTGACATGCATGCTTGAAACATGTGCTTCCCACACGTTGGAAAGCCCAAGTCAACACCCTATTGATTTTGTTTTTAAAAATCCTTTGACAATTTAACCTATGCTTATGCCGGATCTCTGTCATTTGTGGCCCCCTCCCCACTCTCCTCCCTCTTTCTCCCACAGGAACCCTTCGCTTTGCCAACAAGATCCTTCCTACTTTGATATCCTCCTGTTCTTCCCCACTGAATTTAATTAGGGCCATTCAGAACGGTCTCATGTGTGACTTATTGCTTGGAGATCACTTAGTATGAAGAGGCAGATGCTTTCTAGGCTCTCGGTTTATTTGAGAAGGTTGGTGTGGAAAAGGCAAGATGCTGACCCTGCCTAAGCATGGGTGGGGCCTATTTACTGGACCATGAGCATCTCATGAGTGACCACAACACTAACGAAATTGACACCCATCCCCAGTACCACTAACTGCCCCCAGACCCGCAGTGAGGTGCGGTAGTATCTTGTCACAGTGTGACCGTGCTGCATTTATTTCCTGCAGAGACAGGGGTTTCTTTTTCTCAATGATTTATTTTTTATGTGTATAGTGTTCTGTGCCTGCCTGCATGTCTGCAGGCCAGAAGAGAGCACCAGATCTCATTATAGATAGTTGTGAGCCACCATGTGCCTTCTGGGAACCAAACCCAGGACTTCTGGAAGAGCAGTCAGTGCTCTTAATCTCTGGGCCATCTCTTCAGCTGCATGGGGTCAGCTAACATCATTAAGATACAAACACATGTGACAGACCTTGTTGACTCCCAATGGGAGGTCTCACCTTCTCTGCAGAGTGGATGAGGGGTGGGGTGGGGAGAAGATGAGGGGAGTAGGAGGATGGGAGAGAGAGGGAACTGGGATTGGTATGTAAAATAAAATTATTTTAAAAATTAAAAGAAGGTAAAAACATACAATCACACAGGGTCTAAATATTGTGCAGTCGGCAGGAAATTAGGGCTTCTACCAGCTGTAATGTGATGGCTGGTTTCCTTTCTAACTATATATTTTGAATGGTAAGGAGTTCCATGTTCCACCACATTGCATCATAGTGGTAAGGTTGGGGAGTAGAGCTGTATCCCTGATACCTGATGGCCTGGTTTGAGATAGTTAATTAGATAAATTACCTGTTCACCTGGGTGATACAGAACACTGCCAAAGCAAAATGGTTTGCCTCTTTAAGTTTTATTTTATGTTTATGCATGTTGTTTGCATATATACATGTGTACCATGTGCGTAGTTGATGCTCTAAAGGCTATGGATGCCCGGAAATGAGTTACAGATGGTATGAGTGCCATGTGGGTGCTGGGAACCGAACCCTGGTCCTCTGCAAGAAAAGCACGTGCTTTTAAATAACAAGTCATCCTTCCAGTCCTGCCCCCAATTGAGTTTTAAGATCATCTGAGGGTCCAT
Organism: Myodes glareolus; assembly: GCF_982192425.1. Lineage (NCBI taxonomy): Eukaryota > Metazoa > Chordata > Mammalia > Rodentia > Cricetidae > Myodes > Myodes glareolus. The sequence continues at coordinate 59,579,326 of NC_142026.1, read as the reverse complement.
AAGGGTCTACATAAAAGATAGGATCTGATGAGAGTCCTGAAGACTCTCTGGAAGGAGAATAAATGGGGAAAGAAGCTGTTCTGAGGGGCAAAGGGGTACAGGAGAGGAAGAAATAGTCCCAGGTGAATGAAAACATGATGTAATGGAGGAGAGGTAGGTGCTGAATTCTGGGGTCATGGGGAGGAATGGCTTGACTGAAACCAAGAATGGTAATCTGGGAAATAGTCCACCTAAGCCAGCAAGAAAGACTCTCCCAGTGGATTTTTTTTTGTTATAACAATAGAAAAGAGGTTCAGTCTTTTATAAAATAATGAGATTTATGTGTCTGGAATAATGGTTCAGTGGTTAAGTGGTAAAATGCTTGCTGCTTTTTCAGAGGACCCAGTTTGATTCCCTGAACCCATATCTGACAGCTAACAACTGCCTGTCACTCCAGCTCTCGAGAGGATTTGATGTTTTCCACTAACCTCTGGGAGTACTGCCCTGCCCATATACACAGACACACACATACACATATATGCACACACACACACAGACTGACACAGACATACACACACATAACACAAGACACACACAGACTCACATAGATACTCACACAGCACACACACACACACACACACACACACACACATAGACACACGCAGACATATACACAGACACACACAGATATACACACACAATGAAAATTAAGTGAAAATTAAAAGCAAGGTGGTTTATTTAGCATATAATCATGAACAGATATTCCAAGATCAAGCACTTCTTTTATCCAGTCTCCAGTGGGAACCCCTCTTATGTGTCACAACATGGTAGAGAGGAGAAAAGAGAATCTGTCACTTGCAGAAGAGGCTAACCACATGTCATGGCCTTGTTTTATAATAATACATTCTCCAAGAATCCAGCCCTTTCTATGAGACCAGCATTAACCTATTCTGTGTATCTGCCCTGAAGACCCAATGTCTCTCACTAGACTCCAGTTCCCGAGGGCTCTGCCACCTTTCAACACAACCACACTGGGGACCAAGCTTCCAGCAGAGAGTGCACAGAAGACACTTTAACCATGCTCAACGCATATAACATGGAAACGGCAAGAAGAAAAGGGCAGCTCCAGATAGATGGCTCTGGAAGCCAAGTGGTAGTGATATTCCATGGCGAACCAGAGACGCAACCTGCTCAGCTTTCTCAAATGGGTTGTAGATGAGTTTGGAGCCTGACTCAAATTCAGGTGCTAAAGGCCATGTCAGCTCCGTGAGTTCCAGTTCAATTTCAAATTGCTTGTTTTTGCTGGGTTTGCTGGTATGCAATCTGGAATGTTCTCTGGAAGCTTTAGTTGTGGCTAAAGAAACGAGGCCTACTCTCCCAGGCAGCTGTGTTGCTGGAAGTGAGTGTGGGCTTTTATCACGAGTGTAGCTGAGATTGACATCTTAAGTATGATGAAATACTGTTGGCCAGGAGTAGAGAAACAAACCCAAGCTGTGGCCTCCAGTAACTACCAACATTCGGACTAAATATTCAACTGCCTTTCTAAGTCTTTATTTTTTAAAATTGTTTTGAAGCTCAAGGACAATTTTATTAGCATTTGAGAGGGAAACAGCAAGGCAGGCAAGTTGTGAATCTTGGCAGCTGCCAGAGGTGGAAGATGGGTAGGAAGAGGAAGGTCATGCTGTTTGTAGGCTGCCACATAGTGAAAGAGGGTAGGGCAGAATAGCATCAGGGAGAGAGAGAGCAGGCTCAGGGTGCCAGGGAAGGCACACCCAGCCTTTGGTAGAGATCCAGGAAAAGAGATTAAAAAGAAAAGAGAAGGACAAGTGTGACGCTCTTTCTCTCTTGGGGATCGTTGGCTGCTGGTCTACAAAGTGGGAGGGAGCAGAAGTAAGTGAGCAGGGTCAGACAGTTTGAGAGCTCTTGGGGAGATGGCTTAGGTGTTGTCATGAAGCTCCTAATGCAAGTCCTAGTTATCATATGTGGAGTATGGTCCTATGGCAAAACTCCTGCACAGTGTCTGGTTACCATATGGTCAGCAGGCAGGAGGGCTCTAGCAGGGAACTATGCCAAGGGTCACACTAGAGGTAGACTGAACATCCAGACCTAGAGCCCTTCTATAGGTAAGGGCAGTTGGAGAGCAGGAAGTCTCATTGGGGAGGGAGGCCTCTATGTTACCAAGCTTGGAGAGAGCTGCCAGACCATGGTAGACTGCAACCTCTTACCAACAAGGCCTTCCAATAGTGTAGGTGAAGTTTTTCCACACTGGCAGCTGCTTCCAAATCACCACACAGTTATATTGACTAATTAAGTAATGCTCAGCCAATAGCTCAGGCTTATTATTAACTAGCTCTTGCATTTTAAGTTAACCCATGTTCCTTATTTATGCTCTGCCCCATGGTGGTACCTTTATTAAGCATGGCACATTCTTCTGTTCCCTCTGCATCTGGTGGCAACTCCTCTGACTCCGCCCTTCCTCAGTCCATCATTCTCAGTCTGACTTTTCAGCTTAACTGTATCCTGTTCAGCTATTGGCCAGTCAGCTTTTGTGTTTATTGAACCAATCACAGCGACATATATTCACACAGCGTATACAGAAGGATTATTTCACAGCACAACAAAAGAGGAATGATTTTCTGAGTAAGCGCTAGAAAAGCTGCTAATGGAAGTTCTGCAAGTGGCTGCACCAAGGTCAGGGAAGGAGAAGCACACTAGTGCAATAAGAGAATGATGAGTCCTCCCTAGTGAAATAAGGGAATGATGATTCCTCCCTTATCCTTATCATGATTTATGAGTCAGCTTTTCCCAGGGCTTGTCTCTGTGCTGGGTGATTGATAGGCCCAGATGAATTAACTCTTAAGGGAGGAGTCAATATTTGGAGCAGGTAAGAATATCATGTCTCCATATCATGTCTCCTCTCAGGACCAGAGGGAGGAGGGAGGAGAGAGGAGGGAGGATGGATAAGGGATAAGGGTGGAGTCTATTTTAAACTGATTTTTAGGCTCCTTAACACTCTCTTCTTAGGAATAGTGTCTCTAAAATAATTTGGGAGATGGGCTGAAATTTGGTGATGGAACATTTCCAAAGCTGTTCCACAGGGATCAGTGGATCAGTGGATCAGGGATCAGGGACTGGTATCAGTCACATAACTCCGGAAAGAAATGTTCATTTAGGAGAAGACATTAGAAGGACATGGGTGGTGGAAGTGGTGGTGGAGAGCTGGCTCAGCAGTTAAGAGCATTGACTGCTGCATAGAGGACCTGCTTTTGATTCCCAGCACCCAAAATAAATGGCTCACAACCATCTGTAACTCCAGTTCCAGGGGTTCTGGCTCCCTCTTCTGCCCTCTGAGGGCACTGAATTAACGTGATGCACTTACATGCAGGCATAATACACATACAAAATCCATTATACTCCCTTGGTAGGTTCACAAAAACACTTATCTGTGTCTGCTTGCTGGGATCCTCAAAAGGCTTTTAAGTATGGCCTCTGAGGCCTAATTCAAGTGCGATGAACCTGAGATTTATTTTCAAGTGCTCTGATAGCTGTTAGGGTGGCTAGAGACACTGTCTGGGTTTCCTCACTCCTAAGGTCCTGGAGTGTGATCACCTGTTCTATCCTCACAGGAACTTCTTTAGAATCACATCTTATTCACATAAAACAGACTTGAGGGGGAACTCAAGTGCAGTCTTATTAGAGTTTGAAATTAAAACCAGCAGGGCAGGCAAGTGGTAAATCTTGGCAGCTGCTGAAAGAGGAAGACGGGTGAGAGAAATAGAGGAATCTATGCCATTTGTAAGCAGTCACACGGTGAAAAGTGAGTAGGTAGGCTTCAGAAAAAGAGGGAAATCTCAGAGTGTTGGGGGAAACATGCCCAATCTTTGCTCAGTATCTGAAAGAAAAAGGGATAGAAAAGAAGTTTCTATTTTTCATGGAAGAATCATGATTTTCTGAGTCAGGACTCAGAAGAGGAGGCAGGTCCTATGGTAGAGGAAGTTCTGAAAGTGACTGCCTAGGATTTGGAAATAAGTGTAATTTATTATTATTATTATTATTTTATTATTATTATTAGTGTGTGTCTAAGTGTGTGTTTACTTTGTGTGTGGATGCCTACACCTATTCCTTGGAGGCCAGATGGGGGCACTGGTTGTCCTCTATCATTCCTTTGAGGCAGGGTCTTTTCCTTGACCTGGGTCTGGCATTCTCTCAGCTAGGCTGGAAATCAGCAAGCCCCACCATCCTCCTGTCTCCACCTCCACTTTGGAACTGGGGTTGCAGGTGTGCTTGGGACACCAGGCTTATACCTGGGTATAGTATAGCAACAAGTGCTCCAGGCCACCTCTCCAGCTTCAATTGCACCCTAGAATGATTTTTTTAAATTTTATGTGTGTTTCGTCTGTACATATATATGTCTGTGTACTATGTGTATGCCTGGTGCATGCAGAGGTCAAAAGAGGGCATTGGATCCACTGGAACTGGAGTTAAAGATAGTTCTGAGCTACCATGTGGGTGTTGGGAACTAAACCCGGGTCTTCTGTATGAGATCTTAGCCCCCGAGCTATCTCTCCAGCCATCCCAGTTTTCACTTTTGAGCTATGATATTGTGGAAGTTGATCACTCTGAAACAGTGGTTCTCAACCTTTCTAGTCCCTGTTTTATTCCCCGTTGTTACTATCTTCTCACAATTCCGTCTCAGCATGTTGACGTCACCTGTGCTCAAACCTCATTGATATAACAGCAGATGTAATCAGAAGTTGTTTTCATGCCAACATTAAGTTTGCGATGATTTCTAACACTGATCTGATAGGCAGATTTTTATTTAATCAGTGGACAAGATTACCTGGTGTGGACTCACCACTGTTTGTTCTGTGTATCATTTTAGTAAGAAGTCTTCCTTCTAGGAATAATCTGGTTCATTCATTTGGTGAATAAGTGTATGTAATTTTGCTGTTGTATAAGCATTTGGAGGTAAAATTTCTCTGTATGCTTATACTCAGCTTCAAAAATTATAGCTGATTCTCGATAAAGGCAGAGCCTCCACTCACAGATTCAACCAACTGTGGATTGAAAATACTTAGAAGAAATACATTCAGGTGTGGCTCACACCTGTCACTCCAGCACTTCTGAGGCAGGAGAATGACAAATTTGAGACAACTTAAGCTACATAGAGAGTTCCAGCTCAGCCTGGCCTACACAGCAAGATTCTGTCTCAAAACATAAACACCTGTAAATCACATATGTATAGAGTTTTTTCTTAGCATTATTTCATAAATAACATTAGGCACTGACCGTTTTCATAGCCTTTCATTTCTATTAGCTCCAGTGCAATCTTGAGAAAGTAAAGTTTATAGGAGGATGAGGGAGGGTTATTTGCAAACACAACACCATGCTCCTCAAGGGCTCTCAGCTCTGCAGGGTTGTCATATTCCTGGAACCAATTCCCTGTAGATGCCCCGATGGTTGCATTGCTAGGTATTTTCCCAACAGTCCATACTGTAGTCATGTCTCACATTCAAGACCATCACCAGGGATTATTACTTCCCCTTCCCATGTACCCAGTGAATGGGTCAAAACTATCTCTTGAATGTTGTCAGGAAGTATTGAACAGGTTGAGGCTGGATCACAGGAAGTATGGTTCTTGATTGAGATTCCAGAGCTGTCCAGACCGAAGATGTATGGGCAAGGATCTATATATTTATTTATATCCATATCATATTCATATCTGTGTCTACACCTATATCTGTGTCTAAAGTAGCAGCTTAAGTCCCCTCCCCTCACCAGTGAGAATTTATTTCAAACACTTGAGAAATAAGGAAAAAAAGTTCTTTAGTAATGCAGTAGCTGGTTCTTGCCAACATCCTAGAGAAACTCGCCTCGATGTGAAATTTTTAATAGCTTCCGTAGATCTTGGACACAAGCAATCTGCATGTGCTGTCATTTGTAAATATCTTTTAGGTTTCATCAGACTTTGAGCAGCTAAACATGTTTTACAGAGACAAGAACTGTAAATCTGGCCGTTTTGGACAAGTGAAGATTTATAGTAAAGATATTGTCACCAGTTCTTTTAAAGCTGACCATTGTTGTTCCTTTGGAATCATGTTGCTTGTGTCTCAGTCACTGTTCTATTGCTGTGAAGAGACAGCATGACCGAGACAGCTCTTGTAAGAAAGCATTTATTGGGGCTTGATTATAGTCTCAGAGGTTTAGTTCATTATTATCATGGCAGGACCATGAAAGCAGTCATGGTTGATTCTAGATCAGTAGCTGAGAGCCGCATCCTGGTCTGTAGGCAGAGAGAGAAACTCTGGGCTTAGCATGGGTTTTTAAAATCTTAAAGCCCACCCCCCAGTGACACACTTCCTCCAACAACGCCATACCTCCCAGCCCTTCTAATCTTTTCAAATAGTGACACTCCCTGGTGACCAAGCATCAAACATAGGAACCTATGGGGCCATTGTTATTCAAACCACCACACCCAGGTCATCTGTTCTCCTGGCAGAATTATACTCTTTCTGATAAAAGAACCAGGACTTAACGGTGGTTGTTAGCCAGCAGTATCCCCTTTGAACTGCCAAGCAGAACCTTGTTCTTTGATATGGGAATAGAGCCTAATACCCAACATTCTTAACAAACAAATATTAAAAATAATATACTCTCAGAAGCCTAAACTGCAGCAAACCTAAAGTACAATTATATTCAAGATGCAACTATTTTTGTCCATTTTCTAACAAGTCTGGTTAGTTTAGCCACATATCACTGAGTCATCTTAGAGGCAGCAGCACTGCTTCAGTTAAACCCTACCTTCTGCAACTTAGTATTTCTTAACCAAGTTTATTGCTGAGCCTATTTTAGTGTAAATTCATCACTCTCAGTTTTCCTATACCATATCTATATCTTGTTTATTTTTTTGAGACAAGATTTCGTGTAGCCCCAGGCTCAGCTCAACAGTAGCCAGAGAAGATCTTGAATTCCTGATTCCCCTCATTTACTCCCCCAGTACTGAGCTTATAGCATGAGCCCCACACTCACAGTTATACTGTAATGTTGTACTGCTCAGAACACCCAACATCAATGCAGACCTTCATGGTGATGGATTAACCCTGAATTGCTAGGTCCTCAGAAGAGAAAGGGTGACCAGCAGAGGGGTACCTATTTACCAGTCTGTGTCTAGGTGTTTTCACAGTGTAACAACAATGTCTGCACTGACTAACCACAACCCTGGTGCCTTTATGCTTGGCAGCTTCGAGAAAAATATGGAGACGTGTTCACAGTGCACCTGGGACCGAGGCCCGTGGTCATGCTGTATGGGGCAGAGGCCATAAGGGAGGCTCTGGTGGACCAAGCAGAGGCTTTCTCTGGCCGGGGGACAATTGCTGTGGTTCAACCAGTCTTCAAGGACTATGGTAGGAGTCTCAAAGTCTGGGATGAGATGGAATGGTGAATGGGCACAGAAAGAGGAGAATCTGATAGAAGGAAGGTCAAGGGGTGGGGAAAGACCCAGGCCTCTGTGAACTTCCTCTGTAACTCACTTATCCTTCCCCTATGTTCTTAGGTGTGATCTTTGCCAATGGGGAACGCTGGAAGGCCCTTCGGCGATTCTCTCTGGCCACCATGAGAGACTTTGGGATGGGAAAGCGGAGTGTGGAGGAGCGGATTCAGGAGGAGGCCCAATGTCTGGTGGAGGAGCTGAGGAAATCCCAGGGTGAGTCCTGGAGAATGAGCAGAAAGGAAGATGGTGACACAGGGACCTGAGTGCAGAGCCTAAGGAAGAGACTAGATATACATGGGCGGAGAAAGTCACACACACACACACACACACACACACACACACACACTGGAGAGGGTGGGGGGGTAAAGAAATACAAAAATACAGGAAAGTGATGTGAAGTTCATAGTTTCCAAGAATAACTCACATGTGTTTGATTGAGATTGAGTGACCCACATGCTGGATACTTACATTCAGGGAAATCAATGCCTGGGTTAAGACTATGTGTTAGTCTGGCATGATGGCACAGCCTATCATCCCAATATTCAGGGGGCTGAGACAGGAGGATCATAAATTCAAAGCCATCTTGACTACATCATAAGATCTTATCTCAAAGAGAAAAAGCGGTTGATGCTGAGAGTGCAGCTCAGACGTGAAGCAGCTTGGCCAACTCAAACACAGTTCCCAATCTGGTCCCTAATACCACAACGTTGGCATGGTGCCACATGCTAGTCATCTTGGTATACCTGAGGTGGAGGCAGGAGCTTAGATGCTGAGGTATCTTTGACTTTATATGGCATTCAAGACCATCTTGATTACATTAACCAGTCTTAAAACATGGTCCATGTCCAAGGCAGGTGATGGGAGCAGGGAACTGTGTGTCTTTCTTGTGGATGTCACGGGGAGTACGGCAGTGAGCAAAGAGGCCCAATGGGGTTTTTTACTTTGTGGCAGTCACAGGCATGTCTGGATACTTATAGAAACTTCCTAACAGGGGCATAGTGGTGATCTGGTCTGTTTTTAGCACCTTATTTTGTCATGTTGGTGTTTATCATTGCCTAAGATTTTTCGGGAGACACGGAGCTGTCCATGCAGAGGCTGGAAGTGAACAGAAGGAATCAAGAGACCAAGAAGAAAGAAGGAGAAAGACAGAGACCAGGAAGATGAGATAGAGCTAGAGGGACCAAGCAGAAGAGAAAACACAACGGATAAGGAGTGAGGGGAATGGAGCAGGGAGGAAAGTAGCTGAGGGAGGGAAAAGAGAAAGAGACAGAAATGCTGCAAGACATTTATATAGGAAATCAGAGAGACAGAGAAAGACCGACAAACACAAGGGAAGGATCTGCAGAGTAATCAGGGACACAGACAAGACCCAGAGAGGGGCAATAATGAGCCAGTATTGCTGGACTGCCAACATCCCTCCCACCGTGAGGGCCCATGATAGAATCTGGAATTCAAAGTCTCCAGGTAATGTTGGTACTTGGAACACCACAGGAGCCTAGGATCATAGAAGGATTGGAGGAAGACTCACAGATGATAGATTTCTAAATCCAGAAAGCAACCCCCGACTCCTTCTCTGCACAATTCCTGCCAATGGGAGTTAGCTTTCAGCTCAGAGTCAGAATGTTCCCCTGGGAGGACTGACTTATACATGCTCTCCTTCTCCGCTCCCTGGGTCTGAATCCTGGCCCCACTCTCATGAGTAGCTGTGTTACCTTTGTTGAAGTTAGCGACTGTTTCTGTGTTTACAAATAGCATTGTGTCTTGTGTAGAATATTGAGAAGAAATTAAGGAAAATGGTGTGTGCAATCTTGAGTGTAGGACCTGGTGCATCATATGTGCAAATGGGGGTACCAGCTGTTGTTATTCTTTGAGTAGTGGGGACAACTTTACAGAGATGGAGCCAGGCCAAATGTTCCTCTTGATGCCATGTCTCTTGTCCTGCATCCTCACCCTCCAGGAGCCTCCCTGGACCCCACCTTCCTCTTCCAGTGCATCACAGCCAACATCATCTGCTCCATTGTCTTTGGAGAGTGCTTTGACTACAAAGACCGCCAGTTCCTGCGCCTGTTGGACCTGTTCTATCAGACCTTCTCGCTTGCCAGCTCATTCTCCAGCCAGGTCAGTGAGTGGGAACAGAGGAGCATCCAGGGTATAGGGGGAAAAGAGGCTGCTCTGTGTGCAAAGAAGGGAACGTCATAGGGCTGAAAGTAAAGGCAGAGACAACATGAAGAGGGAACGATACTGAGGCCTGGAGGGATGGAGAGAGGTAGGAATGAACAAAGGGAGGGAGGGTTGTTGTTAATCAGGGTGGAGAGACCCAGATGCAGAAATACAGAGCCGTTCAACCTTGAGAAAATGAAGACATGGGGCTCTGGCTGTAGCTAAGAGGATACAGGAGCTGTCTACACAAAATAAACCAGGTATGGCTGGTACACCTATGCAATCCCAGTACATGGGAGATCAGAGTTCAGGGTCACCTTTGGATAAGTATTGAGCTTGAGGATAGTCTGAAAGACACAAAACCCTGATTGAAACAACAACAACAGTAGTAGCAACAGCAGCAACAACAAAATGATGGCTTAGGAAAGAGAGATAGAGAATACAAGACAAGTACTGGAGAAATATCCAAAGGGACAGACTGACAGCATGCTGTATGTGTATGTGCATGAGAGGGGAAACAAAGGAACAGAGAAGATGAGCAAAGGAGTGGGGGAAGATAAAGGAAGGAAAGGGGCGAGGACAGAAAGAGAGAAGGCGGGGTCTCATGGATGTGTGGATCTAGGAACAGCTTGCTTCTTGAGACTTAATAGCTCCAAGTGACTTCCTGGGCCCTTCTTTCTTGCAGGTGTTTGAGCTCTTCTCTGGTTTCCTGAAGTACTTTCCTGGTACACACATACAAGTCTCCAAAAACCTGCAGGAAGTCCTTGACTACATTGGCCACAGTGTGGAGAAGCACAGGGCAACCTTGGACCCCAACAGTCCTAGAGACTTCATTGATACCTACCTTCTACGCATGGAGAAGGTAAGTCCTGCGTGAATGAGAGGGGATGGCTGAGAGCAAAGGCTGAGGATGTGAGCAGAGGAAAAGGGGGCAGAGAATGGGGAGGAGAGACAGGAAATGGAGTGGAGGAGATGCAGAAGTGTCTGGAAAATGATGAAAATAAAAAGGAGGAGAAAGTGAAATAGAGAGAAAGAAGGGTGGGGAAGAAACAAAGGACAAGAGAAAAAAGCAGGAAAGACCACAGAGGCAGAAAGAGCCTGGGAGACAAACCATGCTAAACTACCAGAGAGCACAGTAGAGAGAGAAGGCAGAACAGACAGAGATCATGTGATATTAAGGACTGAGAAATGTCATGTGATCCATATAATGTGAGACAGAGGGACAGTTCCCAGGATGTGTGTGCCTCTCCCTGCAAGGCTCCAGTCACCTCTGACCCTCTCTCTCTCTCTCCCATCTGGAACCAGGAGAAGAACAACCAACACACGGAGTTCCATCACCAGAACCTCATGATGTCTGTACTATCTCTCTTCTTTGCTGGCACTGAGACCAGCAGCACCACGCTCCGCTATGGCTTCCTTCTCATGCTCAAATATCCCCATGTTGCAGGTGCGCCACAAACAACCAGTTGGGGAATCTTCTAGCTCCCTATTGGCTGTGGAGGTTTGTGTGGATAAGAGAGCCATGGGCCTCTTATATCTGGACCTCTGAAGACTTTGGCCTACATCTAACCTAAAGCAGAGCTGTGGGTAGTGTGTGAATGAACTCTCAGCTGGTCCATTTCCATTGTTTTCTCTTATGACTTAAAGATTGATCCATCTGTTCATCCATCCGCCTACCCACCCATCCACCTATCTGTCCTTCCTGAATCCTTACACTCATTTCTTCATTCCTCTTTCTATCCATGCACCTCTTCATCCATCTACTTATTCTGTTCATTCAGTTACCTATTTGTCTACCCACCAAGCCAGCTATCACCTACCAATCCCTTCATTCATTTTCCCATCCATCTATTTATCCAAACACATATTTACTCAACCATCCTTTTATCTACCCATCTCTAAACACTTATCAGTAATAAATACACACACACCTAGTACCCCACCCACTCAACCATGTATCAATCCACTGTCTAATTTTTAGTGTACTCATAGATCCTTTAATCACCCAACCAACCATTTCATTCATTTATTTTAATTAACCAACTCAGTTTTTCCTTTGATCTATAGAACTGAATAAATTGTTTGTTATTGGTTTATTCATACATTTATTCTTCTATCAACTGGTTTCATTTTTTAATCCTTTCGCTAACTGGCCTTTGAATTCATCTTTCCCTTGTTTATCCCTTTCTTCATTTATCCACCGTTTGAATCACCTGTTGATTTACAAGTTGAATACATAATCCAGTGTTTAGTTTATTTGTTTCATTGACTCATGAATATGTCCATCTATTAACTAATTGATCCATTGATTTTCTTATGTATCCATTTTTGCGTGTATCTGTTGATAGAATCATTTGCTAATCTACCCACTTCTCCATATTATTCCTGAGGATACAGCCTTGACTTCTTAGTATAACATTCCATGTACAGTTATGGCACATGTGTGAGTACGAGTGTGTGTTTATATGTATGTGTATATGTGTGCATGTGTATCTCTCTCTCTCTCTCTCTCTCTCTCTCTCTCTCTCTGTGTGTGTGTGTGTGTATGTGTGCGTGTGTAAAGAGATGATTCATTCCCTATCAAAGGTGAGAATTTTTACTGTTTTTCTCCTTTACACTCTTGCATCAATAAGATTCCCCCGAAGTCTCCCTATGCAGTAGCCTTTGTTGTCCATTTTTCTTTCTTTCTTTTTTTAACACCCCACTGAAATGGGGTTGAGGCTCACGGACGAGAGCTTTAATATAGTTTTAAGCATGGGTACAGAGAGACAGTCACTTAAGAACAGAACAGTTGTTTGTACCCTCAAGTGCACTGAGTTTTTCAGGAGAGTCTCCTTGCTGCACTCTTTCCTGGGTTGTTGGCTCATAGAATAAAATATCATTGCTACAAAGCTGGCAAAGTAGACCCACTATTCCCCTTTTCTGTGCAGAGAAAGTCCAAAAGGAGATCGACCAGGTGATTGGCTCACATCGCCCACCCAACCTTGATGACCGCACCAAAATGCCTTACACAGATGCGGTCATCCACGAGATTCAGAGATTTTCAGATCTCGTCCCGATTGGAGTGCCACACAAAGTCACCAAAGACACTTTGTTCCGAGGGTACCTGCTCCCCAAGGTGAGACCAGCTGTGATGCCACATCTGTATGTCTTGAGCCTCCTGTATTCTCCTCAATCCTAGTACCAGTTTGTTTGTGTTTTCCCAGCATTCCCTAGTTCTTTTTGCAAACAATAATCAATAATCTTATTGTAATATGACTGTCTGCATATGGGAGTCAGGGTATGCTAATATCATTGTCTCTCACAATGTCTCCTAGAACACTGAAGTGTACCCCATCCTGAGTTCAGCTCTCCATGACCCACGGTACTTTGAACAACCAGACACCTTCAATCCTGACCACTTCCTGGATGCCAATGGGGATCTGAAGAAAATTGAAGCTTTTATACCCTTTTCTACAGGTGAGAGGGACCTGTGCTTCCTTTCCCAGACACTAGAGGGCAGGCTCACCCTCCAGGACACAGGACTAGGTTCATGTTTACTGACTGTTCTAGCTGCTTTGCCTAACCATCCCTTTCACTCTGGCTACCGTCCCACTAGGGGGCTCTTGAACTAAAGGAGCCCTGACCAGGAGGACTTTGGGAAAGTCTTTATAAACCTGTGAACCTGAGCAAATGCATTTTCTTAAGAAACAACAGCACTGCTATGACTGGGTAGGGTCTTGTACACTGCTATGAACTGAGTAGGGTCTTGTACACTCGGTAGGGTCTTGTACACTGCTATGAACTGGGTAGAACCTTGATTGCTGGGAAAGCATTGGTTTTAGGTGTGAGCACTGGGGAGGTGGGGCATATCTTGACATGCTTGTCTCGGCATACTCTTGTTAAATTGTAAGAGACGGGCTGGAGAGATGGCTCAGAGGTTAAGAGAACTGACTGCTGTTCCAGAGGTCCTGAGTTCAATTCCCAGCAACCACACGATGGCTCACACCCATCTATAATGAGATCTCGTGCCCAGAACACTATATACATAATAAATAAATTTTAAAATATTGTAAGAGACATCAAAATTACTACCATTTATTTGAGTCAAGAACCCACTCATAATGGATAATCTCCTGAACCAGAAAAAGTTCAGTTACAGCTCCCATCAGTGTCAGCACATGGTGTCTGTAGACCAGAGGGAGCTGGGCATGGACACACAGCTTGATGGGTGCCAGCTCTGCTTTGGCGTTACTTGGCCGTGCTGAGGTAGCTGGCAGCCTGGAGCAGGTCAACTGCTCTGAGTGACTGAGTGACTGGAAGAATATAATCTCAAGTAGTGTGTAGTTGGAGTGCCTGTTGTGTTTGGTTAGTTTGTTACATACAGAATCTGCCCCTGACCAAATTTAATTCAGTTGAATGGCCTCTATGTAAACGAGTAAACTTTGTGTTCAGGCTTCTTATCTTTTAGAGAAAGAGAGGTTCTAGGAGGAATTCCTTAACCTTTAGTTGTCACCCTTCTCTCATGTCCTCATGCTGAGTATGTGTTAAGTAAGTTCTCTTTGAAAGAGCCCCCACCTCCAGCCTCTTCTTAGTGCATTCTAGGAGATTCTCTGTTGCTAAACCTCCCTGCTGTCTACCCCTATCTCCTCACTGAGGGATTTTAGGCAAGTGTTCTCCTGCTGAGCCATGTCTCAGCTAAGAGTGGTCTAGTTTTGAGTGTCCAAGCGACTTCAGTCACCCTGTCTGCAGCCTTGCTCCTGGCTCTGTCCAATATAATGGCTTCCTTTCATGTTTTGTCTTCAGAGTTATAGACATGTGGTGTTGTATGAAGCTGCTTATTTGTTTCTGGCTGCCCAGACTCCCCAAATAACCACACAGAAACTGTATTAATTAAATCACTGACCCATTAGCTTTAGCTTCTTACTGACTAACTCTTACATCTTAATTTAACCCATCTCCATTAATCTGTGTATCACCACGTCGCTGTGGCTTACCGGCAAAGATTCGGCATGTCTGTCTCTGACAGAAGCTCTATGGCTTCTCTTCCTCTGCCTTCTTTCTCCCAGCATTCAGTTTAGTTTTCCCACCTACGTATTATCTGCCCTGTGCAGGCCTAAGATAGTTTCTTTATTAACCAATGGTATTCACAGCATACAGAGGGGAATCCCACATCACCTCCCCTTTTCTGCTTAAATAAAAGGAAGGTTTCAACTTTAACATAGTAAAATTACATATAACAAAATAGGTATCAAGAAAGAATTATAGTTACAATATTTATATCTACTTTGTCTCTTATCATAACTAAGGAAATCTATAACTATCAATTCTTCAACTCCACCAAAGACTCCAAAAGGATTTAATAATACCTAAGTAAACAGGAAGTGCATTGTAAGCAACTTCCAAAACTCTAGAATTGACAAAGACATCTCACTACCTGGACAGTCACCCAAAGTTCTTCTGTACCATTGGGGCATCCATCTTCAGCCAACAGGCCCATAGTATCCAGCAGACTTTTCCACGAAGCAGGAAAATTTAAAGACAGTTCTGCCTATATTAGCAGTTTGTCAGTCACTTTTTTCTGTGTCCTTCAGAATGTCTGGCAGACTCTTTTATGAAACAGGAACCCTGAAGGACTGTCTCATCTTCTTTAGGCAACTTTAGCAGTCATTTTTCTGTGGGTTCCGCATGTCCAGTTCATACAGCATACCATCAAGCAGTTCAGGCATGAGCAGCTTCTTGCCCAACTGGCTACCCAGTTCCATAAGGAGCCTCTTCAATGTCCATCTTTCTCTTGAGGCATATTGGTGCTGCCAGAGGCAGATGTGTCTCATTGTCATGAAAAGTCCTAAGTTTTAAAAATATTTTAAATGCCATATTCTGAAGGTCTCTGAAAAACTTGAAGAATACCTTTCTAACTGAAATATATCTTTGTATATATAGAAAACCTAACTAACATGACTACAAGCTTGACTATTATAGATGATTATCTATTAACTTATATTTCTTAATTATACATTACACTTTTAAATGGTTAAACAAACACAACACCTTAATCAAGATCAGAAATACATATACACAGTATAACAAAATTGACCTTAAATCTGTATCAATAAACCAAGATCCATACCAATGCAGATCTTGTAGCATATCCCCTTTTAAATGTAAATAAACATTTATAAACAATCATTTAGGGATATGGGTGTGGTTCTCTCCAAACTGTTTCCTGATATTTATTGGGCAAGGTATTTTTTTCAGGGGTGTTCAAGACAACCTTTCAGGGGATCTTGGTCCATCAAACCACATTAGTCTGGAAGGATTCCGCAGGTTCTCACCCTCTGTAGAAACAAAAGAAGAACTTTTTTTCCAAAGCAACATATCATTCGACCCAAATTTTGAAATCAAGATACTTTTAAAGTATATATGCTGGTTTATCTTAGCAGCCCATACAATGAAATATCTCTTGTTATATAGCTCTTTAACAGTCAAAAAAATTCAAAGAAAATACAATAATCCATACTCTGTGAATTTTCCATCTTTATGTGGCTTATTATTTTTATTCTTCTTATTTTTTCTACAATTTAATATTTATTTTATTATCTTTATTCCTTTAATCTATGACTGTCTGTACTCTTTTATATTACATTTACTGTCTCTTTACACCTTTTCTTCTCTTTCCCATGCCTATGTACATTTTTCAAACACATGGTGTCTTGTTCAGAGGTCTTTTATGTCTTAATCTGTCCTATTGTGTATCTGAAATAATTTTCTCTCTAAGAGTACTTTTTAAAATGCTAAGCAGCTCGGTCTCAGTGGCCCTGGGTTCTGGCTCTGCCTCTCTCAGGCTTTAAATATGGTGGAGGTAGTTCACCACAGGTTCTGGGACCGCCAAGTGGGAGCCATCCTTACCACCTAAACTCTGGGTAGCACCGTGCAGCATATAAACCCTTTTTTATCTGAGTAAAAGCTAAATCTGCTATGCAGCACACTGCATGGTCTCAATATATCTCTGTGCATGGCAGCGGGAATCTACCATGCTTACTGGTCTGTGTACTCCTAGCAGACTATATTCCGCTGACTGCCCAGGCGGGTAGTGCTGAGTGGGCATGATCTCAGCTACCATCCTCCCGACCCCAAGTGGGCACATAAGCATCCAGATCCAAAGTGGTGGCAGGCATCAACCCAAAAAAAGAACCAGAGTTTATGCTGGCGGTATGGACCAGGAAGTCACTGTTTCAAGACAGCACTGAATCAGGAAGACCTCACTCTCTCTTTTATTGAAATTTATTGAGCTCTACATTTTTCTCAGCTCCCCTCCCTGTCCCCCCCCTTTAATCCTCCCCCAAAGTCCCCATGCTCCCAATTTACTCAGGCAATCTTGTCTTTTTCTACTTTCTACTTCCCATGTAGATCAGATCTATGCAAGTCCCTCTCAGCGTCCACATTGTTGTCTCAGTTCTCTGGAATTGTGGTTTGTAGGCTGGCTTTCTTTGATTTATGTTTAAAAACCACCTATGAGTGAGTACATGTGATAATTGTCTTTCTGTGTCTGGGTTATCTCACTCAAAATAATGTTTTCTAGCTCCATCCATTTTCCTGCAAAATTCAAGCTATTGTTATTTTTTTCTGCTGTGTAGTACTCCATTGTGTAAATGTACCACATTTTTCTTATCCATTCTTCGATCGAGGGGCATTTAGGTTGTTTCCAGGTTCTGGCTATGACAAACAAAGCTGCTACGAACATAGTTGAGCACATGTCCTTGTGGCACGATTGAGCATCCTTTGGATATATACCCCAAAGTGGTATTACTGGGTCTTGAGGAAGGTTGTTTCTTAATTTTCAGAGAAATCACCACACTGATATCCAAAGGAGTTGTACCAGCTTGCATTCCAACCAGTAATGCAGAAGTGTCCCCCACAACCTCTCCAGCATAAATTGTCATCAGTGTTTTTGATCTTGGCCATTCTTAGAGGTGTAAGATGTAATCTCAGAGTTGTTTTGATTTGCATTCTCTGATGACTAAGGATGTTGAACATTTTCTTAAGTGACTTTCAGCATTTTAGTTTCCTCTGTTGAGAGTTCTCTGTTTAGGTCTGTACTTCATTTTTTATTGGATGATGTGATCTTTTGGTGTCCAATTTCTTGAGTTCTTTGTATATTTTGGAGATCAGACCTCTTTCTGATGTGGGGTTAGTGAAGATCTTTTCCCATTCTGTAGACTGTTGTTTTGGGGAAGACCTTTCTTATAGGAGCTGCAGCATGCCAACAGCAAGCAGAGCCCATCTGGAAAAAAATGTAGCTAAACTTTGTTTTTTAGTGTCTAGAATTCCTTTCCAAGCTTTCTTAGCTTTTACATGGATTTAGTCAACCACGTTTGTGTGTCAATTTATTGTATAAGACTGCTTGTTCATGTCCCAGTTACCCAGACTCCCAAGATAACCACACAGAAACTGTATTATTAAATCACTGTTTGACCCATTAGCTCTAGCTTTTTATTGGCTAATGCTTACATCTTAATTTAACCGATCTCCATTAATCTGTGTATCGCCATGTGGTTGTGACTTACTGGCAAAGATTTGGTATGTCTGTCTCTGGCAGCAGCTCCATGGCTTCTCTTCCTCTGCCTTCTTTCTCCCAGTATTCAGTTTAGTTTTCCTCATCTATGTATATTCTGCCCTGTGCAGGCCTAAGACAGTTTCTTTATTAACTAATGGTATTCACAGCATACAGAAGGGAATACCACATCAATGTGGGCATGAGATATAAGTAAACTATCTTTACAATAATCCCAAGTTTAGAAAGTCAGGGATGTGGAGAAAAGGAATGTAAGAAGAAGACATGAAGAAATGCATGACTAGATATGGTTAGACAGAGAAGGAGGAGGGCTTAGGATGTTGGCTAGGAAGTTTAGAAAAAGCAAGCAGAAAAGAATAGATAAAAAGGCACATATAGGGATGATAGTTACAGGCACATGTTCAGGTATACTGCTGTGGAATGCAAGCTGCAAACAAGCAGACAAGCAAGAGAATGAGCGAGCAAGCAAGCTAAAAGGATATGAGAGCCAAAGAGACATGAACGGTGTCTAATTTGACAGTTCCTGGCATGAGGTCATTGTTGAGAGTGAGATAGCCATTAAGAACTACTCTGGAAAAATCTGGGTCACAAAACCAGTTCTAGGAGAACCATCTCAGAGAGATACTCCATTAATTTCTAAGCTCATGCCACCTAAATTCTGGAAAGGTGGTGCCCAAAGGGGTAGGGTTCTTTCCCTAGACACTCCTGCACAGGCACAGTTTTCCAGCAACTGGAGGGCATGGGTTCCTGGAAATCCCTCCTCTACCTGGAGACCCGAGGCAGCCAGTTTTAGATTAAGAATCTCTGAGATACAGGGCAGGTGGTGGAGCCTTCGTCTGGGCTTTCAGGCTCCCATTGCTCTGTGATGCTTCATGCCCAAGGATACAAACCACCACAGGCTTCTTATACCCCTGAGAACCCAGTGAGTGCCATAGACCCTCATCATGTGACCTTGCCCATTTCTAATTGTATGAGCAATTGTGTTTGGGAACTTGTTGATATCAAGCTGAACAAGAAAGGAAGGAAGGGAGAGTGGAGGTGGGGAGCAGAGGGAGGGAGAGGAGTATAGCATGATTAATAATCCAGAGACAGATATTGGGGTTCAACCTGAAGATTAGAAAAGCAAGGCAGACAGCCACTGGCTCTTCCTCCCATTGTTTACCCTAACTCAGGCCTCTCAACCCACTCCTTACCCCTTTTTTATTTTATTTCTATTTATTTATTTATTTATTTATTTATTTATTTATTTTGGTTTTTTGAGACAGGGTTTCTCTGTAGCTTTGGGGCCTGTCCTGGAACTAGCTCTTGTAGACCAGGCTGGCCTCGAACTCACAGAGATCCGCCTGCCTCTGCCTCCTGAGTGCTGGGATTAAAGGCGTGCACCACCACCGCCCGGCTCTTTCCCCCTTTTTAAAAATTGTACGTATATAGGATGGGAGACAATTTGTGGGAGTCAGTTCTCTTTCCACAAGGTCGAAGGGATAGAAGTGAAGAACTTAGGCTTGGCACTAAACTCCTTTACCCAGTTAGCCACCTCACCACCCGCTTCCCCTTCCCATCACAAAGGGTTACAATCAATGAGAGTAGAAATGTATTTACAGTATGTTCTAACAAAATTAATCTCAAATTTGTATCAATACACAAAATTTGTATGCAATATGCAAAAGTCCAATCTAATGAAAAACATTTAAAACTAGTAGTTGCTTTTAAAAAGTAGATTCAATAATCTACCCTTTTATCCTATCATATCTATATCCCCCTTTTTTCTTTCAAAACAAGAACCTTGAATCTAATTTTTTTTGTTTAGCTTTTTCCTTGATCATTACCAGTAGTAGTAACAACTTATAACCAACCCCTGTAAACACTAACAAATATCCATAACCCAATGAAAGACCAAAAACCACCCTCCCCACCTCTTGGGAATGAAGGCGTTGTGTTTTTAAATTTACTTCCTGATGTTTGGGGGTGATGGCATCTTTAGGGGATTCCGAAAAGAAAAATTTGGGTTAATTGTCAAGTCCTGGGAGAGGTGGTGTGTTATTTGTTGAACAGTCTCTGCGTTATGGGAAATGTAGGACTTGTCTCAAGTCCTGGCTAGAGTAGTCTGTTAGGCTGGATCATCTCAACTAGACATCGCAAAATTGTTCTGAGTAGTTGTAGTCCAAAGCTGATATTTAGGTGGTGTTTTTCAGCTTAGTGGTGTTATCATAGTCCTGAGGGAATCATAGTTTTTGGGCCCTACCCTCCTTATGGAGACTCCAAAGGCTGCTGTTATGCATGGTTCACTGAAGAAAACTGTTAGAGTCTGAAACCCGATATCATGTACAGGGAGGTAGATAAGACTTTTTTATAGAATTAATTAGTACTCTATAAGATCATTAATATCATGGCAAAAAGTTTAAATGTATATATTAATCTTATAAATCTTATACCTTAAGAAATGCAGTTCAAGAGTCAAAATAAAACCATAGGATTATGAGATTAGTGGTAATATAATAGTCCATAAATATTTGTTTTTCTTCTGTCTCATATCAGGTGGCTCTTCTGATATGAGACAGAGATTTTTGATTTCATTTTAATAAGCATTCTTGGGTTTAGAGAAGGAGAGACAGAAGGAATGCACACACAGAAATCTTGCTATGTGGTCCAGCCTGTTCTGAACCCATCATCTTCCTGCCGTGGTCTCCCAAGTGCTGCATTTACAGGCATGTGCCTCCACATCTGGCTCATATAGGACCCTTAACAACATCCAGTTGTTAATCTAAGAGTCTTTGTAAACAGTACCTTTACCCTTAGGGCAGCCAATTCCCTCACAGGAGAAAGGAGGGACATTAAAGATGCTGCATTATACATATGTACACATTCGTACCTCCTTCCTACTCTAAGTGGGTTCTTACAGTCCAGGAACAAAGGACTTTGATAATCTAATAAAAAGTAGAAATTTGTCAGAAGTGACCATGAGAAATTCCCAACAAATTGGCACATGTTACGATTTATTTATTCCTTGTGTACATGGTTGTATGCATATATATGTGCGCTATGGTGGGTATGGGTGTGTTCATATCAGAGGAAGCTTGTGGGAGTTGGTTCTCTCTTTCTAACATGTGGGTCCAGAGGATTGAACTCATGTTATCAGGATTGATGGCAGGTGACTTTCCATGCTAAGAAGTCTCACCGGCCCTTAAACCAATTCTTTAACATTTTGGGAATCTCTCAACATTCTCACTTGAATTGCAGGTTAGAGTCAAACTCATTCTTCTCCATTGCAATGGCAGAGTTGTCTGGGTTTAGGGAAGGGACAGTCTGAAGGTTGTACGATGCCCTGGGGCTCACATGGCTCATTCTCTGTGCCCACAGGAAAGCGCATTTGTCTTGGCGAAGGCATAGCCCGCAACGAATTGTTCCTTTTCTTCACCACCATCCTCCAGAACTTCTCTGTGTCCAGTTCCATGACTCCTAAGGACATTGACCTCAGTCCCAAGGAGAGTGGCTTCGGCAAAGTGCCCCCAACATACCAGATCTGCTTCTTGGCCCGCTGACTGGGCTGAGGTGGCCAGGTGTCCCCACTCTATCTTTCTTCCTCTGTGAGACCTGCTGCAAACCAGGCTGTAGGTCACTGCTCAAACTGTTCCACCTTACTGCAGCTCCTGCAAAGCTCCGAGGTGTGTTCTTCTGCCCTGAGAATGACACTGGAGAAATCAGTCAAGTGTCTTGCTTGATGTGTGAACAGAGAGACTTCTGGAGGCCACATCTCATGCTGAGTCAGTCCCCTATAGCAGCTCCTAACAGCCACAGTCCCCATGTAATACCTCTGGTGCTCCATGAGCTAATCTAATGGACTCTGTACATGGTCTGAATTCTGTGTCTATGAACTTGCCTAATATGTATGGTTCACATAAACAGAGTCACATAACTGTGATATTTGGTGTCTGGTGTCTTTTTACTTCATATAGTATTATCTAGGTTCCTGTGTTTTGCAGCCCACAGTTACATACCTTCACATGCTTTTGTCATGATCTTTCTTAGCAAAAGCACAATACCTTCTTTAATGTGTTCTGCTAGCAGAAAAAGTGGTCCAGACTTAGGGTGGGTCTTTCTGCTTCTAATAATCTAATAAGAAAACCCTTACTGGATGCCCAGCAACAGCAGCCACCATGGTGCCCAGTCTCCTGATCTCCCTGCTATTCTTACATGTCACCTCCTGATTGTCTGGTAACGAAGGTTCTCTCCGGAAGGGCTTCTTACTGCCAACTCCATCACATTCATGCCAGGTTTGTGGAAGGACAACTTGTTGCCTTGTTCTCTGTTCCACTGTGAGAACCCGGAACGGCAGGTGGCTGATGCCAGATGTTTAATTCCGGGGAACAGTAACCAATAAGTAAATAAACATCTCAATAAAGTGACACAACCAGTCATTCTTTAAACTTGTCCTATGCACAGACCTCATCTGTCTCCAGTCTCTATACTGTCTTCTGGCAACCAGAGAAAATCCTCATCCCCAAATGTCCAGGTGGACCCCAGCTCATGTTTCTGTTGCTGGTGGAGGAGGGTGTGTCACAACTCTGCCTCGACAAAGTTCCTGGTAACTCCCCCTGGCCTACAGAGAGCTTGATGATGCCACGCTCTGACACAAGTATCTGGGTACCACCCTTTGAGCAATGTCCCAGGAAAACAAACTACACACCACACTACTGGGACAAGCAGGTGCTTGTGGGAAATGCCATTCATTTAACACCATCACCTAGAAAGATGTCTCTTGGCAGCCATTGGCTAATCAGCAGGCAGCTCTCAACTCACCTCTGAGATACTAGATTTCCACCTGCCTCATCAAGCCCTCTGTAGCCCAGGGAGAGTTACCAGGAACTTTGCCAAGGTAGAATCCTGGCACACCCTTCTTCACCACAAGAAACAGGACAACAAACAGAGCAGCCAACTCTTCAAGAAAAACAGGGGAATGTGCAGCATGCCAAGGTAGGACCATGGCGCTCTACCTTCTCCTGGATCTTAATAGTCTGGACTTGGGGTGACTCCAGCTCAAGGGCTGTCTTTCTCCTGAACAATGGCTTCTGGTTTGCTGGAGAATATTTTGCTAACAAACCCCATGAGCTTACTCAAATCTTTCTAAAGGGTGAGATGTGGAGGAGGTCAGGGTGAGGAGGCAGGAGGTGGGAGGAAGGAAGCGATGCTCACAGGGAGCAAAGAGTTGCAGGTCTATGGTTCAACAGGCATCTCCAGATCAGGTTGAGAATTCTCTTCTTCCAGCCATGCTGTGGTACTAGAGAAGCTTCTAGAATTCTTTTGAAAAGGAACAGAGGGAAGGTAGGCAGGGAGATAAGTTCTGATAGGTGTACTGTAGTCTCTAGTGTGGAGAGCAACAAATCACGAGTGGAGTCTGTGAAACTCATAGTGTCCAAACCTGAGAAGGTTCTCAGAAAAACTGGGACCAGGCCCTCAGGGAGGGGTATGAGAGAGATGGTCACATGAAACCACAGAGCTCAGGATAGGGTTTTAACCTGATGAGACCCAGACAACCTAACACCAGGAAGTGTGATCCAGTCAGAAGAGGGACCCATAACTAGGGTCAGCCTGTGAGGTCTGGGCCTTGACTCTGCAGCTGAGGGGAAATATGGAGATACTGACACAGCCTACATAGGCCTTAGCTTATTCTAGCCCATGAGGTGATATGGGATGCCCTAATGGGTCAGGCTGAGGTTTTCCATGGATAGAGACTCATGACCATTATTGATCCATCTTCCAGAAAGTGTTGAGTGGCATAGTCCCAAAGGTAGGGGCAGATATGATCCCACCAACCCCACTCTTAGGTATAATTGTTTTAATATTATTTTACTTTTTGGACAAAGACAGACTTGGAACTTCCTCAAGCAGTCTGTCTGATCACCACGAAGGACTTTGTATCAGAAAACTAAGCATGGAGAATGGAATCAGACTGGAGACTCTGGGTCTGGTGGCACAGGTTCGGAAAACCTGGGCTGAGTCCCAGGGGTCTGTGCAGGAGGTCACCATGGTGAAGACATAGAAATGGAGAGTGTGATTGCTAAAGATCTGGACAGAGTGACATAGAGACAGGTTCAGACGTGTGGGAGAATGACAAGCTAAAGATCCAGGGATATATTTCAATATAGAAATTTCACAGAAAAAATAGAACTAAAATATGTGATACTAGAAAGAGTCAACAGAGACACAAATGTCTTGGTGGGAAGGACAGATGGATGTGAGAGTAACTGGCTGTGGTGGTTTGAATGAGAATAATCCCCATGGCTCAGATCTTTGAATGCCTGGTCTCCAGTTGGTGGAAATGTTTGGGACAGGTTAGGAAGTGTGGCCTTGTTGGAGGAGATGTGTCACTGGGGGTGGATTTTGAGGTTTCCAAAGCCCAAGCCTTTCCCAGTTAGTGCTCAGTCCACCTCCTAATATGGATGAGATCTAAGCTCTTAGCTACTTCTTCAGCATGTCCACCTGATTTCATGTTCCTGAACAAGATGATCACGGACTCATCAAGATGATCACTTACTGAAAATGTAAGCCCCGATAAATCCTATAAATGGAGACTGTGCTTTTGTTTCCTGGCCACCTGGACCTGGATTATCACACAAAACTATATTAATTACAACACTGTTTGGCCAACGACTCAGGTGTATTCCTAGCTAGCTCTTACATCTTAAATTAACCAGTTTCTATTGACTTCTGGATTGCCACAAGGCTGTGGCTTACTGGTCAGGTTCTGATGTCTCTCTCCTTTGTCAGCTACATAGTGTCTGCCCGACTCCACCTTCTTTCTCCCTGCATTCAGTTGAGATGTCCTGCCTAGCTATATTTTGCCCTGCTATAGGCACAAGAAGCTTCTTTATTAACCAGTGGTAATAAAACATATTCATAGCATACAGAGGGAATCCCACATATCTCGACTGAGGTGGTCATGTTGTCTTAGTAGTGCAATGGAAAAATAACTAAGGCAAAGGGCATGAAGGAGGACAGACTCTCAAAGAGACAGTCAGAGATGAGATCAGAGAGAGAGAGATGCACAGGGAGTCCCACCACGGCAGATGCCTGGAGAATAATTGACACAGCACGGTTACAGAAATACAGGCAAAGCAGGATATGGCCCAAGCCAGGTGAGAGCCAGTCAGAGGGACAGGGTAGGGTACACCTAGAGCTCGGTGGTATACCTCTTGTTCCCAGGGACCTTTCTAAGCTTCTTTTACTCTGCCATGGCCAACATTACCTGCTTTATGATTTTTAGTGAGTGCTTTAATTTCTAGGATCTCAAATTTGTACATTCACTAAGTTCACTGAGCGAAAGATTCACTATCATCAGTTCTTTGAATAACTAGCTAAGGTCAGAGATTCCACCATGAGCCAGGAATCAGTGTGGGTGGATTCTGGGAAGAGACCAGGGGTCTAGAAAACAGAGGCAAGAAAGCCTCAGAGGTCAGATTCCCAGAGAAGTAGAGATTATTTTAGTCTGTCCGTGCATCTGAGTGTGGATTCACTCAGTGGGTAACCAGCAGGATCCATAGCGACCGAGGAAAAGGAGATGTGCTAAGGCATGATCAGATGGAAGAGTGTGCACAGCTGCATGGAGCCCTGGGGCGGAGCCATGGAACTGCACGAAGTGATTGTGCTGGGGCAAGTTTGTTATTCCAGGATTTGGAAGGTTGAGGCCTGAGCTTAGGAGTTCAAGGTATCCTCAGTTCCTTACAAGGAGGCCAGTCTAGAATACATGAAACTCTATCTGAAAAAAATATACAAAATCCTTTCCTTTCTCAAGGAAATACATTGTTTACGTGTTTACAGAAATCTGAGAAAGCATTTCTGGTTCCAGTTTGCCTATTCCCATATCCATAGACTCCCATGAAAATACTTTACCTTCCAAGTGGGGTAACAAGTCATACCGGGCATAGATTTAGGCATCCAAAGGATGGACTGTGGGAGAAGAGGCTGTAGTGATCTTGCGGTGATTCTAGGTAACTGGAGCTGTAGAGGTAGCAGTGTGTGTGTGTGTGTGTGTGTGTGTGTGTGTGCCCACATGACCACCTACACTCAGCTGGGAACACACTCCCCAAGTTTCTGAGGTGTTCTTGAGATGTGTTGTGCAAGGCACAGGCTTAAGCGCTAGCCATTTATGGGATCAAAACATGTTTTTAGGGTGTTCATGCCTTCCTCTGGGTGTGTGAACTCCTTCCTGGCATCTTGAAGCACTTCCCTGGGCCCCATACCTGCTTGAACAGCAACCGCTGAGAACTGAACAGCTTCATTACTAAGCATGTGAGAGGTGCCAGGAATCACTGAGCCCCAGTGCTCATCAGGTTCCCACTGACTCCTCCTTCACATAAACTCTTGGATGAGAAAAGGAGCAGAGGTCTCCACAGACACAAAAGCTCCCTCCTGGATTCCTGTGCTGATCTCTTCAAACTGGACTCGGAAAGATCCGTGTCAAATCAAAACTCTTTATTTTATTAATGAATATAACACCTTTAGGGGAAGTGATTTATCCAAGGTCACACAGTGAGGTCAGTGTGAAAAAAGGGCTGGGATCTTCATCATATCCACAGCTCACACTTGATAAAACACAAGGGGCCTGGGTTAATGTCCACCCACCAGCCATTCCATAAGCAAATCTCTCTCACAAGTAGAACAGAAACACTAGACTAGGCATCTTCTTAAAGAGTCCACTGGCGGTCCTAGGTGTTATGTTGACAGTGACAACCAGCATCTTAGAAAAGAGTTCCTTTCTATCTCCCACTCTCTCTCCCTCCTTCCCCTTCTCCTTTCCCTCCTTCCTTCCTTCCTTCCTTCCTTCCCTCCTTCCTTCCTTCCCTCCTCCCTCCCTCCCTCCCTCCCTCCCTTCCTCCCTCCCTCCCTCCTTCCCTCCCTCCCTTCCTGTGATGTTTGAAAGAAAATGGCCCTCAAAGGGTATGACAGTATTAGGAGGTAAGGTTTTATTGGAGGAAGTGTGTCACTGTGCACACAAATATTGAGGTCCCTCAGTGTGACAATCATTCGACTTCCTGCTGCTTGCAAGATGTAGCACTCTCAGACCCAGAACTATGTCTTCCTGCACGCTGCCATGCTCCCTGTCATGCTGATAATGCATGGAACCTCTAGAACTGTAAGCCAACCACCCTAATGAAATGTTTTTCTTTTCTTCTTCTTTTTTTTCATTTTTTTATTTTTATTTTTATTTTTTTATTAAAAATTTCCACCTCCTCCCCTCCTCCCACTTCCCTCCCCTCCCCTCCCTCCACTCCCCCTCCCCCTCCTTCTCCAGGCCAAAGAACAGTCAGGGTTCCCTACCCTATGGGAAGTCCAAGGTCCTCCCCACTCCCCTCAGGTCCAGGAAGGTGAGCATCCAAACAGACAAGGCTCCCACAAAGCCCGTCCATGAAGTAGAATCAAAGCCCAGCGCCATTGTCCTTGGCTTCTCAGTCAGCCTCCACCATCAGCCACATCCAGAGAGTTCGGTTTGATCACATGCTCCATCAGGCCCATTCCAACTGGCCTTAGTGATCTCCCATTAGATCTGTCTCACCGTCTCAGTGGGTGAACGCACTCCTCATGGTCTTGACTTCCTTGCTCATGTTCTCCCTCCTTCTGCTCCTCATGAGGACCTTGGGAGCTCAGTCCAGTGCTCCAGTGTGGGTCTCTGTCTCTATCTCCATCCATCACCAGATGAAGATTCTATGGTAATATGCAAGATAGTCATCAGTGTGGCTATAGGACAAGGTCAGTTCAGGCCCTCTTTCCTCTGCTGCTCAAGGAACAAGCTGGGGACATCTCCTTGGACACCTGGGAACCCCTCTAGAGTCAAGTCTCTTGCCAACCCTAAAATGGCTCCCTTAATTAAGATATATACTTCCCTGCTCCCACATCCACCCCTCCTAGAAAATGGAAAGATCTCCTATGCTCTTGGATAGGTAGGATCAACAATAAATATGGAAATCCTATCAAAAGCAATCTATAGATTCAATGCAATCCTCATCAAAATTCTAATACAATTCTTCACAGACCTAGAAAGAACAATAATCAACTTTATATGGAAAAACAAAAAACCCAGAATAGTCACAACAATCCTGTACAATAAAGGAGTTTCCAGAGGCATTACTATCCCTGATATTAAGCTCTATTATAGAGCAACAGTAATGAAAACAGCTTGGTATTGGCATAAAAACAGACAGGTTGATCAATGGAATCAACTCTGAGATACCATCTTACACCTGCCAAAATGGCTAAAACCAAAAACACCAATGATAACCTATCCTGGAGAGGATGTGGAGTAAGGAGAACACTCATTCATTGTTGGTGGGAATGCAAACTTGTGCAACCACTTTGGAAATCAGTGTGGCGATTTTTCAGGAAACTGGGAGTCAACCTACCTCAGGACCCAGCAATTCCACTCTTGGGAATATACCCAAGAGATGCCCAATCATACTACAAAAGCTTTTGTTCAACTATGTTCATAGCAGCACTATTTGTAATAGCCAGAACCTGGAAACAATCTAGGTGCCCCTCAAGAGAAGAATGGATAAAGAAGATGTGGAACATATACACATTAGAGTTTTACTCAGCGGTAAAAAACAATGACATCTTGAATTTTGCATGCAAATGGATGGAAATAGAAAACACTTTACTGAGTGAGGTAACCCAGACCCAAAAAGAGGAATATGGTATGTACTCACTCATAATTGGATTCTAGCCATAAATAATGGACATTGAGCCTATAATTCGTGATCCTAGAGAAGCTAAATAAGAAGGTGAACCTAAAGAAAAACATATAGTTATCCTCTTGGATGTTGGAAGTTGACAAAAGTGCCGGGCAGGGGTTGGGAGCACGGGGGTAGGGTGTAGGTGGGGTTAAGGGGAGATGGGGGGAGAGAAGGGAGAAGGGGAGGATGGGAATAGCTTTTTTCCTTTTTTTATTTTTTTAAAAGAAAACAATCTTTTTTATTTTATAAACCAACCCCAGTTCTCACTCCCTCCCCTCCTCCCATTCCTGCCACCTTCCTCCCTACCTCACCCCCACATCCATTCCTCAGAGAGGGTAAGTCATATTGCTTTGGGGGAAGGTCCAAGGCCCTCCCTACTATATCTAGGCTGAGCAAGATGTCCATCCAAAGAGAATGGGTTTCCAAAAAGCCAGTACAAGTAGTAGGGATAAATCCTGTTACCACTGCCAGTGGCCTTACAGTCTTCCCTAGTCATACAACTGTCAACCACATTCAGAGGGTTTAGTTTGGTCCTATGCTGCTTCCTTCCCTGTCCGGCTGGAGTTGGTGAGTTCCCATTAGCTCAGATAAACTGTTCAGTGGGTGTCCCAATCATGGTCTTGACTTCTATGCTCATATTCTCCCTCCTACTGCCCTTCAACTGGACTTTGTGAGCTCAGCCCAGTGCTCCAATGTAGGTCTCTGCCTCTGTTTCCATCAGTTGCTGGATTAAGGTTCTATGGTGACATTTAAAATATCCATCAATCTGACTACAGGGCAAGGGTAGTTCAGGCTCCCTCTCCTCTATTGCTTAGGGTCTTACCTGGGGTCATCCTTGTGGATTCCTGGGAATTTCTCCAGTGCCAGGTTTCTTGCTAGCACTGTTATGGCTCCCTCAAACAAGATATCTCTTTCCTTGCTCTCATCTCTGTCCTCCCTCCATCTCTATTATCCCATTCCCTCAAGTTCCCCTCCCCCTCCCCTTCTCTGCTCCTCTTTCCCTCCCTTCTTCTCTTTCCCCCCATCCCCATGCTCCCAGTTTTGTCAGGTGATCTTGTCTATTTCCTCTTTCCAGATGGCTCTATATATGTTTTTCCTAGGGTTCACCTTGTTACTTAGCTTCTCTAGGATCATAAACTATAGGCTCAATATCCTTTACTTTATAGCTAGTATCCACTTATGAGTGAGTACATACCATGTTCATCTTTCTGTGTCTGGGTTACCTCACTCAGGATGTTTTTTTCTAGTTTCGTCTATTTGTATTCAAGTTTTAAGATGTCATTTATTTTTTAACCACTGAGCAGTACTCCATTGTGTAAATGTATCACAATTTCTTTATCCATTCTTTGGTTGAGGGGCATCTAGGTTGTTCCCAGGTTCTGACTATTACAAATAATGCTGCTATGAACATAATTGAACAGATGTCCTTGTAGTATGATTGAGCATTCTTTGGTTATATGACCAAGAGTGTTTTTGCTGGGTCCTGAGGTCCATTGATTCCCATCTTCCCGAGAAACTGCCATATTGATTTCCAAAGTGGTTGTACAAGTTTGCATTCCCACCAGAAATGGATGAGTGTCCCCCTTACTCCACATCCTCTCCAGCATAAACCATCATTGGTGTTTTTGATCTTAGCCATTCTGACTGATATAAGATGGTATCTCAGAGTCGTTTTAATTTTCATTTTACTGATGGCTAAGGATGTTGAACATTTCCTTTAGTGTTTTTCAGCCATTTGAGATTTGTTTGTTGAGAATTCTCTGTTTATTCTGTACTCCATTTTAATTGGGTTATTTGGAATTTTGATGTCTAATTTCTTGAGTTATTTATATATTTTGGAGATCAGTACTTTGTTGATGTGGGGTTGGTGAAGATCTTTTCTCATTCAGTAGGCTGCCTTTTTGTCTTATTGACTGTGTCCTTTGCTTTACATAAGCTTCTCAGTTTCAGAAGGTCCCATTTATTTACTTTCTCTCAGTTCTATGCAACTGGGATTATATTTGGGAAGTGGTCTCCTGTGCCCATGCACTGAAGGCTACTTTCTACTTTCTCTTCTATCAGGTTCAGTGTGGTGGCTTTATATTGAGGTCTTTAATCCATTTGGACTTGAGTTTTGTGCATGGGGATAGATATAGATCTATTTTCATTCTACTACATGTTGATATCCAGTTATGCCAGCACCATTTGTTGAAGATGCTTTCTTTTTTCCATTGTATAACTTTAGCTTCTTTGTAAAAAATCAGGCATTTATAGGTATGTGGATTAATATTCGGGTCTTTGATTTGATTCCATTGATCAGCCTGTCTGTTTTTATGCCAATACCAAGCTGTTTTCATTAGTGTAGCTCTATAATAGAGCTTGATATCAGGGATAATGATGCCTCTGGAAACTCCTTTATTGTACAGGATTGTTGTGACTATTCTGTTTTTTTTTTTGTTTTTCCATATAAAGTTGATTATTGTTCTTTCTAGGTCTGTGAAGAATTGTATTAGAATTTTGATGAGGATTGCATTGAATCTATAGATTGCTTTTGATAGGATTTCCATATTTATTGTTGATCCTACCCATCCAAAAGCATAGGAGATCTTTCCATTTTCTAGTATCTTCTTCAATTTCTTCCTTCAAAGACTTAAATTTCTTGTTAAACAGGTTTTTTACTTCTTTGGTTAGTGTTACCCCGAAGATACTTTATGTTATTTGTGCCTATTGTAAAGGGTGATGTTTCTCTGATTTCTTTCTTAGCTTCTTTGTTTATAGGAGGGCTACTGATTTTTTGAGTTAATCTTGTATTCTGCCACATTATTGAAGATATTTATTAGCTGTAGGAGTTCCCTGGTAGAGTTTTTGGGGTCACTTATGTATACTATCATATCATCTGCAAATAGCAAAAGTTTGACTTCTTCCTTTCCAATTTGAATCCTCTTGACCTCTTTTTGTTGTTTTATTGCTCTAGCCAGAACTTTAAGAACTATGTTGAATAGACATGGAGAGAGCAGATAGCCTTGTCTTGTTCCTGATTTTAGTGGAATTGCTTTGAGTTTCTCTTCATTTAATTCGATGCTAGTTATCAGCTTGCTGTATATTGCTTTTATTATACTTAGATCATTTCTTGTATCCCTGATCTCTCCAAGACCTTCATCATGAAGGGGTATTGGATTTTGTCGAATGCTTTCTCAGTATCTAATGAGATGATCATATGATTCTTTCAGTTTATTTCTATGGTGGATTACATTGATAGATTTTTGTATGTTGAACCATCCC
The DNA here is from genome assembly GCF_982192425.1 of Myodes glareolus. Taxonomy (NCBI): domain Eukaryota; kingdom Metazoa; phylum Chordata; class Mammalia; order Rodentia; family Cricetidae; genus Myodes; species Myodes glareolus. The sequence goes on along the minus strand of NC_142026.1, from coordinate 59,547,159 downwards.
TTCAACTCTGGGATGAATCCGACTTGACCATAGTGGATGATTTTTTTTGAAGTGTTCTTGGATTCGGTTTGCCAGTATTTTATTGAGTATTTATACTTCTATGTTCTTGAGTGAGATTGAGCTGTAATTCTCTTTCTTGGTTGAGTCTTTGTGTGGTTTCATTATTAGGATAACTGTAGCCTCATAAAAAGAGTTTGACGATGTTCCTTCTGTTTCTTTATGTGAAACACTTTGAGGAGTATAGGTTTTAGCTACTTTTTGAAGTTCTGGTACAATTCTGCACTGAAACTGTCCAGCCCTGGTCTGTTTTTGATTGCGAGGCTTTAGATGAAAGTTTCTATTTCCTTTCAGTTTATAGGTCTATTTAAATCATTCACCTAGTCTTGATGTAATTTTGATATGTGGTACCTATCCAGAAATTATCCATTTTTTTTTTTTACATTTTCCAATTTTGTGGAGTACAGGTTTTTGTAGTATGACCTAATGATTCTCTGGATTTCTTTGGTGTCAATTGTTATGTCCCCCTTTTCATTTCTAATTTTGTTAATTTGGATGTTCTCTCTCCGCCTTTTTATTAGTTTGGATAAGATTTTGTCTATTTTGTTTATTTTCTCAAAGAACCAGTTCTTTTTTGATTGATTCTTTGTATTGTTTTCTTTGTTTCTATTTTATTGATTTCAACTCCCAATTTGTTAGTTTTTTTTGTCATCTACTCCTCCTGAGTGAGTCTAATTCTTTTTGTTCTAGAGCTTTCAGGTGTGCTTTTAAGTCATTAGTGTGAGATTTCTCCACTGTCTTTATGTAGGCACTTGGAGCTATGAACTTTCCTCTCAGCCCTTCTTTTTAGTGTCCAGTAGGTTTGGGTATGTTGTGCATTCATTTTTGTTGAATTCTAGGAAGTCTTTAGTTTCTTCTTTTATTTTTTCCTTGACACAGGGGTGGTTCAATTGAGTACTGTTCAATTTCCATGAGTTTGTAGGATTTCTGCAATTAGTATTGTTGTTAAATTGTAACATTAAACCATGGTGATCTGATAAGAAACAGGGGGTTATTCCAATTTTTTTCTGCTGAGGTTTGTTTTGTTACTGGGTGTGTGATCAATTTTTAGAGATTGTTTCATGAGGTGCTTCTTCTAGAAGGTATATTCTTTTGTGTTTGGATGGAATGTTCTGCAAATGTCTGTTAAGTCCATTTGAGTTATGACATCTGTTAGTTCTCTTATTTCTCTGTTAAGTTTCTGTCTGGTTGACCTGTCCATTGTGGAGAGTTGGGTGTTGACAGTTCCTACTATTAATGTATGGGGTTTGATTGCAATTTAAGCTTTAGTAATTTTTTTGTTTGTTTATTTTTTACATATGTGGGTGGTCTAGTATTTGGGCCATAGATGTTCAGGATTGAGATTTCATCTTGATTGATTGTTCCTGTTATGAATATAAAATGTCCTTCTCCATCTCTTCTGATTGACTTTAGTTTAAAGTCTATTTTGTTAGATATTAGGATAACTACACCCACTTGTCTCTTAGGTCTGTTTGATTGGAAAATCTTTTCCCAACCCTTTACTCTGAGGTAATGTATATCTTTGAGGTTGAGACATGTTTTTATATACAGCAGAGGGATGGTTCCTATTTTCATATCCATTCTCGTATACTGTGTCTTTTTATAGGTGAATTGAGTCCATTGATATTAAGAGATATTAATGACCAGTGATTGTTAATTCCTGTTATTTTTCAGTGGTAGTGTGTTTGTGTACTTCCCTTTTTGGGGGTTTGCTGGTATGAGGTTATTTGTTTTCTGTGTTTTTATGGATGCAACTAGCTTCCTTGGGTTGGAGTTTTCCTTCTATTAGTTTCTGTAGGACTGAATTTGTAGATAGGTATTGTTTAAATTTGGTTGTATCATGGAATATCTTGTTTTTTTCCATCAACAGTGATTGAAAACTTTGCTGGGTAAAGTAGTCTAGACTTGCATCTGTGGTCTCTTAGTGTCTGTAGCACATCTGTCCAGGACCTTATGACTTTCATTGTTTCCACTGAGAAGTCAGGTATATTTCTGATAGGTTTATCTTTATATGTTACTTGATCTTGATCTTTTTCCTTTGCAACTCTTAATATTCTTTCTTTATTCTGTACATTTTGCGTTTTGAATATTGTATGGTGAGGGTCCTTTTTTTTTTTTGATCCAGTCCATTTGGTGTTCTGTAAGCTACTTGTACCTTCATAGGAATATCCTTCTTTAGTTTGGGAAAGTTTTCTTCTATGATTTTGTTGAATATATTTTCTGTGTCTTTGAACTGGAGTTCTTCTCCTTCTTCTATTTCTGCTATTCTTAGGTTTGGTCTTTTTATAGTGTCCCAGATTTCCTGGACGTTTTTTTGTTAAGAATTTGTTGGATTTAATGTTTTCTTTGACAGATGAATCTATTTCCTCTATAGTATCTTTAACCCCTGAGATTCTCTCTACCATCTCTTGTATCCTTTTGGTTATGTTAGCCTCTGTAGTTCCTGTTCATTTACCTAAAACTTCCATATCCAGAATTCCTTCAGCTTATGCTTTCTTTATTGCCTCTATTTCAGTCTTCAAGTCTTGAACTGTTTGTACTTTTGCTTCAGTTGTTTGACTGTTTTTTTCTTGGTTTTCATGGTTTTCTTTGAGAGATTTATTGATTTCTTCCGTTTTTTTTTTGTTTGTCTTTTCCTCCATTTCCTTAAGAGAATTTTTCATTTCCTTATTAAAGGTCTCCATCATCCTCATAAAGTTACATTTAAAATCATTTTCTTTTACTTCTTCTGGGTTAGGGTGATCAAGTCTTCATGTTGTGTGACCACTGGCTTCTGGTGTTACCGTGTTGGGTCCTGGTGTGACCATGTTGCTTTTTAAGTTGTTGAATGATTTCTTGAATTGGCACATACCCATCTCTTCCTCCAATTGGTGCCAGCAGGGTCTTTGCCTCTTGGTCCAATCCTTTCAGTTGCTGTCTGTGTCTTTGGGAACTGTTCTTGGTCTGCTCTGTACTGTCGCTGTCTGTGGCTCAGGGAGCCACTGTGATCTCTCTTAGGCCACTCTTGGACTGCTCTCTTGGTCTGTTCTCTTGGTCACAGCTTCAGAGTTCCTCTCTCTTTCCTCTCTTTGTAGTTGCAGGTTGTGTTCCAAAGTTCCTCTGAGATTGCAGGGGATAGGAGGGTTTGGGGGTGGAGTGGGACTTGTAGCTTGCAGGGTCTAATTGATAGGATGGGGATGTTGGAACAGCCTACCTATAGGAAACCTGCATACTGACTAGCTAGAGAAGCTGATGCAGGTGGAGGAGGGGCCCAGGATTTTGCCCTTGTAGGAGGGCCTAGAGAGTGAGGTGTCCCTCCTGGTAGGTGGTCACTCACACCTTGGTCCTCTCTGTGTAGTAGCAGGCTGTGTTGCAGAGTTCCACTGAAGTTGAAGGTATAGGAGGGTTTGGGGACAGAATGCGATTTGTAGCTTGCAGGGTCTCATCGATGGGGTGGGGGTGTTGGAGAAGGCTACCTTCAGGAAGCTTGCCTGCTAACTGGTTAGAGAAACTCAAAATGTGTTTCTGAGAAGAGTTACTGTGGACTGGGCAGTGGTGGTGCATACCCTTAATCCTAGCATTCAGAAGGCAGAGACAGGCAGATCTCTATGAGTTCGAGGCCAGTCTGGTCTACAAGAGCTTGTTCCAGGACAGCCAGGGCTGTAACACAGAGAAACCTTGTTTTGAAAAAAATAAAAAACAGCAAACAAACAAAAAAATATTTGCTGTGGTCTTGATGTCTCTTCACAGCAATGGAAACCCTAACTAAGATACTTTCTTCCTTTCTTTCTTTGGTACATGTGTGTTGTATACATGCATGTGTGTTTGTGTGGTTTTCATGTATGTAGGTGCACCTGTGAGTAGAAGTTCAAGTCTACATTCACGTTTGCCTGCTGGCCCGAAGTTAGTATCAGATCTTCCTGGATAATGCCCCTCTTCATTGAGGCAGGATCTCACTGGACCCAGGGCTATCTTTCCCCGAGAGGTTCCATGTCTGTCTTCCAAGTATTGGATTTACACAGGGAGCCAAACATTCCTGGCTTTTATGTGACTTGTGTGTTCTGAACTTTAGTCCTTATGCTTGCGTGGCAAACACTTTATTGGTGGAGCCATCTTCCCAGTCCCATTGTGAAGAGTTCTGAAGACTCACCTCAGTGACGTATGTGTGTGTGTGTGTGTGTGTGTGTGTGTGTCTGTGTCTGTATGTGTTTATATATGTGTATGTTGGTGTAGTCCAGGTTTTCTTGAGCTTGCAGTAGCCCTGGCTAGGTTCAATCTCATGACTACTCTCCAGTCTCACCCTTTAGAATGCTAGGATCAGAAGTGTGAGCCACAATGCCTGGCTTCCTTGTCAATTCTAGGGACCTTTGTTGAGCACTGTTATTAGTGCTTACTCATGTGCCTCTTCCCCTGTCTGTCCATCTCAGGAAAATTACAGGCAGAAACTGATAGTGTGGTTAGCAGCCACCGGTGTTCCAGCCTTCGAACACTGGGTAAAATATGCTTCCTATTCATGCTGCTACCCTTCCAGAGTTACAGTGACCTCATCCCAATTGGTCTCTCACTGTGTCATCCAGAACATACTTCCAGGTGCATGTGAATATCTTTAGAGGTAATTGATTCCTCTACCATCTAATGCAAACATGTTGCTTTCCTATAAGCCCCATAGGCTATGTGTCTTAATCTTGGTCTATTGCTCTGAAGAGACACCATGACCCTGGTAACTCTTTTTGTAAAAAAAAAAATGAATTGATTTTATTGAGCTATATATTTCCTCTGTTCCCTTTCTCTCCCCTCCTGTTCTACCTTCTCCCATGGTTCCCACGCTTCCAATTTACTCAGGAGCTCTTGTCTTTTTCTACTTCCAATGTCAATTAGATCCATGTATGTCTCTCTTAGAGTCCTCATTGTTGTCTAGGTTCTCTGGGACTGAAAATTGTAGGCTGGTTTCTTTTTGCTTTATGTCTTATGAGTGAGTACATATGATATTTGTATTTCTGACTCTGGGTTACCTCACTCAATATGATGTTTTCTAGATCCATCCATTTGCCATGACCATGGTAACTTTTATAGAGGAAAACATTTAATTGGGGCTGGCTTACAGTATCAGATGTTTAGTTTATTATCATCATGGTAGTACATGGTGGCATGCAGGAAAACATGTTTCTGAGAAGGAGCTGAGATATATACATCTTGATCCACTGGCAGCAGGAAGTGAACTGCCATAGTGGGCTTGACTTGGGCATAGAGGAGATCTAAAAGCCCACCTTCACAGTGCCACACTCTCCAGCAAAGGCATACTTCCTATTAGTGTCACTCCCTAAATGCTAAGCATTCAAGCACATGCGTTTATGGGGGCCACAGCTATTTAAACTATCACAGTCCACTCCCTGGGTCCCATAGAAATATAGACACTAAATAAAGTCCAACTTCAAAAGTCCCCATAGTCTATCAACAATGTTTTAAAGTCCAGTATTCAAAGTCTCTTCTGAGATTCATGTAATTGCTTAACTATAACCCCCTATAGAATCAAAATAAAACAGATCACATACTCCTAATAAAATGGCATATATATCCTTTCTAAAACGGAGGAAATGGAGCATAGTGTGGAAACACTGGACCAAAGTAAGACCAAAAAATCCATTTGGGCAACTCCAAACTCTGTGTCTCCAAATGTGATGTCAAAGAGCTCTTCAGATCTTCAACTCCTTTCAGCTTTGCTGACCACAATATACTTCTCTCTTTTGGGCTGGTTCCACTTCCTGTTAGCAGCTATCTTTGACTGGTTTCTCATGAAAGTGGCATCTCCAAAATCTTGGGGCCTTCAGGGCAGTCCAGGTTTCACTTTTACAGCTTCATGAAATAGCTTCTTTGAACCTTCTGCAGGGAAACCTACGATACTAGACTGGCCTCAGACATTTTCCTTAGTAGCAAGGAGGATTCCATAATTCATTTCTTCTATCCTTGGCTCTAAAGCCAGAATCACATGGCTGAATCTGCCAAGTTCTGAGCTTGAACATGGCTCCTCATTCAGTTACATCTTCAACTTTTTGTTCATGTTTCCTTCACTGCTTAAACTTGTCATTCCCGGAACTTGCTCTGTAGAGCTGGCTGACCTCAGACTTAGAGATCTGTTTGCCTCTGTCTCCATGTGCTGGCATTAAAGGCATGTGCCACCACACCTGGCTCTAAGCTTTCACAAATTGGAAGCTTATTTGGGTGGGGTCTTGCCCTGAGGTCTCCATTTCCTTTATTCTATTTCATGATCTGTTTATCTCCTTGAACACAGGACTTAGCTCCATTCCATTTCTTGGTGTCTCCATTCTCCTCAGTCTGTGGATTTTGTATTTTTACTTCCTTAGCTTGCCCATTTTCATTACAAATCTTCTTAAGAGTCAACACAAATGACAACATGGCAGAGTCTATACAAGGCTGTTTTGAGATTTCCTTTGCCAGTGTAAGTAATCCAAAATTCTTCATTTAGCCTCAGGCAGACATTTTGGACAATAGCAAAAAGCAGCCACATTCTTCACCAGAATATCACAAGAATGATCTCTAGATAACATACTGAAATTCTTCTTCTCTGATACCTTTTGAGCCAGGCCCCCACAGTTCAAATCGTCCTCAAGACTACTGTCTTCCATACTCCTTTAGTGTGGCCTGTTAGCGTCTCGTTGTTTTCCTAACTCAAAGTACCAAAGTCTGTATTACTACAAAGAAAAGCATGGTCAGGCTTTCACAGCAATTCCCCACTCCTGGTACCAACTTCTGTCTTAGTTAGGGTTTCTGTTGCTGTGAAGAGACACCATGACCACAGCAACTCTTATAAAAGGAAATATCTAACTGGGCATGGCTTACTGTTTCAGAGGTAAAGTCTATTATCATCATGGCGTGACTTGGCAGTGTGCAGGCAGAATTGATTCGGGAGAAGGAACTGATGTTTTTACATCTTGATCTGCAGGCAACAGAAGATTGTCACACTGAGTATGGCTTGAGCATGCATGATAACTCAAACCTGCCTCGAGAGTGTCACACTTCCTTCAACAAGGCCACACTTCCTAATGGTGCCAATCACTATAGGCTGTGCATTCAGAAACACTTATAGGGACCACACACCTATTCAAACCACCACAGAGTGTTAGCAGAGATTCTTCTGCCCTTCACAGTTCCCTCAAAAATTGGCTTATTTGACACTGTGTGACTTTCCTAGGGAGATGTGAACAAACATATTCAGATCAGATATGTGAAAGGTGATAGACCAAACAAAAAACCCCAACTGAGTCTGTCTTGGTAGATCGATGATTTATTGAAATCACTTACAGGAACATGGAGAGGATTTTAAATTCACAGGGTCTTGGGTGACTCAAAGGTAACTGAATTACCCCAAATCCCACCCTACTATGAGGGACAACTCATTAAACTGGCAACCTTAGCACTCACTACCAGCCTTGAAGGCAATATTTGCTTCTATAATCATTTGAATCTGACACCTTTCTGAACTTATGATTCTTGATTCTCCCTCCAGGGAAGGACACTTCAGTACAGAGGAAATAGTTCCACAACCCTTGAAAATATACTCAACGAGAAACACCTGGAGAAAGACAGACTAGAGAGAATGTACAATATTGGAAGGTGGATTTGATGGAACAGAGTAGCAAAGATACATACATGGGAGAGAGACAGAGATACAGAGTGACAGAGATAGAGAGACAGAGAGATTCATACTACTTGTATTGATGAGCAGAATAGAAAAGAAGGTGTATCATCTAAATTTATGCAAATGAGCACCAAAATACACCATTGGATAACTGGGTACTCTACAAGTACTTCTCAAATCTTGTCTTCTCCCTCACCTCCTAGAAAAAAAAATATGTGTTTGTGTAAGAGGCTGGCCCGATGTGAGCCCTCATTCTTGATCACTACACTGCAGAACTTGTCCTTGGGCTGCCCAAGTCACAGAAATCTGGACCCACACCAAAGCTGACTGGATTGGGAAGTTGCCCCATGTCCAGGAGCTCTGCCTCTTGCCTGTGGTATACAGGAAGAGGGCATCCGATCACCTTGGGATCTTTAGCTCAGTTCCCAGTCCTTTAGTGGATGGATCTCTGGGTCTTCTAGTCTCCCAACTATAAAATTATTTTCATTGTTATTCAAAACTGTCATTTTGCTGTATTTATGAATTGTAAATATCTGTGTTTTCTGGTGGTCTTAGGCAACCCTTGTGTTAGAGGTTGTGACCCACAGGTTGAGAACTGCTGACCTAGATGGTCTTCACAGTTGACCAAGGAGAAACTCTTGTGGTTTCAGGGTTGAGAGAATACCTTTGGGAATTAATGTGAATTTTAACTCTATGATGAGGAAAACTGAGACCAACGTTAGAGGAGTGTGTACAACGGGGACGTGAGGGCAAGATCAGTCATGCCAGCTCCCTCTTTACCATTCACATCCCACAACCTCCCTCTCCTTCCTCAAGTGAGAGGGCTTGTTCTTTCCCAACCTATTTGTCATGTACCTCCAAAGTATCTTCATTAAGTCTCTGATCCTAGTTCTTTGAAAAGCCTTAGCTTAAAATCAAGTTCTACCACTTCTCAACCACACTGCCATGTGCTCCTTTCTGCACTTGTTGGAGAAAGGACTCAAATAAAAAGGTCTCACTGTGTAGGTCTGAGTGGTCTAGAACTTGGTATGTAGATCATTTTGGCTACTCAATCCCAAGAGGGGCCACAGACTATATCTCTAGGAGGCTGTGATTACAGAAACATTGTTTTGTAATTTCATGAAGAATCTCTTTACCTCCAATGAGTCAGCCCAAATTTGCCCTTTCTCAGAAACCCAGCGCCACTGGTGTATCATTTCTATGTTCATGGATGGACTTATTTGGAAAATTGAGTATAAATGCAATCCCTTGACCCCTATGCTTGCTGATTTTTTCACTTAACATAAGGTTCTCAGGGGTCATCTTCATTGCAGCATGTGTCAACAATGCATTCCTTTATAATAGCTGAATGATAATCCAATGTTCCCCACATTTTGTTGATATGTTTTCCCAGTGGGGACATGCATGCACACTTACACACACACACACACACACACACACACACACACACACACACACACACACACACAGTCTCAGTATGCAGCCCAGGGTGTTCTTGACTTCCTAATCTACCCACCTCATTCCCCAAGTAGCTGGATTTATACATCACAAAGTCTGGTGGGTTGTATCCATTTTTGATTCTGTTGGGTGTGGGTCTTTCAGCTGATTTCTTCTTGCTGTGTCCCTGTGTGGGTTGCTTTTATGTGAACTTGATACAAGCTAGAGTAATTTGGGCACAGGGAGGTTCAATTGAGAAAATGCCCCCATAACCACAGGACCCCTCCCCCACTCCATATTCTGAAATTGTATATTCAACACCTGGGAAGGGTGATGGAATCACCTGGGCTTCAGTGGTCTGGGACAGCCCTGTCTCTCCAGCTCTGTCACCTCAGCATCAGGACTATTTTCTTGGGTTGACTGCCTGCTCTTCCAAAGGTCCTGTGTTCAATTCTCAGCAACTACATGGTGGCTCACAACCATCTGTAATGAGATCTGGTGCCCTCTTGAGGAAGAGACCTGGTCAGTCATCCTCATCAGCTTAGACCATGAAACGTATTATGAACAAGTTCAACAGAACTGCCATATACGGGTTGCTCATGCATGCTTCAGCATTGCAGGGCATACATTTCAATTTCATTTTCATTTTCCTCAGTGGACATTCTGTGATTCCAACATCTCCAGCATTTTAGGGGTCTCTATTTCAACTTAGGCTTCACCTCCCCTGCTTCATGTAGTAGCTTATGAGGCAAGGACTCATAAAGGGAATTCAACCATACCAGTTGGTGCTGGACCTCAGCAGTTTTCTGGAACTTTGGTGGAAGCCTCCAGGATTCCATGACTCTTGCGTCTTTCATGCCTGCCAAACCAGTGCCACATGATGCTGCGGCCAAGTTCTAATGCTAGATTAGTCATAGCCTTGCTCCCCGGACCACAGGGTTCTGTGGCCTGAAGAACTGTTGGTCACTGCTTTCTGACCCTGGGGTAACACTTACTAGGTGACATTTTTGTTTTAGAAAGGAACCTTGCATTTCATAAACCCGAGCTACAGTGGGTGAAGTCTTGCCCTCAGGGCAGCTTTTCTATTGCCCCAGTGTTGAGCACCATTAATCCCAAAGATGGGAGGAGAAAGACCACTGACCAAATCATCATGGCCAAATGAATTAAAGCAAGCTTTTTTATTCATGTACACAGGCTGCTTCTCCCTAATGCAGGGTTCAAGATATCAGCATTAGACCTGAGAGACAAGGCTTTTTACAGAACTCAGGGATGGAGGGAAAATAGGCAGGGTTATAGGAGTAGAACATAACAGGTGGTCTTAATAAGTTCATCACGAGGGTCTTATAACCTTTTGAAACAAAGGTAGGTTGCAAGGCCGTTATAAAACAGTTTGAAACAAATAAACGATTGGTATTCCAGGAACAGGGAGTACAGAATCATTTGTAGTTAAAGTTGCAGGTGAGGTATGGTTGAATCCTTGAGAAACAGAGGTTTAAGCATAATCAGGAATGAAGCTAGTTTGTATTTGCTATGAGATGCCTTGTAAGCCTAAGATGGAGGCAGACTGGTTCTTCACACAAGTTTGTCCTCAATGCTGGTGATTTCCTTAACGAGTATAGCTGCCTCCTCTGAACCCACATAGTCTGCAACTTCAAACTCTCTCATGCTTCTTTTAGTTTTCTTCTGGAAAATTGCACTTCCCCTGTCTTCCTGTTCCACTTTGCTCCTTATTACCGTGGACTTGAATCAGAGCGGTAGGCGGTAACCATGTCACTGCTCTACTGCTTCACCAAATAAATGAGTCCCGTCTTTTCTCTTTCTTAACATAATTCTTTTTTATTGATCCCTTGGGAATTTCACACCATGCCCCCCAAGCCCATTCATTTCCCAGTCCTTTCATGTCTACTCGCCATCCTTGTAGCCTCCCCACTCCCCAAAATGAAGAAAAACATTTCACTTTTCCATCTTTCTGTCTTCTCCATCACATATTCATTTGTCCTCATGGCCTTGAGAGCTGCAGTGTGTCTCGCAGGATACCGCACAGCTTTACTTGTGAATGTTCATTGCAATGAGTTGTTGGTCTGGTTTAAGGCCTCTGACTTCTGGTACACCATCAATAATGAACCCTCACTGAAACCTCTCTGATATCCTGCTAGTGCCTCAAGCCATGGAGGCCTTGCATGTATGGTTCCATGGGATTATACTCTTCATGTGCTCCAGCAGGTCATACATGGGGTAGACATTGGGGTACGCCAACTCAGAGCCCAGATGTGGGTCAGGGTAGTTGAGTTGGTCAGCTTGGACCTCCACTGGGACCGACCCCTTTAGCCGAGGGTCAGGGCCAGCTCTCCCGCACGTATAGTGAGGGGTGAGAGCAGCTCTACTGAGTGTGGGATGGGCTCTCCCGTTGTGGAGGCAGGGAAGGGGAGGGACATATCTCCTAGCGTCATGGATGGTCAGGACCAACTCTTCAGTGCCCACACCATTTGACCCAGTTTTTCCGAGGAGTGCCTCTTCTAATGGTTTGGCCTGCAAGAGGCAGAACCAGTTCTCTGGTAGCCAAGTCACCAGGATCTTCCATAACCCTTGCTGGTAACACGGGCCACAAACATCGACACTGACTCTGTCACAGGATGCAGACCCAGACATGGCCCTCAGTCTAGAGTCCATTCTTTTTTTGTCATTATATTGCATTTAGTAAGTATGATATCGTATCTGTAAAAAGAAACATGTTTTACTTCTGGAGTCCATTCTTTTAGAATTCAGCTTCACTCAAGTTCTCAGGGCACAAAGCACAAACCAGATTTCTCTAGACTATTTGAATAGCTTTTAGCCTTGCTCTCTTAAGGCTCCCACTATTGTTTCCCTTTCTTTTACTATTCTGGTTTTCCAAAGTCCCACCAGAGCACCCAAATACAGGCCACTTTTGGGCTTCTTTATAATTTCATGTTCTTTCCATAAATCATCTCCAAAGGCCCAAGAACCGTATGGTTAGGTGTATCACAGTGACAACAAAGAATACAAATTTTCAGGAGGAATGGCTGGTCCACTGCTGTGACAAAGGGCCTGACAAGGGTCAACAGGAAGAGAAAGGGATGTTTTGAAGGTACCATCTATGATGACACGGAAGGTGTTGGGACAGGAGTGTGTCAGAGGTTACACTGTATGTCACACTGTATTCCTGGTCTTGAGCCAGAGGTAGATGTGTACTTGTGTTCAACATGTAGTCTTCTCTCTATTTTGATTGGGAACCACAAAAGGATGGTACCCATAGACAGGGTAGGGATTCCCTATCAATTAAAAATCTGTAGTTCTCTTAAGAAGGCACCCCCAGGGGTATGGTTAATATGATCCCAAATCTAGTTGAGGTGAACCAACATAGCCCAGTGGATTCTCACAGTTGCAGGGACTAAGTGGTATTCCCAATACTCTCTCTGAGTCTCTGAGTCTCTGGCCTTAATTTACTCTTTTCTTCTTCTCCCAGACTCAAGGCTTCTTTCTTTTTTCTGTTTCTCTCTATATCTCTGTGTCACCCATCTCTGTGATTAATCTCTTTGTCCCTCCTGCTCCCTCTATACATCATCTCTCTTTCTCCTGCATGGAGATGGAACCTAGGACCTGCTTGTAAAGTATCCTAACCCTAAGGCACATCCAGGATCATTCATCCATGACTGTCAGAGGCCAGGCAAGAGCTCTACCATTATGGTACATCACCAGCCCTTTAGAAAATTTTAATTTGGAGATAGGGTCTTGCTAAGTTACCCAGGCAAGGACTGATGCTTAATCTCAGCCTCCCAATTGCTGAAATGAGAAGCATGGGCCTATCCTTGGATCTCTCTCTCTTTTAAAAACAAGACTTCACATCTCTTTACTAGAGAGAGAAACACACACACACACACACACACACACACACACACACACACACACACACACAGAGAGAGAGAGAGAGAGAGAGAGAGAGAGAGAGAGAAACAGAGACAAACACACACACACAGAGAACACTCTTCTTTCTACATTTATACAGTGCCTGTCTACATCTAGGACATGACCTAATAGCAGAGTTACATTCCAGTGACCAGAGAGGAAGGGAAGAAAGGCATGCAGATTTCAGACACAGAACCTGCACTCTCCTGACCTTGGAATGGTGCCACCCTAGACTGAACTGAAACCAGACCTTTGTTCTTGCCAAGTTGGGTGATCTGATACTGAACATGGGCCATTTTTCCAACCCAGAATTCTTGGTGGGAGCCATGAGGTATGTTCCATGCAGTAGCTGACAATTTACACTTTGGGAAGGTATATCACCTTCCCTTATTAATATACAGAGGAAATAGAAAGAGAGATTGGGGCGTTGTCAAAGGTCATGCAGTGAATTAGAACTACTTTGTGCAATAGAAAAGCTGCTTTACAAACATGAAATGTGCCAGATATGATGGCACACATCTGTAATACCAGCACTAGGAGCCTGTGAGAATAGCTTTATGAGTTCAAGATGAGCCTGGGATACATAGGGAGAACTTGTCTAAGACAGATAAACAAACCAATTTAAAATGTGGTATGGAGAATCAAATTCAAACTTGGAAGTTTTATATATTCTTGAAATAGCAGAGATACACAAATCATTTTCTATATAATTCAAAAATCTTGGAATTATGATACAAATTAATTTTTTATCACTTCAAAAGTACACACCAGAGTTTTACACACAGTATGAACACCACCACCAGCAACAACAACAACAAAATCATAAGATCACATGGCCTAAGTCTGTAATCTTAGTCACTCAAGAGAAAAGATCATAAGTTCACAGTCAGCCTGGGTGGCAGAGCAAAACCCCAAATATCTTTGACACATTGGCACACACTTGCATTCTAAGTGCTGGGATGTGGAAGCAGGAAAATCAGGAATTCAAGTTCGGCCTGTACTACATAGTGATATTATGTTTCCTAAAAACAAAGAAAGTCAAAACAAAAAAAAAATGGGTGCTGGGGATTTGGCAGAGTTGGGGAATGCTGACTTGCCCAGTGTAAATGAAGCCCTGAGTTCAACGCCCAGCAGCATATAATATAATCATTGAGATTCATGGCTATGTGCTCAGCACCAATAAAGGAGCCATTGCATCCTTGGCTACACTGTGATACAGGGTAGGTTGGGTTTCATGAGACCTTCACACCAAGAGAGAAAGAACAAAGGACATCTTTTGAAGCTTTAGGTTGCTTTGAATCCACTTGTCTATCAGGATGACAATACACCTTGGGTACTGGACCACAACGACACTGACATATGTGAGGGTAGATAATGTTGATGGTTCTGGGCCTTGGATAGCTGATATTTCTTGTGTTGAGATACTTTGGAAAGGTCTATAACTAGAATATGATCCTGATTTAGTCAAGAATAAACTTTAGGGTCCTGAGACTGTATATATTCATTCATTATCACACTCACTTCATGCAGTGATGAAGGTAAAATTCAAGTCTTCATGGATGCAAGGAATATAGTCTATCAACCGAGCCCATCTCCAGGCAGTCTTGCCTTTGACTGTCTATGTAGTTCATTAGATGTCAGTGTTATCCAAATGGCTGGTTCTATTTCAGTTTCTTGACCCTCTTTCTCTTCCCTGCAAACGACTCAACACATCCTTCTAGGTTCCTCATCTCTCATCACTTCTTTTCTCAAAATGTCAAGATGAGATACAATTTATGCCATAGAGAATGAGGGTTCTCTTCTAAGACACAGATATGCATTTAACTTGACCCCAGTGTGTATACATTATATATCCAGATTTATACTAGTTTGTAGTTTACAATTGAATGGTGACCAACAAAGTTAGTAAAAAAAAAGTGGTGAACTATGGGAAAGGCTTTAATTAAATTTAGAGTTTAGGGTATTGGGATGAAATGAATGCTTTTTATCTGAGAGTATAGGGTGGGTTATATTGGAAGGAGCAGAAACAGAGTACTAATGGTTGAATATTCTTTCTAAAATTCAAATTGAAATTTAAATGCCATTATAACTACATCAAGAAGTGATATGTGAACTAGGAGAGGGTTCAATAGTTAAGAGCACTTGCTGTTCTTGAAGAAGACCCAGGTTAAGTTCCTAGCATCAACATGATGGCTACAGCCATCTACAACTCTAATTTGAGAACATACAGTACCCTCTTCTAACCTCTTGGGCACAAGACATACATGTGTTGAACATAAATATGTTCAGATGAAACACTTATATACATAAAATGAAAATTAAAAAAGGATCTGGGTAGTAGTGGTACACGCCTTTAATCCCAGCACTCAGGAGGCAGAGGCAGGTGGATCTCTGAGTTTGAGGCCAGACTGGTCTACAGAGCAAGTTCCAGGACAAGCTCCAAAGTTACAGAGAAACCCTGTCTTGAAAAACAAACAAAACAAAACAAAACAAAAGAATAAAATGACAATGTGAAGCTCTACAGCTTTGTAATGCCCATTCTAAGTGAGTAGATGTTCACTGCGGTGTATAGACTGTGGACCTGGTCAATTTCTCTGTGTTATGTTTTATAATATAGTTAAGTTAAGACAACAACAAAGGAAGAAATGAGATGTTTTAAATGTGATTCAGGCGTTGCCTTTATGTTATATTTTGGTTGTGGAATGTTCCTTTCCAGCTTACTTATTTGATCAGTTGGTCTTTAGTTGGTGGCGATTTTTTTAAGAGTTGTACAATATTTAAAGATCGGCGTGGCTGGTGATAACAAGTTACTTAGATTAGGCTAACATTCATAGCCAGGTTCTGTCTCTCTCTCCCACATGCAATTCATTTTTTGCTACTAATATGTAATTAGTTCCAATTTCCCATGTCAATGCTGGGGCTCAAACTACCAAAGAATTTAAAAGAAGAAAGTAAATGGTGAGTTTATCATATAACAACCCCACTCCTGGTACTTATTTTTTGTGTTAGTTGCTTTGTTACTGTGGCTAATTTATTTAGCGTCAGTTTCAAGACAGGGAGGTGGGGCAGCTGAACCCCTAGGTTTGCTGTGTGAGCATGGGGGAGGTGAGAAGGGGCAACTAGAGGGTGTGAGGGAGAGGTTCCCTCAAGTAATTTTCTACCAAGTCTGAGAACATCCTAAAATACTATTGGTTGGAGATCAAGCATTCAAACACATGGAGTCGTGAGAGATCTTTCACATTCTAACCACGACACTTTGTGACTGGATTGACGTCATTGTCATAGGAGCGGGTCCTCTATGGAGTGTCCAGTTTCCTTTTCAGCTCTCCCAGTCTTAGGTGCACTTGCTTGCCCCCGGTATGTTATAATGCAGCAGCAAATGCCTCACCAGACACCAGTGTGGTGTTCTGGGAAATAGCTGCTTCCAGAAGTACAAATGTAAAATGTCTGCTAATTATAATTTCCTGCTCCGCTCTCTGGTACTCTGCCTCAGTAGGAAAACAGAGTTAGGCAGTCTCAGCACCCTGAAGCTCTGAGTCTACAGGGGATAGAGACACCGTTAGAGAGAGGTGGGTCAGGGGGAAGACCAGAGAGCTTCAGGTGCTGTGAGACAGCCAGGAGGAGGAAGTGATCACCAGTCACAGGGATCAGAGACCCAGAGGCTCCAACTGCTCCTCGGTCAGGCTGGAGCCTCTCTCTCCACCTGACTGCTGAGCCTCACACCTCCTGTATCTTCCTACTTCTCCATTTTTTCCCATATGTGGTTGTCACAGGCCAGAGAGTGACATGGGGACTCTGGAGAAATCACATCAGCACTGGGGTTGGGGTTATGTATGTACAAACACACGGAGAGTCACATGGTAACATACAACTTTACTCCTGTTACTCAAATCACATGCAAAACTAAGAACAAACAGAGTAGATTCCCAATGCAAGGATGTACTTGTATTAATATTAATATCAGGAGGCAGAGGCAGGAGGTTTTCTGAGTTGGAGGCCAGCCTGGTCTACAGAGTGTGTTTCAGGACAGCCATGGTTTCACAGAGAAACCCTGTCTTGGAAAACCAATCAATACAGACCCACCACCACCACCACCACCACCACCACCACCACCACAACAACAACAACAACAACAACAACATACACACACAAATCTAGAGAAACACACAAAAGCACAGACATGCACACTCACATAAGAAATAACCCTTCACATATGCAGCACACAGACAGTCCACACCTGTGTAAATAGACAGAGAAAGCTGAGCTGACATGTGTGCATAAACCCCCTGAAATCAAGATGCTTGACTCACTATATTTTTCTGTCTTATGTACCTGTTTCTTTGTCCTTGCCAGCATCTATGGAATAGGGAGCGAGCAGGTCACTGACAGCCCAAGCAGGAAGTATGAGTGCTAACACTATGGGACAATGATGAGATAGGAGGCAGAAATAACTGAAGTTGCTCAACTGGGTGGAGAGGCAGGTTCAACATAAAAGTCCCGCTGGAGTGTGCAGTGAAGTGGATGGTGCTCAGACCAGGACCATGGAGCCCAGTGTCCTGCTTCTCCTTGTTCTTCTCATGAGCTTCTTACTGCTTCTGGTCAGGGGCCACCCAAAGGCTCATGGACATCTCCCTCCAGGACCTCGTCCCCTGCCCTTCTTGGGGAACCTCCTGCAGATGGACAGAGGAGGCCTCCTCAACTCCTTCATGCAGGTGAGACATGCACAGGGCCTGTGCCCTGTGGCTTAGCGTTGGTGAGATGCTGATTGGTGGTGGGTGGTGCTCAGGTCGGTTGACACGTTGGAATTGGGTGGGGCACTGTGCTTGTAATGTGAAAGGAGTTGAGGTGTTGAGATGTGTGCTAAGGGCTTACAATTTGGTCCAGAAGAGAAAGAAAAAATGTCAGATATTGCAGTAGATAGGGTTTGCTTCTACCAGCACAAGGGATTAGCCTGCTGTATTTAGAAACAAAGGGGAGGAGAGGCAGGTCAGGAGGTGGGATAGGTAGGGAATGCTTATTTTTATGTTTTTATAACATAAAACACATTTTATATTTATAACACATGGACCATTCAAGGAGCTGACCCTGGCACCATCTTTTACAGTCTCCACAAGAGAGATTTCATCTTCAATTACCACTTCTTTATTAGGAATCACTTAGCATTTTTGGCCCTACTTCCCGTTTAGAGAGCTGATTTAGTGGCAACAATCCCAACTTCCTGCTACCCCTTGGTTTTTTAATATTTCACCCACCTGGGCCAATGGTGGGTGATATATTTGGACCATTTGAATTTTAAAATTTGAGACAATTTCATTTTGGGGGGAGGGGGAATAAGATCATCCTCCTTTTCTCGGGCTAATAATCCTTTTGAGCTAACATCTCATGTGCTGGATTGACAGATGTGTGGTACATCTGGCCATAAGTGTTTTTCAAATGTGCTTCACACATGCCAGACCATTCCACTTAGCTTCCTATTCAATATTTTTGCATTCTCTGAAAATCTGATCCTTTTTTTTCTTATTTTGCTGTCCACGTCTCTGTGTCTAAAGGTCAGTCCTACTTGGAGGGAGGTAATTAGGGTTGCTTGAGTAATTATGGATGTGGGAGCTATTTACTGTCATGTGAGCAACTTATGTACAGCTACATCACTGAAGAAAGTGGCACCTCCCCCAGCATCCTTACGCCCAGAACTCACAGTGAGGGTTGGTGATATCCTGTCATGATAGCACGACATGCTGCATCTTTTCCCTGTAGGGACAGTCATCATGTCATCTGCAAACAAGATTCCCAGGGGCTAGGTGATGTGCACTGGGCAGGGAATTCCTACTCTCTATGAAGCTCCTTAGAGAACTGTTCAAATCAGCGATCCAATGTATGTGGCAATGTCAGGGAGCCAAGTTGCCTTCCTTGGCCCTCAGAAGCTGAGAGTCTGTTTGAAGATATAGAATAAACTCATAAAAATTAATTTGGCAAGTTATCTGCTCACCTGGGTGACATTGGATACAAGCAAAGCAATAGGAATTTTAAGATTGGTTGAGAGTTCAAACAGACCCATGTAAGTGGCAGGACTTGAATAAATCACAAAGACATTCTAGAATGATGGCACTCTAGAAAAAACCATTCCTGATCAGCAGCTGGTGCTAGGGAAAGTGTGGAGCCAGGTGGATGAGCCCATGGTGTGACAGGGGAGAGGCCGGCACTGAATCTTCAGGTCATGGGGATGAGCCGGCTTAACTGATGCCAAGGATGGTAAGAACTGAAGTGATTCAACTAAGCAGGCAAGAGGAAGTCCCCTAATGTCTTCATCTGTTTTCTGTTGCTGCCACAGAAGTCCAGAGGCTAAGTTCTTTATAAATTAAAGGCTTATCCAGCTCATAATAGTGACAGTCTAAGATCAAGTAGCCAATTCTTCCAACCTCTGATAGCGACCCTTTTTGTGTGTCACAATACAGTAGAGGGCAGGAAAACCTGTCACATGTAGAAGACGATAACCATGTGGGTTGGCCTTGTTTTATAATAATCCATTCTCTGAGAATCCAGACCTCTCTGTGAGACCAGCATTAACCTATTCTGTGGCTCTACCTTGAAGACCCAATCCCTCTCATTAGGCTCCAGTTCCCGAGGGCTCTGCCACCTCTCAACACAACCACATCGGGGATCAAACTTCCAGCAGAGAGTGCACAGAAGACACTTTAATCATGTTCAAGGCATAACATATGGAACAGGCAAGAAGAAAGAGCAGGTGGTCCAGACGGATGGCTCTGGATGCCAAGTGGTAGTGATGTCCTGTAGTGAAGCCCAGAAGCAAGCAGCTCGGCTCTCTCAGGTGTGTCATGGATGAGGCCGAAGCCTGACTCAAACACAGCTGCTAAAGGCTGTGTCAGCTCCATAAGGTCCAACCCATGTGTGGATGCACTTGAGGCAGCAGCTGGCAAGCCCTCTGGAATGTTTCTTGGAAGCTTCTCTGGTGGCTCAAGAAGCTGAGAACTCTTCTAGGCAGCTGTGTTCTCAGATGGTTGTGTGGGCTTTAATCATGGTGTGTCTGTTACAAAGACTGGGGTCTTAATGATGACATTCTTTTGCTAGACCCTCCATACCTAAAGTCACCAGTATTCTATGGTGTCTTAATAACAATTCATTTGTCTTTAATAATTAAACTCTGTGTTATGGTGTTACTATTTTGAGGAGTGTTATTTCAGCATCATTTTAGACATACGTATTTTTCTAGGTGTGGTGCTACATTACAGCCTTTTTTATTGGGTGACTGGCGCATGCCAGACAAGCACTCTGCCAAGCAAATGCATCCTCAGCCAATAGAGGAAGGACCTTCAGAATGTACCTCCCCCATTTCCTTTTGTTCTCCTCTGTTCTTCTTTTTCTTATCATCACCTTGGCCATCACTATTGCCTCCTCCTTTCTTCTTCTGAGACCTGCCTTATGAATGGATCAATGTGTCTGTCACAGGACTGGGGTTATCATCAAAGTGAGTTCAGCCCCTTCTTTCTCAGATTCATGCTTTGTTGCCTTTTTTTTTTAAAAAAAAACATGGATAACATGGGAAGAAACTCCTTTCAGATGCATGTCATACTAAAAATGCCCGGTCTCAAAAAATGTAAGAAAAAAAATCTGTGCTCTATATAAATTGCCCCTTCTCGACATTTGGAAAATGAGCTGAGACCGAAAATAAGGTTCAGCTTGGGGAAGGTTCACAGGCATAGGAACAAACAGTGAGAGGAGAGGCTGAGATCTGGTGCATACAGATCTGCAGCTCCTAAGTCTCCGAAATGCTCCTGGAATAAAGCCACCTCATGATGTAACTACCGCTGAAACTTTTCAGAATTAGGTTAAGAGTTCAGGTCACCTCTTTTGTAAATAGGCATACAGAAATTAAGATAAACTTTTGAGCATTTTCCAGGTCTTGTGACACACACAGGAGGTGGAGGCAGGAGAATCAGGAGTTCAAGGTCATCTTTTAGCTACAGAGAGAACTTGAGACCATCTTGGGATAAAAGATTCTGTCTCAGAATAAAACAATCCACAATATTATTTTGAGAATAATTAGACTTGTTCCAGGTCTTTCTTGGGCCATCTAATCGCCCAGTATGTTTTGACTAGTGAAAAGAGAAGGGATGAACACATGTGTGTCCTGGTAATGGGGAGGAGGATTGGTATAAATTCTTCTCCATTCATCAAAGTCAGAAAGACGTGGGATTGTGCCTCAGTTTTGAGTATTCTTGAATATTGCCTTTCTCTTCTGGTGACAACAAGAATGCATGGGTCTCAAGGGTGTGACATTCCGTGTTTATTAAATGACAACTCCCTTTGCTCATACATTGTCTTATTTACCAAATCACTGATAATTTATTTGGTCCCTTTGTCCTGGGGGAACATTCTAGCTGTGACATCTCAGAGGCGGATAAGGTCACCACGCCTACAGAACATTACCCTGGCAGTGACAGACAGACATGGCAGATGGACAGGAGCAATGAATCAAACAAAACAGTGTGGTGTTTCAGCAAATGGTGGGAGTTGGTGACACAATGTCTTGCTTTGCTTGTGAACAAAAATTCTGAGAGACACAGATGGTGGCACTGAGATAGTCAGGTGCTGCAGAAAGGACCTGAAGGGGAACAGGGTCAGGGAACAACATGGGGCTGGTGGAAAAGAGGAACAAGGGAGGAACGGAGAAGCAGAGGACTGATGGGACCCTGTCAGGCACAGCTGTGCCATCATGATAGGGACCTTGATCTTATTTTCAGCAGCATGGGTACAGTGAGAGGCCTGGGGAAGGCTCAGGGTATTAAGTGAGGTATGTTTCAGTGAATGTTGTGACTTGGGTTGTGGTGAAACTGTTCTTAGGGATGTAAGAGCAGAAGTAGGGAACCAGGAGGGGGCTTGCAGAGGGCAGTGCACAGCATTTAAAGTAACCTTAACCTAACTTCTAAAACATGCAATTTTATGAGTGAGTTGGTTTGTATGTCTGTCTGTATGAGTATATTTCTAACTGTGTGCACACGCCTTTTCATGGAGGCAGAGACCAGAGGAGGGTGCCAGGTGTCCTTCTCCATCAATTCTTCTAATTACTTTGAGGAAGGATCCCTCCCTGAAACTGGGTCTGGAAGTCAACAAGTCCCAGAAATCCTATCTTCACTGTCCAACACTTTGCTCAGAAGTCATAGATATGCATGAATGCACTGTCTTGTTATATTGGTGCTGAGATACAAACCATGGTCATCACAACTGTGACCAAGTGCTCTTATCTGATGTGCCCAAAGTACAATGCTTTCAAATGATCTGTATGTCTGTCTATATATTCACTCATCTACCTACTTATTTACTTATCCATTCATCCATCCATCCACCGACCCTCTATCTATTTTTATTTTCATCATCATCGTTTTGCATGTATTTATGTGTGTTTTTAAGTGGTCCTTATGCATGTCCGATATCCGAAGAAGCTAGAGGATGTCAAATCCCATGAAGCTGGCATTACAGGCAGTTGTTAGCTATCTGACATGGGAGGCAGGACTAAACTCTCTGCAATAAAGGCAGTATTCTTAACCACTGAGCCACCTCTCCAGCTCCGACTATTAAATTTTGAGTTAAGATATGGTTGAAGTGGGTCATCTTTCAAAAAGCACACCTCAATAAATTTGAAAGAGGAACATATTCTTATCATCAATGTGCAGACAGGCTCACATCAAGACTGGTCCCTGTCTCAGCCCCTTGTAGTCACTACCTTCCCACTATCCTGACACACCATCAACCACACCTGTGTTTGAACATCATTTAGGTGCAGCAGATGGAATCAAAGCTTGCTTTTGTGTCAACATTGAGTTGGCGAATTTCATCTACATTGTTGATATCATCTGAGGATTGTTAGTTCATTGTTGCATAAGATTCAGTACTGTGACCCCCATCTAAAAACAAATACATCAACATCAAACATGTATAGAGCTTTATCTTAGGATTGCCCCCTAAACAACACTGGGCACTGATCATTTTCATAGCCTTTCATTTCTATTAGCTGCATTGCAATCTAGAGAGAGTAAAGGTTACAAGAGGGCAAGGCAGGGGGTTGTTTGTAAACTCCTCACCATGCTCCTCAAGGGCTCTCAGCACTGGAGGGTTGTCATGTTCCTGGGACAAATTCCCTGTAGATGTCCTGATGGTTGCATTGCCAGGCATTTTCTTAACTGTTCATACTGCCGTCAGACTCACGTTCAGGACCACTACTAGGTGACTATCACTTTCCCTTCCCATGTAACCCAGTGGGTTGGTCAGGGCCGTTCTCTATGGATGTTGTCAGGAGGCACTGGACAGCCTTAGTGACAGCATGGTTCGATTCAGAGTTCAGCGGTAAACAGCCAGTCTGAAGACTATGGGCGTGGAACTACATGTATACCTGCATACATATCTGTATCTATCTTTCTTTTTTGAGCTAGGGTCATGTGTAGCTGAAGTTGGCTTCAATTTGGATGTGTAGCCAAGGATGACTACTGCTTGTCTGGTCTCTGTTCTCCTAGTGCCAGGATTATAAACATGTGCTGCCCTGTCGCCCTACTCTACAGGTGTACTGATTAGGAAATCCAACCAATCAGTGCAGATCCTGAATATCTGGTGAATTAACCTTCACCTCTTAGGTCCTCAAACGGAAGGGGTGGCCGGGTGTGTGTGTGTAACTATTTACCAGTCTGTGTCTAGGTGTTTTCACAGTGTAACAACGTCTGCACTGACTAACCACAATCCTGGTGTGATTATGTTTGACAGATTCGAGAAAAATACGGAGACGTGTTCACAGTGCACCTGGGACCGAGGCCTGTGGTCATGCTGTGTGGGACAGAGGCCATAAGGGAGGCTCTGGTGGACCAAGCTGAGGCTTTCTCTGGCAGGGGGACAATTGCTGTGGTTGAGCCAATTGTACAGGGATATGGTGAGATATGGGACAGGGTGGAGTGGAGGAAGTGGTCAGGGAAGATATGTGAGAGGTGGAGCCCGAGCCGTGGGGAAGGACTCAGGGTCTTTGAACTTCCATTGTAACCCATCAGTCTTCCCCTACCTTCTTAGGTGTGATCTTTGCCAATGGGGAATGCTGGAAGACCCTTCGGCGATTCTCTCTGGCCACCATGAGAGACTTTGGGATGGGAAAGCGGAGTGTGGAGGAGCGGATTCAGGAGGAGGCCCGATGTCTGATGGAGGAGCTGAGGAAATCCCAGGGTGAGTCCCAGAGAATGGGCAGAAAGGAAGATGGTGACACAGGGACCTGAGTGCAGAGCCAAAGAAAGAGAAACAGACATAGAAGGGTAGAGAAACAGACAGACAGACAGACAGACAGACAGAGACACACCACACACACACACACACACACACACACACACACACACACACACACACGATGTATGGGGAGGGTAAGATAAGGGCAGAGGTGGAAAGACAAGGGCAGGGAAAGGAATGTCAGATGTCTTGTGTCTAAAATAACTCAGAAATATGTACTGACCATAGTGGTCACTTTTCTTCAGAAAATCAATCTGTGAATTAATTTTCTGTCAACTAGTGCACACTTGTCCTCTCCGAGCTCTGAAGGTGAGGCATGATGGTCATATGTTCAAGGCCAGTCCTGTCTATGTTTTTAGGTCCTGTCTTAGAATGTGACTGTGGCTGGGCTGTAGAGCTTCTAGCATCATATACAGTGGGCATGGTCCCGCATGTTTGTAATCTTGGCACATCAGTGGTAAAAGCAGGAGAATGGGTTCCAAGGTCCTCTTCCATTGCACATAGAGTTCAAAGCCACTTTGACTCAACCATCGTAGTTGCCCCCTTATTCCTGCCCCCCAAGGTCTTATCAAAGACAAATGCGGACTCTAGATCAATGAAGGGAATTGATCAGGAGGACCTGCAGAGGTGGTCTAAGCAGGGAACTGTGCTTTCTTCCTTGTGAGTGTTCTGGTGAGCAGAGTGGACACAGAGGCTCATTGGAGTTTGACTTTGGTAGAACTCAAAGGACCCCTGGGTACTTTAAGGTTTGATATATCAAGGGCACATTGGTGAAAAGGCCGTTGTTTGCACCTACATTTCTTTACACGGGGTATTTGTCATCTCTTATTGACCTTTCTCTGGAGATCTGAGAGGTCAGTGCAGAGGGCGGGAGGGAAGAAAGCTGCAGAGAAGAATGATGGGAGAAAGAAGTCAGTGATGGGGGGACCCAGAGGAAGAGAAACTATCTCCAAGGCTGATAGTGAAGCCCTTGAGCCTCAGGGAAGGATCCACACAGAATCAGAAGCTACAGACAAGCCAGCCCCAGGGTGAGCAGCAACAGTGGCCCAATACTGTTAGACTGACAACAGCCCTTCAATCACCAGGGTTCATGACTGAACCTGGCACACAAAGGCAGCAGGGGCTGATGGCTTCTGGAACACCACAGAGCTCAGAAGTGAGAGAGGAAGGGTGAAGGAAGTCAGAGAAGGGATGGAGGACATCAGAGAAGGGATGGAGGAAGTCAGAGAAGGGATGGAGGACATCAGAGAAGGGATGGAGGACATCAGAGAAGGGATGGAGGATGTTAGAGAAGGGATGGAAGAAGTCAGAGAGGAATGGAGGAAGATTGGCAGAGTGGGTATGGAGTGTGCAGGGCTTGTAAATTCACATAGCCATCCCTGAACCCTTCTCGGCACCATTCCCTCCAGGGGGAGTTAACTATCAGCTCAGAGTCAGGATGTTGTCCTGAGAGGAGAAGCAGTGTGAAGACTGACTACACACACTCCACCTCTCGGTCCCAGCATCCTAGCTCCAGTCATGATTAGCTGAGCTTCCTTGGTGAAGGTGCCTCCCCTTCTGTGTATATGAATAGCATCTCATAATCTGTGTACTATTATATATATATATATATAGTATATTATATATACATAATCTGGTAGTTAAATAAAAGGATGCATGCATCTCTGAGTGTAGACTCATATGTGCATCATATGTGCAAATGTGGTAGCAGTTGTTGCTGTTCATTGAGTGGTGGGTGAGTGGGGGGTTCAGCTTTACAGAGATGGGGCCGAAGGCAAATGTTCCCTGGTTCTATATCCCCTGTCTCTTGTCCTGAATCCTCCTCCAGGAGCCCCCCTGGACCCTACCTTCCTCTTCCAGTGCATCACAGCCAACATCATCTGCTCCATTGTCTTTGGAGAGCGTTTTGACTACAGAGACCGTCAGTTCCTGCGCCTGTTGGACCTGTTCTATCAGACCTTCTCACTCATCAGCTCATTCTCCAGCCAGGTCAGTGGGCGGGAAGGGAGGAGCATCCAAGGCAGAGGAAAGAAGCCGCTGTTGGGTGGGTGAAGAAGGGAGCATCTCAGGCTGGACAAAAGGCAGAGACAACTTTGAGAGGCAAAGAGGTTGCAAGCAGGTGGGAGATAGGATGGGGAGCAGGGCAGAGATGCAAATGCAGAAATACAGAGTCCTTTACACATGCAGAAAATGTTGATGTGGGTGCTGCAGCTGTAGCTCTGAGGGTAGAGGACTTGGTTTTCATGCGTGAGGTCCTTTTGGGCATTTCCTGGGTGTGGTGGCACACCACTCATGCAGTTCCAGAACATGGAGGCAGAGAGATGAGAAATTCAGGGTGATCCTTTGTTATACTGAGTTTAAGGCCACTCATGCAAGTATGAGACCTTGTATACATAAGCAAAACCCCAAATTAAAACACACACTGACAATTCAGCACAGGGTATTGGGAGAGAGAGCAGAGGAGAGAAAAATGGAGACACAGAATGCAAGGCTAAGGTGAGAGACAGATTTAGAGACAAAGTTCAGAAGCATGCATGTGTGTATAGTGTATACATATGAGAGAGATGTGTATAGTTATGTGTGTGTTGTGCACTTATCCCTTTAACATGGGGACATAGGGGCATGAGGTGGTTTGAGTGAGATTGCCCTGCATAGGGTAGTGTATTTGCATGCTTGAAGAGCTGTTTGCAAGGATTAGGATTTGTGTCCTCATTGGAGGAGATGTGTTGCTAGGGGTGAACTTTGAGTTTCCAAATCCCATGCAAAGCCAGGGTTCTAGTTCTACCCATCTGCCTGTATACCATGGTGTCATCTCTCAGACACATGCCTTACTGCTTGTACATCGTGATGTCAGCTCTCAGGCACATGCCTGTCTTCGTGGGTATCATGAAGTCAGCTCTCAGGCATATGCCCTTCTGCTTGTACATCATGATGTCAGTTCTTAGGCACTGAACTGTCTGAACTACACGTATGTCATGTATGTAGACTGAACGTGTCTGTCTACATGTATGTCATGATGAAAACTTACAGGCACATGCCAGGCCTGTCTCCTTCCTGCCATGATGATAATAGACTAACTTCCGATACTGTAGGCAAGCCCTCAAAAATGCTTTTTTTTTGTAAGAGTTGCCTTGGTTATCTCTTCTCTGGGCATGGTGCAGCAACAGAACACTAAGAGCACTTCCACTGCCTGTGACCTAAAAGCTCAAGAGAACCTCCTGGACCCTTCTTTCTTGCAGGTGTTTGAGCTCTTCTCTGGTTTCCTGAAGTACTTTCCTGGTGCCCACAAGCAAATCTTCAAAAACGTGCAAGAAATCCTCAACTACATTGGCCACAATGTGGAGAAGCACCGGACAACCTTGGACCCCAGTAATCCTAGAGACTTCATCGATACCTACCTTCTACGCATGGAGAAGGTAAGTCCTGTGTGAGTGAGAGGGGATGGCTGAGAGTGAAGGCTGAGGATGTGAGTGGAGGAAAAGGGGGCTGAGGATGGGGAGGAGAGACAGGAAATGGAGTAGAGGAGATGCAGAAGCGTCTGGAAAATGATGAAAATAAAAGGAGGAGAAAGTGAAATAGAGAGAAAGAAGGGTGGGGAAGAAATACAGGGCAAGGGACAAAAAACAGGAAAGACTTCAGAGGAAGAAAGAGCCTGGAAGAGAAACTGTGCCAGAGAAACCACTACCAGAGAGCACAGTAGAGAGAGAAGACAGAACAGACAGAGATCAAGTGATATTAAGGACTGAGAAATGTCATGTGGTCCATATAATGTGAGACAGAAGGACAGTTCCCAGGATTTGTGTGCCTCTCCCTGCAAGGCTCCAGGCACCCCTGACCCTCCCTTCTCTCTCCTATCTGGAACCAGGAGAAGTCCAACCAGCACACCGAGTTCCATCACCAGAACCTCATGATGTCCGTGCTGTCTCTCTTCTTTGCTGGCACCGAGACCAGCAGCACCACGCTCCGCTATGGCTTCCTTCTCATGCTCAAATACCCCCATGTTGCAGGTGCGCCACAAACAACCAGCTGGGGAATCTTTTAGCTCCCTATTGGCTGTGGAGGTTTGTGTGGATAAGAGAGCCATGGGCCTCTTATATCTGGAGCCCTGAAGGCTTTGGCCTATTTCTAAACTAGGGCTGTTCTGTGGGTGGTGCATGAATGAACACTCAGCTGGCCCATTTTTCATTGTTTTCTGCTGTATCTTAAATGTCCATCCATCCATCCATCCATCCATCCATCCATCCATCCATCATTCCCTCCTTCTTTCCTTCTGTCTTTACATCCCTCTATTCACTTGCCTTTCTCTTCATCCACTTCTTCATCTATTTACCCATTCTATTCATCTCTCATCCACCTATTATTCATCCAACCATTTATCCATCCCTCTACACAACTATTTACCCACTCATGTATTCCTCTGCCTATCTTTTCTGTATCCATAGATTATTAATCCTTCATTCTTTCATCTCTGCTTCACCTAAGGGCACATATTTCAATCATTTATTTGGATGAATCAGCCTGTGAGTTTTATCCTTTGATCAGATCTAGTTGAGTGGGCTATCTATCATTGATTCATTGGTTTATTCATATACAAATATTCTCATTCCTTAATCCTACTAATTGACCTTCGAATTCACCCTTCATGTGTCCATCCATTCCTCCATGTATCCGTTTAATAACTCACTCATTAATCTGTGATTAATCATTCAACACACCCACCTGTTTTTTCCAATATTTTCTCATTTATTCATTCATATATTTGATTAATTTTTGGTTGGTTGTATTCATTGTTTATTTGTCTATGAACCATTTATTGACTCATTAATTGATTAATACAGTGAGTGAGAAGTGGAATATGGAATCCATTTTTGCTTTGCTCATTTCACTCACTCAGCAATCTTTCCTTTATTAACCGACTCATCCATTGTTTAGCTGACTTACACACTCACATTCTAAGAAGTTGAAATCGATGTGAGTTGTTGTGAGTTTTCTGTTGCGGCTCATGTGTGGAGGTGGGAGGACAACTTTGTGCAGTTGGGTCTCTCCTGCACTTTCACATGGGTTCTGATGTCAAAGTCAGGCTGTTAGGGTGGAAATCAATGCATTTGCTGACTGAACCATTTTATTGGCCAAAGTATTCATCAATGTATTCATATTTAGTATTCAATTATACATAGATTAATTTACTTTCCTTTTATTCCTGAGGATATAGCCTCAGGTGATTAGTCTGGATTTTTAAAATTGTTTTTAGTAGTGTGCGCTGTTGTTTTGTCTGCATGTATCTCTGTGTGAGGTGTTGGATTCCCTAGACCTGGAGTCACAGTGTGAGTTGCCATGTGAGTGCTGGGGATTGAACCCCGGTCCTCTGAAAGAGTGGTCAGTGTTCTTAACCATTGAGACATTTCTCCAGCTCCTTGAATTTTAAAATATAAATCCCATTCAAATGTGTGTGTGTGTGTTATGCAGGAACACAAATTATATCATTATATTTCAAATATGGAGAATTCTTACCATCTCTCTCTCTCTCCAGCCTTCCCTCAGACTGATAGATGAAATAGCCCTTTGTTGTGGGTTTTCCTTTTCTCTCTGTTATGAGCAAGGTTGGAGCTTTGGAGAAAGCCTCTAACATAGCTCTAAGCATGACTGGAGAAACAAGTGCCTGAGAGAAGCACAGGTGTGCATGTCCAAGAGTGCACGGTGTCTTTCTCAACAGAGTCTCTTGGCTCTGCACTGTTCCTAAGCTATTGGCTCACAGAAAACAGGGTCACTGTGCATTGCCTCTGTGAAGGGACGGACATTCTATGTTGCCTCCCTTTCTGTGCAGAGAAAGTCCAAAAGGAGATTGATCAGGTGATTGGCTCACACCGCCCACCAACCCTTGATGACCGCACCAAAATGCCTTACACTGAGGCCGTCATGCGGGAGATCCAGAGATTTGCAGATCTCGCCCCTATTGGATTGCCACACAAAGTCACCAAAGACACTTCGTTCCGAGGGTACCTGCTCCCCAAGGTGAGCCCAGCTGCGATTCCACATCTCTATGCCCCATGGTCATCCTCCACTCTCCTAATCACCACCCTAGGCCTGTTTGTGGTTTCCCAGCATTCTGTGGTTCCCTAAGGACTGACTGTCTGCATATGGGAGCCAGAGTATGCTAATACCATTCCCTCTCACAATGTGTCCTAGAACACTGAAGTGTACCCCATCCTGAGTTCAGCTCTCCATGACCCGCGGTACTTTGAACAACCAGATGCCTTCAATCCTGACCACTTCCTGGATGCCAATGGGACTCTGAAGAAAAATGATGCTTTTATGCCCTTTTCTACAGGTGAGAAGGACCTGTGCTTCCTTTCCCAGACACTAGAGGGCAGGCTCACCCTCCAGGATACACGACTAGGTCCGTGATTACTCAGTGCTATACTGGCTGCCAAATTTGCCCAAACCATCACTTTCAACCTGGTTACTGTCCCATGAAGGGACTACTGACTTAAGGAGCGTTCTCCTCAGGAGGATTTTGGAGACGTATTTAAAAGCCTTTAAATTCGGGCAATTGATTTTCTTTCCAATTTTATTTTTCGGGGAAAATCTTTTTAAACGAGTGAAAACATTTGTCTTTAAGTATGACTATATGCCTAACAGAAGAGAGTAAAGGATGTTCACAGAGAAAAAAATGGATTAAATGCAAAACAAGATCTTTCCCGCCCCTGCCAACAATAAACAACAGATTAATTAATTGAGGGGATGGGAGCACAGATATTCCCAGGTCAGGATGTCCAAGATGCCAATGTAGTAATTCCCACATAAAGTCCTCAAAAGAGCAGAAGACACTTTCCCCACTGTAGAAAGTGCAGTGATAAAAATCCACCAATTCTTTCTCAGTTTCATCAAAGCCACCCAGTGTGTTCTTTTTCCTGTTAGACTTCTGCTGTTTTTCTTTTCCCCCTTTTATTAAGAATAGATTCTTTCCCCATACTATATATTGATTACTGTTTTGCCATCCCTGTACTCCTCAAAGTCTCCCCCCCCCCAGATCCACTCCTTTCTGTCTCTCATTAGAAAAAAGCAGGCTTCTAAGAGATAACAACCAAACTTAACAAAATAAAACATCAGATTAAACAAAAACTATCACATTGACATACAATGCAAACCAAAAGAAGGAGTAGAGCCCAAGAGAAGGCACTAGAACCAGGGACCCACTCATTCACACACTCAGGAATCCATGGAAACACTAAACTGAAAGCTATAAGATGTGCACAGAGGACCTGGTGCAGACCCGAGCAGCCCTGTGCCTGCTGCCTCAGTCTGAGTTCATATGAGCTTTGTTCAGTTGGTTCAGAGCCTCGTTCTCTTGGTGTCCTGCATCCCCTCCGACTCTTACCTTTTTTCCGCATCCTCTTCCTCTGGGTGCTCTGAGCTCTGAGGGGAGAGTTTTCACAAAGACATTCCATTTAGAGCTCTGTGTTCCAAGGTTTCTCTCTCTGTGAAACATCTGGCTGTGGGTCTCTGAATTTGTTCCCATCTGCTGCAGGGGAAAGCTTCTCTGATGATGGCTGAATAAGGAAGGCTCTGATCTATGAGTGTAGCAGAATATCTTTAGGGGTCATTTTGTTGTTACTTTTTTCTTTTCGGATCTTGTAGCATTTGGTTTTATCCTGTGTCTCTTGACAGCAGCCTTGGATTGTTTGGGGTTTTCCATGGGACCCCGTTGGCCAACAATTAATTGAATGTAACTCATCCTGGTACTAGAAGCTTCGTTTACTGACAATATCTGAGTGTTGGAGCTTTGTCTCCCTCATTATTCAGAGACTTCATTTGGATTGTCTTCATATAGTTTAGGAAGTTTCTACTGCACTAGGTTTTCACACCAGCACTCAAAGTCCCTCAATTCTAACTGACTCTCCCCACACTCTATCCCTCAAGCCCATCTCTCCTCCCACCTGATCCTCCCATTCCTGTCCCCTCTGATGCGCCTAGTTCACCCATGAACTCTATTTTTCCCTCCCAGGGAGATCCATGTCTCCATCCTAGTCGTTTTGACTGTATCTAACCCTTCTGGGTCTATGGATTGTAGCTTGGTAATCATTTATTTAATGTCTAATATCCACATGTAATTGAATATATACCATGTTTGTCTTTCTGGGTCTCGGTTACCTCATTCAGGATTTTTTTCTAATTCCACCCATCTGCCTGAAAATTTCATGATGTCATTTTTTAAAACATCTGAATAACACTCCTTTGTATAAATGTACCACATCTTCTTTATCCTTCTGTTGAGGAACATGTAGTTTGTTTCCGATTCTGACTACTATGAATAGAGCAACAATGAACATGACTGAGCAAGTGTTCGTGCGGTAGGATTAAGCGTCCTTTGGGTATATGCCTAAGAGTGATATAGCTGGGTCTAGAGGTAGGTCGATTCTTAACTTTCTGGGAAACTGACACACTGATTTCCATAGTGACTGTATAAGTTTGTACTCCCAGCAGCAATGAAGAAGTGTTCTCCTTGCTCCACATCCTCGACAGCATGAATTGTTACTGTGTTACTGATCTTAGTCATTCTGATAGGTAAAGATAGACTCTCAAAGTCATTTTGATTTACATTTCTCTGATGGTTAAGGGTATTTAACATTAAGTGTCTTTTAGTCATTTGAGTTTAAGCTATTGAGAATTCTATTTATATCTATACCCCATTTTTAATTGGGTTTTCATTTTTTAAATCTATTTTCTTGAGTTCAATATATAATTTGGATATTAGTCCTGTACTGGATGTGAAGTTGCTAAAAAAAAAATCTTTCCCATTCTGTAGGCTGCCACTTTGTCCAAATGATGGTGTCCTTTGCCTTGCCAAAGCTTTTCAGTTTCATGAGATCCCATTTTTGAATTGTTGACCTTAGTGTCTGTGCTACTGGTGCTCTGTTCAGGAAGTTGGCATCTGTGCCAATGAGGTCAAGGCTGCTCCCCACTTTCTCTTCTGTTAGCTTCAGTGTATCTGGGTTTATTTATTTATTTAGTTTTTTTTTTATTTTTCAAGACAGGGTTTTCTGTGAAACAGTCTTGGCTGTGCTGGAACTCACTTTGTAGACCAGTCTGGCCTTGAACTCATAGAGATCCACCTGCCTCTGCCTCCTGAGTGCTGGTATTAAAGGCATGTGCCACCACTGCCCATCAGTGTGTATCTGGTTTTATGTTGAGGATTTTGATCCATTTCGAGTTGAGTTTTGTGCAGGGTAGTAAGGATCTATTTGCATCCTTCTACATTCAGCTATCCAATTTGACTAGCACCATTTGTTGAGGCTGCTGTCTGTTTTCTCCAGTTTTTTCTTGCTTCTTTATTGAAGTTCACTTCGGTCCCCCTCCTCCCTCTCCAAGCCCAGCTTCTGAGCAAGGCCACCAAAGGGTGGCTCCTCCCTCTGAGATGCTCAAAACCAACCCTACAGGATATTTAAGACCTGGACCCTAACCTGCCATGAGATTTCTCTCCTGCTTTCTTTCCCCAAGAATCACCAGGGAGTTAATTTGTTTTGCTTATTAAACTTGGCCTTATTAATTTGGCTTGATTAGGTTACTGTGTCAGCAAAGAGACCTAATATCGGGGTATGGAAACCTTTCACATAGGTATGTGAATTATGTCTGAGTCTTCGATTTGATTCCATTGATCAACATGTCTTTTTATGACAGTATCATACTGTTTTATTTCTACAACTCTGTAGTACAACTTGAAATATGAAATGGTGAGACCTCCAGCAATTCTTTTATTCTTCAGGATTATGTTAGCTATCCTGTGTTGTTGTTGTTGTGTATGTGTGTGTTTCTCCATGAAGCTGAGAACTGCCTTTCAAGATCTATGACAAATTCCCTTGGAATTTTAATGAGGACAGGATTGTATCTGTAGATTTTATTTGGAAGGATGGTTGTTTTTACTATGCTAATCCTACTGATTCATCAGCATAGGACATCCAGTTATGCCAACACCATTTGTTAAGCATGCTTTCTTTATTCCATTGTATAATTTTAGCTCCTTTGTCGAAAATCATGTGTTCATAGGTTTGTGGAATAATATCCAGGTCTTCGATTAGATTCCATTGGTCAACATCTCTGTTTTTATGCCCAATACCAAGCTGTTTTTATTACTGTAGCTCTGTAATAGAGTTTGAAGTCAGGGATGGTAATGCCTCCTGAAGTACTTTTATTCTATAGGATTGTTTTGGCTATCCTGGGTTTTTAGTTTTTCCACATAAAGTTGATTATTGTTCTCTCAAGGTCTGTGAAGAATTTTGTTGGGATTTTGATGGGGATTGCACTGAATCTATAGATTGCCTTTGGTAGAATTGCCATTTTTACTATGTTGATCCTACCAACCCAAGAGCATGGGAAATCTTTCCATTTTCTTGTATACTCTTCAATTTCTTTCTTCAAAGCCTTAAAGTTCTTGTCAAATAGATCTTTCACTTCCTTGGTTAGTGTTACTCCAAGACACTTTATGCTATTTGTGGCTATTATGAAAGGTGATGTTTTTCTGATTTTCCTCTCAACTTCTTTATCCTTTGTGTATAAGAGAGCTACTGATTTTTTTGAGTTGATCTTGTATCCTGCCACATCACTGAAGGTATTTATCAGCTGTAGCATTTCTCTGGTAGAGTTTTTTGGGTCACTTATATACACTATCATATCATCTGAAAATAACAAAAGTTTGACTTCCTCCTTTCCATCTTGAATCCCCTTGATCTCCTTATGTTGTCTTATTGCTATTGCTTGAAATTCAAACCCTAGATTGAAGAGATATATATAGAGAGGACAGCCTTGTCTTGTTCCTGGTTTTAGTGGAATGGCTTTGAGTTTCTCTTCATTTAATTTGATGTTAGCTGTTGGCTTGCTGTATATTGTTTTTATTATATTTAGATATAATCCTTGTATCCCTAATCTTTCCAAGACCTTTATCATAAAAGGGTGTTGAATTTTGTCAAATGCTTTTTTGGAATCTAATGAAATGATCATATGGTTTTTTCTTTCAGTTTATTTATATGATGGATTTACATTGATAGATTTCATATGTTGAAACAGCCCTGCATCTCTGGGATGAAGCCTACTTGATCATAATGGATTATTGTTTTGATGTGTTCTTGGATTTGGTTTGCCAGTATTTTATTGAGAATTTTTGCATCAATGTTCATGAGTGAGATTGGTCTTTACTTCTCTTTCTTGGTTGAGTCTTTGTGTGGTTTTGGTATCAGGGTAGCTTCATAAAAAGAGTTTGGCAATGACTCTTCTGTTTCTATTATGTGGAACACATTAAGGAGTATAGATATTACCTCTTCTTGGAAGTTCTGGTAGAATTTTGCACTAAAAACATCTGGCCCTTGGCTTTTTTTTTTGTTGGGAGGTTTTTGATGACAGCTTCTATTTCCTTGCAACTTATAGGTCTATTTAAATTGTTCATCTGGTCTTGATTTAATTTTAGTATATGGTATTTATCTAAAAAAATGTTCATTTCTTTTAAAATTTCCAATTTTGTGACATGCAGGCTTTTGTAGTAAGACCTAATGATTCTCTGAATTCCTCAGTGTCCGTTGTTATGTCCCCCTTTTCATTTCTGATCTTGTTATTTTGAGTGTTCTCTCTCTGCCTTTTGAGTAGTTTGGATAGGGGTTTGTCAATCTTGTTGAATTACTCAAAGAACCAGCTCTTTGTTTCATTGATTCTTTGTATGGTTTTCTGTGTTTCTATTTTGTTGAGTTCAACCCTCAGTTTGATTATTTCCAATCTTCTACTCCACCTCGGTGAGTTTGTTTCTTTTTTTTCTAGAGCTTTCAGGTATGCTGTTAAGTCTCTAATGTGAGCTTTCTCCATTTTCTTTATGTGGGCAACTAGTGCTATGAACTTTCCTCTTAGCACTGCTTTCATAGTGTCCCATAGGTGTGTGTATGTTGTGTCTTCAATTTTGTTGAATTCAAGGAAGACTTTAATTTCTTTCTTTATTTCTTCCTTGATCCTGGTGTGGTTCAGTAGTTGACCGTTCAGTTTCTATGAGTTTGTTGGCTTTCTGGGTGTGGTATTGTTGTTAAATTCTCAGTTTACTCCATGTTGATCCAATAAGACACAGGTGGTTACTCCATTTTTTTTTTTGTATCTGTGGATGTTTGTTTTGTTACCGAGTATGTGATCAATTTTCGAGAAGGTTCCATGTGGTGCTGAGAAGAAGGTATATTCTTTCCTGTTTGGTTGGAAAGTTCTATAGATGTCTGTTAAGTCCATTTGATTAATTACATCTGTTAGTTCTCTTATTTCTCTGTTAAGTGTTTGTCTGATTGACCTGTCCATTGTTGAGAGAGGAGTGTTGAAATCTCCTACTATTAGTGTGTTCCATTTGATGTGTGATTTGAGTTCTAGTAATGTTTCTTTTACATAATTGGGTGCTTTTATATTAGGGGCATAGATATTCAGGATTGAGACTTCATCCTGGTGAATTGTTCCTGTTATGAGTATAAAGTGTCCTTCTCCATCTCTTCTGATTGATTTTAGTTTGAAATCAATTTTGTTAGATATTAGGATAGACACACTTGCTTTCTTCTTATGTCTGTTTGATTGGAAAACCTTTTCCCAACCTTTTACTCTGAGGTAGTGTCTGTCTTTTAGATTGAGGTGTGTTTCTTGTAAACAGCAGAATGTTGGATCCTGTTTTTATATCAATTCTCCTAACCTGCGCCTTTTTATAGGTGATTGAGTCCATTGATATTAAGTGATATTAATGACCAGTGGTTGTTAACTCCAGTTATTTTTTGGTGGTATTGTTTGTGTATTTCCCTTCTTTGAGTTGTGTTGGTGGAGGGTTATCAGATATCTGTGCTATTGTGGGTGTTGTTGACTTCCTTGTGTTGTGGTTTTCCTTTTAGTACTTTCTGTAAGGCTGGGTTTGTGGATATGTATTGTTTAAATTTGTTTTTGTCATGGAATATCTTGTTTTCCCCATCGATGGTGAAAAAAAGCTTTGTTGGGTATAGTAATCTGGGCTTGCATCCATGGTCTCTTAGTGTCTGCAGCACATCTATCCAAGACCTTCTGGTTTTCATGGTTTCCATTGAGAAGTCAGGTGCGATTCTGATAGGTTTACCTTTAAATGTTACTTGACCTTTTTCCTTTGCAGCTCTTAATATTCTTTCTTTATTCTGTATGTTTTGTGTTTTGATTATTATATGGTGAGGGGATTTTTTTTTGATCCAGTCTATTTGGTGTTCTGTAAGCTTCTTGTACCTTCATAGGAATATCCTTCTTTAGGCTGGGAAAGTTTTATTCTATACTTTTGCTGAGTTTATTTTCTGTGTCTTTGAGCTGGAGTTCTTTTCCCTCTTCTACTCCTATTATTCTTAGGTTTGGTCTTTTCATGGTGTCCCAGATTTCCTGGATGTCTTGTGTTAAGAATTTTTTGGATTTGATATTTTCTTTGATCAATGAGTCTATTTCTTCTACAGTATCTTCAGAATCTGAGATTCTTTCTTCTATCTCTTGTATTCTATTGGTTATACTTGTGTCTGTAGTTTCTGTTATTTTACCCAGATTTTCCATATCCAGCCATCCCTCGGTTTGTGTTTTCTTTATTGCCTCCATTTCAGTCTTCAAGTCTTGAACTGTTTCCTTTACCAGGTTGATTCTTTTTCTTGATTTTCTTGGGTATCTTTGAGGGATTTATTAATTTCTTCTAACTTTTTGCTTGTCTTCTCTTCTATTTCTTTAAGGGAGTTTTTCACTTCCTGTTTAAGGGTCTCCTTCATTTTTTTTTTTTATTTTTGAGACAGGGTTTCTCTGTAGTTTTTGGTGCCTGTCCTGGAACTAGCTCTTGTAGACCAGGCTGGCCTCGAACTCACAGAGATCCGCCTGCCTTTGCCTCCCAAGTGCTGGGATTAAAGGCGTGCACCACCACCGCCCAGCCTGGTCTCCTTCATTTTTATACGGTTACATTTAAAGTTGTTTTTTTACTTCTCTGGGTTAGGATGTTCAAGTCTTCCTGTTGCGTGTTCGATGGATTCTGGTGTTATCATGTTGCATTTCAGGATGTTGGAGGAATTCTTGCATTGGTGCCTACCCATCTCTTCCTTCAAACGAGGTCAAAAGAGTCATGGTGTCTTGGTCCAATCTTTGCTGTGGCTGACTGTGTACTTGGGAGTTTTTCTTGTTCTGCCCTCTCTTAGGTCCCCTCAGCACTGAAGCAGTCTGTGTTGCAGGGTTCCAAGGACCTCACAGGCTAAAAAGGCACCCTTGGGGGCAGGGTGGGTTGGGGAAAAGCTCAGCAGCAGGGATACTCCCAGCTGGCTGGCAAGAAAAGCTAGGGAGTTGTGGAGGGGCCTCTAGGTTCTGGCCCATTGGTAAAGCCCCAGAGAGTGGGGGCGTCCAGCTATCTAGGCTTGTGGGTGCTTACTCACCTCTGAAATCATCTCAGCACTGAAGCAAGCTGTGTTGCAGGGTTCCGAGGACCTCAAAGACGAAAAGGCGGGCTTGGGAGCAGGGTGGGGATGGGGTAAAGAAAGCCCAGCAGCAGGAACACACCCCCTGGATGGCCAGAAAAGCTTAGGGAATTGGGGGGGGGGCTGGATTCTATCTCCTTGGGAAGGTCCCAGAGAGTGGCGCTTCTGGCTGTTGGGCCCTGTGGCCACTGACTCACCTCTTCAGTCCCCTCAACACTGGAACAGGGTCTCTTGCAGGGTTCCAAGGACCTCACAGGTGAAAAGGTGGGCTTGGGGGCAGGGTGGGATGGGTAAAGAAAGCCCAGCAGCAGGAACACACCCCACTGGATGGTCAGAAACGCTTAGGGAATTGGGGGAGCCTGGATTCTGTCCCCCTGGGAGGTTAGGGAGACATTTACATGTGAGCATGAGGGGGATGGAGTATGTCCTGACACACTTGTCTGTTGGCATTAAATACTCTTTGACGTTTTAAATTGTAAGAGACATCAAAATTAGTAGAATGTATTTGAGCCAAGAATCCACTCATAATGGATAATCTCCTGAACCAGACAAAGTTCAGTTACAGCACCCAGCAGTGTTAGCACATGGTGTCTGTAGACCAGAGGGAGCTGGGCATGAACACACAACTTGATGGGTGCCAGCTCTGCTTTGACCTTACTTGGTTATGCTGTTGTAGTTGGCAGATTGGGGTAGGTTAACTGCTGTGTTTTATGATTTTTTTTAAATGCTGCAAGATCCCTGGTGGCAGTTGGCAGCAGAAATGCTGTAGGTCCCAAATGGTGGTAGCAGGCCATGTGGCGGCAAACAGCGGGCCCTGGGAGCAGCCAGTCCCAGGCAGAGATGGCTGCTGGTCCCCAGGCAGGGAGACACATGGTGGGCAGGCAGGAAACAGAGACATGGATAGACATGACATGCAGAGTGAGGTTGAATATTTATTCAGGGGGTTATGGAGGGGGAAGAAAGAAAGGGGCAGAGAGAGAAAGAGAGAGAGAGAGACCGAGAAAAGGGGAAGCAGAGAAGTGGGGAGAGGGGCAGAAGAGAAGCTGCCCCTCCAAGAGGAAGATGAAAAAAGAGAGTGAGCTCGGGCTGGAAGCTGAAGATCAGCCTGTCTCAGCAGATGGGGGAGGGAGTGGGCGTGGCTTGTCCCTTAAAGAGACAGAACAACCATTACACTGTGAGTGACTGAGATTTGTTCTTCACTGGAAGAATATTACCTCAAGTTAGTGTGTGGTTCAAATGTCATTTGTGTTTGTTTAGTTTGTTACATACAGAAGCTGCCTCCAGCCAAATTTAATTCAGTTGAATGGACTCTATGGGATGTAAACATGGAATCTTTGTGCTCAGGTTTCTTATCTTTTGGAGAAAGAGAGGTTCTAGAGACAATTCCTTACCCTCTAGTTGTCCCCTCCACCCTCATGCAAGGGATGGAGCCCAGGGCTGTGTATGTTACTATGGTTAGCAAGTTCTCTTCCAAAGAGCCCACATTCTAGAGATGTTCTCCTGCTGAGCATGTCTGTCCTCATCTCCTCACAGAGGGATTTAAGGCAAGTGTTCTCCTGCTGAGCCATGTCTCAACTAAGAATTGTCTAGTCTTGAGTTCCAAGTGACTTCAGTCACCCTGGCCTCCTGAATTGTCCATATAATAGTCCCAAGTCTAGAAAGGCAGGAATGTAGAGAAGAGGGACAAAGACAAATAAACAATAGAGAGGTAAGGACATCAAGACAGATTCCAATAAAGAGAGGCACACAGAGACACAAGGAAGCTGCAATAGGAGGAGATGTGTGGTAAGAATCAGAACGTGGGCAGGAGAGAGAAGAAGGGTGAGGAACCGGAGGGGAGAAAGGAATAAAACAGGAAGAGAGGAAGA
The DNA here is from genome assembly GCF_982192425.1 of Myodes glareolus. Classification (NCBI taxonomy): domain Eukaryota; kingdom Metazoa; phylum Chordata; class Mammalia; order Rodentia; family Cricetidae; genus Myodes; species Myodes glareolus. Next base: position 59,506,507 of record NC_142026.1, on the reverse strand, counting down.
GGAGGGAAAAGGAAGTGAGAGAAAGACACAACTAGAAATAAACAGAGGAACATGAGGGAAAGCTCAGAAGGAACATATGACAAGGAGTCCTTAGACAGAATGGGGAGGGGCTAAGAGGTATCCAGGGAATTTATAAAAACATGAGTGGGTGGAATAGATCAAAGGACACATAGCAGTGATAGGCATGGGTTCATGTAGGCTGACACTGGCAGAGAGAAGAGCGGGGGAGAGAGGGAGAGAGAACATGCCAAAATATGTTACAGCTAAAGAGACATGAACAGTGTTTAAATCGCCAGCTCCAGGCATGGGGCCTTTGAGTTGAAAGTGAGATAGGTCATTAAAAGCTGCTCTGGACAAATCTGGATCACAGAACCAGTTCTAGGAGAACCAGAGAGCTACTCCGTGAATTTCCAAACTCATGTCACCTGAACTCTGGAAAGGAGGTGCCTCAAGTGACAGGGTGCTTCCCCTCAATACTCCTACACAGGCACAGTTTCCCAAATGGAGGACACTGGGGTTGCTGGGAATCCATCCTCCACCTGGAGGCCTGAGGCAGCCAGTTGCAGAGTAAGAATCAGTGAGGCGCAGAGCAGGTGGTGGAGCCTTCGCCTAGGCTCTCAGGCTCCCATTGCTTTGTGCTGCTCCATGCCCAAGGAGACAAACCAACAAGAGCTCCTTACACCCCCGAGAATCTGGTGGGTGCCATGGAGTCCTCGTCATGTGCTCCTGCCCGTTCTCAATTGTATGAACAATTAATTGTGTTTGGGAATTTGTTGACGTTCTTTGATTTCAAACTGTAGAAGCATAGGGGCAGAGAGAAAGAGAGAAAGGGGGTGCGCACAAGTGACAGAGGGAACAGAGAAATGGGACAGACAGAGAGCTCTTGGTATGCAGTCCATAATCTTCCTGCCCTGGTCTCCCAAGTGCTGCACTTGCAGGCATGTGCCTCCATGCCTGGCTCATCTAGAGCCCTTGATATCATCCAGTTGTTAATCTAGGAGTCTTTGTAAACAGCACCTTCACTCTCAGGGCAGCCAATGAGATAGGGACCAATCCCCTCACATGAGAAAGGAGGGAACACTAAAGATGTTGTATTATAGATGTGTAGACATAAACAGTTCATTCCTACTCTAAGTAGGTCCTTACGTTTCTGGATAAAGGACTCTGGCAACCTCACAAAATTTGTCAGAAGTGACCATGAGACACCCACCAACAAACTGCACACATGTTACAATTTATTTATTCATTGTGTACATGGATGTATGTGTATACATATGTGCTATAGTGTGTGTGTGTGTGTGTGTGTGTTTATTGATAAACCCAGATTTGCGAAGGCCCCGAAAAATCAACAAGGAAACTGAGTCCCGTATGTAAAAGCAAAGAGCCTTTATTTTATACAAGTTTGCAAACTTGTATAAAGTCTCTTTGTGTGTCCAATTTATTGGAATAACAGGAGAGCCCCGAGTTTAGTTAGAGTTGGGTTTTTATAGTAGTAAAGGTGGGGGTGAGGGGTTTCTAAGGTTCAGGACTCCTGATTGGCTGACATTTGTCTAGGGGTGTCCTGGTGAATGTATGCTGGCAGGTGTTCCTATCTAATATGGTTGGAACGTAAGGAATTTCCTGGGTGGTGCCTGGGTAATCTCAGTTTGTAGTCCTTCCTGCAACTAGGTATTGCCTCAGGGTAAACTTCTGAGACTCAGGCCTCTATTAAATTTATCCTGGCTGGGTCCTATACTGGCAGCTGAATGGCTGGAAGTTAAGAACTTCCTTTGGGTGGTCTGTTCCTATTAAGTTTATCATGACTGAGTACTATATTTGTGTCAGAGGACAGCTTGTGGGAGTTTGTTCTCTCCTTCTAGTATGTGGGTCCTAGGGATTGAACTCAAGTACTCAGGACTGACGGCAGGTGGCAATCTCACTGGCCCTTGCACTAATTCTTTAAGGTTTTGGGAATCTCTTACCATTTTCACTTGAGTTACGTGGGAGTGTCAAACTCATTCTTCTCCATTGCAATGGGCAGAGTTGTCTGGGTTTAGGTTCAGAAATAGTCTGAAGGTTGTATACTGACCAGGGGCTGACATGGCTCATTCTCTGTGCCCACAGGAAAGCGCATTTGTCTTGGCGAAGGCATTGCCCGCAACGAATTGTTCCTTTTCTTCACCACCATCCTCCAGAACTTTTCTGTGTCCAGTCCAGTGGCTCCTAAGGACATTGACCTCAGTCCCAAGGAGAGTGGCTTCGGCAAAGTGCCCCCAACATACCAGATCTGCTTCTTGGCCCGCTGACTGGGCTAAGATGATCTGGTGTCCCCACTCCTGTTGAGAATGGCCCCATCTTTCTTCCTCTGTGAGACCTGCTGCAAACCAGGCTGTAGGTCACTGCTCAAACCCTTCCATCTTACTGCAACTTCTGCAAAGCTCCGAGGTGTGTCCTTCTGCTCTGAGAATGGCACTGGAGAAATCAATAGCTTTTCTTGATGTGTGAACAGAGAGACTTCTGGAGGCCACATCTCATGCTGAGTCAGTCCCCTATAGCTCCTAACAGCCACAGTTCCCATGTATTAGCTTCCAGTGCTCTATGATATACACCAATGGACTCTGTATGTGGTCTGAATTCTATGTCTATGGGTTTGCCTAATATGTATGGTTCATGTAAACAGAGTCTCATAGTGTGTGATCTTTGGTGTCTGGCGTCTTTTTTACTTCACACAGTATTATCTAGGTTCCTGTGCTTTGCAGGCCACAGTCAAACACCTTCACATGCTTTTATCCTTTCTTAGCATCCTCTCTATAGGCAGAGGCCTCCTCAGATGATACACCCTGAGCTATGTGATTCTGAACACTGATCTCAGGTTCCCTTATGTTTCTTACAAGAATCACACCAATGACTTCATTAGCCAAGGTTCTGTAAAAGAACAGCACCGACAGAATTAAATTAATCATTGTCTGCATATCTGCCTATCTATCTGTCTGTCTGTCTGCCTGTCTATCTATCTATCTATCTATCTATCTATCTATCTATCTATCTATCTATCTATCTATCTAATCTCTATCTATCATCTATCTATCTATCTATCTATCTATCTATCTATCTATCTATCTATCTATCTATCTAAGGGATGTATTAGACTGGCTTACAATCAGTGGCAGGTTAGTGCAACAATGACTGTTCCATAATGGAAAGGCTGAGAATTTGGTAGCTGTCCATGCAAGAGTCCATAAGCCTCAGCTGTCCCACATGCTGCTGCGGTCCTGGAAACTGCCTGTTGAGCTGATGGTTTTCAGTCTCTGTTGAAATCTAGAAGAATTTGGATTTCATGCCAGCAACAGCAAAGGTTAGATGAACTCAAGTAAGGGCAGCCAGGCAAAATCATTACCTTCTGGCCCTGGATCCAGTTCAAGTCAGCCTCTCTGTCTTTGCCTCTGTGTCTTCAATCTCTAGATAGAGGTAAGATGTTGTATGAGAGTAGAATAGCTTCAGTCTCTCTGTCTATATCTGTTTCTGTGTCTGTCTCTCTGTCCCTCTCTCTGTTCTTTCTCTGCTACTGCCATGTGATCAATAATAACTCGTCATAACAAAAATGCGTCCCAAACTACTAAAGAATTTCAGGCAAGGAACAAAATGGTGAGTTTTATCACATGGCAACCTTACTCCTGCTACTGATTTTCTGCATTAGTTGCTTTGTCTATCACTGTAGCTAAATATCTGCTCAGAAGCAAGTGTGAAGGATTTGTATGGAGTCAGTTTCAAGACAGGAAGGTGAGGCAGCTGAACCCCTAGGTTTGCTGTGTGAGCATGTGGCAGGTGAGAAGGGGAGAGAAGAGGGTGTGAAGGAAAGGTTCCCTCAAGTAACTTCCTACCAAGTCTGAGAACATCCTAAAATACTATTGGTAGAGATCAAGCATTCAAACACATGGAGTCGTGGGAGATCCTTCACATTCTAACCACAACACTTTTTGACTGGATTGACATCATTGTCATAGGAACGGGTCCTCTATGGAGTGTCCAGTTTCCTTTTCAGCATTCCCAGTCTTAGGTGCACTTGCTTGCCCCTGGCATGTTATAATGCAGCAGCAAATGCCTCACCAGACACCAGTGTGTTGTTCTGGGAAATAACTGCTTCCAGAAGCACAAATGTAAAATGTCTCCTAATTATAGTTTTCTGCTCTGCTCCCTGGTACTCTGCCTCAGTAGGAAAACAGAGTTAGACAGTCTCAGCACCCTGAAGCTCTGAGTCTACAGGGGATAGAGACACCGTTAGAGAGAGGTGGGTCAGGGGGAAGACCAGAGAGCTTCAGGTGCTGTGAGACAGCCAGGAGGAGGAAGTGATCACCAGTCACAGGGATCAGAGACCCAGAGGCTCCAACTGCTCCTCGGTCAGGCTGGAGCCTCTCTCTCCACCTGACTGCTGAGCCTCACACCTCCTGTATCTCCCTACTTCTCCATTTTCTTCCTTCCTTGGTTGTCACAGGCAAGAGAGTGACATGGGGACTCTGGAGAAATCACATCAGCACTGGGGTTGGGCTATGTATGTACAAACACACGGAGAGTCACACAGTAACACGCGACTGTACTCTTGTCACTCAAGTCACAAAGAACACACAGAGTACCTCCCCAATGCCAGTATGTACTTTAATGCCAATATTCAGGAGCAGAGGCCAGAGGTTCTCTGAGTTGGAGGCCAGCCTGGTCTACAGAGTGTGTTACAGGACAGCCATGGCTACACAGAGAAACCCTGTCTTGAAAACAAATCAATAAAGGCACATTATCACCACACACACACACACACACACACACACACACACACACACGCACACACACACACACCTCTTGAGGAACACAGAAAAGCACACACATGCACATTGACATAAGAAATATCCCTTCACATATGCAGCACACAACAGGTTCACATCTTAGTAAATAAACAGACAAAACTGATCTGATAAGGACACACTCAGTCCCGGAAATCAAAATGAATTATTCCCAATGTTCTTTATGTCCTATGTATCTGTTTCATCATCCTTGCCAACATCTATGGAATAAGTCTCCAGCAGCCCAGACAGGAAGTGTGTGTGCTCAAACTACTGGAGAGTGATGGGACAGAAGGCAGGAACAGTTGGAGTTGCTCAACTGGGTGGAGATCCAGGTCCAGCATAAAAGTCCTGCTGGAGTGTGCAGTGAAGTGGACGGTGCTTAGGCCAGAACCATGGAGCCCAGTGTCCTGCTTCTCCTCACTCTCCTCATGGGCTTCTTGCTACTCCTGATTAGAGGCCACACAAAGTCTCGTGGATATCTCCCTCCAGGACCCCGTCCCCTGCCCCTCTTGGGGAATCTCCTGCAGATGGACAGAGGAGGCCTTCTCAACTCCTTCATGCAGGTGAGACACGCACAGGGCCTGTTCCCTATGGGATTAGCCCCATGTTTGCTCCTGGAGATCACTCAGTGGGAGAAGCAAGAGACTTCTTCCAGGCAGGTGGGAAGGTTGCTGAGTGAAAGGTGAGATGCTGATTGGTGATGGATGGTGCTCAGATCGACAGGTGTGTCCTTGCTATGTTGGAATCGTGTGGGGCACTGTGCTTGGAGTGTGAAAGGAGTTGAGGTGTGTGCCAAGTGTTTACAATTTTCCTATCTGGTGCTTCTTTGTTCCAGAAGAAAAAGGATAATATAAGAGGCATCAACAGATAAGGTTAGCTTCTGCCAGCACAAGGGATTAGCCTGCTGTGTTCAGGGACAAAGGGGAGGAGTGGCAAGTCAGGAGGTGGGGTAGGCAGGGAAAGCTTAACAGTCATAAACACACAAACCATCTTAGGAGCTGATCCTGGTGCTGTCTTAACTAGTCTTCATTAGTGAGATTTTATGTTCAATTACCACTTGTTTATTGATAATCAGTTCACATCCTTGGCTCCAGTTCCCGCAGAGAGAGCTGATAGTGTGGCAACAATCCCAATTTCCTGCTACTCTTTAATAACAGACTGCCCATATGGATCAAAAGTGTATTCATTTATTTTTATTTAACTTTTGAGACAAGGTCCCCCTATTTTCTGCAGGTTTATTTCAAACTCATGATCCTCCTTCAATTTTCAAATATCTTTGATCTGATCTGTGGATGATTAGGACATTGATGCATAAGATTTGCTGTCCCCCAGCACAGAAAAAGGAATAGGTCAACATCAAACATGTGCAGAACTTTTTCTTATCATTTTCCCCTAGACAACACTGGAAACTGACCGTTTTCATAGCCTTTCATTTCGATTAGCTGCAGTGCAATCTAGAGAGAGTAAAGGTTACAAGAGGACGAGGGAGGGTTGTTTGCAAACACCTCACCATGCTCCTCAAGGGCTCTCAGCACTGGAAGGTTGTCATGTTCCTGGGACAAATTCCCTGTAGATGCCCTGATGGTTGCATTGCCAGACATTTTCCCAACTGTTCATACTGCAGTCATGACTCACATTCAGGACCACTACTAGGTGACTATCACTTTCCTTTCCTTGTAACCCAGTGGATGGGTCAGGGCCATTTGCTCTGAATGTTGTCAGGAAGCAAGACCACAGGAAGCAAGATTTTTGATTGATATTCCAGGTACAGACAGCCAAATTGTATGGTACAAGCAAGGTTCTGTGGTTATATCTATATCTGTATCCATATCTGTTGTAGGAGTCCATTTGTTTGTTTCCCAGTGACCTGGCAATTCAGACCTGAAATAATCACACAGAAACCATATTATGTGCAATACTGTTTAGCCAATAACTTAAGCATATTTCTGGCTACCTCATATCCTAAACTAACCCATCTTCATTAATCTGTGTATTGCCATGTGGCTGTGGCTTGCTTACCAGGTAAAATTCAAGCATCTGTCTCCAGCAGGGTTACATGGCTTCTCCTTGACTCTGCCTTCTTTCACCCAGCATTCAGTTTAGTTTTCCCCACCTAGCTCTGCTCTCCCCTATCACAGGTCAAGCCAGTTTTTGTTGGAGGGAGGCTGCTTGTTGGTTCCTGGCTGCCCGAATAGCTCAGACCCGAAATAATCACACATAAACTGTATTAATTAAATCACTGCTTGGCCCATTAGCTCTAGCTTTTTATTGGATAACTCTTACATTAATTTAACCCATTTCTATTAATCTGTGTATCACCACATGGCAGTGGCTTACCCGGTAATGTTCCCAGCATCTGTCTCAGGTGAATAATCCATGGCTTCTCTCTGACTCTGCCCTTCTTTCTCCCAGCATGCAGTCTAGCTTTCCCTGCCTAGTTCTGTTCTTCCCTTCCATGGGCTCAATGTAGTTCTTTATTCATTAGCCAATAAAAGCATCATGTAGACAGAAGGACCTCCCACATCATTTCCCCTTTTCTGTTTAAACAAAAAGAAAGGCTTTAACTTTAACATAGTAAAATTACATCTAACAAAACAGTTATCAAGGAAGAATTACAGTTACAATATTTATATCTATCTTTTATAATAACTAAGAAAAACTATATAAATTCTTCAGCTCCATCAAAGACTCCAGAGTGATATAATATCATCTAAGTAAACAGGAAGTGCTTTGTAAGCAACTTCCAAAACTCTAGAATTGATAGAGACATCTCGCTACCTGGACAGTCATCCAAAGTTCTTCTGTATCATTGGGACATCCACCTTTGGCCTTCAGGCCCATAGTATCCAGCAGACATTTCCATGAAGCAGGAAATTTCAATGACAGTTCTGCCTATATTGGCAGTTTGTCAGTTACTTTCTTCTGTGCCCCGCAGAATGTCTGGCAGACTCTTTCATGAAGCAGGAACCCTAAAGAATCATCTCACCTTTAAGCAAATTCGGCAGTAATTTCTCCGTGGGTCCTGCATGTCCAGTTTATCAAGCAGTCTAGGCAAGAGCAGTTTCTTGCCAAATGGTCAACCAACTCCATAAGGAGCCTCTTTGATGCCCATCTTTCTCTTGAAGTAGATTGGTACTACCAGGAGCAGATGTGTCTCATTGTCATGAAAAATCCTAAGTTTTTAAAACATTTTAAATGCCATATTTTGAAGGTCTCTGAAAGAATTGAAGAATACCTATCTAACTGAAATATATCTCTATATATCTAGAAAATCTAACTAACATGACTACAAGCTTGACTATTATAGATGATTATCTACTAACCTGTATTTCTTAATTATATAGTACGTTTTAAAATGAGCTATACAATCACAATATCTTAATCAAGAGCAGAAATATACATAAAACAAAATTGACCTTAAGTTTGTATCAATAAACAAAGATCCATGCCAATGCAAATCTCTATAGCAAGTTTTCTTTATTCATTAATGGTAATCACAGCATACAGACAGAAATCCCACATCACATATCTATATCTAGATCCATACCTATTTATTTTCTTTTGAGGCCCACACTGGCCTCTAACTAGATAAATACCCAAACATGACTACTAATTTCCTGGCCTCTACCTCCCCAAGGTTAGGATTAAAGTCATGTGTTTAGAGCCCCACCCCAACTCTATTGTACTGCTATCCTGAGTAGAATATCCAACCAATCAGTGCAGACCTTGCTTACCTGATGAATTAACTCTTCAATTCGTAGGTCCCCAGAAGGGAAGGGTGGTAGGAGGCGTTCCTATTTACCAATCTGTGTGTGTTTCACAGTGTAACAACATCTGCATTGACTAACCACAATCCTGGTGCGATTATGCTTGGCAGCTTCGAAAAAAAATATGGTGATGTGTTCACAGTGCACCTGGGACCGAGGCCCGTGGTCATGCTGTGTGGGACAGAGGCCATAAGGGAGGCTCTGGTGGACCAAGCAGAGGCTTTCTCTGGCCGGGGGACAATTGCTGTGGTTCAGCCAATCTTCAAGGACTATGGTGGGAGTCTCAAAGTCTGGGATGAGATGGAATGGTGAATGGGCACAGAGAGAGGAGAATCTGATAGAAGGAAGGGCAAGGGGTGGGAAAGGACAAAGGTCTCTATGAACTTCCTCTATAACTCACTCATCCTTCCCCTACGTTCTTAGGTGTGATCTTTGCCAATGGGGAACGCTGGAAGGCCCTGCGGTGATTTTCTCTGGCCACCATGAAGGACTTAGGGATGGGGAAGCAGAGTGTGGAGGTGCGGATTCAGGAGGAGGCCCGATGTCTGGTGGAGGAGCTGAGGAAATCCCAGGGTGAGTCCTGGAGAATGAGCAGAAAGGAAGATGGTGACACAGGGACCTGAGTGCAGAGTCTAAGAAAGAGAAAGAGACACAAAGGTAGAGAGACAGACAGACAGACAGTCAAGACAGACAAACGTAGAGAAAGAACATTACATACAGAGGAGAGATGGTGTGTGTGTGTGTGTGTGTGTGTTTGAATAGTAGCTATGGACAAAGGTGTGGATAGAGAAATACAGAGACAAAAAATAAATGTGAGTTTCAGATTGTGCATAAATAAACTCAGAGACATAGATTGGCCACAGTGATCTCTTTGGTTTAGAAAAATTAATTCGTGGATTAATTTTCTGTGTCAGTTGGGTATGGTGGTGCACACTGGTCCCCTCAGAACTCAGAAGGCAAAAAATGGTGGCCATCAATTCAATGACAGTCCTGTCACATTGTGAGGTCCTGTCTCAAGACAGTGGTGTGTGTGTGTGTGTGTGTGTATAGGTAAGTTGTAGAGTGTTTCAATATCACATACAGTGAGTATATCATACGTGTTTGCAATCCCAGCACTCAGGAGGTGGAGCCAAGATGGTGAGATTTTCAAGGTCATCTATTGCATACAGAGGTCAAGGCTATGTTGGCTTAACCTTTGTCTCACCATCATCCCAATAATCTTAATTCAACTGTTCTTAGTCTTCATATTGCTCTGACCCTTTAATGCAGTTCCTCATGATGTGGTGACCCCCAACCATAAAATTATTTTTATTGCTACTTCATAACTGTAGTTTTGCTACTGTTATAAATTGTAATGTAAATATTTGTGTTGTCTGGTGGTCTTATGAGACCCCTATGTCATTTGAACCTCAAGGGGGTCATGACCCACAGGTTAAGAACTGGTAATCTTAGTCAAAGATAAATGCGGACCCTAGGTAAATGAAAGGGAATGGAGCAGGAGGACCTGCAGACATGGTCTAAGCAGGGAACTGTGTTTTCTTCTTTGTGAGTGCACGCTGGTGAGCAGAGTGAACACAAAGGCTCACGGAAGTTTGACTTTGGTAGAACTCAGAGGACCCCTGGGTACTTTAAGGTTTGTTATATCAAGGGCACATTGATGACATGAGTGTTGTTTGCTCCTCTATTTCTTTACACGGGGTATTTGTTCATCTCTTATTGACCTTTCTCAGGAGATCTGAGAGGTCAGTGTGGATGAGGGGGAGGGAAGAAAAGTGCAGAGAAGAATAATGGGAGAAAGAAGTGAGACATGGAGAGACCCAGAGGAAGAGAAGTGAGTCTCAAGGCTGAGAGTGAAGCCCTTGAGCCCCAGGGAAGGATCCACACAGGATCAGAGACCACAGACAAGCCAGTCCCAGGGTGAAGGGCAAAAGTGGCCCAATAATGTTGGACTGACAACAGTTCTCCAACCACCAGGGTCCATGAGTGAGCCTGGCACACAAAGGCAGCAGACAGCTGGTGCTGATGACTTCTGGAACATCACAGAGCTCAGAAGTCAGAGAAGGGATGGAGGAAGACTGGCTGATATGAGAGGAGTGTTCAGAGCTTGTAAATCCACCCAACCATCCCTGAACCCTTCTCTGCACCATTCCTGTCAGGGGGAGTTAACTATCAGCTCAGAGTCAGGATGCTGTCCTGAGAGGAGGTGCAGTGTGGAGACAACTACACACACTCCACGTCTTGGTCTGTCCGTTCTTGTCCCAGCCACGAATCACTGAATTTCTGTCCCGCGCTACCGTCTCGCCTGCAAGAACCATGCAGGACACAGGATTCTTCTGCAGAAATAGCTTTAATCCTCTTGGGAGCTAGAGCATAAGCCACATGGCGGAGACCCAGATAAGATGGAACCCATCCCTTATATAGGAAACAGACCCTGCTTCGGACGTGTCACTCTTGGATTGGTCCGCTGCTCCCAGTCCCAGGTGATGCCTCGGGAGTAGGCGGGGACATAGAAGTGGAAAGATACCAACACGTGTGCGTTCACCTGGTGGTGAAGCCGGATGTCAGCGCCATCTTGATGATGGAGAATGTGGCTGCTGCCTTCTACAAATTTCCTTGGTGAAGGTGCCTCCCCTTCTGTGTATATGAATAGCATCCCAAAATCTGTATAGTACTGAGGGGAGTTAAATAAAAGCATACATGCATCTCTGAGTGAAGGACCCAGACTCATATGTGCATCATATGTGCAAATGTGGTAGCAGCTGTTGGTGTTCATTGAGTGGAAGGGACAACTTTACAGAGATAGGGCCGAAGTCGAATATTCCCATAGTTCTGTATCTCCTGTCTCTTGTCCTGCATCCTCACCCTCCAGGAGCCCCCCTGGACCCCACCTTCCTCTTCCAGTGCATCACAGCCAACATCATCTGCTCCATTGTCTTTGGAGAGCACTTTGACTACAAAGACCGCCAGTTCCTGCACCTGTTGGACCTGATCTATCAGACCTTCTCACTCATCAGTTCATTGTCCAGCCAGGTCAGTGGGCGGGAAGGGAGGAGCATCCAGGGTAGAGGGGAAAAAAGAGGCTGCTCTTTGAGGGAAGAAGGCTGTGTCTAAGGGCTGGAAGAAAGGCAAAGACAACATGTAAAGGAATGAACCTTAGGCTTGGATGGAGGGAGGAAGAGAGGGATGTTTAGTAGGGTGGAAACCTGAATATAGAAATACATAGTCATCCAGACATGAGAAAATGATGACGTCAGTGAGACGACTGTATCTTAGAGGACAGAGGATATCATATTTCATGAGTGAGCACCTGGGTTTATCTCTAGGATATTATGGTGTACAATATGTGAGATTCCAACATTTTGAAAGTGAGTGCTGTGCTATCAGAAATTTGCCATGATCCTTGGCTATACATTGAGTTTAAAGTAAGTTTGGCATAAGTGTGTCCAGAATACAATGCCCATAAATTAAAAAAATAAAGACAAAACAGAAAGGGAGAGAGAGCAGAGGAAAGGACAAGGGAGATACAGAGAATGTAAAATGAAGGTTAGAGACTGATTTGAAGATACAGTTCAAGGCATGCATGTGTATGGTGTACATAAATGAGGTGTGTATATGTGTGTTTGTTCCTTCGTGATATCTGTGGACCTAGGAACACTGCCCACTTCCTGTGACCTGATAGCTCCAGGTGACCTCCAGGACCATCTTTGTTGCAGGTGTTTGAGCTCTTCTCTGGTTTCCTGAAGTACTTTTCTGGTACCCACAGGCATATCTGCAAAAACCTGCAGGAAGTCCTCGACTACATTGGCCACAGTGTGGAGAAACACCAGGCAATCTTGGACCCCAACAACCCAAGAGACTTCATTGATACCTACCTTCTACGCATGGAGAAGGTAAATCCTGCATGAATATGAGAGGGGATGGGTAAGAGTGAGGCTGAGGATGTGAGTGGAGGAAAAGGGGACAGAGGATGGTGAGGAGAGAGAAAAAATGAAGTGGAGGAGATGCAGAAGCATCTGGAAAGAATAGAGAAAGGGTGGGGGAGAAAATGAAGTAGGGAGAAAGAAGGCTTGGGAAGAAACACTGTGCAAAGGACAAAAAGCAGGAAAGACCACAGAGGTTCTAATAAAGAATCTGGAAGACAAACCTTGATAAACTACTAGAAAGCAAAGTAGAAAGAGAATACCGAACAAACAGAGATCAAATGATATTGTCGTGGACTGAGAAATGCCATGTGGTCCAAATAATGGGAGACAAAAGGACAGTTCCCAGGATGTGTGTGCCTCTCCCTGCAAGGCTCCAGGCACCCCTGACCCTCTCTTCTCTCTCTCATCTGGAACCAGGAGAAGTCGAACCAACACACAGAGTTCCATGACCAGAACCTCATGATGTCCATGATGTCTCTCTTCTTTGCTGGCACCGAGACCAGCAGCACCACACTCCGCTATGGCTTCCTGCTCCTGCTCAAATACCCCCATGTTGCAGGTGTGCCACAGACAACCATTTGGGGAATCTTCTAGATCCCTATTGGCTGTGGAGGTTTGTGTGGATGAGAGAGCCATGGGCCTCTTATATCTGGAGCCCTGAAGGCTTTGGCCTATTTCTAAACTAGGGCTGTGCTGTGGGTGGTGCATGAATGAACACTCAGCTGGCCCATTTTCCATTGTTTTCTGCTGTATCTTAAATGTCCATCCATCCATCCATCCATCCATCCATCCATCCATCTGTCCATCCTTCCCTCCTTCTTTCCTTCTGTCTTTGCATTCCTCTGTTTACTTGTCTTTCTCTTCATCCACCTTTTTATCCATTTATTCATTCTATTAATTTTTCCGTCCATCTATTATCCATTCAACCATTTATCCATTTTCCCTACTCTTCACTCTACACAACTATTCACCCACTCATGTAGTCATCTGCCCACTTTTCTATATCCATAGATTATTAATCCTTGGTTCTTTCATCTCTGTTTCACCCAAGGACATATATTTCTTTAATCTATTTGAATTAATTTGCTTGTGAGTTTTATTCTTTGATCATTGATTCATTGGTTCATTCATATACAAATCTCATTCCTTAATCCTTCCAATTGGCCTTTGAAGGACAACCTTCATGTGTCCATCAATTTCTCCATGTATCTATTTAATAACTCACTCATTTATCTGTGATTTATTCATCATTCAACACATCCACCTGTTTATTCCTATATTTACTCATTTATTCATCCACATATTTGCTTGATTTTTGGTTAGTTGTAGTCATTGATTTATTTCTGTATGCACCATTTACTGACTTGTTAATTGGTTGATACAGTGAGTGAGAAGTGGAATGTAGATGTCTAGTTTTGCTTTGCTCATTTCACTCACCCAGCAATCTTTCCTTTATTAACTGACTCATCCATTGCTTGGCTGACTTACACACTCACATTGTAAGAATTTAAAATTGATGTGATGTTGTTGTGAGTTTTCTGCTGCAGCTCATGTGTGGAGGTGGGAGGACAACTTTCTGCAGTTGGGTCTCTCCTGCACATTCACATGAGTTCTGATGTCAAACTCAGACTGTCAGGATGCAAGTCAAGTGCATTTTCTGGCTGATGTATTCCTTGGCCAATGTATTAATATTTAGTATTCAATTATACATAGATTAATTTATTTCCCTTTTATTCCTGAGGTTATAGCCTCAGATTCTTGGTCTGGATTTTTAAATTTATCTCTACTAATGTGCATTGTTGTTTTGTCTGCATGTATGTCTGTGTGAGGGTGTCAGGTGGTTTGAACTTGAGGCAAAGAGGGTGTGAACAGCTATATGGAAATTAAGTCTGGGTCCTCTGCAAGAACAGCCAGTGCTCTTAACCATTAAGCCATCTCTTCAGCTCCGTGTATTTTTAAATATGAATTTCATGCAAAGATGTGTGTGTGTATGTGTGTGTGAGCACGTGCTATGTAGGAATACAGTTTATTACATTTCAAATGGGGAGAATTTTTACTATCTATTCCTCAAGCCCTCAGACTGATAGATGAAAATAGCCCTTACTGTGGGTTTTCCTTTTCTCTCTGTTATGAGCAAAGTTGGAGCTTTGGAGACAGCCTCTAACATAGCTCTAAGCATGGCTGGAGAGACAGATACCTGAGAGAAGTGCAGGTGTGCGTGTCCAAGAGTGCACTGTGTTTCTCTCAACAGAGTCTCCTGCCTCTGCCCTGTTCCTAAGCTAATGGCTCACAGAAAACAGGGTCACTGTGCATTGCCTTTGTGAAGGGGGCAAACATTGTCTGCTGTCTCCCCTTTCTGTGCAGAGAAAGTCCAAAAGGAGATCGATCAGGTGATTGGCTCACACCGCCCACCAACCCTAGAGGACTGCACCAAAATGCCTTACACTGAGGCTGTCATCCATGAGATTCAGAGATTTTCAGATCTCGCCCCGATTGGAGTGCCGCACAAAGTCACCAAAGACACTTTGTTCCGAGGATACCTGCTCCCCAAGGTGAGACCAACTGTGACGCTGCATTTCTATGCCTTGAGTCCCCTGTATTCCCTTTAACAATAGTATCAGCCTGTTTGTGTCTTCCCAGGGTCCCCTAGTTTTTATTGATTGACTGCATATGGGAGCCAGGGTATGCTAATACCATTCCCTCTCACAATGTCTCCTAGAACACT
Organism: Myodes glareolus; assembly: GCF_982192425.1. NCBI lineage: Eukaryota > Metazoa > Chordata > Mammalia > Rodentia > Cricetidae > Myodes > Myodes glareolus. The sequence continues at coordinate 59,491,278 of NC_142026.1, read as the reverse complement.
GAAGTGTACCCCATCCTGAGTGCAGCTCTACATGACCCACGGTACTTTGAACAACCAGACACCTTCAATCCCGACCACTTCCTGGATGCCAATGGGGCTCTGAAGAAAAATGATGCTTTTATGCCCTTCTCTATAGGTGAGAGGGATCTGTGCCTCCTTTTCCAGACACTAGAAGGCAGGCTCACCCTCCAGGACACAGTCAGGACTAGGTCTATGTTTACTGAGTCTATTCCAGCTGCTTTGCCTCATCTTATTCACCCTGGCTACAATCCCACTAGGGGCTCTTGATTAAAGGAGCCCTCATCAGGAGGACTTTGGGGGAAATATTTAAAATCCCTAAACCTGAGCAAATGCATTTTCTTAAGAAACAGCAGCACGACCAACCAACATCGTCTATGAACACTGCTTTGAGCTGGGTAGGGACTTGATGGTTGGGGAGGCATTGATTTTAGCTGTGAGCACTGGGGAGATGGGACATGTTTTGACATGCTTGTCTCTGTTGGCAGTAAGTACTCTGGCTTGTTTAATTGTAAGAGAAATCAAAATTACTAGCATTTATTTGAGCCAAGAAACCGTCCATGATGGATAATCTCCTGAACCACAGAAGTTCTCAGTAGTGCAGGTAGGAAGCGAAGCATGGGGAGCTGAGCGTATGAATACAACTTGATTTGTGCCAGCTCCACTTTCCTCCTACCTGGCCATGCTATAATAGTTGGCATCCTGGGATTGGTTTGCTGCTATGTTTGGCTCTGACCCAGTTACTTACTGGCAGAAAGCTACTTGTTGGCACAGTATAATCCAGATTCATTTTGTATTTCACGACTAATGAAAGTTAGGTTACTTTTTGTTATACCTATAGGCAACCTTATTCCAAATTGAATTCATTTTTAACAAGTTCTAGTCATGAAAAACTCCATTTATGTGGATAAATTCCTTATCTTTGGGGAGAAAGGAAAGTCAAAGAAAGGATTCCTTAAAACTTTTCTTTGTCTGCTAATTTTGAACCTAGTGCTTTGCAAATGTTAGGCAGGAGCTCTACTACTGAGCCTTGCCCCCAACCCCAGCTCCTCACTGGGGGATTCTAGGCAGGGGCTCTACCACTGAGCCACACCCCAGCCCCTCACTGGGGGATTCTAGGCAGGGGCTCTACCACTGAGCCACACTCCAGCCCCTCACTGGGGGATTCTAAGCAGGTGTTCTACCACTAAACCATATATCTCTGGCAAAAAGTATCTAGAGTTGAGTGTCCTAGTGACTTTAGTGACCCAGGGCTCAGCTCCACCCTGAAATGTCCAGTTGAATCTTCATTCAGTGTGGGGATGTGTAAAGTGCATTTCTCCATTCCACAGTTGAAAGCTTACAGCACAGCGGGAATGCAGAGGATTACATCTGGAAGCATCTAGGAGATGGAGAGATAATGGAACTGAAGCAGAGATCTTAACATAGAGAGGCACAGTGAGATTGGGACAAGGTGTACTGTTCGTCCTAAGTGTCAACCTGGTAATCTAGAATCTCCCGGGAAGAGGGTTTCAGTTGAGAAATACCTGTCTTATGACGGTCTGTGGGAGGCTTTCTTGACTGTTAATTGTTATTGGAAGATGCAGCCTATTGCGGGAGATTTTATTCCTTGTTTGGGGCCCAGGCCTGTGTAAGAGCTGCAAGGCCTAAGCTGAGCTCCAAGGAAGTAGACAGCATGTTCTTCTTATAGATGTGGGTTGACCAATTGACCAATTGTTTCCAGTTCTTGTTTCTTTGACTCCTCTGGTGTGACAGTCAATAATCTGGACTTGTCACTCAAAGAGAAGCCCTTTCCGTAACTTTGATTTTTTTTTTTTTTTTTTTTTTTTTGGTCAGGGGTCAGGACAAACAGCAGAACTGAAATTGGGACACAAGAAGACCATGCAGGAAGAGACATTTTATGGGAGATGGATAGTGAACTGAGATAATAGAAGAAGGGGAGGGAGAGGTGTCTGAACAGGGGGGAGGGGAGGATGGAAAATGAAGGGAGAGGACCCGAATGAGAAATAGACCGAAGGGACATACAGAGGCAAGTACTGAATGAACAAGTACTGAATGATGAGGGGAGGATGGGAGTGAGAGAGAGACAGGGACAGAGAAGGAGGAGGGGGAGATAAACAATAGAAAATTTAGACACAAATAAGCAGAAAAGGAAAAAAATGAAAGAAAAATAATATCTGGTGGGTGAAGAGATACAAGTTGGCAGCCCTGGCCAGCAAGAAAAAAATATAGCCCAAAAGTGTTAGAGCCAAAGAGACAAGAACGGTGTCCAAATTGCCAGCTCCAGGCATGGGGACTTTGTGTTGAGAGTGAGATAAGTCATTAAAAGCTGCTCTGGAAAAATCTGGGTCACAAAACCAGTTCTAGGAGAACCATCTCAGAGAGATACTCCATAAATTTCCAAACTCATGTCACCTAAATTCTGGAAAGGAGGTGCCCAAAGGAATAAGGTGCTTTCCCTAGACACCCCTACATAGGCAGCTCCCTAACAATTGGAGGGCACAGGGGTTGCTGGGAATCCCTCCTCCACCTGGAGGCCTGAGGCAGCCAGCTGCAGATTAAGAATCACGGAGGTACAGGGAAGGTGGTGGAGCCTCTGCCTGGGCTTTCAGGCTCCCTTGTTCTGTGCTGCTCCATGCCCGACATTACAAACCAACGAGGGCTCCTTACACCCCTGAGAACCTGATGGGTGCCATAGAGCCCTCATCATGTGCCCCTGTCCATTCTCAATTGTATGAGCAACTGTGTTGGGGAGCATGTTGAAGTTCTAGTGCTGAGACCAGAAAGGGGTGGGGGAAAGTAGGGGAGATCCGGAGCGTCTTCCTTTTCCTTCCTCTCCTCTCTCATCCTCCCTTCCTCTTCCTCCTCCTTCCCTTCCTTCTTTTATTGTTGGTTTCTAAGATGCAATCTTGATATACAACTGAGGCAGTTTTGAACTCACGATCCACCTGCATCAACTTTTCACATGCTATGATTACAGCAATGTACCATCATGCCTTGCTCATATAGAATTATTAATATCAGTCAGGTGTCAATTGAAGAGTCAGTACAAATATCTATTTTTGTGCACATAATAGCCTTATGAGCTGGGTACCATTGTCCTCATGAGAGAAGTTAAGAATACTAATGATATCTTGCTATAAATGTATATCCCTCCACCCAAGTATCCATACCCAACTCCGGGTTGGTCCATACTTCCTCTGGGGCAATGGATGTTTTGGAAATCCAACTCTGTCATAAATGAATGTGGGTCATCCACCTAATATTTCATACTTAATTTTTGAGGTGTGGAGGATTTCTTTATAGTCTCTCAGAACTGCAGGTTAAGAGTTAAACTTACATTATTCGTTGTAGTGGATACAGCTGTCTGGGTTTAGGGAAGGGACAGTCTGAAGGTTGTACACTGCCTTGGGGCTCACATGGCTCATTCTCTGTGCCCACAGGAAAGCTCATTTGTCTTGGCGAAGGCATTGCCCGCAACGAATTGTTCCTTTTCTTCACCACCATCCTTCAGAACTTCTCTGTGTCCAGTTCCGTGGCTCCTAAGGACATTGACCTCAGGCCCAAGGAGAGTGGTGTAAGCAAAATACCCCCAAAGTACCAGATTTACTTCCTGCCCCGCTGAACGGACTGAGGAAAGAGAGTCAATGGATTTCAGTGTTTTCAAGAGTCCTCACTTCTGCCTAACTATGCGTCATGTTCTCGTCTGTGAATGGAATTGAGAAAAACAAAACAAAATAGACAGTCAAGTGCATTTCTTGAACAGAGAGGCTTCTGGAGACCACAACTTATTCTGAGTCATTTCTCTCATGCTTTTAACTGCTGCAGTCCCGACTTATCCACACTCTGTGCTCTGTGATCTGTGCTAATGGGCTGTAGATGGTCTCTCCTGAGTCATCTCCATCGTATTCCCATGTGTGTGTTTAGAGGCATGATTCCCTTTACCGATGAGTAACAGAGGTCATACACAGCATCACACTGCAAGTGGTGGGGCACCAAGATCACACCATGACTCCAGAGCAAGCTTTGCTATGGCAACTCCCCTCCCTTATATATTTTTCAATTAAGATGAAATTTGTATAACAAAACTGACTAATTCGTTTAGTTTAATATTTCAAGACAGAGTCTAATGAACTCAGATTGACCTCAAAATCCTATATACGCCAAAAGATGACTTGAACTCTGGACCTGCTTTTCTCCAGTTCCCAAGTGCTGGCATTATAGGCATGTGGACCTACATCCAGATTTAAGACTGACTGTATTTTATCGTCTACATTATATCGTCTTTTAATTTATTCACAATGCTGTACAACTACAGTATCTAATTCCAGGTATTTTGTCACACGTAATCATTCCCCGACTCCAGCCCTGACCTGTTAAGAAATCTCCCAAGGTCCCCCTCCTCATAGCCCCTGCAGAATCTGGTTTCTGTGTCAATGGATTTGCTTGACTTGTCTCATAAAAATGAAACTAATAAATGTGTGATCTTTTATGTCAGCTGTCTTAAAAAACATGTCACACCATGTTTTCCAGGTTCCTATGTTTCAGGGAATAATTACACACCTCCATATGCCTTCCCCATTTTCTTTCTTAAAACGTTCCTCTCTAGGCAAGGACCTTCTCAGCCCGTGGCTCTGGGCTGTGTGAGTTTACTTAGATTCTCTTACGGTCCCCTTTAGGTTCTCCAAGGATCTCACAAACACACAAAGCCTTCTCTCTGCTTCTGGGGGTGTCCTTGCTGTGTTTTGTTCTGGGGTGGGGGTTACTTGTTTCTTGAGACAGGGTTTCACTGTGTAGCCATGGCTGGTATTAAACTCACTAAAATCCAGCTGCCTCAGTCTCCTGAGTGCTGGGATTAAAGATTTGAGCCACCACATTCTGCTTAAACACTGTTGCCTTTTTGTTTTGTTGTTGTTTCGGTGTGTGTGTTGGTGTTTTGTCTGTATGTATATCTGTGTCATGAGCGTCTTGTGCCCATGGAAGCCAAAAGAGAGCATCTTATCCTTTGGGATTAGAGTTATAGATGGCTGTGAATATGGAAGCTGGGAATTGAACCCATGTCCTCTAGAAGATCAGGAAGAGCGACCAGAGCTCTTAATCACTGAGACATCCCTCCACATCTGTTTTTGTATGTAATCTATTGATTCTCAAATACCTAGGGATTTTTCCAGAAGGTCTTTCAGTGAGAAGTTCTCCATCATAGCCATGCCAGGTTTGTGAAGGGTCAACATACTGTCTTGTTCTGCCAAGGGAAGAATGAGTAAATACACAAATAAGGTGATGAAACATCCACTCATTCAGCTCACCCATTGTGTGGCAGACCTATCTCTAATCTGTTTCACTTTTTGATGATGCCCAGAATTAATTCCAGTCTCTCCAGGGTCCAGGTTTGCCCCAGTTCTTCCAAAATACATTCACACTTGATCCCTCTTTTTGTCTTGTCACTTTCTGACAGAAGTGGCCCAGAGTCACACTTTCTTTGGAGCCACCTGAAACTCTCAGCCTCCATATACCACACTGTTGGGACTCACAGGCACCCTTAAGAGAAGTACTGTTCATTTAACATTCACAACTATGATGATATTTCCAACCAACTGATGTGGAAAGTCCTTCTGTATGTGTTGCTTTTATTGGTTAATGAATAAAAAAACTGCTTTGAGCCTATAGCAGGGCAGAACAGGGCTAGGCAGGGAAAACTAAACTGAATGCTGGAAGAAAGATGACAGAGTCAGGGAGAAATCATGTAGCCCCACCAGAGACAGACACTGGAGGGAACCTTGACGCTAAGCCACATGCATATGGCGATGCACAGATTAATAAAAAATAGGTTAAATTACCATGTAAGAGCTAGCCAATAAGAAGTTAAAGCTAATAGGCCAAAACAGTGATTTAATTAATAATTTTTTGTGTGGTTATTTCGGGACTGAGTGGCTGGGAGCAAACAAGCAGCCTCTTACTATAACCAACCATTGACCAATGGGCAGCTGGCTGTCAGTCTTAAATCCGAGATACTAAATATTTGCTTGGGCTCCCTGTAGCCTAGGGAGAGTTACCAGGAGCTTTGTCAAGGTAGATTCCTGACAAACCCTCCTCCACCAACCACAAAAATAAAACAACAGCAAAGCCCACCCTTCAAGAAAAACGGGACTGGAAGAGGGAGGGCCGTGGGGGGCCGCAAAGCTCTGGTTTATTTTTAAAATAGCTTTTTAAAATTTTTTTGAGATTATATTTGCATCATTTACCCCTTCCTTGTTCTCCATCCAAACATTCCCATGTGCCCCTCCTTGTTCAATTGTTTTATTAATTGTCGTTACTTGCATATATGTCTATGTATGCACATATATAGTTCTAAAGACATAACTACCCCTGCTCAGTCTGTAAAGTGTTTCTTGTCTGTGTGTGTTCAGGGCTGACCATTTGGCGGTGAAAGACTTGGTATGTTCTTTCCTGGGAAGGCTATTTCTCTAGCTTTCCTTAACTACCTGTAGTTCTCTGTGCAGTGTGAGACCTTGTGGGGTTTCCCCTTCTGCTAATAGCATGTTTATCGTTGTCCTTGTTCATGTTGGTGAGACATTATATGTGTAGCTTCTGCCATTCCTTGGAAACACGATTTCACAACAAACTCCTTGAATCTCTGGCTCTTACAATCTTTCCACCTGTCTTCCACAATGTTCCCCCTGCTTTCTCCTTCTGAGCCTCACTCCTCAGCATCTTGCTAGTCTGGATCCGGGGTGTCTCCAGGTCAAGGGTTGTCTCTCTCCTGGACAGTGGCATCTGCCTTTGCTGGAAAACATTTCCAAACAGACCCTGCAACCTTTCTCAAATCCTTCTAAGGGGTGAGATGTGGAGGAGGTCAGGGTGAGGAGGCAGCAGGTGGGAGGAAGGAAGTGGTGCTCACAGGCAGCAAAGGGTTGCAACCCCATGGTTCAACAGGAATCTCCAGATCAGGTTGGGAATTCTCTTCTTCTAGTCATGGTGTGGTACTAGAGAAGCTTTTAGAATTCTTTTGAGAAGGATCAGAGGGAAGGTAGGTAGGGAGATAGGTTCTGGTAGATGTACTGTAGCCTCTATCGTGGAGAGCAGCATTTCATATCTGGAGTCTGTGGATCTCATAGTGTCCAAACCTAGGAAGGTTCTCGGAAAAGCTGAGACCAGGCCCTCAGGGAAGGGTATGAGAGAGATGGTCACGTGAAACCACAGAGCTCAGGTTTGGGTTCTAATCTCACGAGACCCAGACAACCCAATACCAGAAAGTGTGATCCAGTGAGAAGAAGGACCCATCACTTGGGTCAGCTTGTGAAGTCTGGGCCTTGACTCTGCTGCTGAGGGGAAATATGGAGATACTGTCACAGCCTACAAGGGCCTCAGCCTATTCTAGTCCTGGGTGAACATGAGGTGAAATGGGAGGTCCTAATGGAGCAGCTGTGGCTTTTGCTGGATAAAACCTATTATTGTCATTTGTCCCATCTTCCAGGAAAGCAATGAGTCGGGGGTTAGTCGCTGGAGGAGGTAAAACAATGTGTGTGTTCATGTCTTCCTGCTCTGCCACGCCAGTGAAGATGGGTCTTTCCCAGCGGAAAGCCTTGGGATGCTCTTGAGTGTTTCTGTCTGAACACCATGAAGGGCTTCAGGATGGACAAATGGAGCATGGAGCAGTGGATTGGGCGGAAGATGAGTGTTTGGTGGAGGAGCTTCAAAGTCTGATATGTGACTATACAACACATCTTTAGGAGTGGGTTTAATTCTCTATCCAGTTAGCAGAACAGCAGTAGGTTCTCCCCTAGGGTCGATGATCTACATGAACATGGGTTCTTGGCATCCTTACTGGTGCTAGGCATGGGTGTTTTTCTTGTGAAGTGGACCTTACATTCAACCATAAACTGTTAAACCCAGTGGGTCACTCCCATTGTTTTAGTTTAAAAGTGGTGAAGGGAAGGAAAGTCAGACCATACAACAGAACTCGCCTGCGAGGTTTATTGGGGGGAGGGGAGGAGGCTCAGAAGTGGCCTCTGAGGGGCAGAACTGAGGAAAGGAGAGCAAAGGACAGGAGGAACTTGCCTTTTGTAAGGGGGACATCGAGCATGGGGGAGGGGGAGGGAGGGAGAGAGAAAGAGAGAGAGAGAGAGAGAGAGAGAGAGAGAGAGAGAGAGAGAGTTCTACATAGCAAGTTCAGTTGATGAGGTAGGTATTCCGTCAGGACCCTGAGAGCTGACCAGTGTAAATGCCTGAATACTAACAAGGACATGTGCACAGGAAGTGCTCTTACTGACTGCAATTGATGATGAATTCTGTTAGGACTCTGAGAGCAGGCCAGTGTAAAAGCCCGAGTGCTAACACCCACAACATTAGTTTTCCTAGTGCGCAGTGGGCATGTCTTTCCAGGCTGGTCACTACTGTCGCTCACAGGGTTCACAGCTGAGTAAGACGGATGATGTCATGTCTCTCCAGTAAAGTGCATAGTACCTTCCACCTAGCCAGTGGGGGTGGAGCTTCCTGGTGGATACCAGTTTGATTTCTCCATGTTCTATGATTCTAATATGTAGTGTCTTCAGCAATAGGGTCTTTCCATCCATCAAGTCTGGAGGGTAACCAAGAGCAATGGCAATAACCCGTATTGTCTGGGGGTCTATGAAATCCTTGCCTTCAGAGAGGCAAGCCAAGGCCACCCCATCACTTGCTGACATGATCAGTGTTCCATTGCTCTAAGAAGACATTGTGACCATGGCGACTCTTTTAAAAGAAAATATCTGATTAGGCCGGCTTACAGTTTCAAAGGTTTAGTCCATTATTGTCATGCCAAGAAGAATGGTGGCACACTGGCAGACAGTAGCTGAGAGTTCTCCATCGGCTCTGATGGCAGCAGGAAGAGAGACTGTGGCATGCTGCTTGGCCAGCAAGCAAGGACTACCATGAAATCAAGGATTTTTTTCTGATCATATTTTATTGGAGCCACTCGGTTGAAGGGGAAATGGGGAACGAGAGAGAGAGAGAGAGAGAGAGAGAGAGAGAGAGAGAGAGAGAGAGAGAGAAGACAGAGAGAGGGAGAGCAGGCGCGCGAGAGAGAAAGCGAAAGAGAAAGAAGCCCAAGCGGCAGCTGCTTTTCTAGGGTGGAGAGACTGGGCATTGTTTTGATTGGTGAATACCATTCCGTTGAAGCTCGGGGCCTCGGGACAGGCCAGGGAACCAAGGCTCAGTTATGCAAAAACAGACCAAGGCCCACTCGGCAACTTTAAAGGATTTGTTTACCTCCAAGCTGCAGGACCACCTGCGCCATCTTATAATGGCGATTTCTTCAGGTGGCTCCTTACAAGAGACTCTGGGCCTGGCATGGGTTTCTGAAACCTCAAAGCCCACCCCATGACACACTTTCTCCAACAAGGCCACACCTCCTGATCCTTTCAAATAGTGCCACTCCCATAGCACTCAAATATGTGAGCGTAAGGGGCCATTCCAATTCAAGCCTCTACCCTTGGCTTTTTTCAACTGGATAGCCTATGGTGTCTAGTATGGGTATCTCCTCCATTTAAATGCTTCAACAGTGTATATATACTTCAGAAATCTTCCCCTGCAGTAGTGGCTAAAGTAATAGTTGTGGCTTTCCCAAAGATCTATAGCTTAATCATACCTCTGTGTACTCCCTCCCTTACCCTGGCCTCAAGTCCCTTAATCCTTCACGCTCCGTTCCTCCCATTTCACCTCCAGGCTGTCTGCATTCTATCTCCCCACTCTCAGAAGCTGTGGTGCCAGTAAGAGGGGTCCTCAGGTGGTAGGGGCTGGGTCGGTAGATGGTCGCTGCTACTTTATGACCGTGTGTTCAGGAAGTGAGGGCTTGGGTCAGCAGATGGTGAGAGAGACCTATGTGAGGTACGCTGCTCTTTGGGGCCCTCTGGTGGCAGACACTGGAGTTCTAGGTGAGCATGGGTACCTGGGAGGTAGAGTGAAAAGAAACAAGAGGAGGTTTAGAGCTCTGCCACAGGCTTGTTTTTAAAGAAAAGGGAGGGAAGAATGTATGAGAGCCTCTTAAGCTCCCTGATTCTTGTTCTAGATTGAGTAATGTCTCTTGTCCATCAGTCTAACGTTGTTTCCAGATCCCACTGGACCCAGACACCATGGTTGACCTAGGAGGAAGTTTTAGGATTTCAGGGTTGAGAAACATTTCCGTAGACTTAGTGTTGGCACTGCCATTAGCAATTCGGTACTGGAGAGGCATCTCAGAAGAGGGGAGCACTTGCTGTTCTTGCAGAGGGCTGGAATTTAGTTACCTATACCCACGCATGGCGACTGATGATTGCCAGTAAATACAGCTGCAGGGGACCTGGCTCTGCCACAGCAAAACAAGACAGAAAGAGAGGAAAGAAAAGGAGAGGGAAGGAAGAGAGTGGAGGAGGCTGGGAGGATGGTGGTGCTGGGGATGAGACCATCTGTAGGGCAAGCATAAGGACCTGAGTTTGGATTGTCAGTACCCACATTAAGAAAAAAACAGTGCATGCATACACACACACACACACCATACACATATATACACACATCACACATGCCACATACCACACACACATCACAAAGTATTCACATACCACGTATCATAATATACATCACCCACATACACCACACAATACACATACAACATATCACACACACATATGCACACACCTCATACTACAGATGTACACACTCACACTCAACATGTACACACATACCCACACCACACCAACACATCACACACACACACAACTCATACACACACCAAACATGCACACACATACATCACACACATACACACACACACATATGTTCTCACACATATAAATAAAAATTAAATTTAATAAAAATCTAGAGAACGCTTTACAATTAAAAAGGGATTTAATGTAGATGAATTTTATTTCATTACAAAAAAACCAAACCTGTCGCTTTCATGCACCTGCCTGGTGTTTACAACAGATCACTCTGCAATGTAAAACTTCTGGTGTTTGTAGAACATTTTGTGGTTTTTAGAAGTTTACAAAGCCCTTTAAACTCTCTGGAAAGTTCTATATTGTGCACAGGACTGAAACCTCATAAATATGCTGTGGCTTATAAAGAGTTTTACAACAGACAAAGAAGTTTCACTTGAAAAACTCCTTTGGCAGCACTCATTCTTATGAAGTGATTTTCCATTTCATAGGGTAAATATTTTGCTAACCCTTTTGTAATGGTCACAAAGAAGCTGCCATGAATAAAGGGCTTTATTTTGCCCACAAAGCACATTAAACAGAAAACCACTTGATGGTAGCTTAAAAATTTTCAACACCCTTGAAGGGAGGGAATTTTTTTTCAGTCTTCCAACATTGACTTGACTTGCTTCCTGAATGTCCACTAGGGGGCAGGCAAGAAGCTAAGCGTGACATTTGGCAGTTAAACCAAGAAGACACTCTGTTCTAGTTCCATTTCTGTTGCCATAATAAAATTCCCCGACAAACAGCGACACAGTGGAGGAAGGGTTTCTTCTGCGTTCAACTCCAGGTTCCAGAGGGGAAGTCAAGGCAGGAACTTCAGACAGGTTCACATCACATCCACAGTCAAAAGCAGAAAGAAACGAACACACACACCCTTGCTTGCTTGCTTATAGCTAACTTTCTCTAATCTTATATAGTTCAGGTCCCCAAGCCAGGGTCTTAATAAACCAATTAATAATCAAGACTATCTCCCCACTCAGAAGAACCCAATGCAGACAATCCCTCATGAAGAATTTCTTCCCAAGAGATTCTGCCTAGTGAAGCCCTGTCACAAAACAGAACAAACCAACCAAACAAAAAACCTACCACATTGCTGGGTCCCTGGAAAATTTGTTATAGAGACGTATTGTAAATAAATACAGGGTCACGCTGTGTAACCCAGGCTGTCTTCAAATGCTATTGCCTCATTCTCATGAGCGCTAGTAGTATAGGCCAGAGCTACCTTTCTAGGATAGATGTGGCCTAAATCTTTATAGAATAGGTAAAACCACATTCTCCCAGTCTAAGAACCTGTGCTGTTGTCTCCAGAATCCTTTCTTCCCTCAGATACTCTTGCAGTTCCAGGACTTGCCCTGCAGGGGGAGCACCAGCCCCAGGAGAGCCCCAGCGGAGCTCAGATGATCCATTCTTGGCTTTTCATCACTATGACCGCAACACCTGAGACAACTAACACACAGGGAGAAAAGTTAATTTTGGTTCACAGATTTGAAGGACCCAGTGTAAGCAGGTGGAACCATTGCTGTGGACCCTCTGAAGGACATGCTGTACAGCAGTGACATTTGGTGCAGAAAGTGACTCACTTCATGAACAGGGAGACAGAAAGAGACGGCTCCCAAAGTCTCCTCAAAGATACACCAAGGACTAAGGACATTTCACAAGGCCTCACTTCCAAAGAGTTCCACCGTCTCCAAATAGGGCCATCCCAAAGATCTAGTTAGCATAGAAACCTATATGGGACATTCAACTGCCCACCCTTTAAAAACCTCACTGTTAGACACCTAGTTGCTATTTCTCCTGTCCTTAATTGGCTTTGGGGAAGGCGTTGGATGCTAGGGAGAGTAAAAACTGGGTGGAAATGTGTCTCTCTGGTTAACAGAGAGTGCTATGCAAGCATGAGAACCCGAGTTCAAATCCTCGTCACTCATGTACATAGCTGAGTGTGTCCAAGTGCACCTCTAGCCCTAGCACTAGTAAGCGGAGAAGAACAAGAGTGTTGGTTGGGCTTCTCAATGGGAGACCGAGTTTGAAGTGAATAAGATGGAGATTGATAGCATAATTGCAATAAACACACACACACATGGGGGGGATTGTTCAAAATTATTACCCTAACTTGTTGGTGCTGTCCTACCTTGCTTTTCTGTAGAAAACTCAATGAATGCTCTTTTTCTTTGTGGCACTATAGATGAAATGAACCCAGGACCATGAGAATGCTAGAAAGGTGCTCTACCACTGAGTCACACCCCAGCCCTTTACTGGGGGATTCTAGGCAGGGGCTCTGCTAATGATTCCATTTCCATCCTTGAAAGTCACAATAAATAAATTTGGCCTACATCCATGTGTGCCAGGGTGATAAAACTTAATTAAACCTGGTCTCTGTATAGAGTGAGCCCTACCTTACACTGTGGGCAAATAAAATAACTACCTAAGAATCTACTCTGGGGGTAACTAAGCAACTGAGTCTCAGCCAATCACAGCATTGGACCTTCAGCCAATTACAGGTTGGCAATCCTCTAGACCATTTCCATTGGAAGCCAATTGTGGTCAATCAATTATTTCTTTTTAAGAAACAATTTATTCTTTGAGAATTTCATTGTTGCACATAAACTGCTATGCGCCATGAGGAAGAAGAGAGACACCACTTATGGGCTCCAAAGACTTTAATGACCCACCACATAAGTGGGTCATTGATGGACAGTGACTGTAGACAAGGACTCGGGAGCCTCGTTTCTCCTGACAGCCCCGAGCGGGGGCAGAAGTGGCATTGATAAGCTTAAAATCCACACTTGTTGCCAAGTTACAGTTACAATTTCACCAGTCAGGATGTAGAGATTTGGGGCTTCCTCATGTGTTCCATCGTTGTCAACCATCATACAACGTCAGCCTTGAAGTCCAAACAATCAGATTCATTTGTTCTTTCTGTGGTTAGCAGCAGCCATAAAGTTTCTAAAAAACGAAAGATGCATGATGACTATGTCTATGGTTTAAGGAGATTAGTCAGCCATTGGAAAGTTGTCAGCTCCTCTAGGGTTTGGGAACCTAAAGCTTATTTCACCGTACAGGTAAGATGGAGTCTGCAGTCAAAATGGCAGTACTCAGGCCAAGGTGCTTTTGTCTGCTCTTTTCATTAACAAAGTATTTTAAAAATCACATTCTTTCCAGTCAGCCCCAACCTCTCAGACTTCCTCCCCTTCCCGACCCATCCAACTCCATCTTCTATCTTAAAAAAAAAACAAAACTAAAAACATGGAGTCTGATTTGAGTTGATCAACTCCTCCTGAGCATGGGACTGCCCTAGAGTGTGGTTGAAGTGTCACTTCACTGAAGAAAAACATTTTTCTCTCTCCCAGCAGACATCATTTGTGAATAGGTTCTTGGCAATGGGTGGGACTTTGCGCCCACGGCCCCTCCACGCTGGGAGTTTGTCTGGCTTAGCTTGTGCAGCTCCTGGCTTGCTGTCACAGCCTTTTTGCATTCATATGTGCATCTGCCATGGTGTGTCTGGAAAATTCTGCTTCCTTTAAACCCTCTACCACCTCTGACTCTTACAATCTTTGGATTAATATTGTGGAAATGGTCACCATAGTAAAAGTGATCCTTAATACTTTCATGCCATGTACTCTACAGTCTGAACTATCTTGCCAGTGTAGGGCAGTGTTATTTATTTATTTATTTCTGTTATTTTTTTAAATAGGAAGTCCATGTTGGTCTTGAAACTGTGCGCCTGAATGCTGGTGTTACAGGAGTGTGCCTGGCTCAGTTCACTAATTTCTTGCTGCTTGCTTTTTCTTATTTACCTATATAGACCCCTCACTGTCGAGAAAGTGCCAGCACATGGAGGGGCCCACAATAGGTATTAATGAAGTAACAATAGCCATGTGCTCAAGAAATGTAAATATACTTGGACACAGTTTTCTTCAGGTGGACTGGAGTCTTGGGGCGTTCGTAGATTTCTTTGGAAGATCTTTAGATTCTAGGTTCTCTCCATGTCTGCAGACCAGGAGGTCAGGCTGTCTTCCACGTCTACAGACTTGGAGAGAACGTCTCTAGCATTCTCAGCTCTCCCTCAGCACAGGAGTCACGGTGACAGGTTCTGCCTACATTATCTCAGTGTGGGATCTGAGCTACTAAGTTAAGCCATTTGTAAAGTGGTGGATATAACAGGGTTTATTTACATGGAAGAGCCGTTCATGAGATTAGCTGCAGTGTGTAGATTAGCTGTAGTTGCATGAATCTGGGATCCAGCCAGCACACTGAAGAACGGACTGTACTCATGGTGTTGAAGCCTGTTGTTGGTGTTAAGTGAGATTTTATTTGCATTAGCCTGACACTAAACAGGAACCAGAGAATCAACTGTGCTGGCTGCTCCCAGGGCATCTGAGGCCAAGCTGGCATGGGGCTTGCTCCACTGATTGATTTATACCTCCCCTCCCTGCTTCCACGCTATTTCTGCCCAATTGCATTCTCCCTGCTTTCCCCATTCTCTGTGTCCCTGTCGTCCATTCAAATGTCTCTGGCATTTGAATCTCTGTTTCTTTATTATTGAGATCTTTCCATGTTTCCAAGTCTCTTTCTTTATCTATGTCTCTTTAGCTGTGCATCTCTCTCTGCCTCTGTCTTTCTTTCCATCTCCATGTGTCCTCTGTGCTTTGTGTCTTCGCTCCATCCCTCCTCCATTCTTTCTTGCCTCCCTCCTTCCTCTTCCTTCTCTCCCTACCCCTCCTTCCTTTCTCTCTCCTTCCCTCTTCCTTCCTCTCACTTATGCCCTCCCTGCTCCCTCTTCCTTCTTCCCACCTTTTCTCCCTCCTTCCTCTTTCTTCTCTCCATCGGTCCCTCCCTCCCTCCTTCCTTCCTTCCTTCCTTCCTTCCTTCCTTCCTTCCTTCCTTCCCCCTTCTTTTCTTCCACTCACATGCACCCCAGGCTTGCCCTGAACTCTTAGTTGGCAGATTATGATCTTGAACTTCTTTCCTTCTTGCCTCTCCCAGTTGTGCACGCATTACCATGCCTGGTGTTTGTGGTAGTAGGGATGAGACCCAGGACATGCACACTAGGTCAACACTCTACCAACTGAGCTATATCCCCAACCTGTTTTGTGTCTTTATTGGGTGGCTTCTCCCTGTTTCTCTGGAGTCCCAGTTATTCACTTTATCCCCCGGCCCCCTCTCATATTTTCATTTCCTACCTCTTCCCCCTAATATCTTTTAGCTTTTGAGCCAACAATTCATTTCTTTCTCTACCTTTCTCTTGCTGCCTGTGTTCTCAGAAGCCCTTTCTCCTGGTATCTTCTTGCCTCTAGGTGTTCTTGGTTCAGATCCATTCCTTTCTGACTCAGTGCTTATGGGAAGAGAGGTCGCTATAACAGAGGATTTACCTAGTATGTGTGAATCCGTGGATTCAATCTCCAGGATCACAAAAACAAAACAAAGACAACCCCAAATGGGACTTCCAAAACCCTCCCACACCTCTTTTCTTAGATTGGGCCGAGAGATCAGATGACTATCTCTCTCACGTGGGATGTTCTTAAAAGGACTATGTGTTCCAAGGGCCAGCCCTGCAGCCAGGTAGAGCTTCCTAGAGGACAAAGGCAAGACTCCTCTCCAACTCCCAGCAAAAGCACAGAGTGATACAATTAAGGCATCATTGGAGATTAAAGGGTGTCCTCTATATGGTCAGGTTCTACTGTTCCATTTTCTAAGCATTCAAACTATGATCTCTGAAGACAGAAGGCATGCCTGGCCTCCTCCTAGCACACCTCTGCTGGGTTTCAACAAGGACAGAATGCTCGTCTTCCTGGTGTGAGTGTGTGGTTGGGGGCAGGTGTCGGTGATAGTTCCTGGAGGGACCAACTGATGCGCTGGCTCAAACTCTGTACCTTTAAAACCAGATTCAGGACCAGGAAGATAACTTAGTTGGTAGAACTTCTTGATGTGTGAACACAAGGAACTGAGTTCTGATCTCCAGTATCCATGTAAAAAGCCAAGCATGCTGGTGGGCATCTGTAATCCCAGTGCTTGGGAGGGCAAAGACAGATTGATTACTGGAGCTTACTGGTCAACCAGCCCAGTGTAAGCACTGCATTCTCAGATCAGTGACAGACCCGTCTCCAAAACAATGGTGGTAAGCTAGGCGTAGCGACGTATGTCTTTAATCCCAGCACTCGGGATGCATAGGCAGGAGGATCTCTGTGGCCAGTCTAAGTCTATGTAGGTAGTTCTAGAGCAACCAGAACTAAATAAAGAAACCCTGTGTCAAAGACAAAAGTGGGAAAAAAAGTTAATGGAAAGCTGGTGTGGGATAATCTTTCTATATATTGTAAATATATGTTAATCTCATTAGTTGCTAATAAAGCTGATTTGACCTATAGCAAGGCAGAATGAGGCTAGGCAGGAAAACCAAACTGGAAATACAGGGAGGAAGAAGGGTGGAGTTGAGAGAGAGTGAAGAGCTAGCTTCCAGGAAAGCAAGATGCTAGAGAACAGCTAAAGACACGAAATCATGTACAAAGAAGTAGATGAATAGAAATGCGTTAATTTAAGTTGTAATAAATATAATTAATCTTAAATAATTAATATTTAAATCTTAAATAATTAATATTAAGTTGTAATAAATATAATTATTATATAATAATTAAATATAAATAAATATAATTAATCTTAAATAATATTAAGAGCTAGTTAATAATAAGCGTTATTATTTAATAATATTTTAATAATAAAATAAAATATTATTATTTGACCTAAAAGTTATAGGTTAAATATTCTGTAATTAATATAAGCTTTTGTGTGTTTGTTTTGGACCAGGTGGTTGAGATAAAAAAAAAAGTTCCACCTCCATTTACAGAAAGCAATAGAGGAAGACATACTTAAGGTCAACCTCTGACCTCCACATGCATGCACCACACATGAATACAGACACACATGTAAGATGAGACTGACACACATATTCCTTTCTTAATAAGGAGTCTCATCCTTGGCAGAGACTGGTTTTCTTTCTCCCAGCAGCCATTAGTTGCATGTAATACTTTGAATAGTATGTGACCCCATGACATTTTCTCCTTCAAACAAAATATGCCCATTATTGATATTGCCATTGTTGTGTGATACCTGTCTGTATGCTGTGAATATGTCTTATTACCATTGGTTAATAAAGAAATGGATTTGGCCCATAGCCAGATAGAATAGAGCCAGGCAGAAAAACCAAGCAAAGAGACAGGGAGAAAGGAAGAAGAGTAGGGTAGCTGCCAGGAGTTGATGGAGGAGTAAAATGCCAGAGCATTGCCAGTAAGCCACGGGCCACAAGGTAATATACAGATGGTTAGAAATGGGTTACTTTGAGATGTAAGAACTAGTTAGTAAGAAGCCTGAGACATCAACCAAGGAATTATAATTAATAGTAAGCCTCAGAATGACTGGTTGTGGGACCAGGCAGGGCGTGGAAAATTCTATGGTTACAAATAGCATACCAATGTGGGACTGTCGAATTTCCGTAGGCTCTGAGAGGAGCCGCGGGCTGTGTTCCCACCTGGATCCTGGCTAGCTTACCCCAGAAATAATTACATGGAAACTGTATTCTTTTAAACACTGCCTGGCCCATTATATCTAGCCTCTTCTTGGCTAACTCTTACATATTCTTTTAACCCATTTCTAATCATCTGTATTGCCACTTGACTGTGGCTTACCAGCATGAGTTTAAACCAACATCCATCTCAGGCCAGAGTTTCATGGCATCTGCCGGACTCTGTGTCTTTCTCCCAGCATTCTGTTCTGTCTACTCCACCCACCTATGTTCTGATCTATCAAGCCAAGCAGTTTCTTTATTAATTAACCAATGAAAGCAACATATAGAAAGAAGGTCCACCTACATCAGAGGCAGTGGACAGTGGGCTATAAGACCATGCTGTAGATCCCTGAGTGGTGGCAAACAGTGGGCAGTGGGTCCTGAGACCACGGCAGGCCACAAAAGCAGCTGGGTCCCAGACAGGAAGCCATGTGGCAGGTGAGAGGCCAAGATGGATAGAAACGTCTTGCAGAGTGAAGTTGGATAAAGGGGAGAAAGAGGAAGAGAGGGGGGGGGGAGGGGGAGGGGAGGGGAGGGAGAGAGAGAGAGGGAGGGGGAGGGGAGGGGAGGGAGAGAGGGAGAGGGAGAGGGAGGAAGGAAAACAGAGAGGGAGAAGGGGAGAAGCTGCCTCTTCAAGAGAGAGAAGGAAAGGACTCAGGCTGGAAGCTGAAGATCTTCTTTCCTCAATGGATGGGGGAGGGAGTGGGTGTGACTTGTCTTTTAAAGAGACAGGACAGACCACTACACCTAGTTTGATTCCATTTCCTAGCTTTTGTGATTGAAGATGGTTGTACACACATCTTTGTAGTAGGGTAAATAATGTCCAGGAGTGCTATAGCTGGGTCATGCTCAGGTCTATTTTTGTCCTTATGTTGCAATTTTTATGGTAGACTTTCTGACTGGGGTTGATACTGAATTTTAAGATGGCTTTATTTTGTATTTTCCTGGTAGTTAAGGATTTTAAACACTTTTTGAAATAGTTCCTAACCATTTATATTTCTTATTTTGAGAACTCTCTGTTTAGTTCCATAGCCCATTTTTTTTAACAGATTGTTCTTGTATTTGATGTTTTTATGTATGGTATACTCTAGACATTAATGCTCTGTCAAATGAACAGTTGACAAAGATTTTCTCCAATTCTTTAGGCTGACCCTCCACTCAATTAACAGTTTACTTTGCTGCACAGATTTTAAATTTCACGAGGTTCCATTTCTTGGTCTTTTTTTCCTGAGTGACCAGGGTCTATTTGTAAAGTCCTTACTTATGCCTATACCAGCCTCAGAAGGTACTCTCTACTTTGAAATAGAATGGATTCTGAGTTTTAGGTCTGACATTGAGGTCCTTAATCTTTCTGGAATTGATTGGGTTGTGTTGTGTTTGTCATTTCTTTCTTTACATATAGATATTGAGTTTTTCTGGTGCTGCTTGTTGGAGATGCTGTCTCTGTGCATATTTGTCTCATTCATCAAAAATCATTGGGCCATAGCTGTGCAGACTTTCATCTTGCCAGCTGTTCTATACCCTTACTCAACATCTCTGTTTTGGGCCAGTACCATGCTGTTTGTATTACTACGTCTCTGTAGTATATGAAAACATGTTGGATCTTTGTCAAAGATATTTTGTGCATCTATTGAGATGATCATGTGATATTTTTGCTTCATCTTATGATTTATTTATTGGGTTGTGTGTATTGAACAAAGTGCATTTTGGGGATGAAGTCAACTTGTTTGTGATGGATGATTTCCTTAATATGTGTTTGTATTTGGTTTGTTGGTGATTTACTGAGGGATTTTCCATCTGTTTTTATCAGGGATATAGGTCTAGTATTGCTGTTGTTATTGTTGCTGCATCTCTCCTTGGTTAGAGAATGAGAGTAATGCTGGCTTCATAAAACAAGTTTGGAGTGCTTCTTCTGTTTCTTTCTTTTCTTAAAAACAGTTTAAGAAAGACTGGTTGTGGCTCTTTGAAAATCTGGTGAATCCATCTGAGCCTAGACATTTTGTATCGGAAATATTTTTACTACTATTTTAATTTCCTTCTTTGCCTTGGGTCTCCTTAGTAGGCCCATGCAACAGAAGGGAAATCACACCTGGTACTGGAAACCTAGACAACTTCCAAGGGATAGTGAGGTTATGGACCTCAGAAAAGAATCTAATTCCATTGATTTTTGGACCAATTCCTACTACGTTCTAAATCTTATCCTTTTACCCACAGATAAGTGAGCCATGCTATATAACTCTTCACAGAAAATGGAGACCATCATAGAAAACCACAAAGGACATAATGTAAAGACGAACAGTTCATGGGGAATCCTCCTCCCATGGATACATCTGCATCACAGTTCCTGCATCTATGGCTCAGGGAACATCAAGGAAGGGGGAGGTAGAGTACCAGGAAGTCTGTTGTGAAACAGTTTCTATTAGAAATGGTTTTATAAACAAGACTGGAATGATGGGGATGTCAACAGACACGTTGACATGGAAAGGGTGATTCTCACTGGGTCCCAGCCCTAAGCAAAGAACAACAGGCAATTCAAGACTGTTGGGGAAAAAGATTTAGCCTCTCCCAGTGATAAGCATTCTGTCGGGGTCCGATGCCCCAACATAAACTACTTTTCCCTCTGGACCGGCATGGAAGCACAGGGATAAAAACACAACACACATGGCTTTATCGGGAAGGAGATTCTCAGTGATCCCTCATGAAGTCCTGAGTTCATATCCTGAAGAATTCCTCTGTTTATTCTCCTAACAGTCTTTATACCAAAACTTAACCAAGGGGAAATACATTAGCATTCTATTTCCTAGGTAACTAGGTGAATGGCTTTCAGTCATGTCCAAAACTACCTGTGCGCTCTGTATGCTAGCTGGCATGTAGGCTTGAATCAGCATCTCTATCAGGCATCCTCCAAATTACAAAGAAAGGAGCAAAACAACATCCTGACCTTTGGTTAGGGCAGCTGCAGCCTGTCTGGAAGGCTATGTGACTACCTCAGATGGGGCCTATGGCTTGGCTGCCGCACCATGTAGAAATATGGGCCTACAGCCCTCCTGTTGGTTCTCAAACCTAGAGTGATAAGCTTTGAAATCATATATACACTACCAATAAGAATGGAACAAACAAGTTGTAGTATATATATTTCTGCATACACATAGGCACACACACACACACATATGTATGTACCAATAATAAATAAAAAAGAGGCCATAAACCTGAGAGTGGGGTGACATGTGAGGGGCAAAAGTGCTACAATTCTGTTTCAATTAAAAAAACATTTTTTATTTTTTTTGTTTTTACAGAAAAACATATTTTTAATAATAGCAAAAATGTAAACAGTGACAACATAAATTAACTGAACAGATTGGTTTGGGGAAACTTGCCTGCAATGGGCAAGATATGCTTACTGGTAAAATGGTGGCATGACTGTTATAGGCTACCACCATGCCTGGTGCTGTAATCCTAGCCAAAGTTCCGTGGCTGATGTCTTAGTGAGGGCTACTATTGCCGTGTTGAAATACCATGAACAAACAACTTGAGGAGGAAAGGGTTTATTTGGCTTATGCTTCCATGTCACTGTTCATCATCTAAGGAAGTCAGGACAGGAACTCAAACAGCAGGATCCTAGAGGAAGGAGCCTATGTGGAGGCCACGGAGGGGTGCTGCTTACTGACTTACTCCCCATGTGGCTTGCTCGGCCTTCTTTCTTAAAGAACTCAGAATCACCAAACTAGGGATGGCACCACCCACAGTGTGCTGGACCATCCCCTATCAATCACTAATTTTAAAAAATGCCCTACAGGGTTGCCTAAAGCTTGATATTATGAATTAATTTTATGAATTGAGGTTTCCTCTTGTCAGATGACTATAGTTTGTGTCAAGTTGACATAAAACTCTCTAGCACCACTGGGGAGGTCATAGGTCCTGAGATAGAAGGTGATATTGTTATTTTTCTAACTGGTCATGTTGTCGAATTGCCTTCTAACTATGTTTATGTCCATAGCCCTGGGCTGCTCCCAGCATTGGTCAGAGAGGCTTTTTTTCTGCAGTGGGAAACCATCAGTGTAGATTCATAAGTGCTCAGGGTGCTGAGAATAAGAGACTGAGAGCTCAGCCCTAAGTGGGCCATCTTTATCAACAGCCTCACTGAGGATTGTGGGCGAGGAGGTAGAAAGGCAGAAGGATCCAGAGAAAGATTGTGATGAATTGAAACTTCTGGACATGACAAGGCTATCAAACTGATAAACTGATGGAAACTGCACGAGATCTAAACAAAGTCAAGCCACCTAACTTTGGTGTTAATGAGTCAGGTGCTCTCCAGGTCTCCTGCCTGAGTGAGAAGCTACTGGGAGTTGAATGCTACTCTGAGAGGGAAAATCATTGTCTTCAAGGGTGTGGCATGGTTTCCTATGCTCTGGTGGACAGCCCCACACCTATGTACATGTGGGCAGCACTGATTGCACTTAGTGTGTTATCAAAAAATGAAGTTTTGCAGGAAATGGGTTACTTGGTTAGAGATACAGAAGGACCTTGAGGAGGAAAATGGACAGTGGATGTGATCATATTTCATTGTATATATGCACATAATTCTCAAGCTTCTTAAACTGCCTGACTCTAATTATATCACTTCTATCTAGTACCATTAACGCTTCATGTTTATCAGTAATGGTTTATAAACTGAGAAACCATTGCATCAGCGGTGTGTATTTGCAAATGCAGGAAGGCAAACAGCATAAAGTCCAATTCTTGAGATACTGGGAATACAGAAATACCAGTGTTGGTCCTTTTAGCCTATCACGCTTACTTTATCTTTTTCCTAAAATAAATAATCTTTAATTAGATATTTGTTTGTTTGTTTTTGACCATCAAAACAGAGTTTCTCTGTGTATCCCCAGCTGTCCTGGAACTCACTCTATTGACCTGGCTGGCTTTGAACTCACAGAATTCAATCCCCTTGCCTCTGCTTCCCAAGTACTGGAATTAAAGGTGTGCACCACCACAGTCCAACTTGAATTTGATTTTTAATTATTATTTTTAAATGATCTATATTATGCTAATGTGTGGGTTTGTACACAAGGCTGAACTATGTGGGGGAGCACAGAACAGGGTCTCAGATCCTTCTAGTTCCAGACTTTTGGGAGCTGCCAAGTGAGGACACTGGGAGCCAAATTCAGGTGCTGTGAATAGTATGTGCTTTTAACCTCTGAGTCACCAATACAGAATTTACGCAATATAGGTTAAACCTCAAATAGCTCAATGAATGCATATTGTTGTAGCCTGATTTAATATTAAGAAATAAGACATGGGGACTGGGCCTGACCCAGCAACCTTTGTGAGAGCAGTCCTGATCCAGTGATCTCCAGAACTCTGCAGGAGCAGGTAGGAGGGAGAGACCTGCTAGAGATCATGCCTGAGTCAGTGACCCCCGGCAGGACTGGGTTGAGTCAGTCACCTCTGTGGTACCAGGTCAAGCCAATGACCTCCATGGGACTAGGCCTGAGTCACTGACCTCTGCTAGAGCAGGCCTGTGTCAGCGACCTCTGTGGGACGTTTACATAAGTGACCCCAAAAATTCTACCAAGGAACTCTTATAACTCATAAATACCTTCAGTAATGTAGCATAAAAAAGATTAACTCAAAAAACAGTAGTTTTCCTTTATATAGATGATAAATGGGCTGAAAAAGAAATCAGAGAAACATCAGTCTTTACAATAGCCACAAATACATAAAATATCTTGGAGTAACTCTAACCAAACAAGTGGAAGACTTGTAAGAAAAGAATTTTAAATCTTTGAAGAAAGAAATTGAAGAAGACACCAGAAAGTGAAAAGATCTCCTATGCTCTTGGGTAGGTAGAACTAACATAGTAAAAATGACAATTCTACCAAAGACAATCTATAGATTCAATGCAATCCCCATAAAAATCCCAACAAAATTCTTCACAGACCTTGAGAGAACAATAATCAACTTTATATGGAAAAACAAAAAACCCAGGATAGCCAAAACAATCCTATACAATAAAGGTACATCTGGAGGCATTACCATCCCTGACTTCAAACTCTACTACAGAGCTACAGTACTAAAAACAGCCTGGTATTGGCATAAAACAGACAGAAGGACCAATAGAATCAAATCGAAGACCAGGATATCAATCCACACACCTACGAACAAAGAAGCAAAAAATGTAAAATGAAAAAAAACATATTCAACAAATTGTGCTGGCATAACTAGATGTCAACATGTAGAAGAATGAAAATAGATCCATCTCTAACATCACGTACAAAACTCAAGTCCAAATGGATCAAAGAGCTGAACATAAAACCAAACACACTGAACCTCATAGAAGAGAAAGTGGGAAGTACACTTGAACGCATTGACACAGGAGACCACTGCCTAAATATAACCCCAGCAGCACAGACACTGAGAACAACAATTAATAAATGGGAACCTCCTAAAACTGAGAAGCTTCTGTAAAGTAAAGGACACAGTCAGCAAGACAAAGAACAGCCTACAGAATGGGAAGAGATTTTCACCAATCCCACATCAGACAGAGGTCTGATCTCAGAAAAATACAAAAACTCAAGAAATTGGTCAACAAATAATCCAAAAAAAATGAGGTACAGACATAAACAGAGAACTCTCAACAGAGAAATCTAAAATGGCTGGAAGACACTTAAGGAAATGCTCAGCATCATTAGTCATCAGAGAAATACAAATCAAAACAATTCTGAGCTTCCATCTTACACCTGTAAGATTGGCCAAGATCAAAAACACTGATGGCAACTTATGCTGGAGAGGATGTGGGGTAAAGGGACCACTCCTGCATTGCTGGTGGGAGTGCAAGCTGGTATAGTTGTTTTAGAAATCAGTATGGCAATATCTCAGAAAATTAGGAAACAACCTACTTCAAAACCAAACAATACCACTTTTGGATATATACCCAAAGGATGCTCAATCGTACCACAAGGACATGTTCTCAACTATGTTCATAGCAGCATTGTTTGTCATACCCAGAACCTGGATCAACCTAAATATCCCTTGACCAAAGAATGGGTAAAGAAAACATGGTACATTCACACAATGGTATACTATACAGAGGAAAAAAATAATGACATCTTGAAATTTGTGGGCAGATCTAGAAAATGGACAGGTCTAGAAAACATCATATTGAGTAAGGTAACCCAGACCCAGAAAGACAAATAGAAGTGGCTTTTAGACATAAAGCAAAGGAAAACCAGCCTACAATTCACAATCCCAGAGAACCTAGACAACAAAGTGGACCCCAAAAGAGACATACATGGATCTAATCTACATGGGAAATAGAAAAAGACAAGATCTTTTGAGTAAATTAGGAGTGTGGGGATTTGGGGAGAGGATAGAAAAGAAGCAGGGAGGAATGGAAAGGAGTAGAGAAAACTAAATAGTTCACTAAAAACAATAAAAATTCCATAAAATAATAAAAGCGAAATGCAGCATAGTAAACACAGCTGGTAACACCAATGCTGCAGTTACTGGGTACAAGGGCACAATGACCCCCATCACCTTATCCTGTATGATGCAAAGCAGCACCATAGAACAGAACATTAACTGTCATTGTTGCTAACACTGCACAAAGTGCAGAAACCAAGTCCTACATAGGTAAAGTGACTTGATCTAAGGTGGCATCATTCTTGTGAGGAGGGCTCACGGTTGTAAGCACTGAAATATGCCTCACGTTCCCCCTCCAGAGTTTTCCTAGCAGGGAGAAAGTATAAATTCTGCAACTAAAACAAAACAAGGCAAAACAAAATCTGCACTTACAAAAACATGGAGTCTATCCTGCTGGGGTTTTTGTTTGTTTGTATGTTTCTTTTAATTTTCACTTTTTAAAAATTTAATTTTTTTTACATTTTTTTGCATAGCAATTCCAGTTGCCCCTCCCTGTATTTTTTTACTCTTTTCAAAAACCAGGTGTGGTGGCAAGTTTATTATTATTATTATTATTATTATTATTATTATTTATTATGTATACAGTGTTCTGCCTGCTTGTATGCCTGTAGGCCAGAAGAGGGCACCAGATCTCATTACAGATGGTTGTGAGCCACCATGTGGTTGCTGGGATCCTTAGAACAGTCAGTGCTTGTTCTTCTGTTCACTGAGCCACCTCTCCAGCCCCCTTTACTTTATGTTTTGAGAAGGAGAAAAACCATGAAGTTGGGTGGCTATGAGGTGGGAAGAATCTGGGATGAGTTGGAAGAAGAGAAAATATATGATTAAAATAAAGTTTGTGGGGGCTGGAGAGATGGTTCAGTAGTTAAGAGCTCTGACTTCTTCTATAGAACCCAGGTTCATTTCCCAGAACCCACATGGCAGCTCATGGATGCCTGTGGCTCCAGTTCTGGGGGATCTGACACACTTACAGACATACATTGGGGCAAAACACCAATGCACAGAAAGTAAAAATTAAATAATTATAAGTGATATGCTGCATGAGAAGATTTATTGTTATAATTTTAAATCATGGAAGATTGCAGACAAAAACACAAACAAGTGAAAATTATGTAGCTCAAGAAAAAGAATTGGCAGGGGCCAGTGTGAGAGCTCTCCAACTCCAGGTGTGTGGTCATTTCTCCATCACCTTTTGCAGGCCTGTGCTGCGGTGCCCAGAGCTCGTGAACAAATAGCCAATGTGCTATGCTCTCCACTTGGTTAGTTATTCTTTTTTAAAAGCTTCATTACATTTATTTATTTTGTAGTGTGTATATAAACTGACACATTCAAGTCATAGTACACATGTAGAGAAAAGATGATAGTTCTGAGGAAGTGGTCCTGGAAACTGAACTTGCATTGTCGGGCTCAGCCGTCCCACTGTCCTGGTTTCTTGTTCTTTGATATCGAAGTTCTGTCTACTCTAGTCGCATCACTTTGGAGGAGTGTGTGTGTGTGTGTGTGTGTGTGTGTGTGTGTGCATGTGTGTGTGTGTGCGTGTGTGTTTATTTTTAGTTAATATGTGGAGGTTTGGTCCATACCTTCGACTGCATCCTCTATTTGTTCTCTGCGTACTTTGCCCCTTTATCTCTGTTCCTAGATAACTTAGCTTTGCAATTCTTTTGATCTCCTTCAGAGCCTCATTTTCAAGGACAAACATACATCCCTCATATTGTGAACAAATCAGTTTTACATTTCACTTCCCTTAATCCCTGTGAATTCCAGAGTCCTATAGAAAACCCAACCATGTTCCTGGACGCCTCCTCAAGCCTGTAGCCCAAATATTGATCCATAGCAGGAAAAATGTTTTATCAGGGATGCCCAGAACATCTGCTCTTGGTGTTCTGGCATGCTTTTGACTTCAGGTGCTTGATAAAACTCTACCTCCAGGATCTTAAGACAAACCATGCAGAAATCTGTCCTCCTTGCCCATCGAAGTGATTCCAGAAGTCAACAAAATCTGTGAGCTCCCATTTTCAGAGTCAAAATCTTGAGTTTCAAAGTTGACTGTGTCTGTCTGGGCCTCGTCAAACAAAAAAGTCTGGGAAGCAGTCAATGTCTTTGCTGTCCTCCTGTGGCTCTGATACAGAATCATGGAAGGGTTCATGAGAGAAAGTCTCTGACATGTATGGATAATTCATATGAAGACCAGAGGCACCAGAACTTTTTCTTCTTGTGTTCTCGTGACAAACTTGAGGAAAGAACATCAAACTAGTGAGCGCAGGAGTCACCACAAGACACCTGCAAATAGCCATGTGAGCATTTTAGAAGCTTCTTTGTAAGAAGTTCCTAGGACGGCTGGAGATATGCCTCAGATGGTAAGAACACTGGCTGCTCTTCCAGAGATTCTGAGCTCAATTCCCAGCAACCACATGGTGGCTCACAATCGTCTGTAATGAGATGAGAATGGGTAGCCTTTTTTGGCTTGCAGGCATACATGCAGCACTGTATACATAATAAATGAATGAATGAATATTTTTAAAGTACCTGGGAAGGCTGTGTCTGTGACTCCAGGGGACCCTCAAACAGCTGTAGCACTGCAGAACCCCACCCATCACAGATACCCCCATTGCTGTGTGACACTTTTCCCAGGGAGATATCAACAACTTTCTACTTTTCCAGAAGGAAAATGCTGAAAAACCAAACTAATGTTAGCATCAAAGTCCAGCTTGGTGAACCAATGAGCTTATTAAAGCCACAAAAGGAGAACAGGTGAGGGCTTACTTATAGGAGTGGGGATGACTCAGACTGGCCCTCCGTGTCAAGGGTGATAACCTGTATAAACTGGAACCCTGGAGCTCTCTGAATGACCTGGAGGTATTGCCACAGGTTGGAGACTCTTTTGTAAGCATCTCAGTTGATCTGTCTCCTCAACAGTCCTGTTCAGTTTCAGGAGATTACTGAGTCTTAACGAATTTCCTGTTGGAACGTTCTGAGTCTTAAGGAGTTTCCTTCCAGGACAGATATATATATATATATATATGTATATATATATATATATATATATATATGCATATACATATACATGGACAATGTACTGTGGAGTCCTGCTTTAAAGTCACCTCTCATTGACTCTGTATTATTTTTACTTTCCAGTTTTTCAATTTCAGCCCAATCTTTATAATTTCTCCCCATCTACTGCTTTGGGGTTTCACTTACTTTTGTTTTTTTTTTTTAAACAAAATTTTAAAGTGCCTCTTTAAGTTATTTAGTTTAGTTTTCTTTCATTTTTAATTTTTAGTTTTCTTTGTTTTTTTTTAATGTAGACACTTAGATCTGTAAACTTTCCTGTTAGAGCAGCAATCCTTGTATTCACAGATTTTGAAAAGTTGTGACTTCTGTAGTTTCTTTTACTATTGATTTCTAGTTTTAATCAACTATGGTCAGATAGAATATAAGAAATTATTTCAATTTTCCTATATTTGATAAGAGATGTTTTGTGTCTCAATATGTCATCTACTTTAGGGAAAGTACTACAGGCTGCAGAGAAGAATGCTCCTTCTGTAGAATGTGGGTGGAATATTCTGTGGACATCAATTAGGTCCCTTTGATCTATGAAGTTAAGTTCAGTGTTTCTCCAATGACATATGCTTTGGCGAGAGTGAGACACTGAAATTACCTTCTACTATGGTCTTGGGATTAATCTTCTATTACACCCCATAGTATTTTTTATGGAATTGTGTGCACCCACATTTGATATGTATACATTCAAAATCAAAGTTTATTTTTGATGGATTGTTCCCCTGGTCAGTAAAAAGTGACCTTATTATCTCTTCCTATTGGTTATGGTTTGAATTCTATGTTGTCAAATATTAGAATAGAGATGTCTGCTCAGTTCCTGGTTCTCTTTGCTTGGAATGCTTCATTCCATCCTTTCACCCTAACATAGATTATGAGACATGTTTCTTGTAGACAGAAAAATATGGGAAGATGGATCCTGTTTACCAATGGAAACTGCTAGCCCATGTCTTTTGTTTGGAGATTGAGATCACTAATAATCAGTTGTTATTGAAAGTCTTGTGTTGACTCCTATAATGTTCATTTCATGTCGTTTGGTGCTTTCTTGGCCATTGTTTGCTTAACAGCTGCCCAGCACTGCTTTAGTTTTATATTGTTATTTGTTTGTTTTGTTTTGTTTTTGCTGTAGGCACCTCCAGCTCCCCATCTGTTCACACCCCTTCTCGACTCTTCTCATCTCTGAACAGATTCTCATCTAGTTCAGGCTGGTCCGTGACTTGCTATGTAGCCTATTTGCTCAAACAGTTGACCTTCCTTGCCTCTGTTTATCTAGTACTGAAATTACAGGTGTCATCCCCTGAACCCAGGCAGCACCTTTACTTTTAGTCTCTCTGTTGGCTTCATTTCCTATTCTTGGCATGAAATCCAAGGGCTTTTCACATGCCAGACAGGTGCTCTATGGCTGAACTACATACAATGGAGCCAATCTTTTCAGTTTCTCAATTTTCTTTGCAAATAACCTTTGCTCAGCTAGGTGACACCTGTTTATATTTACAGTGCTAAATGCTGGAACTGAGAAGGCCTAAACAATTCTACTTATTCGTCTGAGGATAGCAGTGATGAAAGAATTGCATGGTTACATAAAGAGCATCTCAGCATCAATAGAGAGAGGAGGAAGGGCATGGAACAGGGGACGGGGGGGGGGCAAGGAGACGGGGGTGGGGAAAGGAGATAGAGGTATTCTTAGGTAAATTTCCAACTTGTTTGAGAATATGAAGGAGTAAATGAATAGATACTCCTATGGAGAATGAACCTTGCTTGGCTTTGATTGTAGTTTCTGATTTTGGGTAGAAACAGAAATGTTGTAATGATGACAGAGTCCATTCAACTTGGATATTATTAATCATTAACAATCCAGTACATGTTTTTACTTTTCAGGTAGTAGGTTCAAACATCAAGGGGTTTGTTCCTCATGGGAATAATGTTCTCTGCTTTATGTTAAATTTATTTATAGTCTTCACTAGGTGCTCTTTCTCAGACACACCTGGTTCTGATTAGCATCCAGTCTTTTGACTTTTTACCTTCCCAAATTGAAACCAAAACAAATAAATAAAAGTTTTGTGTTTTCTCTTGCACTTAAAATTACTTTTGTAGTTTCTGAGAGGGGATCTGGAGGAGGGGAAATCACAGATTGGCTTTTTCAGATATAATAAATATACTAAAATAATTAGACACGTTTGAAAAGTTACATGTGAAGATGGGCCAACGTGGAATTTAAGTCAGATCTTCCCTACTTTCAATTGCTATGAATAAAATATTTCTATGGGTAGAAAAGCATGTTGAAATTGTATGTTTTATGGAGACCCTTAACATTGTGTCAATATTTTGTCCAAAGTATGTTATCATCAAGGTGAACATGTTACTATCCAACAGCTCTGTCAGTTTTTCTGTATTTATCAAAGACCTGCTAGCATTGTGCCTAAGATCAGGTTAGATAAGCATAAAGCTTTTATTCATAATTTCATATATTATATGAAATGTTTGGTTGGCCATGGCCTTTTCTCTTTAGTCTGACTCTAGCCTCTTCTTATGCTGCGGATCTGAATTATTATGTAGTGTATCTTTCTTATTATTTGGGAATTTCTTATAATGTGTTTTGATCAAGTCCACCCCAATTTCTTCCTCTCCAATATCTCTCCACTCCCCCACTTCTATTCCCTCACCATTTTGTGTTTTTTTTCTTAAAACCTCTGAGGCCACTTACAGATACTAGTGTACAAATGAGTACTGGACCTATCGAATCATGAAAAACCATTCAGGGGTTACAACCTTAAAGAAAGCTGATATTTCTTCTTCCAGCAGACATTAGTTGCCAATAGCTCCTCAGATAGGGGTGGGCCTTTGTAAACACATCCATATTAGATTTTTGTCTGGCTTAATCTTCCATTGGCCTTGTGCATGTTCTCACAACTATTGTGAGCTCGCATACACAACTGCCCTGTTGTGTCCAGAAAATACTGTCTCTCTATAGTCACCTACTGCTTTTGGCTCTTATAATCTTATATCTTATCTTACACAATGATAACTGAGTATTTTTATTTTTTATCTTTTGGTTTTTGAAAGACGGGGTTTCTCTGTAGTTTTGGAACCTGTCCCGGAACTAGCTCTTGTAGACCAGACTGGCCTTGAACTCACAGAGATCCGCCTGCCTCTGCCTCCTAAGTGCTGGGATATTCCTTTACACTGTATGCATATACATTACTGTGATTGGGTTAATAAAAAAGTTGACTGGCTAATACCTGACAGATAGAGATTAGTTGGTACTGGCAGACAATGAGAGAGCACAAAGAGGAAGAGGATGAGTCTGAGAGTCATGAGGGATGAGGAGAGAACGAGATGGACTTACCATGCTGAGAAAAGGTACCAATCTACAAGGCAGAGCATAGATAAGGAATATGAGCTAATTTAACAACTAATAACAGTGACCTCCTGAAACAAGCTTCTGTAAAGCAAAGGACATGGTCAACAAGACAAAATGGCTGCCCACAAAATGGGAAAAGATCTTCACCAACCTCACACTTGACAAAGGGCTGATCTCTAAAATATACAAAGAACTCAAGAAACTGATGTCAAACTACCAAATAGTCCAATTTAAAAAAGGTGTACAGATATAAACAGAAAATGCTCAACAGAAGGAAGACTCACAAATGACCAAAAGACACTTAAGAAAATGCTCAACATTCTTAGCCATCTGGGAAATGCAAATCAAAATAACTCTGACATACCACCTTACACCAATCAAAACTGCTAAGATTAAAAACACTGATGACAGCTTAGGCTGGAGAGGATGTGTAGTAAAGGGAGCACTCCTCCATTGCAGGTGGGAGGGAAAACTTGTACAACCTCTGTGAAAATCAGTATGGTGAATTCTCAGAAAATTAGGAATCAATCTACCTCAAGACCCAACAATACCACTTTTGGGCATACATCTCAAGTAGGAACAATCACACCACAAGGACATTTCTTCAGCTATGTTTATAGCAGTATTATTCAGAATAGTCAGAATCTAGAAACAACCTAGATGCCCCTCAATCGAAGAACAGTTAAGAAAATCTGATACATTTATACAATAGAGTACTACTCATGGGTAAAAACAAACAAACAAAGAGAAACCATCCTGAGTGAGGTAACCCAGATTCAGAAAGACAAATATAATATGTACTCACACATAAATGGATGCAAGACATAAAGCAAAGGACAACCAACCTACCACCCCAACCCCAGAGAAGCTTAACAATGTGGTTGCCTAAATAAGACCTGTTGACTTGAATACCATTTGACTTGAATAGAGAAAATGTCAAAAGACCCTACCCCTAGGTGAAAATCTACAGACAACCTGGCTACTGACAGTGGGAGGATCTGTTCTGTTCAGGGAGGATGAACCCTCTGATAGGTGTGAGGATTTCTGAAAAAGCACAAATGAGACGAAATGCCTTTATGGTTGCTTCATTGAATGTCCCAAACACCCCCAAAGATCAATGCATACTTTTGAATCATTTTCTGGGTATAAATGTCAAGATATAAAAGTGTCCAAGGTTTTATTCTTGAGGAACATTTATATTATGGTCTTTTAAAAGACATCTAATTATGCTATAAGATCCCTCCCCCATTAGTTGAGCCCTTGACTGTGAACACGGTCTAAACTAAGAGATTCACATGCAAGTCACCACAGTCCACAAACAATCCTATTAGAAAGATATATACTGACTGAAGAGATCCATCCAGAGGGGTAAGTGTGTGCCCACCCAGCCAGACGATCCCAGAATGGAGTACAATCCCCCTCCAATTACCTAAACATTTCTGGCCATACAGTGGAGTATCTCCCTGGCTACTGGATTTCTCTATTTACCCCATCCCATCTTGCCCACAAGCACTTCTTTCCATCTGCAGCATCCTTAGATCTACCAGCACTGCCTGCTTCAGGGCTTAGGGGAACTGAGAGCCAGCTCCAGTGCTGAGGGGACCTAAGAGACGGCAGGCCAAGAAAGACTCCCAAGTACACAGTCAGCCACAGCAAAGATTGGACCAAGATGCCAAGACTCTCCTGGCTGCATTTGAAGGAAGAGATGGGCAGGTGACAATGCAAGAATTCCTCCAACAACCTGAAAAGCAACATGACAACACCAGAATCCAGTGAACACAACAGGAAGACTTGAACACCTTAATCCAGAAGAAGTAGAAGAAATCGGCTTCAAACGTAAAATTATGAAAATGATAGAAAACCTTAAACAGGATGTGAAAAACTCCCTTAAAGAAATGGAAGAGAAGACAAACAAAGAGTTAGAAAAAATTAATAATTCTCTCAAAGATACCCCACAACAAAACAAGAAAAAGTAATCAAACAGGTAAAAGAAACAGTTCAAGACTTGAATGTAGGTAATAAAGAAATAGTGGAGGTAATAAAGAAAACACAAACCAAGGGAAGGCTGGATAAGAAAAATCTGGTGAACAGGGACTACAGAGACAAGTATATCCAACAGAATACAAGAGATAGAAGAAAGAATCTCAGCTGCTGAAGAAATAGAGAAAATAAACTCATTGATCAAAGAAAACAGCAAATCAAACAAATTCTTCAAACAAAACATCCAGGAAATCTGGGACACCATGAAACGACCAAACCTAAGAATAATAGGGGTAGAAGAAGGAGAAGAATTACAGCTCAAAGGCCCAGAAAATATATTCAACAAAATTATAGGAGAAAACTTTCCCAACCTAAAGAAGGATATTCCTATGAAGGTACAAGAAGCTTACAGAACACCAAATAGACTGGATCAAAAAAAAAACCCATCCCCTTGCCATACAATAATAAAAACAGAAACATACAGAATAAAGAAAGAATGTTAAGAGCTGCAAAGGAAAATGCCAAGTAACATATAAAAGTAAACCTATCAGAATTACACCTGACTTCTCTATGGAAACCATGAAAGCCAGAAGGTGTTGGATAGATGTGCTACAGACACTAAGAGACCATGGATGCAAGCCCAGACTACTATACCCAGCAAAGCTTTCTTTCACCTTCAATGGAGAAAACAAGATATTTCAGAACAAAAACAGATTTAAACAAGACATTGGCACAAAGTCAGCCTTACAGAAAGTACGAGAAGGAAAATCACAACCCAAGGAAGCCAACAACATCCATAATAACACAGACATCTGACAACCCTCCACCAGCACAGCTCGAAGGAGGTAAACACACAAATACTACCACCAAAAAAAATAATAACCAGAGTTAACAACCATTGGTCATTAATATCACTTAATATCAATAGACTCAATTCATCAATAAAAAGGCAGAGGATGCAAAAGCAGGATCAAACATTCTTCTCTTTACAAGAAGCACACCTTAAACCTCAAAGACAGATACTACCTCAGAATAAAAGGTTTGGAAAAGGTTTTCCAATCAAACAGACCTAAGAAGCAAGCAGGTGTGGCTATAATAATATCTAACAAAATTGATTTCAAATTAAAATCAAGAAGAGATGAAGAAGGACACTTCATACTCATAACAGGAACAATTCATCAGGATGAAATCTCAATCCTGAATATCTATGCACCTAATATAAAAGCACCCACATATGTAAAAGAAACATTACTAAAATTCAAAGCACACATAAAACCCCACACACTAATAGTAGGAGATTTAAACACTCCTAACTCACCAATGGACAGGTCAACCAGACAGAAACATAACAGAGAAATATGAGAACTAACAGATGTAATGAATCAAATAGACTTAACAGACATCTATAGAACATTCCACCAAAACAGAAAAGAATATACCTTCTTCTCAGCATCTCACAGAACCTTGTCAAATTGATCACATACTCGGTAACAAAGCAAGCATCCACAGTTACAAAAAAAAAGCTGTAGCAACCACCTGTGTCTTATTGGATCACCATGGAATAAAGTTAGGATTCAACAACAACTCTACTACCCCCAGAGAGCTTAAGAACTCATAGAAACTGAACAGTCAACTAGTGAACCACCCCTAGGTCAAGGAAGAAATAAAAAAAAGATATTAAAGTCTTTCTTGAATTCAACAAAAATAAAGACACAACATACCCAAACCTACGGGACATGATGAAAGCAGTACTAAGACGAAAGTTCATAGCTCTAAGTGATCACATAAAGAAAATGGAGAAAGCTCACATTAGAGACTTAACAGCACACCTGAAAGCTCTAGAAAAAAAAGAAGCAGACTCATCCAGGAGGAGTAAAAGACTGGAAATAATCAAACTGAGGGTTAAAATCAACAAAATAGAAATACAGAAAACAGTTCAAATAGTCAATGAAATAAAGAGCTGGTACTTTGAGAAAATCAGCAAGATTGACAAACTCCAAACCAAACTAATCAAAAGGCAGAGAGAGAACATGCAAATTAACAAGACCAGAAATGAAAAGGAGGACATAACAACAGACACTGAGGAAATTCAGAGGACCATTAGGTCTTACTACAAAAGCCTGTATATACCAAAATTAAATTAAGACCAGGTGAACAATTTAAATAGACCTATAACTTGCAAGGAAATAGAAGCTGTTATCAAAACCCTCCCAACCAAAAAAAGCCCAGGACCAGATGGTTTTAATGCAAAATTCTACCAGAACTTCCAAGAAGAGCTAATACCTATACTCCTTAATGTGTTTCACATAATAGAAACAGAAGAGTCATTGCCAAAATCTTTATGAAGCTACAGTTACACTAATACCAAAATCACACAAAGACTCAACCAAAAAAGAGAATTACAGACCAATCTTGCTCATGAACATCGATGCAAAAATTCTCAATAAAATACTGGCAAACTGAATCCAAGTAGACATCAAAAAAAATCATTCATTATGATCAAGTAAGCATCATCCCAGAGAGGCAGCGCTGGTTCAACATATGCAAATCTATCAATGTAATCCATCATATAAATAAACTGAAAGAAAAAACCATATGATCATTTCATTAGATGCTGAAAAAACATTTGACAAAATTCAACACCCCTTTATGATAAAGGTCTTGGAGAGATTAGGGATATAAGGATTATACCTAAATATAATAAAAAGCAATATACAGCAAGTCAACAGCTAACATCAAATTAAATGAAGAGAAACTCAAAGCCATTCCACTAAAATCAGGAACAAGACAAGGCTGTCCACTCTCTCCATATCTCTTCAATATAGTGCTTGAAGTTCTAGCAATAGCAATAAGACAACATAAGGAGATCAAGGGGATTTGAATTGGAAAGGAAGACATCAAACTTTCATTATTTGCAGATGATATGATAGTGTACATAAGTGACCCCAAAAACTTTGCAAAGAATTCCTACAGCTGATAAATACCTTCAGTGATATGGCAGGATACAAGATCAACTCAAAAAAAAAATCAATAGCCCTTCTATACACAATGAATAAAGAGGCGGAGCAGGAAATCAGAGAAACATCACCTTTCACGATAGCCACGAATAGCATAAAGTATCTTGGGGTAGCACTAATCAAGGAAGTGGAAGATCTATTTGACAAGAACTTTAAGGCTTTGAAGAAAGAAATTGAAGAGGATACAAGAAAATTGAAGTATCTCTCATGTTCTTGGATTGGTAGGATCAAGATAGTAAAAATGGCAATTCTACCAAAGGCAATCTATAGATTCAATGCAATCCCCATCAAAATCCCAATAAAATTCTTCACAGACCTTGAGAGAACAATAATCAACTTTATATGGAAAAACAAAAAACCCAGGATAGCCAAAACAATCCTATACAATAAAGGTACATCCGGAGACATTACCATCCCTGACTTCAAACTCTATTACAGAG
Source organism: Myodes glareolus (assembly GCF_982192425.1). NCBI lineage: Eukaryota > Metazoa > Chordata > Mammalia > Rodentia > Cricetidae > Myodes > Myodes glareolus. The sequence goes on along the minus strand of NC_142026.1, from coordinate 59,453,716 downwards.
CTACAGTAATGAAAACAGCTTAGTATTGGCATAAAAACAGAGACGTTGACCAATGGAATCTAATGGAAGATCATATATTAATCCACAAATCTATGAACACCTGATTTTTGACAAAGGAGCTAAAATTATACAATGGAAGAAAGAAAGCATGCTTAACAAATGGTGCTGGCATAACTAGATGTCAACCTGTAGAAGAATGAAAATAGACCCGTATCTATCACAATGCACAAAACTCAAGTCCAAATGGATTAAAGACCTCAATATAAATCCAAGCACACTGAACCTGATAGAAGAGAAAGTGGGAAGTAACCTGCAATACATGGGCACAGGAGACCGCTTCCTACATATAACCTCAGTAGCACAGACAATAAGAGAAACAATGAATAAATGGGACCTCCTGAAACTGAGAAGCTCTGTAAAGCAAAGGACACTGTCATTAAGATAAAAGGGCATTTTACTGAATGGGAGAAGTTCTTAACCAACCGCACATCAGACAAAGATCTGATCTCCAAAATATATAAAGAACTCTAGAAACTAGACATTAAAATTCTAAATAACCCAATCAAAAATAAGGTACTGAACTGAATATAGAATTCTCAACAGAAGAAGTTTAAATGGCCAAAAGATACTTAAGGTCATGTTCAACTTTCTTAGCGACCAGGGAAATGCAAATCAAAACAACTTTGAGATACCATCTTACACCTGTCAGAATGGCTAAAATCAAAAACACTAATGATAACCTATACTGGAGAGGATGTGGAATAAGGGCTACACTCATCCATTGATGGTGGGAATGCAAACTTGTGCAACCACTTTGGAAATCAGTGTGGTGGTTTCTCAGGAAATTGGGAGTCAACCTACCTCAAGATCCAGCAATACCATTCTTGGGAATATACCTAAGAGATGCCCAATCATACTGCAAAAACATTTGTTCAACTATGTTCATAGCAGCATTATTTGTAATAGCCAGAACCTGGAAAGAACTTAGATGCCCCTCAATGGAAGAATGGATAAGGAAAATGTGGCAATCTACATATTAAAGTATTCCTCAGCGGTAAAAAACATTGACATCTTGAATTTTGCATGCAAATGGATGAAAATAGAAAACACTATCCTGAGTGAGATAATCCAGTTCCCAAAATATGAATATGGTGTGTACTCACTCATTAGTGGATTCTAGCCTTGAACAAAGGACATTGATACAATAGTTCATGATCCTAGAGAACCTAAATAATAATGTGAACCCAAAGAAAAACATATATAGATACTTCTGTAAATTGGAAGCTGACAAGATAATCAGGCAAAAATTGGGTGCATGAGGGTGGAGATGGGGTGGGGGGAAGGGGAGAGGGGGAGAGAGAAGGGAGAAGGGAAGGGTTGGGGAAAGCTTGGGGAAGTGGGATGGTTGAGATGGAGGAAGGATGGATATGGGAGCAGGGAAGAAAATATCTTAATTAAGGGAGCCATTTTGGGGTTGGCAAGAGACTTGTCTCTAGAGGGGTTCCAGGTGTCCACAGGGTTGTCCCCAGCTAGGTCCCTGGACAGTAGATGAGAGGGTGCCTCAGGTGGCCTTGTCCCATAGTCACATTGATGAATATCTTAAATATCACCAGAGAATCTTCGTCCAGCAACCGATGGAAGTAGAGCCTGAGACCCACATCAGAGCACTGGACTGAGCTTCCAAGGTCCAGTTGAAGAGCAGAAGGAGGGAGAAGGTGAGCAAGGAAGTCAGGACCGCGAGGCGTTGGTACACCCACTGAGACAGTGTACCTGATCTAATGGCAGCTCACCAAACTAGCTGGACTGATACTGAATGAGCATGTGATCAAACCGGACTCTCTGAATGTGGTTGACATTGGGGGCTGACTGAGAAGCCAATGATAATGGCACTGAGATTTGTTTCTACTTCATGTACTGGCTTTTTGGGATCCTAGTCTGTTTAGATGCACACCTTTCTAGGCCTGGATGGAGCGGGGAGGACCTTGGATTTCCCACAGGGAAGGATACCCTGCCCTCTCTTAGGACTTGGGGGAAAAAGGGCAGGGTGAGTCGGGGGGCAGAAGGGACATGGGAGAAGGGGAGGAACTGGGAATTTTGAATATCATTTATAAAGCTATAAAAATTAAAAAAGAAGATATATACTGAGCTCCTAATAGATATTGAGTATTAGCTTCTTGTCAGATTACTGAATGATTTTATGTCAACCTCATACATGTAAGAGCCTCAATTGAGAAAATCCTCCATTAGATTGGGCTACAGGCAAACTGGTAGGACATTTTCTTAATTAGTGATTGATGGAGGCGGGCCCACCCAGCACATTGTGGGTGGGGCCACCCCTGAACTGGCAGTCCTGGGTTCTATTAGAAGGCAAGCTGGTAAGCAGCACTCCTCCATGCCCTCTGCATTGGCTCCTGCTTCTAGGTTCCTGCCCTATTTGAGTTCATGTCCTGAATTCCATTGGTGATGAACGGCAATGCTGAAGTATAAGTCAAACAAACTTTTTTCCTCCCCAATTTGCTTTTGGTCATGGTGATTCAGTGAAGCAATAGAAACCCTGAGACAAGTTGGTACCAGGATAGTGGCTTACACCTCTGACAGACTCGACTGTGTTGTTATGGGGAGGTTTGTGAGAGGGCTTTGGAACTTTGGTCTATAAAAGTCACTGAGTCTTGAGAGCTATTCTGTAGGAACTTGGAATATAAGAATATTGAGGGCAATGCAAACAATGGAGGCCTGGCTTGTGAAGATTCAGGAGGATTATAGACTGTTGAAACTTTTGTTACTTTAAATTAAGAATCAGTGTTTCTGGGTAATTGGGCATGAAGAATCAGCTGTTATTAAATTAATTAATTAAAATACCAAAGCTATTAAAGTGAGACCTTTGCTACACTGGTCAGCTGGAACTGAGAAATTAGCAGTGATTAGGAAGAGAGTAGCATTGTTAACTGAGATCTTCTAAAAGTGTTTCCTGAGAGTTAGCTTACAGAAACTATGTCCCAGACATTGGCCAAGGTTTTACCTTGTGCTAGTATTTGAACTTGGTAGTGTAAGGGTCACCCAGGTGATGCTGTTTTTGAAGGCACGAAGGGTGACGGTGAGCAGCTGAAGACTGCCACTGTGAGAGGTCAGGAGAGGCCGTTGGTGAAGGTGCAACCTCAGTTGTAGTTGAAGGCTCAACACTGAAGGGGTCGTGTAAAGAATTTGAGGCTTCAACCCCAGAGAACCTACACAACAAAGAGGACCCTAAGAGAAACATACAGAGATCTACATAGGCATGAGATAAAGACAAGATCTCCTGAGTAAATTGGGAGTATAGGGGTCATGGGAGAGAGTAAAAGGGGAGAGGGGAGAAAAGGAAGGGAGTGGAAAAAATGTATAGCCCAATGAAAACAATAAAAAAGAAGTTGAGGCTTAGTACTATGAAGAGATTCTATAAGGAGCTATTGGTAAAAGTGCAGCCCAGTTATAGCAGAAGACCCCAACATTTTTGGATATGCCAGGACCATGGGATGACCACCAAGAAGAGCAGCCATAGTGAAGTGGAGCCAGATGGAGCCTACAAGACAAGCTATATATGCTGCAGATACAGAGCTAAAGAAGTGACCAAGCCCTTTGGAGGAGCCAAGAAGATTGTGAATGAGTCCCTGAAAATTGAACACTGAGCTACTTATACTGTTGGAATTTGGTTTGACTTTGTGCAGATTGTGACTGTGCCCAGAATTTTATATTTAATTTAATTTTGATTTTTACAGTAGCCCCACATCTAAAAGACTTTTGAACTTTTAAAAAAGATTTTAACTTTTTAAAAATTATTTGTTTATTTATTTATCATTTAGTTATTTATTTCACATCCCAACAATTTCCCCTCCCTCCTCTCCTCCCAGTCTCTTCCCCCATCTCTACTCTGCTTCCCTACCCATTTACTCCTCCTGTTTCAATTCAGAAAAAGACAGGCCTCCTATGTATTGACAAGACATAGAATATCAAGTTGTAGTAAGACTAAGTACTTTGCCTTGTATTAAGGCTGTGCAAGGCAATCCAGTATGAGTAGGATGCTTCCAAAAGTCAATAAAGGAGTCAGAGACAGTCCTTGTTCTCACTGTTAGGAGTCTCACAAGAAGACCAAGCTATTCACAGATAAACTTTATTCATTATCCAATAAAAGCAGCATATAGACAGAAGGCTCTCCCACATCATGGTGTGGGAAGTCCTTCTGTCTGTGTGTTGCTTCTATTGGTTAAGGAATAAAGAAACTGACTTGGCCTGTTGATAGGGCAAAACTTAGGTAGGTGAGGAAGATGGAACTGAATTCTGGGAGGAAGAAAGCAAAGTCAGAGAGACATGATGGAGATGCCAGAAACAGATGTTGGGAATTTTACCCAGTAAGCGACTGCCATGTGACGATATACAGATTAATAGAAATGGGTTAAATTAATATAGGAGTTAGCCAATAATAAGCTAGAGCTAATAGGTTAAGCAGTGATCTAATTAATACAGTTTCTGTGTGATTATTTCTGGGCAGCTAGGACAAACAAGCAGGCTCTCCTCCTACAGACTGGAGCCAATGTGGGTAACTAAATCCACATAAAACCTGAGAGAGTTTCAAAAGGAATTCTAGACACAAAAATACAGAGTTTAACACAGTTTCTTGCTGTTTGCTGGTGGTGTACCACAGCTCCTTTAAGAGAGATTTTTCTGATTCAGCCATAGCAGGAAAAAAGCCACAGCCATTTTTAAAAGCCAACTTTCTGGGCTTCTGTTGGTGTAAACTCTGTTTCTTTTAGGAAGGAGGTCCAGCTACAGACCATTTGAGTTGGGTTTGTGACCAGACTGCTGCAGCTTGCTTAATGGCAATGTGGACCAGTTTTGTGCCTGGAACAGGGGTGGTGTGCTTGGCTCTCAGAGGTATGAGTGGCTCCACCATGCTGGACTGGGCAGGGCAAGCAGACGGTGCCTTATTGGACCTAGTAATGTCACAGCTTAGAGTCTTAAGCACTTAGCATTTTAAAAGCATGAAGCAAAAGTGCTCCTGAACCATGAAGAATTTCAAATAATGCAATAAGGACAGATTCAAACATAAAAGAACTCTAAATGAGTCACAGTGTTGGATTAATGTACATAGGCTTGGGAGAGAGAAGAAAAACAATATAGAAAATCATAAAATAAAGTTTATGCTTTTTTTAAAAAAGGTAAAGTCTTTAAAGAGGCAGAGTACAGACAGTCATAGATTAAAAGGAGTAAAAAAAATAAGCCACATAAAGGTAAAAAAAATCCACAGAGAGTCTGGATTATGTATATTAATGTGTCTTCTTTGAATTTTTGACTGTGAAGAAGCTAAGTACAGAGAGACATTTCATTGTATGGGCTGCTGAGCTAAACCAGCATATATGTTCTAAAGGTACCTTGATTCCAAAATTTGAGTCTAAGGATATGTTGCTTTGGAAAGAGGTTTTTCTTTTGTTTTCACAGAAGATAAGAACCTGTGAATTGCTTCCAGACCAATATGGTATGGTGAAACAAGACCACCTAAATAGTTGCTATAAATACCCCCACAAAGGAAATACTTTGCCCAACTGCTAACTGAGATGAACCTAGCACACAAGATACACCATGAAAGACGTGATTAACAGCACCCCCCAAACAGCAGGAAGCAGTATGGACAGAACTATACCCATATTTCCAAATATTGTTTATAATTGTTTGTTTACATTTAAAGGGGGTATGCTATAGAGAGTTGCATTGATATGAATCTTGGTTTATTTATACAAATTTAGGGTCAATTTTGTTATATGTGTATTTCTGCTCCTGATTAAGGTATTGTGATTATGTAGTTCATTTAAAAATGTAATGTATAATTAAGAAATATAGGTTCATAGATAATCATCTGTAATAGTCAAGCTTGTACTCATGTTAGTTAGATTTTTCTAGATATATAGAGATATACATTTGGGCAAGACATACATTTAGCCATTTGGGCAAAAAACTGCTCTTGCAGGGACTGCTTAACTTTACATGCAGGACCCAAAGAGAAATGACTGTTGAACTCACCAAAAGGTGTGATGGTCCTTGAGGGTTCCTGTTTCATGGAAGAGTCTGCAAGACATTCTGCAGGATACAGAAGAAAGTGACTGGCAAACTGACAATATAGGCAGACCATTCTTTGAAATTTCCTGTTTCATAGAAAACTTTATTGAATACTATGGACCTGTAGACTGAAGATTGATGCCCCAATGGTACAGAAAACTTTGGGTGACTGTCCAGACAGCAAGATGTCTCTGTCAATTCTAGAGTTTTGGAAGTTGCTTACAATGTACTTTCTGTTCACTTAGGTAATATTATATCCTTATGGAGTCTTTGATGGAGTTGAAGAATTTATAGTTATAGTTTTCCTTAGTTATGATAAAAGATAAAGTAGATATAAATATTGTATCTGTAATTCTTGTTTGATACCTGTTTTGTTATATGTAATTTTACCATGTTAAAGTTAAAGCCTTCCTTTTTGTTTAAACAGAAAAGGGGAAATGGTGTGGGAAGTCCTTCTGTCTATGTGTTGCTTCTATTGGTTAATGAATAAAAAAACTGCCTTGGCCTGTTGATAGGGTAGAACTTACACAGGCAGGGTAGATGAAACTGGATTCTGGGAGGAAGAAAGCAGAGTCAGAGAGATGCCATGGAGCTACCAGAAACAGACACTGGGAATTTCACCCAGCAAGCCACTGTCACCTGGCAATACAAAGATTAACAGAAATGGGTTAAATTAATATAAGAGTTAGCCAATAAGAACCTACAACTAATGGACCAAACCGTGATTTAATTAGTAGTTTCTCTGTGGTTATTTCAGAGCTGGGCAGCCAGGACAAACAAGTGGACACTCATCCCACAGCATCATTTCCTCTTTTCTGTCTAATTAAAAAGGAAATTAGTAACTTCATCATAGTAAAATTACATATACAAAACAGTTTTCAAGCAAGAATTACAATTACAATATTTAGTCCATTTACATTTGGAAAATTAAAAATACTCTATCATCTATCCAATCTTTGTGAGTCTAAAGTTTTAAATCTAACTTCTCTTTTACCATAAATAAGGAAAACTATAGCTATATGTCTTCAAAGACCCCAGAAGGATAAAATATTACCTAAGCAAACAGGAAGTGCATTGTAAGCAACTTCCAAAGTTCTAGACTTGACAGAGAGACGTCTTGATACCTGGATAGTCACCCAAGGTTTTTCTGTAACATTGGGGCATCCGTCTTCTGCCTACAGTCCCATAGTACCCAGTAGACCTTTCATGAATCAGGGACTTTGAAAGACTATTGCTTATATTGGCAGTTTATCAGTCACTTTCTTCTGTTTTCTGCAGAATGTCTGACGTGGCTTTTGGTTTTTGTTTGCTTGTTTGTTTGTTTTTTGGTGGAGCAGGAACCCTGAAGTTGTTGCGGGAGCTCCTTCCACTTCTTCAGCCAATAGCCACTGAGATACCAGCCCATTGGGGCATGCTCTCTCTCTCTTTAAAAGAGCAGCAGCTGTCCTCTATTCTCTCTCTGGCTTCCAGCTCCGCTTCTGGCTCCTAGACTCCTTTCCTGATCATGCAGAGGATTAAAATTATTGAAAATCAGAGGTTATCTGAACAAGTGGATACTATGATAGATAAAATTGACTCCATATCCAAGGGTACTAGGAAGTTACCTGAAAGGGTTCAGGCTGTTGAATTTAATGTTCAGACGTTATCACAAAGTTATGATAAGGTGACAGACAGAATGTACCTCCAGGATGGGAATCTACATGATATACAAGAAAAGTTTAAGGGGGACACATTATCTTTGAAGGAAAAAATTAAAGCCTTGGAATCACAGGTGCAGAATGTGAACCAAAAAATTGATACTTTAGTGAAATCACTAGAAACACATGCAGGTCAGGAGATTCAGGATTTAAGAGAGACAATGATAAAAAAAATTGAAATGATTGAAGAAATTAATGGATCTGGTGAACAGAGTAAAAAGGCACAAGGACAGGATACAATGCCACCACCAGCTGTTAGAACTGGCTTACCCAGGGCTTTAACGACATACCCTGTAATTTATTCTGACAAAGTTTCAACTTCTAGAGGCTCAAAGGGAGTCAAATAAGCTAGATGGATGCCAATATAAATGAATGATCTAAAAGAAATTAAACAAGCTGTCATTAATTATGGCTTGCACTCGGCATTTGTTAAGGAAATGATAAAGACTTGGACTTCTAATGTCAGAGCTACTCCCCATGATTTTTCTCAGTTAGTGTCTGCAATTTTAGATGATGAACCTTCCTTGATGTTTGGAATTTATTTCAGAGAAGAATCCAAACATATGGAACAGCAAGGAAGGGCAAAAGGTGTGGATATTTCCCAAGATAAAATTCTTGGTGTAGGAGCATATGCTGATCCACAGGTCCAAGCTCTTTATGACGAAGAAGTATTGTCACTATGTCACAAGGCAGCCTTGAATGCTTGGAATAGAATACAAGATCCAGCAAAAAGGTCAAATCATGGTTAGGCAGGGACAGAGAGAACCCTTTACTGACTTTTTGCAAAGATTAATTAAGGTTCTGGATATACCCAGAAGCTAGACGAATAATTCTTGAATTTCTGGCTTTTGAAAATGCAAACATAGAATGCAAAAAGATAATTGGGCCTTCAAGGTCTAGATAAGCACCTATGGATGAATGGATTCAGCATACAATGAATGTTGAGACGTTTAGCTATAATGATGAATCTTGGGAAGGAGAAGCGATTGCCAAAGCAATGAGGAGACATCAAACTGCCAGGTGTTTAAATTGTGGTAAATTAGGACATCTGAAAAGGGATTGCAGGCAAAGAATTTCTAGAAATGATATCTCCTCTGTGAATGCAAAAATAGGAGACCTTGGCCTTCAGGTATATGTAGGAGGTGAGGTAAAGGCCAACATTGGTCCAACGAATGCAGGTCAACAACAGACAGACAAGGCAACCCAATACCATCGGGAAACCCCTTGAGGGGCCTCTCACAGATCCCCAAGCCAAAAGTGGCCCAGTCATTCCCAGTCACAGTGGAGAACATGTCTCACCAAGAAAATAAGAAACTCCAATGTCTGCTGTAAAAAGTAACACTGGTCTAAATGATAGGTTACATGTGGAGGATGAGTCAAAAATCCAGTAGGACAGAGTAAACGTATATTTTGGCAGACTTCTATTAACGATCAAAACCAAAGCTAACAGTCTGTATAAATGGCATTTTTATTGAAGGCTTATTAGACACAGGTGCGGATGTAAGTATCATTACTCCAGAATCTTGGCATCCGAATTGGCCTCTTCAAGAGGTAGATGTTCACTTCCTGGGAATTGGAACCCTATCTCATGTAAAACAAAGCACAAGATGGGTTGAATGCATAGAGCCTGAAGGGCAAATAGGAAGACTAAGGCCATATATAGCCAATATTGCAATAAATTTATGGGGCCGTGACCTGCTACAGCAATGGAATACCCAGATTAACATTCCTGTAGTTCCAGGAACTCATAATTCTGGGAAAGATATAATAAGATATTATGGAAAAAGGTCACCAGCCATTCAGGCTGTACAAGAACATACAGCAACTAGCAAAACTTTAGAGGTACCAACAGCCCTACCTTTAAAATGGTTAACTGAGAAGTCAATATGGATCAAGCAGTGGCCTCTAGCTGAAGATAAATTACAGGCTTTTGAACAGCTGGTATAAGAGCAACTAGATGCTCACCATATTGAAGAATCAACTAGCCCTTGGAATTCTCTTGTATTTGTTGTAAAAAAAAATCTGGTAAATGGAGAATGGTGACAGATCTAAGAGCTGTCAACAAGGTAATTCAACCTATGGGTCCGCTACAATCTGGAATTCCTTTGCCTTCTCTATTACCAAGAGGATGGCCTCTTATAGTTATTGATTTGAAAGATTGTTTTTTCATTATACCTTTACAAAAAAAGGATAGAGAAAAATTTCCCTTCACAGTGCCTACTTATAATAATTCTCAGCCTACTAGGAGATATCAATGGACTATCCTCCCACAGGGGATGCTCAATAGTCCCACATTGTGCCAATATTTTGTAAGCCAGTCATTGGAAATAATTCATAAGCAATTTCCCAGGTCCATAATTTATCATTACATGGATTGCATTTTGTTATATGATTTAAATAAAGATACTTTAGAAAGGATGTTTGAAGAAGTAAAGAAAGTCTTGCCTAAATGGGGATTATAAATTGCTCCTGAAAAGATTTGAAGAGGAGATTCTGTTAATTACCTAGGTTACAAAATATGTTTACAGAATTTTGTTACAGAATTAAAATTAAGACACAAATGGCACAAATTAGGAGAGACTGATTATGGACTCTTAATGATTTTCAAAGATTGTTAGGAGACATTTCCAGTCTACGACCAACTGTTGAGGGTAACACCTGATCTAATAGTTCATTTAAACAAAACCTTAGATAGTGATAAAGATTTGAATAGTCCCAGAATATTAACAACTGAAGCAGAAAATGAACTGACAATGGTTGAAGAAAAATTACAGGAGGCACATGTAGATAGGATGAACCCAAATCTTAGTTACATCCTAGTCATATTGCCTTCCAGAATTTCTCCTACAGGGATTCTAATGCAGAAGGAAGATATTATTTTAGAATGGATATTTATACCTCATAAACCAAGTAAAAAATTGAAAACTTGTGTGGAAAAAGTCTGTGAATTAATTATAAAAGGCAAACTGAGACTTTGTCAACTAGCAGGTATAGACCCAGCAGAAATTATAGTGCCTTTTACTACTGATGAAATAAAAAAGTTATGGGAAGACAATGAACCATGACAAAGAGCTTGTGCTAATTTTTTGGGAGAAATTAATAGCAACTATCCCAAAAGTGATAGACTTAACCTCATAAAGAGAACTTCTTGGATTCTTCCTCGAATTGTACGTGATGCACCAATAACTGGAGCCCATACATTTTATACTGATGCTAATAAATCAGAGAAGACATGTTACAAATCATATGAATTGAGTAAGGTGGAACAAAGCCCTTATAATCCTATCCAGAAGGCAGAATTATATGCCATTCTTATGGTGCTAAGGGATTTTAAAGAACCTCTTAATATAGTTACAGATTCACAATATGCAGAAAGAGTTATTTTGCCTATTGAAACTGCTGAATTTATACCAGATGATACAGATTTGACTTCATTGTTTATCCAGGTACAAGACATAATCAGGAATAGGCTTTGTCCGATGTACAAAACACACATCCAGTTCCATTCAGGTCTGCCTTGTCCTCTAGCACAAGGTAATGCTGAAATCAATCAATTATTGATTGGAAGCGTGTTGCAGGCCTCAGAATTTTTATGAAATTCTGATTCATGAATTTCTGATTTATGAAATTCAGATTCCATTCTGATAATGGAAAAGAGTTTTCCATTACATGGCAACAAGCTAAAGAGATTATAAAGAGATGCCCTACTTGTTCTTTCTATAATCAAACACCATTGACTGCAGGGAGTAACCCAAAAGGTACTCAAAGGAATGAAATCTGGCAGATGAATATGTTCCAATTTATGGAATTTGGTAAATTAAAATATGTACTCCACACCATAGACACGTATTCAAGTTTTCAATGGACAACTGCCCTGAGCTCAGAAAAGGCTGATTCGGTAGTCACACATTTATTAGAAGTTATGGCCATCATGGGTATACCAGCACAAATAAAGACAGACAATGGTCCAGCATATATATCTAAGAAAATGAAATGCTTTTTTGATTATTATAATATAAAACACATTACAGATATACCAAATAATCCTACAGGTCAGGTAGTTATAGAAAGATCAAATCGTACTATAAAGGATATGCTGAACAAAAAGGGACAGAAAATATCCCCAGAAATAGATTGCATAATGCTTTATTAACCTTGAATTTTCTTAACGCTAATGAGAAAGGAACAACAGAGGCAGAAAGATATTGGATAATGGAAAAAGTCTGTTGAACTAAATCAACTGGTTTATTTCAATGATGTGCTGACCTGTCAATGGAAGCCAGAAGATGTGCTATGTTGGGGAAGTGGTTTTGCTCTTATTTGCACAGGATAGGAAAAATTGTAGATACCATCAAAATTAATAAAGGTTCAATTTGAAGAGGAGAAACCTCTTAGAAAGGAGAAATGACAGCTCATCCACAATGATGATAATTATACAGGTGATAAGAAAAACATATAGAATGAGGGCAGGGTTCTGTTCTTATCTCCACAGGAAAGCATTCATCTTTGAAAAATTCAAGGGACCCTGGATGTTTGAATACTGACAGATGGAAAAATAACAAACCAATAGGGACTAACAAGAAAACTGAATAGGTTCTGTAAGTAAGATATACTAAATCATATTTCTAAATTTATAGAGCTGGTTTTGGAGTTGGACTCTGGCTCAGTCCCTCTCTAATTCCAAGCCTGTTGTTAAGAGAAAAACCCAGAGTTTCTGGAGTTTCTGTCTCATGTCAAGAGCCATGATATGGGACATAAAGAAATATGAGTGTAAAAAATATCTTTGCTTTTCTTTATATCTAGCATACCTTTCATTGAATATATCTATCATGCCTTTCATTAAATATATGTATGTCTGTATATGTCTATATGATTAATGTTTGAGTTTTCCACAGCGAACAATGAATTTTTTCTGCAGTGACATTTGAAGTTTCCAGGAAGAAGATGGGGCCCCATAACAATAACTTCACCTGGTTGATATGACATTATGATACTGGTAGCATTACTACAAGACCTATTTTGAGTACCAGCTGTACAGGACGGGTCCAACTTGGTTAGCTGAAATGGTGCACATCTTGTACAACATTCTGGCCAGACCACCACAAAATACTCAGAGACTATTTGCAATTTTAAAAGACATTGATCTTAAAATTTAACCATCATTTTACTTTCACAGGATTCCCCCAGAAAGAATGTCGCCCCATGACAGCTGGAAATAATTCTTGAGGACGATGTCCCCTCTCCCAGTAAAGTTTGTCCTTGGGTTTAGGGACATCATTTAGAGGTTGATTATAATTAGTATATAGTTGAGGGTTGGGGAAGGAATTTTATAAGCTCAGGGACCTTTTTGGAAAAAAAAGAGGGTTAATTGGATGATGGGATAATAGATTTGTACTTGTGAGTTATTGTTTTTAGACAAAAATATTGGTATCTATTCTTGTATATTGATACAAAGTTAAATTATATTGACTATTGTATGCATGCTTCTACCTCTGTTTATAACATTTTTATGTATTGATATATATATATATTGTATTGATATATGTATATTTACCATATTGCAGTGTACATTTTTACCTTTGATTAAGATACTTATATATTATTTATATATTGATATATATATATATACCATGTTGCAATGTATACTTGTACATTGTTTACATTTGGAGGTCATATTACCCTCATATGTTGCACAGTTGTTTATTGTCTTAGTCTTTAAGTTAGATACATATTGAGAATATATAGATCAATAGTCATCTATGTTTGTCATTTATAATTGGACTAATTGGGTTCTTTAGATACATAGAGATTATATTCAGTATAGATAGATAATCTTCAACCTCTTCAAAGAGCTGTAGAAAATGACCTTTAATCTAACTCAGAGTTTCATGGTAGTGAGACACAATCGCCCCTGGCAACACCGATCTATTCCTGAGAGAATGTTGAGCACCAAAGAAACTCCATCTGGAGCCTTTCTTCTTTGCAGAACTGGCCTTTGGGTAAAGAAATGCCCATATCTCAACTACTGACAGAGTTACAGAGTATCTGTAAATGGATAAAACAGGACAGTCATATCCTGCCAAGACAGGGTAAGATAGTTTTGAAAAGTTTCTTGCCTTTGAAAATGGTTTGCCAGTTATGTTAGGCCTTAGCCAAAGTTGGTTGCTTCAATGCTGCAAACGTGCCCAGGTAGCCAGTTGTCTCTGTGATTTGTTGCATGTTTTGGAAGTTGTTTGATTGTACTTCCTAATTACTCAGGTAACATTATTTCCCTTCTCAGATCTTTAATGGGGTTGAAGACTATATAAATGTAGTTATTTTCCTCTCATGACTTGGCAAAGTTATTTATTATACAAGACTTAAGCTAGTTAGAATAGGATATTTGTATTTATTGTATATAATTTCATAGTAGGTTTAGAACTCTCTTACTTAAACAAAAGGGGAAGATGCTGTGGGAGCTCCTTCTGCTCCTTCAGCCAATAGCCACTGAGATACCTGCCCATTGGGGCGTGGTCTCTCTCTTTTTTAAAAAAGCAGTGGCTGTTCTCCATTCACTCTCTGGCTTCCAGCTCTGCTTCCGGCTCATAGACTCCTTTCCTGATTGTGCAGAGGGCTATTGTCTGAGACTGTGATCTGTAAGTTTTTTCCCTTTAAATAAATAACTATTCTATTAATCATAATTTCAAACTGGTGTAGGATTATTTGTGACTTATGCCTTCACTGAAGTACTATCTCACCTTCTTTTGACAAGTTCAGTAGTCATTTTTCTGTGTATCCTGCATGTCCAGTTCATACAGCATACCGTCAAGCAGTCCAGGTAAAAATAGTTTCTTGCTCAAATTGCTAGCAAACTCCATAAGGAGCCTCTCTAATGCCATGACTACAAGTTTGACTATTTTTTATTGATTTTTATTGAGCTTTACATTTTTCTCTGCTCCTTTCCCTGCCTCTCCCCTCCCGACTTCAACCCTCCCCCAAAGTCCCCATGCTCCCAATTTATTCAGAAGATCTTGTCTTTTTCTACTTTCTACTTGCCATGTAGATTAGATTATTATGTAAGTCTCTTTTAGTGTCCTCATTTTTGTCTAAGTTCTCTGGGATTATAGTTTGTAGGCTGATTTTCTTTGCTTTATGTTTAAAAACCACCTATGAGTGAGTACATGTGATATTTGTCTTTCTGTGCCTGGGTTACCTCACTCAAAATAATGTTTTTTTAGCTCCATCAGTTTTCCTGCAAAATTCAAGATGTCCTTATTTTTTCTGCTGTGTAGTACTCCACTGTGTAAATGTACCAAATTTTCCTTATCCATTCTTTGGTCGAGGGGCATTTAGGTTGTTTCCAGGTTCTGACTATGGCAAACAAATCTGCTATGAACATAGAGCACATGTTCTTGTGGCATAATTGAGCATCCTTTGGATATATACCCAAAAGTGGCATTACTGGGTCTTGAGGAAGGTTGTTACCTAATTTTCTGAGAAATAACCATACTGACATCCAAATGGGGCTGTACCAGTTTGCATTCCCACCAGCAATGCAGAAGTGTTCACTTTTCCCCACAACCTCTCCAGCATAAGTTGTCATCAGTGTTTTTGATCTTGGCCATTCTTACAGGTGTAAGATGGAATCTCAGAGTTGTTTTGATTTGCATTTCTCTGATGACTAAGGATGCTGAACATTTTTAAGTGTCTTTAAGCCATTTTATATTCGTCTGTTGAAGAGTTCTCTGTTTAGGTCTGTACTCCATTTTTTATTGGATTATTTGTTCTTTTGATGACAAATTTCTTGAGTTCTTTGCATATTTTGGAGATCAGACCTCTGTTTGATGTAGGGTTAATGAAGATCTTTTCCCATTCTTTGGCTGTTGTTTTGTCTTGTTTAATGTGTCCTTTGCTTTACAGAAGCTTTTTCAGGAGGTCCCATTTATTAATTGTTTCTCTCAGTGTCTGTACTACTGGAGTTATATTGAGGAAATAGTTTCTTGTGTCAATGCATTCAAGTGTATTTCTCATTTTCTCTTCTATGAGGTTCAGTGTAGCTGGCTTTATGTTGAGGTCTTTGATTCATCTGGACTTGAGTTTTGTACATGGTGATAGATATGGGTCTATTTTCATTCTTCTACATGTTGATATCCAGTTATGCAAGCACCACTTGTTAAACATGCTTTCTTTTTTCCAGTTGATATTTTTTTTGCTTCTTTGTCTAAAATCAGGTGTTCGAAGATGTGTGGATTGATATCTGGGTCTTCTATTTGGTTCCATTGGTCCTCCTGTCTGTTCTTATGCCAATACCAAGCAGAAACTCTTTTCAGTACTGTAGCTCTGTAGTAGAGTTTGAAGTCAGGGATTGTGATGCCTCCAGAAGTTCTTTTATTGTACAGGATTGTTTTGGCTATCCTGGGTTTTTTGCTTATGAAGTTGAGTACTGTTCTTTTGATGTCCTAGAAGAGTTTTCCTAGGATTTTGCTGGGCATTGCATTGAATCTGTACATTCAACTATTATAAATGATTATGTATTAACCTGCAATTTTTAATTATATATTACATTTTTAAACGAGCTGCCTAAACATAATACCTTAAACAAGAGTAGTTCATATAAGAAAATTGACCTTAAATTTGTATCAATAAGCCAATATCCATACAACATGGTGGAGGTATGTTCACCGCCAGCTCTGTGAGCCATGCTCATCGCCCCAGTTCCAGGGACACAGCAGGTCTATGTCACCATTAAACAATTTGTAACACACTGATCACAGACCCCATTTAAGTTCAAGGCCTCCTGAAAGAGCCAGAGGTCATTCTGCCACATGATCCAGGAAGCAGCCATTGCTTAATGGAGCTGCACCTCTGCTTGTGGCCTGCAAACAGAGCCTATCTGAAAAAAAAATGCGGCTACTAAGAAGTCATGCTTAACTCTATTTTTTTATGTCTAGAATTCCTTACCAAGCTCTCACAGGCTTTATGCAGACGCAGTTGTCACATGTTGGGCACCATTTTGTAAACAAAGACTGCTCATTCGTTTCTAGCTGCCCAGGTCCGAATGATCACACAGAAACTACATAAATTACAACTCTGTTTGGCCAATGACTGAGGCATATTTCTAGCTAACTCTTGCATCTTAAATTAATTCATTTTTATTAATCTGTGTATCACCACAAGGCTGTGGCTTACCAGTAAAGGTTCTGGCGGTGTCTGCTTCCTTTTTGGCAGCTACATGGTATCTCTTTGACTCCACCTACTCTCACTCCACGTCTCTGTTCAGATTTCCTGCCTGACTTTATTCGGACAAGCCATTGGCCAAAACAGCTAATTCATTATCCAATAAAAGCAAATATCCAACAAATATACAGAAGACTTTCCCACATCAAGGCTGTTTACTGACTAAGCTTGTCCAGATAGTATTAATCATACTTAAGAAAACTAAATAGTGCATTTATTCTTTGCCTTTTCCTTAGTTGTCTAAATGTCTTAGTTTTCTTCCTTTGTAACTTCTAGTGGCCCCTTTTAGAGATAGCCAGTAGCTCCTCACAGCTGCAGCTGCAGTTGGCTGCAAACTAGCTGATAAGTTTTGCTACATATCTTCAAAGAATGCCTTTGTTCGTGAGATAAGATCTTGTAACTTTTTATACTACTAACAAGTTGCTAGTGAATGGAGGTATATATGCTTAGGAGATTATAATGACAGAAAAATAAGAATGTAGACTGTAGAATAAGAAGAATGTAGAATATAGAAGAATAAGAAGGTAGAAGGTAGAGGAATAAGGATGTAGAAGAATAAAAAACATTAGAATTGGGACAGAAAATAGAGCTAAGAAATTATAGACAATTAGGACAAGAGAATTAGAATTAAAGAGAAAGTAAGGAAAATGACCCTCAGATACTGTGTGAAGATATTATAGAAATCTTTCAATCTCTGCTCCTGAGAAGCATTCTCTGAATTACCTTGGGTAATGGTCAGGAATCTGGACTTCCAAACTGCTGAATGTCTTAGGTAGGGTTTCTATTGCTGTGAAGAACAACATGAACAAAAAACAAGCTGGGGAGAAAAGGATGTATTTAGTTTATACTCCATATTGCTGCTCATCATCTAAGGAATTCAGGATAGGAATTCACACAGGTCAGAAACCTGAAGGCAGGAGCTGATGCAGAGACCATGGGGGGTGCTGCTTATTGGCTTGCTCAGCTTGCTTTCTTATAGAACCAAGGACCATCAGTCCATGAATAGCACTAACCACAAAGGGTTGCCCCTTCTCCATCAAGCACTAATTAAGAAGTGCCTTATAGCCAGATATTATGGGAGAATTTAGTTGATTAAGGTCTCCTCCTTTCAGATAGCTCAAGTTCATCTGTCAAGTTGATTACACTAGCCAGCACAATGTCCCTTCTTGTCTAATTTGGCACTCTAAATGCAATTATCTCTATGGTTCATGACCACACTTCATTACCACAACCACAGCAAAATTAAGAGACCATACCTGTGGGGTGTGTGTGTGTGTGTGTGTCTGCATATGCATGTGTGCATGTGTGTGTATGTGTGTTACAGAGGGCCATGATAAAGGGAGGCCAAATGAAACTAAGAGTCAAGAGAGACCCTAGAACTGGATCTTTACTCTATGAAATGAAGCATGATTAACAAAAACTCAGAGACAGAAATTGGGGTTCAACCTGAAGGTCAGAAAAGCAAAACAGCCAGTCACTAGTTCTTACCTCTACTTCAGTCCAAAATGGCAATCCTACTTCCAGGAATTTCAGAATGAGATTGAGCCTGAGAGTTGTCTCCTCCCATTTTATAATCCTTTCTAGTCTGGGATTAAAGGTGTGCTCCACTTCTGCCTGTTTTCTATGGCAAACTAGTGTGGCTGCAGAAATTAAAGGTATGTGTTATTACTACCTGGTCTGTAAAGCTGGCTAAAGTGGCTGTTTTACTTTTCTGATCCTCAGGAAAGTTTTGTTTATTAAAAAACAAATGAAATGCCACTACAATGAAAGACATCTGGAGTGAGAGTTTTGTTTTATTTTTCTTTCTGAGCTTATACAACCTCAATTAAAGTTATGTATTCTAAATCCACTTATTTCCCTGCAGATTTTATGGTTTCATTTTTCTTTTATATTTGAACAGAATTTTATTTTAGACACACACTAGGTTTTCATTATCCATTCACCTGTTGATGAACATCTACATTAGTTCTATTTCCTTGCTGTAGTGAATAGAACAGAAATGAACATGGAGGTGCAGTATCTCTATGGTAAAATGTGGGACCCATCAGGCAAATGCCCAGGAGTAAAGCAGCTGGGTCATATGGCAGTCTGGGTTTTTTGTGAGGTTTGTTGCTGTTGTTGATCGTTTGTTTGATTTTGAGGAACCTCCGAAATTACTTCTGTCATGTATGCATTTATATATGTAAATAAATGTACATACATGTGTGTAGTATAGCATGTAGAAAGGAGATGAAGAAAGGGTAATCTTAGATGATGAGGAAGGGCAGAATGCAGATAAAGGACACATGACCACGAAAGAGGATGGAAAGTTAAATGTTTTTCTTGTTTCCCTAGAAAGAAAAAAAGGTCTCCCAACAGCAGACCTAAGACAAAGAAAGTGACATATTTAGTCTGCCTAGAATTCCCACCAGTTCTCCTGGACATGGGACACCTCTGCTAAGTTATCTAAATCTTCATGGTTCTCCCTGTCCAGTTCTTACCGCATAGGCCCAGGCTGGCCCTAAATCCTGATTTAGCTGCTGAGGTCACAAGCGTGGGTGCCATGCCCGACTCAAGCTCTGTTCTTGGAACCTGCAGGTAAATAAAAGGAACTCAATTTCCAAAACCCAGATATCTGACAACAGGGTCAGATATGTGTGGTAGCGCCAGAACACAGCGAAAGAGAACAATAGCCTGTGGATATGTTTGGGGCCAGGAAAGAAGTTTTCAGATATTTGGCATGAAAAATAAATGGGAACTGTTTACTAGATTCTCAAGGATGGAGAATGCTAGACAGCATCTCCAAGGATGAATCCAATCCATAGGGTGGCCTTCTGAGGGCTCGCTGCATCTTAGACATCACATCATGGGGTTTGGATAAATCAACATAGTCTAATCTTTCATCATTGTATCTAGAGTTGATACTAACTTGTATGACATCCTATAAAATATGGTTTACTTCTTTTATAGTACTTTGCTGAATACATGAGTATAAAGTGTTGGATCAAATTCATGCCCCATTCCCTTCCCTCCAATTCCTCTCCTATGTTCCTACAACTTCTTCTCCCAACTCCACATGCGATATCTCTCTATTTCTCTCTTACACACACACACACACACACACACACACACACACACACACCACATCACACTCACACACACCATTCACAATCACACAAACACCACACACACACCACACATCACACATGCACACACCACACTCATGCACATGCAGACATACACATATCACACACACTCTAGTCTTTCTTACTACCACCAGATTGCTTTAGGGTGAAAGAAGTCTCAGGGATGCGTGGGAAACTCTCAGGGGATGCTTGTATAATGTTTTTGGATGTGCTGAACTAGGGAAGGAAGCATCTTGCCCCTGGCATTCTCTGGACAGGTGGAAGGAGTGCCCAAGGAATTGGTGTTCCATAGGCCAAAGACAAAGGTCTGAGGGAGGAGAGTTCACATGCAGAATAATGTAGGAAAGCCTATACTTTGTGCAGATTCCCTATGAACACATTGCTTCTCAGATGTCACAAAAATATGAAGCTGAGAGACAGTTGGGAAACTTGAAATGGGAAGAAAGGAGATAACCCCTTGTGGGTTTTCCTGGGTGAAATCAATATACCTCTGTGCAGGTGAGAGATTACAAATTGTGTAACTTCACACTCACCAAGTAATCTTCCTCCTGATGGCATAATACAGGGATAGTTTGACTCCCACAGGGTTCAGATTTCACTTTAAGCTGATCTCCCAAAAGCTATTTAGGCAGGATCTGGATTCAAGGACACACACACTTGACAGCACCATGGCGCTGGGAGGGGCCTTCAGCATCTTTATGGCACTCTGCTTGTCTTGCCTGCTCATCTTGATTGCTTGGAAGAGAACCAGTAAGGGAGGGAAGCTGCCCCCCGGCCCCACACCAATACCGTTTTTGGGGAACCTGTTTCAAGTTCGCATTGATGGCATGTTTCAATCCTTCCTGAAGGTGAGTTTGTCCATTGTTTCTTATCGCAATGAAGTCAACAAACAGCAGAGCTGAGTTCACACCAAGCCCATGATTCCTAAACACAGACTTAGAGAGACACTTTACTAAACTTAAATTATGGAATCCTAGAATCAAGGGGGAAGAAAGTCTTAGACTCTGAGTACACTAGAACGGAGTTCCTCTATTCTCGTCACCCTGGATCACAGTCTAAGGGTTTGTGGAGTCTCATTTCTTTAAGGGCAAATTTGTTCTCAAATTGTCTTAGACTTTTACGACACTAGAAACCTACTCTTTCAAAGAGAGAAGGTGTAGATCACAGAGTTCAGCTATTCCAAGTCCATTGTTTCACAAACAAAACTAAGACGTACAAAATTAGGGATATGTACTGCCCAAGGTCACAGGAATCGGTATGATGTGCTTTTCCCCAACACCCTTCCAAGCCCAGGACCTTGCTCTAGTCCTACCTTTCCATCCTCCTAGAATCTCTACCTTTGACTGGGAGTCTCATCACACTCCATTTTACTCCTTCCCTCGGTATCTTCCTCCACTCCCAGCTCCAGGAAAAATATGGGACTGTGTTCACTGTATACTTTGGTCCAAGGCCAGTGGTTATTTTATGTGGACACGAGGCTGTGAAGGAGGCCCTGGTAGACCAAGCGGATGACTTCAGTGGCCGTGGTGAAATGCCTACATTAGAGAAGAACTTCCAAGGTCATGGTAAGTGGAAGCAATAAGAACAAAAACAATCACAATGTATTTAGTGTGTTGACGGGTCTCTGATAGATGATTCATGAATCACCTACAATGACTCCCTTGAGAAGGATATGAACGCCCTGCAAATTTTGGAAGTGTAAAAGCTGATAGTGAAAAAGGTAAGGTAATGTCACACAGTATGTGCGATGTCTACTTGGATTTTGGATTCCGGAATCTGGACTCCAAAGTGCTTGTACTGTTATTTTTATTCTTACTTTTCATGAATTACTGTGTGGTAATATATGTGCACCCCATAAAGCCTTTGCAGCCAGGCTTAGTTCCTATCTTCCCATATACACATACAACACATGTCCCCAGTACCTGCATTTAGGATTATTCTTGTCTAGTGTTAGCTGTGTATCCACACCTACCTGCCTGCATTCTACAAATGTAGGCAGGCTCACTTTCCTCGTTTCATCTGTCTGTCTGTCTGTCTATCTATGTATCCTTCTATTCATATACATTTTTCTCAGTTCTATTCATTGTTCTATAAATCCACAAAAATATATTTGCTATCCTGTGTATGCAAACATCTTTTCATCCTATTATTCATATTTCTGTCAGTGTCCTATGAATCCATGAATCCACCAATACTGTGATTTGTGCCGTGACCTTTAAGTCATTCACACACATATTAATCTTTCCATCCACTGCTCTTCTATCCATCCATCCCCCTTTTCTTCTGTTCATCTTAATCCCTCTGTCCACTAACACCTCACTCAGAGTGTTTCATCCTCATATCTGTCCAGACAGACAGACAGACATTCATCTACCCACCCATTCGCCATCATTCCAGTTCAGAGCACAGGCTGCTTATACAGGCACCTGTGTTTGGTTCCCAGCACTCATATGGGGCTCACAACCATCCAGTTTCAGGAGGATCTGATGCCCTCCTCTGGACTCCACCATTAACACTCTTCCTGTCATTTATCAACATATTCTAAACTGATCTTATTAAAATCCCAAGGAATTCACCAATCCACAACTCAGGTGATGTCTTCTACAGTCTTCATGCAAGGAAAATCCTTTTCTATAGGTGCACTGATGTACAGCTCAAGGAAAATCCTTTTCTATAGGTGCCCTGCTGTGCAGCTGTGAGCTTCTGTGCACACACATATATAAGTCTGAAGACTCCAACTGGCACTAAGAAGATAAAAACATTCTTTCCATTTAAGGAATACTCTGTATGGCATGCCATCCTTACCTCTTCCACTTTTCTTGGCACTGAAACTAACCCAACCACAGCTCACTAGCCTAAAATAAAACTTCCTTGCTCTCCGAGATTATTCCTAGCCTCATTCCCTTTTCCTTCATCCCTGGACTATTTTGGAGAAAATCTTGATTTCCCATTGAGCCTGGAAGGTTGGCTTTCATAACTGTGTCTACTACATACTTGAGAGCACAAAGGGGAGGGGCTAGGGGCCTGACCACTGACATTCCGGCAGGTTTGGCTCTGTCCAATGGAGAACGATGGAAGATTCTTCGGCGTTTTTCTCTGACCATTCTTCGAAACTTTGGGATGGGAAAGCGGAGCATTGAGGAGCGGATTCAGGAGGAGGCTGGTTACCTACTGGAAGAACTCCATAAGACCAAGGGTATGGAGATCACATCGGGTGACTGGGTGTTTACAGAGAGCTAAGTTCATGGGGAGACTTGGTGGAAGAAAGGCTGAAAAACATTAAGGGTTCACAGAGATTTTCAGTGAGGTTCCAATGTTAAAAATTAACATGGAAGATTCTGAGTGACAGTTTGTCTAGAAATGCTCCTCAGTGGACCTCAGCTGTTTGTAGCTCAGGAAATCATGCAGGATTCTTATGTTGGTTGAGCCTGTGTCTTTTCCTAGAGAAAAGATCAAATGTTGCTCTGCCATAACATGCTTTATTGTGATAATGAAAACGACACAAAACTCACCATCTTCACCGTTTTTAAGGGTGGGCACAGTTTTCCAGGCTGGAGAGACGGCTCAGCTGCTAGAGCACTGGCTGCTCATCCAGGAGCCTGAGTTTCATTCCCAGCACTGACGTGAGAATCACAAAAGTCAGAATTCAAGTTTCAGGGGCATCCAGTGCCCTCGTCCAGCTTCCACCAGTACCAGGCATGCATGTAGTACATAGATATATGTGCAGGCGAAACAACTGTTCTTAAATAAAAGTTCAATTAAAACAAAATTTTAAGGAGTATTGTGTAGATATATTCACATTACTGTAAACAAATCCTTAGAAAT
The DNA here is from genome assembly GCF_982192425.1 of Myodes glareolus. Lineage (NCBI taxonomy): Eukaryota > Metazoa > Chordata > Mammalia > Rodentia > Cricetidae > Myodes > Myodes glareolus. The sequence goes on along the minus strand of NC_142026.1, from coordinate 59,429,769 downwards.
GTCTAATTTGAGGTTCTTTTTCTCCCACCCATCCCTGGTGTGTTGGGGGAGGGGCATGGTTTCCCTATGCAGCCAGGCTGGCTTTGAACTTGCTTCAGTTAACACACACAAACACACACACACACACACACACACACACACACACACACTTTCTTCAGGAAAACTATTCTCTTGTGTATTTTACTACATTAAATTTTTTTTTCAAAAATTACAATTTTTTTTATATCATATTTTCTCCTCCTAACTTCTCCCATATCATCCCCACCTCCATACCCACTCAACTTCATGTTCTTTCTCTCAAAATAAAATGAAACAATGAAAATCAAAGCACACAAACACCCCTAACCAAGAAGCTATTTGAAATTGGTACCTGCTGGAGAGGAAAAGAATAAATCTCTCCAATGTAGTGTGAATGGATAATAGCAACTACACTCCAGAGAAGCCCCCATGCCCAGGAGTAGGCCAACACAAAACAGGATCTGAGGTTTTTTTTATTATGTGTGATTTGTGTTTTATTGAAGTTTTTACAGTGTCTAGTTCCCAGCATATAATAAGGTATGGCACCAATAGAATCTAGAAAGCAAAGACAAAGATTCAGATATATAGAAACAAGTAGAAGTCCCTTGTTAGGACTCTGTAGAAGAATAGAGTTCACCCATGGCTTTGAACAGTCTTCTACCTCTAGAAGTTATCTGCTATGCTGTATATTGTAAATGTGTGTATGATACTGGAGAAATTGAGCCCCACACTATTTACTTAACCAGGATCCCATTTTACAGATAATGTGTCTGAGACCAAAGGAAGTAATTTCCCTTTTCATATGAATGCATGTTGGATGTATGCGTGTTCGCATTCATTTTCATATGTTCTTGCACACAAGTGTACATATGTGTAGAAGTCAGAGACTGACATTAGAGGTCTTCCTCAGTCCCTCTCACCTCTGTTCACTGAGGGGTTTGTGGATTATCACTGCACCCAGAGTTCTTCACTACCACAGACCTAGCTAGCCAGCTTCTGCTGTGGAATGCCTGTCTGCACCTCTCAAGTGTTAAATCAGAGACAAGTTGCCACACTTTTTAAAATTGACCAGCCTTAGCCAGGTGGTGGTGGCACAAGACTTTAATCCCAGCACTTGGGAGGCATAGGCAAGTGGATCTCAGTGAGTTCAAGGTCAGTCTGGCCTACAAGAGCTAGTTCCAGGATATGTTCCAGAGTTACAGAGAAACGCTGTCTTGAAAAATTTTAAAAAAAGGAAGAAAGGAAGGGAGGAAGGGGGAGAGAGAGAGAGAGAGAGAGAGAGAGAGAGAGAGAGAGAGAGAGCTACCGGCTCTATCTGGGTGCTCCAATCTTCCAGTTAAGGTGTTCATCGTTTTGTCCGTGGGGCTTTCTTCTCTCCATAAGATAAACAGATTTTTTTTTTCTGTAGACAGAGACTGAATTCGGGTGTTCTTTTAAAATTGTTTTCTTATTTTATGTGTACAGACATTTTGCTTGTACATATGTCTGTGTACCATGTGCATGCCTGGTGCTTCCAAGAAGCCAGAGGATTCTTAGAACTGGAGTTACAGATGGCTGTGAGCTGCCTTATAGGTGTTGGGGATTAAACCTGGTTCCTTTGCAAGAGCAGCCAGTGCTCTTAACTTTGGATCCGTCTCTCCAGCCCCCTGAGTGTTTTGTTTGTTTGGTTGGTTTTCAATTTTTTCTTTTTTCAAATGTGTCCTCTATTACTTTCCATCCACCACAAACACATTTAGGGAACAGCGACAAAAGATCATGCTGAACTTCTCTAGGATTTCTTGGGTGTTTCCTCCAGGCCAGGAGACATGCCGGGCATTTTACATGCATCATTATAATGAACACCCACAGGTCAATCAGAGATTTCCAAACCAGGTTGCAGTTTGGGAAAACTAGACTCAGATATGCAAACGAGGCACTCGTGCATACCACTAAGCAGTGGACCTGGGGCTCTGTGCCAACACTGAGAAATCTATTGCCCTACCCCTCTTGTGACTGATTCCCACATAGTCACTGTCTACCTTTAGGAGCACCCATAGATCCCACCTTCTACCTGAGCCGCACCGTGTCCAATGTCATCTGCTCCGTTGTCTTCGGGAAACGCTTTGACTATGAGGACAAATGTTTCCAGAACCTAATGAAGTTGATCAATGAGAGCTTTGTGGAGATGAGCAAGCCCTGGGCACAGGTATTTACTAACCACCAGTCAACTCCCTGTCCACCCTTCATTCTCAAGCAAGCACTTTCCTATGCACCGCCTAACCCTCTTCCTTTCATCCCTGGGAGGTGCTTATCAATTTGTCTAATAGTTCGGAAAACAAAGGGCTACTCCCAAATCTCAAACCCAACAGTAGACAATTTAGTGAAATAGAGCACTCTGTTGCTTAGGTTGGCCTTGAACCACCGATCTTTCTTCTCAGTGTACCTAGTGATGGGATTAAGGTGATCTCTGCTCTTCCCGAGCTCCAACCACATGAGCCCAACTCTCTGACTTTAGAACTTGGCCCATCTGGCTCCTGATGCTCATGACTGACACATACCCCTTTCCTCTGCCCACAGTTATATGATATGTTCTGGGGAATCATGCAGTATTTTCCAGGAAGTCACAATCACCTCTATAACTTGATAGAAGAACTTAAGGACTTCATTGCATCCAGGGTCAAGATCAATGAAGCATCCTTTGACCCCTCAAACCCTAGAGACTTTATTGACTGCTTTCTCATCAAGATGTACCAGGTAATTTTCCCTTAAGCCATTCTTTCGGTCTTTTGAAACCTTCATCCCTGCCATGTCAAACCCATCTTGCAACTGTTAGAGGAAAAGAGAAAAAACATTATCTCATACAGTTTACTTCGAAGAAATTGTAGAAATGTGAGCCACTTGCACCTTTCAAATGAACTTCCATAGAATTAATGTTATCAGATATATATGTAGTAAGGATTCTCTAAAGTCATGGTTCTCAACCTTCCTAATGCTGCAACCCTTTCATACAGTTCCTCATGTTGTGGTGACCCTCCCAATCAAAAAATTCATTGCTACTTCATATCTGTAATTTTGCTACTATTATGAATTACTATGTAAATATCTGATATGCAACACCTGTGGAGGTCATGAACCACAAAGGGAAAAATCTTACAGAATGTGTGTATGTGTGTGTGTTCAGGATTTATTATAATTTATTAGGTTGTGGTTCAACTAGTCACCAATGGATATCTACCAATGGAATGTCCAAGAATCCTGTAGTTAGTTGTTCAGTCCATGAGACTGACTGTCTCAGCTGGTCTTCAGTATCTGCAAGAACCCTGAAGAAGTTGACTCTAATGCTGATGAAGAATGGACTTACAAACAAAGATGAGAACGAACAGGCAAAGAGAGCCAGCTTCCTTCTTCCATGTCCTTTATATAGGTTACCAGCAGATTAAAGGCGGAACTTTGCACCTCAGAAGATCTAGAGGTGATAGATGAAATAGGTCTTCCCACTTCAAGTTGACAACCAAGAATAGCCATCACATATTAGTTGCATGTTAGTGGGCTTTCATGTGATACTTCCTTACAAGAACACAGCATGCACTGATCAACACCAGCACCCTTTGTCTTTGTGAGCATGGCCTACTTTCAAGTAAACGTTTCCTAGCTTCCATCTATGACAGAGAACATGCAGTAGCTACCTCTGTGCCTGGTTTGTTTGCATAACCTTACCCCTCCAGTTCTATTCATTCTGCTGCAAAGAACTTGTTCTTCATGACACCATGTATATATACTATATTTTTCTAAAATATACTTCAAATCTACAGAGTTTAGCATAAAGAAACTTACAATCTTACAGTTTTAAGATTATCTATATAACAGACTATATTATTGAAAATCAGGATGTGCCTTCAGAGTCTGAGAACTTTTGCAGTTTACTCTCTAAATTTGAGTTTAAGCTTCAAATTCACAAGTTTAAAGTCTTTGAAGTGTAGGGACATAAGAAGTCTGCACACCTGTGTGGTGGCCATTGGAATTCTAGGAAAATAATTATGGAGCCCAAGTATTTGGTAGTTGAAAGTTACATGTTCTAATGCCCCCCAAACTTTCAAACTGTGCAAGATTCTGCTTCCTCTTCCCTTCTCTTCTTGCTCACTACACACGCACTGGCCTTCTCTTGGCATTCCTCTGAAACAACAGACATGCTCCTGCCTCAACACCTTTGCTTGCATTGTCTCTTCTGGATTCACTTAACCCATCTTTCTACCACCCACTAATAGACCTCCTCTACACAGAGGGGAGGAGAAGATAAAGGCCCACATGGGAGAATTTGTTGGCAATTCCCTTTGCTTTCAGGATAAAAGTGACCCCAACACAGAATTCAACCTCAAGAACTTGGTCCTCACCACCCTCAACCTCTTCTTTGCTGGCACGGAAACTGTGAGTTCCACCTTGCGCTACGGATTCTTGCTGATGATAAAATATCCAGAGGTAGAGGGTAAGTTTCTAATGAACAACTAATCTGATAACTCATATACCTCCTCAGAAGGATAGCAATCTTGAAATTGTACAGTCCCACAGTCTTAGCCTCTCTTCCCTCGATGACTTCAGAACAGGGTCCATCACCTCTCTGACTGTCCCTAGATTTGTTCTCTGTGGCTATTGAGACTTAGAAGCCTGTATTTATCATATGACCTTCCTAGTCAGGGCTTTTGCTCAGAGTGACTTCCACTAGACTGACATCAAGGAAGAAAGACAGTGACATTCCTTCTGCCTTTTTAGTTTCCAGAGAGCCTTCCTTGAGTTCCTGTGCTCAAGCATGTTTCCTGCATCCTCAAAGTCAGAACAGACACCTTCCCATCTCTTTGCTTCTGTTACCTCCTCTCCTAACTCTTACCCACCTTCTTCTCTACAATTCAAATACGTGACTACTCATGGACAATATGCATAATCCGGCTAATCTCTTCAATTCACAGAAACTTAGTGAGACTTGCCAAGTCCCCTCTGATCTTATGTCATCGTCACATACATAACATTGATGTCTAGGATTTGAAGGTGCACCTCTTCCCTTCCCCTTTCTCTTGGAGATGGGATCTTACTACATTCCAGGCTAGCCTTGCTCTGATGACCACTCTTTAGCCTCCTGGGAAGCTGGGATGACATGTATGTCATCATATTTAGGCAAGGCTATGTGAGTGCTATTACTCAGCTGACTACACTGTCCATGTCAGACAGAATTCATGTCTAATAAACTGGAATTTGATCTGGTTGGTGAACTCAGGTAAACAAAAGTCACTTCTTGCTGAAAAAATGCTCTAAGTAGGCCTTCCTCTACACTAGTCAAGTTCAAAATAAGAGTTGGCTTGCATACAAACAGCACCTGTGTGTGACACTGCTGGTGTACCCAGCATGCTGCACTGATCAGGATCCTTTCATGGCTTCATGGTATTTTTAATTAAAGACCAAATTCCCACATAGCATTCAAGGATCTAGCCTATCTCCCTCCTGATGTCTGATGAGTGCTTGAGTACCAGTGACATCTGTTGTGAAGGTTAATGAAGCAATCCAAACACATGTGATCCTCCCATAAGACTCACTGTTTTCCCTGTATGTAGACAAAATCTTCATCTCAAGATCCTTCACTTAACGACATCTGCAAAACTCAGACCAAAACTTGCCCTAGCCTCTCAACACAGCCATTCCCTGGTCAGGCATGTGGTTCATACCTGAAAGCCAACACATATGAGACTGAGTAAAGAGAAAGTGTTTGAGACCTACACAATTTATGTAGTGAGTCCCAGTCCAACATGGACTACCTAGGGAGGCCCTAGCGCATGCTCCCCCCAACCACAAATAAAAACAAAGACCGAGCAATGAAAACAAATATCAGCCTTTCCTGTTGCCTTTCCTGGTATATCTTCTTCCGTGTTATAGCCAAGGTTCATGAGGAGATTAACCAGGTGATTGGAAATCACCGGGCCCCAGCAGTGGAGGACCGCGCCAAGATGCCCTACACTGATGCTGTCATCCATGAGATACAGAGATTGACAGACATCGTGCCCCTTGGTGTCCCCCATAATGTCATACGGGACACTCATTTCCGAGGCTACTTTCTGCCCAAGGTGAGGTTGTACCCCATTTTTGTCCTAACACCTTTTCCTAACCCCCTTTTTCTTCCTGTTTTGGACCTCTATCCCCCATTGCCCAAAGCTTAGTTCTAAGGGCCTCTCTGTCTGTCTCCCAGGGCACAGATGTGTATCCCCTGATTGGCTCAGTCCTCAGAGATCCCAAATACTTCTGCTACCCAGATGCTTTTTATCCTCAACACTTCCTGGATGAACAGGGGCGCTTCAAGAAGAATGATGCCTTTGTGGTCTTTTCCTCTGGTAAGTTGTTATATCTAGATTTCCCCAGATGGGCACTAAAGTAGTCTCTCCAAGGTCTGTGTTATAGAATTATAAAAAAAAATCCTAAAATCCCAGACCAGGGAATATTAGACTCATTCACTGAATGATTGTGGACATGTGGGCATGGTACCGGTGCATGTATGCAATCTCAGTATTCAAAAGACAGGGGTAATAAGATTTAAAGCTAAAGGCTAGCCTGGGGTCACAGCAAGATTCTGACCTTAAAACAATTGGAAATGATGAAAAAAATAAAATATTAGAGTAACAATAGCAGTAAGAAGGCATTTAGTAAACTTCATCATACTATGTTAAGAATCAAATTAAAAATATTTCATGTTTTGTCAGCCATATGATTCTTGTCTGAACCACATGTGCCTATCATGTATGGTGGACAAATGTAGCCACTGATAACATTTGACTGAATGGTCACATGTGTGTGAAAATGTAAACATTCTTATTCAAGAGCAATGAAACATGAAACACATTTAACTTACACAAAATATTCTTTTTCCTCTGAATATTTTCAAACATTCTAAGAGATGAAAAGTATTAGTACTCTGTGTGCATACAGACAAAAAATAATGCCACAGATTGGCCTCACAGACAGAAGTTTGTCGGCCAGTGAGTAGCCTTGCTATCCTGCGATTTTAAATGGCAGTCATGGGATGCCTGGACCCTGTGTGAATTATAATTGTCAGTCAACCTTGTCCCTGAGATCAGGAAGATATCCTTAAATACAATTCTTAGCTCATTTTTAATATCGCTAGTATTTGATACCTAAGGCATCTTAAATACCTCTGGGGAATCAAAATGAAAAGAGTTTTGAATTATTTTTCTGCTCTGGGGATTGAATTTACACACACACTGAGTGTGTCACACACCCCAGTCTCTCTCTGGTGGAATCCAGTCCCACCAGACTTCAGAGTTCAGTCACACCCCAGCCCTCATGGGTCTTTTGGGACCAGTCTGTCTGGTTCTAACCCAGGTAGAATCTCGGCAAACAGACAGGAAGTTGCCACATGTCTGGTCCCTCTAGGTGGCAGCTGGTAGCTGGGCATACCAGTGGGACCCCAGTAAGTCTTGTTAACGACCATGGATACAGCTGTGAGCTGAGATGCCAAGGAGTCGGTAGAGGCTGCCATACCGCTCTGTCTCTTGTGTGTCTACAGGAAAGCGCATCTGCGTAGGGGAGGCCCTGGCCCGCATGGAACTCTTCCTCTACTTCACTTCCATCCTTCAGAGGTTCTCCTTACGTTCTCTGGTGCCTCCTGCTGATATTGACATCAGTCCCAGGATCTCTGGCTTTGGCAACATCCCCCCCACTTACAAGCTCTGCTTCATGGCCCGCTGAGTGCCGGCTGCTAGGCCAACCAAGAGAGCTGAGAGCTGAGCTCAGCTGGAGTTCACCTCTGCAGGCTCTCCCTTCCTTCCTTCAACCCTCTCTACACCTAGAGAAGTCATGCTCATGCTAGCGGCTTGCCAAGGTCACAGCTCTAGCTACAGTCACCGTTTGGAGCAAAGCCTGAAGGTTTAATTAAGTTCACTGGATTTCTCAACCTTGGTCTCAATCCCCTCCCCCAGACTCTTACAGTCTTTTGTCTCCCCTGCATAGTGACCAGAATGTACTCCATAATTCTCTCCTGTTTGCTTGTATTTCGCTTTCTCCAATAAAGAACTCAAGACTGTTGGTCAGAGCAAGTTTACTGTGTGTCACGTTGAGAATTCTATTGTTGCAGGAAATAACCAAGGAATTAAACACCTAACCTGAGAGCCAAGAAGCAGGGCATTGTATGCACAACAGGCCCAGGGGACTTCAATTCAAAAACTCTCTCTGAGTTCAGTTAAACAGAGCCTTTTGTCCCCCTCTCTATCCCCCCACACACACACACATAGCAACCAAGAGTGACATATACTGTATTAAATTTGCCTAATGTAATATATTAAAACTGCCTCCCCAAACAGAAGTCTATCGTGGGTAGAGTTTTATTCAGTGCAGAAGGGAGGGGGAAGAGGTTACAGAGGGGACAGAGTGAGCTCCCACAGGGTGCTGATCTGGTCTTTTCTTTCTTTAGTTTCCAAGGGGGTCTTCTGCCTCAGGGTGATGTGCAGAACAGAAGTTGAAATGGGCTTTCTGATTGCTTGTTGCTGATAGCAATTCTCTATGCTATCAACAGTTTCCCGACTGATTGTGGTCACTTTGTGGGGCATCAAGCTATGGCATCAAGCATCTTGGCAGCTCAGTGCTTTTCCTCACTATCACTTCTCCTGATAAACTTACTCTCCTGGTAGCTCTTGTCTCAACTCCCAATTCTCCACTCCCTGAATTCTGTTTTGAGTATACCTTAGTTATTCACAATTACAATGAATAACTCACCACACTGAAATACAAACTGAAAAACAAATATATATTTTAAAATATTTTTTCAATAATTTCATACACATTGTACTGGCTGGTTTTATGTGTCAACTTGACACAAAATAGAGTCATCAAAGTGGAAGGAGCCTAAGCTGAGAAAATCCCTCCATGAGATGAGGCGATAAGGCATTTTCTTAATTAGTGATCAATGGGAGGAGGGCCCCGCCCATTGTGGGCGGTGCTATCTTTGGGTTGGTGGTCTTGGATTCTATAAGAAAGCAGGCTGAGCAAGCCATGGGGAGCAAGGCATTAATCAGCACCTATCCATGGCCTCTGCATCAGCTCCTGCCTCCGGGTTCCTGCCCTGCTTGAGTTCCTGTCCTGACTTCCTTCAGTGATGAACAGCAATGCTGAAGTGCAAGCCTAATAAACCCTTTCCTCCCCAAGTTGCTTTTTGGACCTGGTGGGTTTCATCACAGGAATAGAAACCCTAACTAAGACACACAGATAGAATGTACTTTAATGATATGTACCTCCATTCCTCTCAGTTATCTCCCTCCCACTCTCTATGGAACGCTTTATCTTCCTGATACCCTAAATCTCACCTTTCTCCTGCCTTTAAAAAAATAACTAGGGTTACTTGCATGCACACAGTTTTAGAGTTATTTACTGGATAACATAAAGTGGTTACATCCCTGAGGAAAAATGGCTTCTCCTTTCCCAGCTCCCACCACTACCCAGAGGTCTTAAACTAGGAGTGGAACCTCCTATACTTCACCCCCATCTATGCTTGAAAGTTAACAGCATCCATCTTGTGCAGGTAGCCATAAACACAGTGAGCTTGTGTGTGCCATGGCAATGCTATGTCCAGAAGACAACATTTTTCAGCATTCCTCTCCATCCTGCGGCTCTTACGTTCTTACCACCCCCTCCTCCACAATGTCTCCTGAGCCTTGGGGAGGGAGGGATATAAATGTCCCACCAGGTTTGAGTACTCAATAGTCATTTATTCTCAACACTTGAACAAATTCTGAGTCTCTGCATTGACTGGGGACCACTGCAAAAAGAAGTTTGTCTGACTGAGGTTGACAACAGCAATAAACTACAGCTATAAACAAATATTTAGAAGGCAGTTTGATAACACATCCATTCAGCAAAACAACAGTAGCACATCTCCCCTGGAGCCCATCACCTCCTAACCTTGGGTTTTTGGTCAGGTTTACAGTACTAGCTATGAATTCCCTCCTGTGAAAAGGGCTTCAAATTGAACCAAAAGTGGTTGTTATTACCATAACGTGCATGCCACTATTGACCAGTGACCTCAACTGGCCTGGCAGATCATTATTGTGGCACACAGCGTCCACTGCAGGGTAAAACACTGATGACTTGTCTACCCCAGCAATCTGCACAGCACTTTCTCACCTGGCAAAAATACCCAGCAGGGAGAAAACTCTAGGCCCTGTTCCAAATAGAGCTCTCTATGCATCACAACAAATGCATGTGGTATCTTCAGCAACAGGGTCTTCCTATCTAGCTCTGGTGGACAACCAAGAACAAGGGCACCAACTGTATTGTTTAGAGGCTTCTGGGGTCTCCCTGACCAACAACTCATGGGGGGTAGTCTATGCCTGAGATTTCATTTGTCATCCCATGGCTTATGTAAACACTATTATCCACCCAAGCAGTGTACCTTCATTCAAACTCTTTTTTTCTTTTAAATTGTGCTTTTAACTTATAAGATAATAGATTTCTGTATGATTTTTTTCATAAATTCTTCCTTTTTGTTGATACCCCCTCATCCTCACCCTTCCCCATCACCTCACTCCACCCTGCTTAAACATTTCCACCCCTAGTGTTTACCCTTTCTTCCTATCACGTGTGTTTTATTATCCCTCTAAGACCACTTCTTTATCCCTCACCTTTCACAGATCTTTTTCTTATTACCTGGCCTCCTCCTTCTGACAAATAGACATAAATTTGAAATTTTAAAGTAGGCTCCACAGATGAGAGAACATTTTCTAGTTCCATTCATTTGATGTGAGAAGTCCTTTTGTCTTGGTTAATGAATAAAGAAACTGCCTTGGCCTGTTGATAGGACAAAATTTAGATAGGTGGGCAAGACAAAACTGAATGCTGGTAGAAAGAAGGGTAGAGTAAGAGAGAGATGGCGTAGACCTGCCACCAGATTCAGACACAGAACCTTGCTGGTAAGCCACAACCATGTGGTGATACACAGATTAGTAGAAACAGGTTAAATTATGATGTAAGAGTCAGCCAATAAGAAGGTAGAGCTAATGGGCCAAGCAGTGATTTAATTAATATGGTTTTGTGTGATTATTTTGTGTGATTATTAGCTAGAGTCTAAGCTAGCTAGGCAGCCGGGACAAACAACATTCATTTTCCTGCATATTTCATATTTTTGTTTTTCTTTATCACTGAATATAATTTTGTAATAAAAAGAGCAGCGGGCTGCTTCCCGCCGCCTGGCTCCTGGCTACCTTTACACCCGAAATAATTACACGCAAACTGTATTCATTTAAACACTGCTTGGCCCATTAGTTCTAGCCTCTTATTGGCTAACTCTCACATCTTACTTTAACCCATATCTAGTAATCTGTGTATCACCATGGGGTCTTGGCTTACCAGGAAGATTCTAACCTATGTCCATCTCAGGCCAGAAAATCATGGGGTCTTCCTTACTCTGCCTTCTTTCTCCCAGCATTCTGTTCTGTCTACTCCACCCACCTAAGGACTGGCCTATCAAAAGGTCAAGGCAGCTTTTTTATTTAACCAATGAAAGACCGTTCTACATCACTTCCCCCTTTTCTGTTTAAACAAAAAAGAAAGGCTTTAACTTTAACATAGTAAAATTACATATAAGAAAACAGCTATCAAGCAAGAATTATAGTTACAATATTTATATCTATTTTATCTTTTATCATACCTAAGGAAAGCTATAAATATCTGTCTATTCTTCAACTCCATCAAAGACTCCAGAAGGATAATATTACCTAAGTAAACAAGAAGTAAGCTACTTCCAAAACTCTAGAAATGACAGAGACATCTCACTGCCTGTATAGTCACCCAAAGTTCTTTGTACCGTTGGGGCATCCATCTTTGGCCTGCAGGCCCATAGTATCCAGCAGACATTTCCATGAAGTAGGAAATTTTAAAGTCAGTTCAGTCCCTTTCTTTTGTGTCCTTCAGAATGTCTTGAAGACTCTTTCATGAATCCGGAACCCTGACGGGATCATCTCACCTTTAGGCAAGTTCAGCAGTCTTCTCCCTGCAGGTTCTTTGTGTCCAGTTTGTGCAACAGTCCAGGTAAAAACAGTTTCTTGCCCAAATGGCTACCAAACTCCATAAGGAGCCTCTTTGATGCCCATCTTCTTCAGAAAGTAGCCTGGTGCTGTCAGGAGCAGACATGTCTCATTGTCATGAAAAACCCTAAGTTATTAAAACATTAAATGCCATATCTGTAGCCTTTGAAAGTTATGAAGAATGCCTATCTGAAATACATCTATGCACATCTAGAAAATCTAACTAACATGACTACAAGCTTGACTATTATCGATGATTATCCTTTAACAACCTATATTTCCTAATTATACATTACATTTTTAAATGAACTACACAATCACATTACCTTAATCAAGAGCAGAAATACATATACATATAATAAAATTGACTTTAAATTTCTATCAATAAACCAAGATTTATACCAATGTAAATTATTCATATCCATATCATATTCCCCTTTAAATGTAAAAGAACATTTATAAACAATATCTGGGAATATGGGCATAGTTATTTCTCTCCAAACTTCTTCCTGCTTTAGGGGCGCTGTTAACCCAGTCTTTTATGGTATAACCAATGTGTTAAGTTCGTCTCAGTCGGCAGTTGAGTGAAGTAATTTTCTGAAGGTGTTCACGGCAACCTTTCAGGAGGGCATGGTCTATCATACTGTATTGGGATAGAAGCAATCCACAGGGTCTCATCTTCTGTGAAAACAAAAGAAGAACCTCTTTTCCAAAGCATCATATTCTTAGACCCAAATTCTGAAGTCATTATACCTTTAGAATATACATGGAATGTCTCTCTGTATTCTCCTTCACAGTCAAAAAGTTCAAAGAAAATACAATATACAGAATCCAAACTCTTTGTGAATTTTCCATTTTTACGTGGCTTATTTTTCTTTATTTCTTTTAATCTATAACTATCTGTACTCTGTCTCTTTAAGACTTTACCCCTTTTTTAAAGCATTAACTTTATTCTCTATATTCCTTTTTATATTCTTTTTCTTCTCTCTCCCAAGCCTATATATGTCTAACATTATGACCCATTTAGAGGTCTTTTATGTCTGAATCTGTCCCATTGCATTGTCTGCTTTTGCTTTGAGCTTTTAAATCACTAAGTGCTTAAAAATCTAAGCTGTGACATTCCTAGGTCATAAACAGGTACTGCGGGCTTGCCCTGCCCAGTCCAACATGGCAGAGCCATTTGTGACTCTGAGTCAGTTGTGTCTCTGATCTGCAGAGCAGCGGGCTGCTCTAGATGTTGGCTCCACCTCTCTCCAATTTCAAAATGGAGAATGTACCATTTCTGCTAGCTCTGGGGCTGCCAGGTAGGAGCCATACTCAGCACTTTAACTCTGAGACTGAGTGTGCATAGCACATAAACTCTTTTCATCCAAGTTACAGCCAAATCTGACATGCAGAGCACTGCGCAGCCTGGAACCATCTCTCTGTATGGTGGCAGAAATCCACCACGCTCTCCTGCTTGCCTAAGCCTGATCCCGCTGTCTGTCCAGGTGCAGGAGGGGAGCACTGAGCCATTGGCATGGTCTCAGAGTACTTTCTTCCTGATCCCGAGTGGGCACAAAAACATCTGGTCCCACAAAAGCCATAGAAATGCTTTATAGCCGGAGTTCATGCTGGCAGCACAGCCCAGGAAGCTGCATTTTAAAACTGTGCAGATTTTTTCCTGCTATGACTGATGAGTTAGGGAAATTTCTATGCAGCATGCCACCAACAAACAACAAAAAACTGTTACACTCCCTCTCTCTCTCCTTTTTAAGCCCTCCCAGGTTTTTAAGTGGATTTAGCCAACCACGTTGAGGCGCCAATTGTAGTAAAAAGAGCGGTTCCATCACCCGGCTCCTGGCTAGATTTTCACCCGAAATAATTACATGCAAACTGTATTCACTTAAACACTACTTGGCCCATTAGTTCTAGCCTCTTATTGGCTAACTCTCACATCTTGCTTTAACCCATATCTAGTAATCTGTGTACCACCATGGGGTTGTGGCTTACCAGGAAGATTCTAACCTATGTCCATCTCAGGCAGGAGAATCATGGTATCTGCCGGACTCTGCTTTCTTTCTCCCAGCATTCTGTTCTGTCTACTCCACCCACCTAAGAGCTTGCTTATCAAACGACCAAGACAGCTTCTTTATTTAACCAATGAAAGTACCATATAGACAGAAGACCCTCCTACAACATAATCTCATTGTTGTTTTAACTTCATCACAGATGCTGTGCCTTAATCTACTATTTTAGCCAGCAATCACAACTCTGCAGTTACCCGGCTGCTTCTGTAGAAGCAGCCTAGCCAATCAGTTCCTGCAGGCACCAGCTCTTTCACCGCCACTAAAGGTAGCTTTAACTAAATCTCTGTCTTCTATTTATAAACAAGATTCAAGATTCAAAGGTTGGGGTGAAAACCTGTTAGCTCAGAAAGGTTGAGTCACAATTAACTAACTTTCTTTTCTTGCTGGCCTCTTAGACAGACCCATGCTTCTGCTTTACTTATGTGGGATTTCCCTCTGTATGCTGTGATTACCATTAATGAATAAAGAAACTGTTTTGTACCTATAGCAGGGCAGAACTTAGGTAGGTGGGGAAGATGAAACTGAATGCTGGGAGAAAGGAGGCAGAGGCAGAGAGATGCCATGTAGCCCTGCAGGAGACAGATGCCAATACTTTAACCAGTAAATCACAGCCATGTGGCCATACATAGATTAATAGAAATGGATTAAATTAATATGTAAGAGTTAGCCTATAAGAAGTTATAGCTAATGGGCCAAGCAGTAATTTAATTAATACAATTTCTGTGTGATTATTTCGGGTCTAAGCTAGCCAGGAGACTGGAAACCAACAAGCAGCCTCCTCCAACAAATTGGTGCCCAAAATTGGCATACCAACATGGTAGACTAACTTCATGTAAAACCTGAGAGGGCTTGGAAATGAACTCTAGACACAAAAAGAAAAAAAAAACAAAGTTTACCCACATTTTTTTCAGCTGGAAGCTTGCCACACCTCCTTTAAGATATGTTTTTCTGATTCAGCAGTAGCAGGAAAAAGCTGTGCCATTTTAAAATGCTAACTTTCTGGGCCATCCTGCCAGCACAAACTCTGACTCTTTCAGGCAGCAGGGCTGGATATGGAGCATTTGACAGGGGTTTGTGAGCAGACTGCTACAACTTGCTTAATAGCAGCATGGATTGGTTGTGTGCTTGAGAATGGGGCTATGTGCATGACTCTCAGAGGCAGTAAACAGCTCCACCATGCTGGACTGTGTGGAGCTAGCAGTCAGTACTATATATACCATAGAAATGCTGCGACTTAAGTTTTTAAGGAGTGCTTAGCATTTTAAGAAGTGTTTCTGGGCAGTAAAGAATTACAGATCCACAATAGGACAGATTCAAACATAAAAGACCTCTAAATGGATCACAGTGTTGGATAAATGTATGTAGACTTAGGAGAGAGAAGAAAAAGAGAATAGAGAGTTATAAAAAGAAGTAAATGGTTTTTTAAAAATAAAACAAAGTCTTTAAAGAGACAGAGTACAGACAACCATAGACTAAAGGAGTAAAGGAAAACAAGTCACATAAAGATGGAAAATTCACAGAGAATCTGGATTATGTATATTATTTTGTTTTCTTTGAATTTTTTGACTGTGAAAGAGTTAAATAACCAACATATATACTTTAAAGGCATCTTGACTTCAGAATTTGAGTCTAAGAATATGTTGCTTTGGAAAAGAGGTTCTTCTTTTGTTTCCACAGAGGATGAGAACCTATGGAATCATTCCAGACTAATGTGGTTTGATGGACCAAGAGGTCCTGAAAGGTCACTTTGAACACCCCTCAAAGAATTACTTCACCTAATAAACAGCAGAAAGAAGTTTTAACAGAACTATACCCATATTCTCAAATCTTGTCTATAAGTGTTTATTTACATTTAAAGGGGGATATGCTATAGAGATTTGCATTGGTATGGATCTTGGTTTATTAATACAAACTTAAGGTCAATTTTGTTATGTGTATTTCTTCTCTTGATTGAGGTATTGTATTTGTGAAATTCATTTAAAAATATAATATATAATTAAGAAATATAGGTTATTCTTTAAATAAATAAGTAAGAAAAAATTTAAAAAAGAAATATAGGTTAATATATAATCAACAATAATAGTCAAGTATGTAGTCATGCTAGGTTTTCTAGATATATAGAGATATATTTCAGTTAAATAGTTATTCTTCAAATCTTTCAGAGACCTTCAGAATATGGCATTTAAAATGTTTAATAACTTAGGACTTTTCATGACAATAAGACATGTTTGCTCCTGACAGCACCACTTACTTCGAGAGGAAGATGGGCGTCGAAGAGGCTCTTTATGGAGTTGGTTAGCCATTTGGGCAAGAAACTGCTCTTGCCTGGACTGCTTGACTGAACATGCAGGACCCACAGAGAAATTACTGCTGAACTTGCCTAAAGGTGAGATGATCCTTCAGAGTTCCTGCTACATGAAAGAGTCTGCCAAACATTCTGCAAGACACAAAAAATGTGATGGACAAGCTTCCAATATAGGTGGAACTGTCTTTGAAATTTCCTACTTCATGGAAAAGTCTGCTGGATACTATGGGCCTACAATGCCCAATGGTACAGAGGAACTTTGGGTGACTGTTCAGGCAGCAAGATGTCTCTGTCAATTCTAGAGTTTTGGAAGTTGCTTACAATGAACTTCCTGTTTACTTAGGTAATATATCCTTCTGGTGTCTTTGATGGAGTTGAAGAACTTATATAGTTTTTCTTAGTTACGATAAAAGATAAAGTAGATATAAATATTGTAACTGTAATCCTTGCTTGGTACCTGTCTTGTTATATGTAATTTTACTATGTGAAGTTAAAACCTTCCTTTTTATTTAAACAGAAAACGGAAGGTGATGTGAGATTCTGTATGCTGTGATTACCATTAATGAATAAAGAAACTTCTTTGGACCTATAGCAGGGCAGAACTTAGGTAGGTGGGGAAGATGAAACTGAATGCTGGGAGAAAGGAGGCAGAGGCAGAGAGATGCCATGTAGCCCTGCAGGAGACAGATGCTAGAACTTTAGCTGGTAAGCCACAGCCATGTGGCCATACACAGATTAATAGAAATGGGTCAAATTAATATGTAAGAGTTAGCCTATAAGAAGCTAAAGCTAATGGGCCAAGCAGTGATTTAATTAATACAATTTCTGTGTGATTATTTTGGGTCTAAGATAGCAGGGATGCTGGGAACCAACAAGCAGCCTCCTCTAACACTTTGTCAAACCAGAAAAACCTGTGCCATATCAAACCCCTCCCTACTACTTCTTGTGTCTCTCTGTCTCTCCCAGATGCCCTCTCATACCCTAATATTACTTTCTTCAACTAGTTGCTAACTCTACTAACTCCTGACTCAAGGTTAGTTGAATTTAATTAATGCAAATGCAAACTCAGGATTCACAGTGTGATTGAATATTGTGTGTATGTACCACATTTTCATTATCACTCATAAGTTGATGGATCTTGATGGATCTCAAGACTGGTTTCCATGTTCTAGCTACTGTGAATAGAGGATCAATGAGCATGGGTGTATAGGTCTCTCTGCTGTGGGATCTGTCAGTCCTTTGAGTCCATGCCCAGGACTGACATAGCTGGATCATATGAAAGCTCTGTTTTTAGTTTTTGAGAAACTCTGCCCTGATTTCTAGAGTAAATTCCCACTAGTTGGTATTAGTGCGTTGGGCACTGAGTTGCAGCTCTTGGATTTTAGAGGGGACATGCAAACCATTGCAAACTGAATACCTTGCCCATTTGTTTGCTTATTTGAAATGGCCTTACCATGTGGCTCAATTTGGAATGGAACTCCCAATCCTTCTGCCTCAGTCTCCCATGTGCCAGTATTCCAGGTGTGTGTTACAGTGTCCATTGCCTTTTTGGCATCTTTACCTTCTTTTTATGTTGTTAATTATTTTGATTTATAGATAAGGATGTTAGTCCTTATTGGTTTCTTTTTCTTAAAAGGTGGGACAATGAAACAGATTCACATGTAGTCCAGGCTGGCCTCAAACTCCCTATGTAGTTCCTCTTATCTCCACCTCCAAAGTGAAGGGATTAAGGCATGCACCATGATACCTAGGTTCCTCATGAGTCTTATAATTGTGTGTGTGTGTGTGTGTGTGTGTGTGTGTGTGTTTACTAGGGATTAAACCCAGAACATCATGGGTCAGAGGCAAGGATGCTACTAATGAGCTACATTCCCAGCTAAGTTCAGTTTCTCTTTTCTCATCTACAAATGCATGCCAATGTGTATGCAGAAGCCAGAAGAGAATACAGAGTTTTCATCAACGACTCTCCACCTTACTGCTTCATCACAAGGCTTCCAACTGAACCAGAAGATCATCATTTCAGACAGACTTACCAGCCAAGAAGTTCTTGGGATCAAATTGCCTCTATCACCCAATGAACATACAGTCTTGCTTGGCTTTTTATGTGATTAATGGGGATTCAAATTCAAAAGCTCATCATGCTTATGAGGCAAATATTCTTGCCTACTGAACCATTACCCCAGCCACCAGATTCCCTAATGCTTACCTTTCTCTCAACTTCTTAAAACATGAAGTCTTCTCTGTACCCCGAGCTTTTCTCACTCTGACCTTCACATGTCTCTTCATGTTCTTGGGCATAGCAGAAAACAGTGTAAAGACAGAGAGGGACAAAACTCCTCCTAACTCCTGAATTACAGGGAGTGCCAGTTACATTGTGTGCAGGTCCCCAAGACTTAAGGCCCTGATCTCTAACTTGTCTTTGAACAAGGCTAGCTCAGAGTTAAAACTATGGCTTAGGATTGACTCACTGAAACTACAAATTAGGAATTGTTGATGTCTCAAATCAGATGAAGAATCAACGAAGGCGGAAGTAGGGTCAAACTCCCTGAGAAGGTCTGAAGCCACCCTGTCCTCACAAGTCAGTGTACAATTTGTTTAATGATTAAAATGAAGTGGATTTATCTTTTCCAACTGAACTTTGTGTGAACCGATTCCCCTCAAACTCGTTCTTACTCGTTTTATGTGAGATGTAATGATTGAGGCCACTAGTGTGACAAACAGAGAGATCCAGACTCTCATGCTTACTGTGGAGTTTTCCAAGTTGATGACCTCAGCTTCTTCACTTATAAACTATAGATATTTTCGCACCTCAGAAAGGCATTAACAATCATTTAAAAAAAAGCCACCAAACTTACTTTTTCAAAAGACAAACACACAATCTCACATGCATGGAAAGACTTAGAAAGCTGAACTCATAGGAGAAGAAAACGGGCTGGCAGTGGCCCGAGACTGGGAGAGGAGAGTATTGGCCAAAGGCTCAGAATATCAGGTTCGCCAGAGCCATAAACAGATCTATTGTACAACACGGAGGCTGTGGTTAATAACAAGGTATCAAGGTATCATATTCTAGAAAACTACTAAGATTCAGAGTGTTCTCACATAAAATCCTTTGTGACACAATATGTATCTAATTACTCTGATTTAGCCATTTTACAATATATAGTATGTCAAAACATTGTGCTGTACACCTTAAATATATCTGGTTGCTATTTGTCAATTTGAAAAGAGGTCTTACGTAGGAGAGAAAGTAGAATGCATGTTCTATGAGCACAGAAATAGGGCTCCTAGGAGGATGACCAGGGGAATGGGCTGGGGAGAGTGAAGGGCTGGGTAATGACAGAGGAGCAACCAAAACCGAGTGTCTATGAAAAAGCTGTGCAGATCCCTTTATGGTGAGGGCTAATTACATTGATTTTTTTTCAGTCTAAACATAAAAAAATGTGGCAAATATCATTTTAAAAATACAAGTCATCAGAAGAAACCATGGTCCAACTTCAAGGGGTAGGTGGGCTACAGGGAGGTGCCTACCGAGAGACCAAGTGATATGGTCTCAGCTCCCAGAGAAGACACTGATTATATACATATATATATATATATATATATATATATATATATTTATGCATATATCATATGTCATATATGTATGTAACAATAATTAATGAGAAAAAAGGACGTGAATTGAAAGAGAGCAAGGGGTGCATGGGTGGGTTTGGATGGAGGAAAGGGATTGGGAGGAAGTGACACCATTATATTATCATCTCAAAAAGGAAAGAAAAAATGGAAGTGGGGGGAGGAGCAGACAGCTGAAGGACCCTTAGAAATTAAAGCAGAAACAAAGGCCGCCAAGCTGATGAAGACCCACCTGCAGGTGATGAGAATCATGTATGGAGAACCAGCTACCCAGTCCTCGGTTGAAAGCTGTTCCGGTTAAACAGCAAGCTCAAAAACGAAGAAAGCAGAAGAAGAATGAAGTAAATGAACAGAATTCAGAACTCACTGAGCCAAATAAGGAACTGTCACCTCCTCATTTTTGACAACGAAGGTGAAAATGCAAATACTTTGGATTGGTTTTCTTTGACAGCAATGAGGTCTTTTCTTAAAATAATAATTCCCTGTGTTTCTCAAAGTAACATTTACCTGCCATGCACAGGTTCCTTACAGGAAACCAAGAAATGAAAAAATCCATTCAAGAAATGAAACCTGTCCCCATCCCCCGCTGGCCTACTGGCTGGAAGTATTAGACACGGCTGTTAGCAGTTTGTTATTTCCCATGTATGGGTAAGTATACATGTAAATTATATACATATATTTTTTAAAACTTGGATTATTAGATAAATACAAATCAATTCTTCCAGGCTGTTTCCATGCTGTGTGTTCATCAAACCACTCTCTGCACGCATTCCGCCACATATCCTGCGGTTTTCCTGGCCAAGCGTGAACAACCAGACAGAAAGGAGCTGGACTCCTTTCCTCTGCACACGGTTTCGGCCAACACTCCCCACACTTGTCCCTAATCCTTGTCATAACCATGAAATCCGGAATGCAAACATTTTCCTTCTCTGACCACAGCCTTTTGTTCTCCAGACTCACAGGCTACCATCAGCCTGGGGGCGTCAGTGGTGGTGTGCTCTGGTTGGCCAGGTCATGGTTGGTTAATGAACCAAGGAATGCAAAGGGAATAAAAGGTGAAATGTCTGTCTTATTGAGATACACTTGTTCTTGCCTATGGACAAGTTATGGAGTTATAAGGTTTAGGCAAAGGGTTTAAGAATCATAAGTGTTTAGAGAAAATTTCTGGTGTGTCATAAAAAAAAAACAGAAATAAAAAAATAGAACAAAACCAAACCTCAGACAGCAGACAGGGCTACAAGAAGCACGGAACTTACAGACACACAGGCCAGTGCAGACACAACTCTCATTAGTATAAACCCCAAAGTAAACTGCCACTACCTTAGGTCTCCTTAAGATCTTCATTGGGAAACGGTTTGATATTTGATAGAAGGAGTGGTTGTATAACACGGTGAACGCATTAAATGCCACTGAACTTTCCTCTAGGAACATTTAGTTCCTATGTTATTTCATCTCAATTTAAAATAAAAGGAGAGACGCTGAGGAGACAGCCCAGCTGGTAAAGCGTGTGTTGTGTAAGCATGGGATCCCTGTCCCCACATCCAAAGCTAGGCATGGTGGCACACACCTGCACCCCATTCTGTCCTATTCCTCTCCCAGTGTTGGGGTTGGGAGAGATGGATCTAGGAGGATCCCTGAGCCTCATTAGTCACACGGGCTAGCCAAGTTGGTGAGCTCTGGGCTCAGCAAAAATATCTCAGGTCTTAATGTGGAGAGTCATTGAAGAAGACTCATTGACCTCTGTCCTTCACATGTGCACACATGCACATGTACACACTCAACAACAGCAGCAGCAGCAACAACAACAACAACAACAATAGTAATGGAAAGATTCATTTTGTACAGGATTATAGGTTTCAGGTACATTTGGGAGGAATCTTTTTTTTTTTTGTCCTGAGAGTTTTGGGTCAGAGGGTAAGAAGCAGACAGGAAGTTACTAGATGAGATTAAAGGTGAGTAGGGGCAGGGTGGGGGAGGGGTAACCTCAAGCATCCATTCTGTTTCACTCCTCTCATGTCGGAGACCTGGCTTGAGTGTGAAATGAGTCTACTAGAGTTCGTCTTTTCCCTTCTCCCTAGAGAACCCATTCTCCAAGAAGCATTTCCCTCGGGGCTCTTCTGGGAACACCTTCCCAAGCCTCAGTTCTAAGTGGTCCATGATTACAAGTAATAAGAAAGAATAATAGGACCCTCTAAGACTGATTTCGCTATGTTTGCTCTGCTTCGAGATCCCTGGCAGTGACTT
Source organism: Myodes glareolus (assembly GCF_982192425.1). Lineage (NCBI taxonomy): Eukaryota > Metazoa > Chordata > Mammalia > Rodentia > Cricetidae > Myodes > Myodes glareolus. The sequence goes on along the minus strand of NC_142026.1, from coordinate 59,407,456 downwards.
GGTCTGGTTTGTCAGGCTGTCCCAAGCTAAACCCATCATGCCCTGCCTCCAACCTGACCTTGCTCTGTGCCTTCAAATCTAAAATGACACACTCTCAGCTATCACCCACGTAGGCAGGATGTAACGAAGTAATGGTTAATTGTCTCTCCTGGGCCTTTCTCCAGCCAGGTTCCATCCCCACACTCACATAGGATGCCTGCAGCACACACTCCCTCATCCGCCTCCACTATTATCCCATCCCAGAAAACTGAAGGATCTTCCTCAAACACAAATGTGACCAACTCTTTATTCTTATTAGACATCTCCTGTGACTCCCTGTTGCTTCAAGATGAACCCTAGGCTCCTCACTACATTACATAAAGCACCATGTGATCTGGCTTTCACGTGTGGCCCAGGCCTTGGCACCAATACAACCTTGTATCTCTAATTTCACTCAACCAGGCATGTAGGTCCCTCGTGCATGCTGTTGCTTCTGTCTGGAACACTATCTCCTAACTTTGTTTACTCTCACATAAGACATCACAACTTCTCCTTCTGGTGGCCTTCCGTAAACACACAAAGTTGAGTCAGTTGCCATTTCTGGCTTCCTATAAACAGCTATTTCTTCCCTATTCAGCCTGATCCCCTGTGGCTTCCCTCTATGTCACCATCCGTTCTAACCTGTCACTGGTGACCAATCTGTCTTCTGGATCAAAAGCCTTCAGTAAGGCCAGGCCCAAGGCCTGTGAACACCCCTGTATCCCCCAGCACAGAACTGACACCATTCAGTGAACACTAGTTCAATGACTACTGAAAATGTTGACTGGCTGAAAAATGTTGGAGGCAATATCCCAGGATTGAATCTTTGAATTTCTGAATATATTCAGTGAGAAGTAAAGAGTACTAGGGATGTTCTGGGACATACATGTCCCATGGGAGCGTTTCGACTCTTGAAAATCAAAGGAGGTAAATGCTCTAAAAAACTGAGGAGCGGAAATGAAATTGGCCCAAGGCTATGTTTAAATCTAAACACAGGCAAGCATGTGCAGGAATCAAACGCTCAATCGTACATGCTATGGATCCATGTGCCTGCAAATGTACACCATAATGGACACAAAAATATCCACTCAGTTAGAAACAGTCACTCCTTGAACATACATTCACAAAAGCATAAATATGGAGGTAAGCACCATATTGAACATGCACATGGTAGGCATGCTACAATGGAACATCCTAAAGCATACATGTATTAAGATGTTTGCCTGCAGAGACTGGTGGGCATGTACACACACACACACACACCCTCAGATACACAGATGTGAAGATGTAGATTTGACTTGTATACCCACTATGTTCCCAGAAGAATCCAGCTAAGACTGGTACAGATAAAATTAATCAGTCAGCCTGGGCATCGAAGTGGTTTGAATGAGAATTGTCCTCCAATCTCGGTAGCTCTGCTGGAGGAGGTTTGGGTGGTACAGCCTCGCTGAAGGAAGTATGTCACTGGGCCTTGGATTTGAAATTAGAAGACCACATACCGTTTCCAGTTCTTAGGATTTGTGTTTGGGGTTCAAGAGGTGAGCTCTCAGCTTCCTGCTACTGCCACAGTGCCTGCCACTAGCTGCCATGCTGTCCACCATCCCTCTGGAATGGTAAACCCAAATAAACTTCTACACTTAGTCTTGGTCATGGTGTCTTATCACAGCAACAGAATAGTAACTAATACACACATGTTGAAACATGCATTCCCACACAGACCCCAAACATGTACTCAAAATAATTCACACAGAAGAATGTGTAAGCAAAGCTTGTCAAGGCAGAAGCACCTGTCATAACTTACTAGTCAAAATAATCATAACATGAAGACATCCATAAACACAGAGGACTCTTGGGGATGAGGTGGGAAGACAGACATCAAGGCAAAATTCTGGGCAGGCTCCAGCTCCATCCAGAACAGTCTGAACATCTAATAACATTCTATGCTTGCTCAAAAATTGCCCAATAGAGCACCAGCCCTCCAGGATAAACTTCCTGTTCAGAGCTTCAGGGTTGGAAAGACAGTAATGTTTGACTTTAATAAAAAAAAGTATTGGGGAGGGAGGTTTCTCAGACACCCTTTTCTGGTTCTGGAGGCACTCAAAAAGACAGGCTGTTGCTATAGTTCTGCCTTTTCCCCCATAACTAGATGTTAGGACCCTGTTACTGAAGACACCACCAACTTTGGCTGCAGGACGTAGAGAGGCCAATCTTGAATTGACCAGGAAATTGTCTCCTTACTGGGTAACTTTCATAGTGCTAGAAGGTGTGGGGCAGAGAATTCGGGGGGGGGGGGAATACCTGACAATGGTCTTACACTGCTGGACTCTCTATGCTACAATGCAAACCAGAGATTTCAAAAGGTAGATTGAGGCTTATAGTAACATCAATCCATCTCCTTTTTCTTATGGATCAATAAGCTGCGATAACACTTGGATAAGACAGCTAATATTTGTTGTTTTTATATATTAACTCATACATTACCACCAAGAGGTACATAAACTCAGTCCTTGAACCCCTAAAACTCATGTTGTCAATGAAGTCAGCTCTTCAAGGACACACAACAGAGAGGGTTTTAGGAAGACTGGGTTGCGGGGTGGTGGAGGATGGTATCTGCCCAGGTCAGGGTTCCATTTCGTGCCCTACCCTTGCTCTTAATCACTCAACTAGAAAGGGTAACTGAGGTCCATCAACGGGGGTTTTCTGCATCACCACAAACTCACTCTGGAAGCCTGTCTTGAGGTACTGCCTCCTGCACATGTTTCTCCCAGGTGACTGCAGGCACCCACTCCTCCTTCGCGTGCCCGTGTCTCTCCCACGTGACTTCAGTTTCTGCTCTAACATTCATGTGCCCACAAAAATCAAGAGCAAATACACCTGATCTCTCTTGAGCTCTTTAAGCTCAGTTCCCATTCTGGCCCTCCCACCTCCGCCCTCTGCACAGATCATGGGAGCCTTCCTGAACACTTGGGGTCCTTCCTGGTGCCACCCTCACTGAGAAACAAATTCTCCAAATTGCTCCCTTTCTCCTATTCAAGTGGAAGCGGGGGGGGGGGTGTCCAGGCTTGGGCTGGTGCAGGTGCAGGCTTGTAATAAGGATAAAGGAGAGATTGCCACCTGCCAAGCCTAGGCTAATCCCATTCCCCGCCTCTTTCTCCTCCAAAAATCAACAAACAGCTTTCTTCTCTGCCTTCTTCTCTGCCCTTCGTTTCTCTCCCACAGGTCTCAGAGTCCATCAGCCTAGAATGAGATGAGCAACATGCCAGACATGGGAGTTCCAGCCTCACCCACCTTCACTTGTCTAAAGCTAGGGCACCACCATGAATGGTCCATCCATCAAAGCCTGCCAGTGTCCACCAGTGGACCCTCCCAGGGTCTAGCTGAGGTCAATCTCAGCGAGTACCTTGTGTTTATGTGAGAATCTGCCGGAACCAAATCCAGATCCTGTATGATGCCGCTCTTAGCCTTCAATTCAGGCAATTCTGGTGACAGCTTACCTCCACTCTCAAGGACCCTCTTAGCCCAAGAGCTGATTCTTGGTGTCAAGTTCAGTGCTCACTTCTTTCTGCTCTAGTGCTTCCTGGGGACAATCCCAATGCCAACCCCATCCTCCTCCCTCCTGGGTCTGCTTTATACTGACATAGCAACTGCTGGTGTCTTTTCTTTTGTCCACTGCAAATCCCAATCTCAGCACCCACCCTGGACCCAATTGACTCCCAGCATGAGCTGGGCCAGGCAACGAAGAGGAAAGCAAGTCGAATCACAACTCCTTTATGATCTTGGCAATCTCAGTGAGGTTTATATACATTATAGAGTATATAACTCTATAATAACTAACATTTCGCAGATGTCATACATATAATCTTCCTGAGGTACAGGTTTATCAAAAGGTGACTACCCTAATTATTCTAAACATTTTTTAGTGTTGGAGAACTGTACTATTCCCTTCTCTGTGGCCACCCTTTTCATCTCAGGGTCCTCTTCTGTTCCCCATGCTGGATGCTTACCTAAGTACCTCCTCCTGCTAATAATAAACCCTAGCAATGTAAGCATCAGTCTGCTTACCACACACCGCAGTTATTACCCTCTCCATGTTCTCTTTCCACTGGCTGGGAAAAGAAGTCTAGAAAGAGAAAGCTGAAAATGTAGGCTAAGGAAGATTTTGATGGCTTTGGCTTGCAGGGTTTTCACATATGTGGCCCCCATGCCACCCTTGGTGGCCTATTCTCAGTGCACCCATATATAAAATAGGGAACCTTTGTAAATTACAACAGCAATGAGCCAGTGAACCTGGTGGCCTTTCCTAAGGATCTGGATAGGGGGTGCTTTTGTAAATTAGAACTTCTCTACTGTATTGGTGGTTGTCGTCATCATTCTTCAATGACAGACCCTCTGAAGACTGTGACCCTCAGATATTGTCTCTAGTACTGTGCAAGTTTCCTTTGAAGTAGAACTTTGGTCTTCCCCACCTTTTCCAGATCTTACATTCCTATCCTAGCCTTAGGAACTTCCATAATGGTTCTGGGTATCAAAGATAGTCTAGGGCCAAAACCAAAGTATATCCCACCTGGGTACAGGTGTTGACTCCAAATCCTGCTGGGATTTCCATATGCTTCTCCCTTATCCACAGCCATTCTCGCTTCGAGATCCACAATCCATAGCCCTGAAGTCTCCCCTTTCTTAAATCCAGGACTCTCTTTATTGGGCTCCTGAAGCTGGGGGTAGTGGTGCAGGCCTATAATCCAGCACTTTGGAGGCAGAGGCAGGTAGATTTCTGTGATCTACATATTGAGCTTCAGGCCAGTCAGGACTACATTGTGAGAACTTGTCTCAGACAAGGAAGAAAATGAACTTCCAAATTCATAGCCATACATCCTGTTTCAAGCCAATAAGAACCCATACCCAGAGCTCAGAAGTGTCTCCAATACAAATGTCATGAAGGATTCAGTTCTGGCTTCTGTCTACTGTCCCGTTCCTCAGTAACACAGAGACCTGGAGTACTTCCTCCTCAGATGTCACAAATTCAGTCCGCTCCCTGTTAATCCCTCATGGGGCCTCCTCCTCCTTGATTGTTGGCTGTGTCTCAAGCTAGTTGCATGATGGGGGGGGTAGTCTGGAGGTGAAACGAGACAGTTGTATAATCAAGGCCAAAGGCCACCGTTCCACCTCAGGATGTATAAAAGCTATCTAATTCTGCTGCCAACCATCTGTCTGTCACCCTCATCACCACCATGCTGGCCTCTGGACTGCTCCTGGTGACTGTGCTGGCCTTCCTCATCGTTCTGGTCTTCATGTCTGTCTGGAAGCAGAGGAAATTTTCAGGGAAGCTGCCTCCAGGACCCACCCCACTGCCCTTCATCGGGAACTATCTTCAGCTGAACACAGAGCAGATGTACAACTCCCTCATGAAGGTGCCACTGGGCAGGGCGAAGGGTAGAATGGGGCACGGAGGGATGCCCAGCTTTGTGGTAGGGTATTGACCCTAAGGTGTGTAATTTTAGGCTAGGGGAATCGTGAAGAGGCAGCAACCAACTCCGAGGCATGTGAGACCACATCTTGGGGTGACCCATCTGATAGCTGTTAGAACTCCAGAGAAATGAATTCCAGACCTGTTATCAAGGTCTGACCTCTTTTCTCTAACTTTGCTCATCCACCTCCATCAGATCAGCGAACGCTACGGTCCAGTGTTCACCATCCACCTGGGGCCTCGCCGAATTGTGGTACTATGTGGACAGGAAGCAGTCAAGGAGGCTCTGGTGGACCAAGCTGAGGAATTCAGTGGGCGTGGCGAGCAGGCCACCTTTGACTGGCTCTTCAAAGGCTATGGTGAGGGGAACAAGATGCAGGGGAATGTGGCAGGGAACAATTGGAAGACATAAGTTTTCCCTATTTTCTCCCTGACTCAACCATCCACATCACTGCTTCCTGCTGTGTTGGGTATTGGACCCATTGTTTCCTAATCTTCCTGTCTTTCTCTGCCTGCGTCTCCTGACTCCCCTCCCCCACACATACCACCACGCCTCCTCTTGCACCTTGAGATTTCTCTATCTGAATCCTGCTCCTCTAACAGGCTCCGGAACTTTCCCCCCACCTTACCCCATTGTTCTTAGCTTCTGCGATTGTCTCTCTTCTCCACTGATTTCTTTTTCTACTGTCAGAGCATCACAGAAATCTGTTCCCAAGCCCATTATCCAAGCAGCAATCTCGCCTCTTCCCAGACTCTCTTTGTCCCTCTCTCCTTATTTCCCCCTCTTCCCTAGCTTAATTATAAATCTTTCACAACTGTATCCACCCCCAAATCTCCACAGTCCCCCTTCCCTAGCCTCTGCCCTGTCTCTCTGTCTCTGCACCTCTGGCTTCTGTCCTCCTTCTGTCTCCCGCTTTCTACTGACCTCTAACCCGCTCTTGGGGAATAGCGCAAAGGTGGTCAGTAGTCAGCCACAGCCCCCTTCTCTGATCTCTCCCCGCCCCTCACTCTCCTTTCCAGGCGTTGCCTTCAGCAGCGGGGAGCGCGCTAAGCAGCTGCGGCGCTTCTCCATAGCCACACTGCGGGACTTCGGTGTGGGCAAGCGTGGCATTGAGGAGCGCATCCAAGAGGAGGCGGGCTTTCTCCTGGAGACATTCCGGAAGACAAACGGTATGCACAGTTCCGCAAGTTCTCAGGACTGACCAAGGGGAAGACACCCTCGGAAAAACAGTACCAAGATCAAGGATGGGAACTAGGCTAGGGAAGAGCGTCCTGGTCCCGCTGTCCGGTTTTGGCGGAGTTGGTGGACTCAGCGTTGCAGCCAGTGCTCGTTTTGCATTTTCTGATACAGAGTATCTGTTGCTATTCCGCGGTGGAAGCCCTTTTCCTAGCTCTAAGGTCGTGCTCTTCTTCCCCGTCCTCCTTACCTACAGGTGCCCTCATTGACCCTACCTTCTACCTGAGCAGAACAGTGTCCAATGTCATTAGCTCCATCGTTTTCGGGGACCGCTTTGACTATGAGGACAAAGAGTTCCTGTCACTGCTGAGGATGATGCTGGGAAGCTTCCAGTTCACAGCTACCTCCACCGGGCAGGTAACCTGTTTCACCTTGTCCTACCACCCCCAGACCATAGCTGCCAGCTCACTCCAAAACTGACAACCTCCTTCCAGCAGGTACCTTCAAAGCAGCCCGGCAATTGTGCCTGAACCGATGTCAATACACAGTTTCTAGAGCTGCACCTGAAATCAGAACCAACAGTACATACATTCAGGCGCGCAAATACACGGAGGGGGAGGGAGGGAGAGTGAGGAGGGGAGAGCAAGGTGGACATTACTATGACAATTCATTTTACTCTCTAACCAAGGTTGCTACAGGGAGGCCTGCTGAATGCACTAGCCTCCTTGAGTTCCTGAGTGACTGATACTGCAAAATCCAGGTCACTCAAATCATGCTCCATCTGCAAAATGTACAGAGCCAGTCCACTGAACTATATAGATGAGTGTTCTTTACTCAGCCACGGAAATGCCTAAACTCCTGCCTGCATCTCTAAGCAAAATTTCTGCACAGATTGTCCCTCAGACACACCAGTTAAGGGTCCTCCAGCACAGCTCACTCACACATTTAAGTGGGGTCCTCCGTGCAGCTGTTTGAATAGCAATGCAGGTGAACATGAGAATATCCCCCACTACTTTAAAATATCTATTTTTAATTTTTTTGGACAAGCATATATTGTGTACTGAGCCTTTTCACCCCATATCTCCACCTTCCCTTTTCTCATACCTCCTCCTCCTTTAGTCCTCTTTGTCCCCTGAGACAATTTTCTTCTCATTCCAAGTGGTACACATGCACATATATATGCATAGATATATACACACATGATTTAATGTATATATACCACAAATGAAAAAAAATACATGAGTTCTCTCTCTAAGACTGCTTAAATTTGCTTAATACAGCTATCTCCAGTTGGACCCACTTTCCTGAAAACACCATAACTTTGTTTTTAATGGCTGAAGAATAATTCAGTTGTGTATATGAATCACACTTCTCCATTACGCTGCTTTTGGACACTTAGGTTGATTATGTAATTTAGCTATTGTGACTATCCAGCACTCATTGAATGTTGGAAAGCCTGTTAGAACTCACCAACCCAAACCCCATTAGTGTATGAAGAGCTGTCCCCAGCTGATGCAACCAACCGCCTAAACATCTACATAGGTAACTCCTACCCAACCACCTAAACATCTACATAGGTAACTCCTACCCAACCACCTAAACATCTACATAGATAACTCCTACCCAACCACCTAAACATCTACATAGGTAACTCCTACCCAACCACCTAAACATCTACATAGGTAACTCCTACCCAACCACCTAAACATCTACATAGGTAATCCTACCCAACCTCCTAAACATCTACATAGGTAAATCCTACCCAACGACTGGATGCCTCCCACCCCAGTCCCACCTGAACACCCCAAGCCTGCATGTGTCCCCAAATCCATCTCACTTTAAAACCTTGGACCATAGCCCTCAGGCTTAAACTATAGGAATTCTGTTGCCACACAGCTCCATCTGGTGCCTAAACTCCTGAACAGGTGATGTGTACAGCCCTCGTCCTAAGACAGATGTCATATTTATTGGGTTTTGTCTAGTGACAGCTGCCTTGGTTTCTCATCCCCTTACCACCACCAGCTCTATGAGATGTTCTCTTCAGTGATGAAGCACCTACCAGGGCCACAACAACAGGCCTTTAAGGAACTTCAGGGGCTGGAGGACTTCATAACCAAGAAGGTGGAACAGAACCAGAGTACCCTGGACCCCAATTCCCCAAGGGACTTCATTGACTCTTTCCTCATCCGCATGCGGGAGGTAAACCCAGAAGCCAGGGAGCATGGTGGGAGGTTCAAAGCCAAGTAGGATGAAATCAGGCACAGGGAGGAGGGAGTTAACAGAGGACCACTCATGGGTCCCCTCACTATAATCCTCATTTAACATCACTGTCCCATCCACTACCCCTTGTTCTCAGGATGGTGTACAGGCAGAGATAGCAGCCAGTGCACAAGGCTGTCTGTTTTAAAGGCTTAGTTTTATTTGTGTATTTAGTACCCACAACTCTTGAGCGAGGTTGTGTTTCGACTCCCATTCTACAAATGAGGAGGTTGCAGCCTGTGAATATAGGTGACCTTCTGATATCACAGCAAGAGAGCCATGCATCCTACCTCACTGACTTGGACTGGTGCTTTCAGCTAACACACCATTTGCCTTTGCCTGTCCTCATGGTCATTTACATCTATGTGACCTGAGCTTTACTGGGACCTTCTTCTACCTGTTTGGAACAGGTATAGAGATTTCACCATTGTTGGTTTTAAGACAACATCTCTCTATGTAGATCTGACTGGCCTGAAATTTGCTGTGTAGACCAGGCTAGCCTCAAACCTGTGGTGGTCCTCCTGGGTCTTCTTTATGGAGGCTGGGATTACCAGTGTGTGGTGTCTTCTGACCAAGTACCAAGACTTCATGTACTCTGAAGTGCAAAGGACTGAGAGGTGGAATTCCTTTAGGGAATATTAAGGATTATAATTAAGAAATAGAATCCTGTTGCCTAAAACTGAGGGCTGGAGAAGTGGCTCAGTGATTATGAGCACCAACTGCTCTTCCGGAGGATCTGGGTTCAATTCCCAGCACCCACATGACAACTCATAGCTGTCTGTAATTCCAGTTACAGGGGACCTAACACCCTTGGTAAAACAGCAATGCACATTAAATAAAAACTGACAATTAAATTGGTCATTAAAGATCGAACAATCTACTAAATCCTGAATGACAGAAGAGCATGGGATTAGGGCACTGGATCACTTCCAGAGGTCTGGAACCTGGACAGAAACTGACATATCCAGACTGCCCCTTCTGTCCTTAGGTCTGGGTCAAAGAGAAGTGAATTAGGGCAGGGAAAGGGGATGAAACAGAAGGGCATGAAGAGCATACGGAGTGGGTTGGACTTGAATACTTCCCTCCCTGCAGGAGAAGAAGAACCCCAATACAGAGTTCTATATGAAGAACTTAGTGCTGACGACACTGAACCTCTTCTTTGCCGGTACAGAGACTGTCAGCACCACCCTTCGCTACGGCTTTCTGTTGCTCATGAAGCACCCAGATGTACAGGGTAAGGCTGCAAGGGGAGTGATGTTGAAGATTCTAAACATGCTTCTCTGATCTTCCACACTATTTCCAACCTCTCTCAAGAAACTAGACTCTCAGATAGCTAGCTACTCCCTTCTCTGCAGAGACAGAGAGAGAGAGAGAGCTGGTGGGCACTAGCCTCTAGTAGTTAAGTCATTTGGTGTGTTGCTCAACTGAACCTCAAAGAACCCACTTCCCTGTTCCCAAGACCCTGCCTAAATCTCCTTCCTCACAATTCTCACATAATTCTGGTATGACCCAGTTAACATGAACCTCCTCCAACAATGCCTATGACTCACATGTACAGAAAATGGTTGACAACGTCATACACTGCTTCATAGCCTCTGTCCAGTTCTACTCTTCTGCACTATCACCCTTAGGGTGAGGTTCTTGGACTCCTAAACACATGCCTCTTCTTCTCAGCCAAAGTCCAAGAGGAGATTGACAGAGTGATTGGCAAGAACCGGCAGCCCAAATATGAGGACCGCTTGAAGATGCCCTACACAGAGGCCGTCATCCATGAGATCCAGAGATTTGGCGACATGATCCCCATGGGCCTGGCTCGCAGGGTCACCAAGGACACCAAGTTCCGGGACTTCCTCCTCCCCAAGGTTCTAACTCGCCTATAGTAATCTCCAGCCTTCTTCATGGCCCTGCAGACCCTCCTCCTCCTCATTTGAAACCACCCAGCCTTCTCTCACTCTCTCAGTGACAGGCTTTCTCTGCCACCACACCCCTCCAGCCTCTTACACAGAGTCTTCTATATCTTGAGTTTCCCCTCCCCAGACTTTCTGACCTGGGAGTTTCATCTCCATGCCTCTGAATCATCAAGTCTCAAGACATAAACTCAGTTTACCTAGATCTCCTGTCAGGGACAGGAGTGACATGTATGCCATGTATCCTGTTTAGGGGTACATAAATTCAATACCCTTCAGTTGTTGACTTGAGAGACATGAAGCGCATATCCTTCAACCTCCCACACAGACCACAGACCCCATGTCACGCATTCATCCTGTGTCCTATAACATGAGCCCCACATCTCTTGTCTCCAGGATGATGACCTCACATCCCTCAAAGCCCCTCCCTCAAAGCTCCCTCAACTCACATATATTATCTTTATCTCACCTCTCCTGCCCCTATGGGCCAACAGGACACTCATCCAAATCTACTGTATCAAACCTTCCTCCTTGACAGGGCACTGAAGTGTTTCCTATGCTGGGCTCTGTGCTAAGGGACCCCAAGTTCTTCTCCAACCCCAAAGACTTCAACCCAAATCACTTCCTGGATGACAAGGGGCAGTTTAAGAAGAGTGATGCATTTGTACCCTTTTCCATAGGTAAGAGGGCACTGTCTAGTGCCAGGCCACTGCTCACACCAACAGAGATAACTCCTCTGTATCTCTCCATTTTGGAAGATTCTCTTGGATCAAACCCTCAGCCAGTCAGCTGCAACTCCCATACTTCCCAAGCCTATGTGTCTGAACCCTGGAGAAGTGATGATCAAGCTGTAGTGATAGATTATGGAAATGAAGTCTCAAACTAAGTTAGAGGTCTCTCTCAGGTCACACAACCATTTCTTAGAAAGATGTGGCAGCTGCAGGTGGTGGCAGTCACCTTTAATCCCAGCACTCTGGAGGCAGACAGAGGCAGAGACTGGAGGACCTTAGTGAGTTCAAGAGCAGCCTTGTCTACAGAGTGAGTTCTAGGACAGCCAGGGCTATTAGACAGAGAGGTCCTGTCTCAAAATATCAAAAAGAAAAAAAAGAAAAGAAGGAAGGGAGGGAGGGAGAAAGGCAGGAGGGAAAGAAGGAAGGACGTAGTTACATGGCAGCCATACTGGAGAGTGCCTCTGTAGGGAAGGCAACCGCATTTCTTATTATTACAGTCTGGTGAAGATCAACTCACCACAAGTACAAGGAAAACTGAGGCTCAGAGATTAGAGCCTTCTTTAAAGGTCTCAGCCCTTCCTTCCACAGAGAATACAGCCAAGGATTTGCTATGAGGATGACATTGAGAACTGGCTTCACCCTCCCTGTCTCTTCTCTTTAGGAAAACGGTACTGCTTCGGAGAAGGACTGGCTAGAATGGAGCTCTTTCTCTTCCTCACAAACATCCTGCAGAATTTCCGCTTCAGGTCCCCACAGGCACCCCAGGATATTGATGTGTCCCCTAGACTCGTGGGCTTTGCCACAATCCCACCAAACTACACTATGAGTTTCTTGTCCCGTTGAGCCAGTGCTGGATAAGGGTAAAGGGAGGGATGGAAACCAGGCTAGTGGGGGGTTGGGACTTAGAAGGGATCGGAGGGACAGGAGAGAGAAAGGACATGATAGACTTGTTGAAGACAGACTGCCATTTCAAAGGTAGAGCAGGAGAAAGGGGAAATTTATACTATGTTGTGAATAGTAATAGCAATAACAATAAAAGTAGACATTATTTATAGAATAAGAATTTTTGTCAAGTTTATGCTTGAGAGTCTTGTGATCATAACACTCACAAATATATGGTAAGGGGAGAGAATTCACGTTCGTTTTACTAGTGAGGCTCGTTCTTGACCTTATAATGTTTCCTTAGTCTAAGATTACTGAAGTCTTACTGATTCCAAGAACTCAGTAATACTTGGATGAATATCTGTGTGCATTGGCCTTGGGTAGACTTTCAAATATCACCACACATCGGATAAAACAAGAGCTCAATCTGTTGCCACATCATCTTGCCCAGAGGTATTTCAGAGCTTCAGGTGTGCTACCAGCGTGGTTTCACCATCAACTCACCCACACTTTGATCTACTTTTGAAGAACTGGTTACCAGGGCATCATCACCCAAGCCTTTATGGTTAAAGTCATTGTGTTTGACTCAGAATCCACCTGGAGAACTGGAATTCGGTCTCTTAATGAGGTCCATGGTAGAGAAAGACATTGTAGTAAGGAGCTGCGGGCAGGCCTGCTTTTTGTCCTGCCCGGCTCCCGCACGGCTAGCTTAGTCCCAGAAATAACAACACACAAATTGTATTCATTTAAGCACTGCTTGGCCCATTATCTCTAGAGAGTTAGTTACTGACTAACTCTCATATCTTGATATTAATCCATTTCTAATAATCTGTATAGCACCACGAGCTGGTGGCTTACCGGAAAAGATTCAGCATGTCTGACCTGGTGGCTGGCTCAATGGCTTCTGCCTCACAGCCCTCTTCCCAGCATTCTGTTCTGTTTACTCCGCCTACCTAATTTTCTGTCCTATCAAAGGGCCAAGGCAGTCTCTTTATTGACCAATGAAAATAACACAATAGACAGATAACCCTCCTCCATCAAGACATTTTCAGAGGTGGCCAGGAAAACTTAGGGTCAGCACACTAACATGAGTGTGTGCTGATTCATGAATGTGTGTGTAAGTGCACATTACAGGGCTTCCTTGGGATGTACAAGGCCACATCTTTACATCTTCTGCCACGAATTATATTCCAAAGGCTGAGTGTTTGCTTACCAATCTGGGATCAGAACCAGTTAAGAGTTTTAGAAGCATATACTCCAGTGGCACTACTTTAAATCTGATGAGTGGACAACTGAATAAGGCACAATCTTGATGTCAGTGGATACATCAGCTGGGCCTCTTTTCTTATTTTTAGAATGTCAGTATCAGGCAGACCCAGGAGGGAGCAGGGGTATCAGGGAATCGAGATGCCATCTTTGGAAACTGCATTGCAAGCCCCTCCCCCCACCCCGTGGCAAATTCCAATCCTACATACTGCAGATGGTTCCTGGGGGACTGATGGAGACAGGAAGAGAGTGGGGAAGATGGTTCACTTGGAAAAGTGTTTGCCAAACAATCACAACGACCTGATTTTGGATCCTCAGCACCCATCAAAAGTCAGGCCTGGTGGCACATGCTTATCACCTTAATGCTGGGAGGGGTTGAAGAGAGCCCAGTCCAACTAGATCATGAACTCTTAATTTAATCAGAGATCCTGTCTCAAAAACAAAAATACAACAAAGTAGAGAGAGACTGGAAAAGCCATGCAGTTCTGTCCTCTGGGTTCTACACTCATGCACACATACACCTGCGTACACATACAAAAATGTATGCACACACAGAGGAGAGAGGGGTTAGATCAATTTTAACAATGAGACACACCTTCAGAGGAAGGGACAGTGGCTAGCAAGCCTTTGTCTGAAAGGGAGGAGGGAAAAAACTAATAAAACCTGTAATGTTGGGAAAAAAATGTTAGAACTCATGAAGTCATGACCCAGTTTACAGAGACAAGGTGTACTGTGTCCAACCATGTTCTGCTCAATAGCAGAGAGTGCACGTCCTGCTGAAGCATGCCTGGACCATTCTTTGTGATAAGCCATTTGTTAGGGTATAGAATCTTCAATCACTTTGTAAATATTAGGTTAACCAGAGTAGCTCTGATGAACAAGGTGAAATGTAGCCAGAAATCAATAGCAAAGTTAAACCACAAAAGCCACAAGGATAGGGAAATTAAGAACTATGCTTGTTAATTTTTTTCTTTCACTGAAAAATATAAATTATACATATTAGGGGCTGGAGACAGTTTAGTGGTTGTAAGCAGAGGCTGCTCTTGCAGAGGGCTTGAATTGGGTTCCCAGCACTCATGTCCAGCAGCTCAGCACCACCTGTGTCTCTAGCTCCTAGGGATCCAACTTCTTCTTCTAGGTTCCATGGGCACTGCAGGTTTATACACATTCACACAGAGACACGCACAAATAGAAAAGATTTAAAAATAAGCCTTTTAAAGATATACACATGAATGGAGTACAAGTGTTGTTTTGATACATGTATCAATTGTGCAATGGCTAAGTCACACCAACAAAAACAATGCAGATTTATATAACAGTGGTTCAAAAAATATCATATGGTAAATCATAAAACACTTAAATGGCAGAACAAAAATAAGTATGAACAAACTTACAGAATGAGCCATAGCAGAAGGCATCGTAAATTCATGGAATGGCTTTTAAAGAAAGCTCAGATTCATAAATGTTCTTTTTAAAATTTTCCATGGGTCAGAAAGATTCATCACACTGAGATTTTTCTTTCTTTAAATATTATAAATCATTTCTTTTACTTTTGAGATTATAATATTCTACCATCATTTCTACCTTCCCTTTCCTCCCTCCAAACCCTCACAGCCACAACACCAAAGAAGAAGTCATAGTCCAAAAATATAAAGAGGAGATGAAAAACTTAGCAAGGTGGGGGAAAGAAGAAGCAAGAAGGTGACTCAGCAAACAAAAAGAAATCTCCCCTCCAACCTGGGTACCCAGCAAGGGGTGACGGTGACAGGAGCTCAAAGTACCCTAGAAACTGAGCACCCAGCTGAGCAAAGACTGATGGCCATACTTCAGGAAGGAGCCATAGTTCTCATAGACTTTAAATTCTTCTTGGGACTTTGCTCTGAAAGCAACTTTCCTTGCAGAACAAGTTAGCTTTAGGAAAGAAACAAATCATTGTCTCACAGAGCGGTGTGTGTTCAGGAGCTCCCTTGAGGTGTGTCATCAAGGACTAAACTACTCTGGGAGGCAGGGATGTGTAGGGACAGGGCTTTCTGACAAGTCACAATTCTACATCCTGCAGACAGGGCTTCAAATGGTCCCAAAAGACAGTTATGAGGGAAATGATTGACCACAAACCTGCTAAGTGTCATCATAGGCCTGGGGGAAGCAGCGTTGGTCAATGGCTTCAGTTTCTGTGAGAAGTAAACATACTTGTCCCCTAAGATCAGGTATGAAGAGACCTGGACAGGGCCACAGTTCAGTTCATGGGACTCCCAAGAGCTCTGGACCACAAAGCAGCGCTTCTTTGCTCTGCTCTGAGCTGTTCTGAATTATGCCACACCTCATTCAGTTTGTGTCATTGAGGCCTCTCATTTGAGAAGTAAAGAAAGGAGAAAGTTGGGGCTTTTTGTTTTTGTTTTTGTTTTCTGGGGCTGGAAGGAGGATCTCCCTCCTTATCTTCCATGACTCATTGCAGCTAAGGGAATTTTTCTTCTTGATGGACAGACAGTAAGAGAGAAAGGAAGGTTGCATATTACACAAGTGAAGAGAGAGACTCGGGAGACGGAAGGAGACTAGAGGTGACGAGGAGAAGGAAAGAGAAACAAGGTTAATGCGCAATAAATATGGTTAAATGCATAATATACTTGAAATGAATAGTCTTTATAAAGCCAGAAACTATGGGTAATTAATATACACCATCTAAAAATCCAGTAGTAGACTGAGGAGATATTGGCAATTGACGGCTGCTGGAAAAAGAAGAGTTGGTATCCATTAAGAAGAAGGCAGCAGAGAGCCCAAGCCTTTCCTAAAGCTTCGATGTAACTGAAAGATCAACTATTGTCCTCAAATACAAGGCAGAGAGTTCCCTGGGGGATAAGGCTGCCTTTTCACAAGTCTCTGGGGTCTGTGAAACTGCATGCCTGCTGTCCACGTGACCTCACTCTGGAATTCTCTCAAAGGTGAAGGCCATATTCAGCATATGAGATACTTATTCAGCTCTGAAGCCATTGCTCTGGCAATGACACTAAAGACAGAAGCAGAAAGAGCTCAGTTTGGAAGGAGGAGTTAGAACAAAAGCATAGACTATCCTTGGCAACTCATGAAGATGCAATAGAGGGACCACCACAGCATGGGCCTGAGGATGAGGCCAGCCATCTAGGTACTTCATCCTCTTATGTAAAGGCTACCAGCTGTTCACATATCTTATCAGGTCCCCAGGTCATCACATCAATAGTTACAGAGAAAATGCGGGAGGAGAGAGGTCCCAGGTTCGTTATAGCACAGTGACTGTTCCTGGTACCCAGCTTGCTGCCCTCCCTGCTGCCCTTCCTGTTTCGAGGCAAATGTTTCAATACTGGGTAAAGAAGGGGTGGTGAAGAATAGCTGGCCCAGAAAGTTTGGGTTCTGGCTGCATGTCACGACCCTCTTCTCTCTCAAATGTTTGAGCTGTGCCATGTCCTCATGTCACACGCACACATACACACACACACACACACACACACACATCAAATGAGAAACATCCATCAAGAACAAGAATAAGAGGTATTGCAGAGAAGGGGGAGAAAAGATCAGAGGAACCAGAGGAGTCAGGGACACCTAGAGAACGTGGCCCACAGAAGCAATTGATAGGGACTCATGGGTTCCGCTCGATATACATTATGGCTGAGCAGCTTGGTGTTCTTGTGGTACTCCTAACAGTGAGAGTGGGGGCAGTTGCTGACTCTTTTGCCTACATATGAAACCCTTTTCCTACTGGGTTGCCTTGTCCAGCCTTGATGTGACAGTGTGTGCCTGGTCATAATGTAGCATATTATGCTGGGTTTGGTTAATGTCCCTGGGAGGCCTGCTCTTTTCTGAGGGGAAATGGAGGGGGCATGGACCTGAGGGAAAGGATAGAAGGGAGCTTGGAGGGGAGGGAAAGGGAAGGAAAGGGAAGGAAAGAGAGGAGAGGGGAGGGGAGAGAAGCGAAGGGGAAGAGTGGGGAGTGGCAACTTCATCCAGGATGGAATATATGAAAGAATAAAAAAATTAGACTCAGAGGTATGATGTAATCAACATACGAACCCTGCAAACTTCCTTAAGGGTCTGGGCAATAATCCATGGAGAATCTGTAAGTTAGAAACCTTGGATATTTGGGCCCTTTATGCCACATTAATGGATGCTGTTACTATTTTTGAGGCCTAGCAGGTCCTTCTGAAGGCTCTGATCCTGAAGTACAATGTCCAGTTCATGCAAAATCCTACTGAAACATCGCTCTAGTCTCCTACCCCTCCCGGGCTCCATGTGAGCTGTAGAGGTTCTCTGTTCCCTAGTGCCCATTCTGGACTCTCTTCCAGGCTCTCAAGGGGAAAGAGACAAAGTGGACAAAAGCTAATCAGGTCAACAGCTAGACCCTGTTCTCGGTTTCAGGATCCTTTCCAGGGTCTTGCAATTCAGAGGTTGAGAATCATTTCTCTGGAAGAGTCCTGCTACCTTGCTTTTTCATATTTCTTGTGTATCTGTGTTGCAATCCACACATTTATTGGTTCATATCTGTCTTCTGGGTCCATTTGGGGATATTCTTACAGAACAACTACCCTAAAGACTCAGTTCCCAGAACATTCATAGCAGCAGCAGCAGCAGCAGCATCAAGAGACCTGCATGAGTCAGACAGTGGTGGCACATGCCTTTAATCCCAGCACTCAGGAGGCAGAGGCAGGTGGACCTCTGTAAACTTGAGGCCAGCCTGTTCTACAGAGTGAGTTCCAGGACGGCCAGGGCTACACAGAGGAACCATGTTTTGAAAAATAATCAAAAAATCAAACAAACAAAAGAGCCATGCAAAATTCATTACAGCCACAATGAATACATCATCAATGAGCACAAACCTGGAAATGGAAAAACTACCGTAGAATGTGCTGTCTGTGCCACTACAAATTATTCAGCCGGGGAATCGTAACTCACTGAAATGAAGGAAGCGGGGACAATAGAGACATAGAAAGCAATGTTAAATAAATAAAATCAAAGAGACTGGGGAAGAACATTAGGAAGAAGAAGACAATAGATCAAAAATTAGAAATCAACAAAAAGAAACCAAAAGAAAATGACAGATTTCCTAATATTAAAAAAAACAGAATTAGATAAAAATTTTAAAGAGAATATAAAGTAACATACAAATATTTCTTTGGTCTGGAGAGATAGCTCAGTGGTTAAGAGCACTTGTTAGTATTGTACAGGACCTGGATTTGATTCCCAGTACCCACATGATGGAACTCCAATTCCAGGGGATACAGCACCTTCTAAGTTCTGTGCACACCAGGTACACATGTGGTGGGCAGACATACACACAGGCTAAACAGCCAAACATGTAAAAAATAAAATCCTTTTTAAAAGTCTGATCTTTAAACTGAGATAAAGTCAAGATTCTAATTAGTAATAAAATAAACACATTTCTAAAAGTAATTTTTAAAAATGGCGATCTCAATGGTCAAAAGAAAAAGAAGTTGGGGTATTTGAGCGACTCCATCCTGGGCCCTTGAAAGTCTGAGTCTACCAGTTATGTACATGGTGGGGGAGGGACAGTCAAACTTATGGATCCTTCTCTGTTGTTCTCCTATACCCCTCCCTCACATCCCTACCTCTCATCCTCCATCCCACCCCTTTCCCTAGCCTGCAAAGACCTCACCTTGGTAGCTTGCTTTCTGGAATAGCAGATGGCCACTTCTAGTCTTGTAGTCTGTGAACAGGGCAAGCTCCCTTCCTCCTGAGACAGCTAACTCCTGGTAACTGAGGTTATCTAGGAAGTATGTCCCAGTGCACTGGGAGTGTGGAAAGCAATCCCAGCTCTGAGATTGGTCATGGTGGAGGACCTACAGCTCTACTTTCAAGACCACCTAAGTATTAGTCATCCTGCTGGAGGGATGCTACTTAGTGGGTATAAAGCACACCCCTGCAACTTCAGAGTTCCCAGGTTCTATAGAATTCTCAAATGACATATACATAGCTCCAGAGGTCAGTCCATAATATGGCCTCAGGCTCTCAAACTCAAAGATTTTTCTCAGAGGGTTGGAAGCTCCATTCCTCATGTACTTCCCTACCTGAGCCAGGCGTCCTGCTAACTGCACCCTTCAACCTGTTAGTCTCTGGCCCTAGGCCTTCCACAGCTGCCTTCTTTGGTCTCCTTTCACCAGAGGCTATGGAAGGTGAACTAAGGCTCCATGATTGTGGCTATTTCTTTATCTCAAGTCCCCAGGATAGGTCAGTGTGTGTGTGTGTGTGTATGTGTGTGTGTGTGTGTGTGTGTGTGTGTGTGTGTGTGTGTGTGTGTGTGTGAGAGAGAGAGAGAGAGAGAGAGAGAGACTTTGTCCTCTCTAAAACATTGCAAACACCTCCATGCAAAGGTGACAAGGAAGGAAGGAAGGAAGGAAGGAAGGAAGGAAGGAAGGAAGGAAGGAAGGAAGGAAGGAAGGAAGAAAGAAAGAGATCCAACCAATAAACTAATTTCAGATGTTAAATCCCAACACAGAAAGAAAACCATGAAAACACAAGCCCTCAAAACAGTTTCTCCAAAAACTATCAATTCCATCATAATGCCCTCCAATGACAGTGACTTAGAAGACTTTTCAAAGAATTTTAAAAAATAATTATAAGTACATTCAAAAAAGACATGAATGTTCTCCAAGAGAACAACAAGAAGCTGACATAAAGAAGCCAGTGCAAGTTAGGGAAACAGAATTCAGTCAGAGTCACTGAAGAAGGAAACTGAAATGAAAACTCAGTCGGTTCAGTGGAAAGCCTCAACAGCAGGGCAGATAGGGTGAAGGGCTAGATGTCAAAGCTTAGAGACAGTGTGCAGAAATCGGATCATTCTGTTGAGGTCAGCAAAACTAAAGAGAAGATGGGAATGGAACCTGGGAAGGCTTTGGGACTTTAGGGGAAAAACAAATCTAGAAAATGTAGGCATGCAAGAAGAATTTCATGCTTCAGGCATAGAAGGTATGAGTAACAAAATCATGGAAGAAAATATTCACATCTGGAGGCAGTCACAACCATTGAGCAACAAAATCATAGAAGATAATCTTCACATCTGGAGACTGTCACAACCATTGAGCAAGAAAATCATAGAAGAAAATCATATCTGGAGACAGTCACAACCATTGAGTAACAAGAGCATAGAAGAAAATCTTCACATCTGGAGGTGGTCACACCCATTGAGCTACAAGAGACGGACAGTACACCAGATAGACAGGGCCTTCATATCATATACTCAAAAACATAGACACCTACAACAGAGGGCACTGAAAACTGCAGGAGAGAAGGGTCATGTATTACATGGAAGCAGGCCAATCAGGATAGCATTATTCAATAGAAAACTTTAAGGCCAGAAGACTTGGGGAAGATTTATTCCAAGTTCTGAAAGGTCACATCTGCCACCCACTATGACACTCAGTAAACTATCTATCATATTGAAGAACAATAAAAACAGACTGAAAAGATTTATGGCCACTAAGCCAACTCTACAGAAGATAATAGAAAGAACACTATGAACTGAAGAGAAAATTAAACACACCCAAGAGATCACAGGGAGGAAGTAAACAATATCGTGATTGTTAATAAAAAGGTTCTAGGAAAATGACTTGGACTATAAGGTCACTCTTTGATGTCTGAATTCTAAGAGGAAGGGTCAGGAGATGAGAACATAAGATTTAAGAAAAAAGCTGAGATCAGAAGATCTTGCACAAACTATGTCTTATGCCAAAGAAGCTTTTTAAGAAGTACAGAATCTTATATACAGTCTTTCCTGACAGGGAAAATATGATGAAGCCAACAAAAAAAATTGTTATACAATGAGACAGAGTCATTGGGAAGCTAATCAAGCACTGTTACACAGGGAACACAGATGACCTTAAGGACATCAGAGAAAGAGCACCTTGGGACTCTGACAACCGTAGCCCATGTGTTTTCTGAAGTTGGAAGTACCCAATTTTTACTTATATATGTTTGTAATTTCAACATCTGTTTTCTTAGTCTCTATGGAGTGGCTCTGATTAGGTCAGATTTGAAGTCTGGATGTCAGCTATTAGAATAGCTGCGCCTGCTTATTTCCTAGTTCCAATTGCTTGAAGTACCTTTCTTGCAGTCTGTCAATCTAAGGTGCACTCTGTTTTTGATAGTGCTGTGTTTCTTATAGGCAGTGTAATTACAGGCCCTTTTGCATAATTCACTCTTGTCTGTTACTTTGGATTGAGGAATCGAGACCATTACATTGAGAGTTGTTATTGAAAGTTGTATACTAATTCTTGTCATTTTGCTGCTTTTATGTTGTCCCTCTGTTGAGGGCTAGGTCAATATGAGGCTTTCCCTGAGGCCTTGATGTATGGAGAAGAAACATAATTCCTTCTCTAAACCAGGAACACACTTGGTAGAGCCAGTGATAGCCCCAGTGCCAGGTCCTCACTTGGGAACAGTGGCTTTGAATATTGATAGTCAAACCCTGCACTGTAGACAGATTTTTTTGAAGAAGGGAGGGCTTCCCGCTTACAAATAATGACACAGAGACTTATTATTAATTATGAAAGTGTGACCATAGCTTAGGTTTTTCCTAACTAGTTCTTATAACTTAAATCAACCCATATATTTTTATTTTTGACTCATTACCTCATCTCTCCATATTGCCCATCCTTCTTCCTCCTCATTTCCTGGCCACTCCACTTTTCCTTTTCCCAGAGATCCTTCTCTGCCTGGAAGTCCCACCTATTTCTCCTGCCTAGCTATTGGCCGTTCAGCTTTTTATTACATCAATCACATCAAAACATCTTCACACAGTGTACAAATATCTCACAACACATAGCCACAGATATGAACCCCAACACAGTAATGGTAGGTGACTTCTAAACCCTATTCTCGCTAGCGTAAAGAACATGAAGAAAAGAATTAGACATATCATAGTTAAACAGTATCATAGACCAGACATCATAGAACATTCTACCCAAACACTACAGATCATATATTCCTCTTAGCAGCTCATAGAACATTGTTTAAAATAGACATCTTGACACAGAAAGCAAGTCCCAACAAATATAGGAGAGTGGGATGATATAACTATCTGACCACAATAAAATAGAGATAGAAATCAACAACGAAAGGATCTACAGAAAATAAAAAGCCCAATGAAGTTTAGCAATACAGCACTGAAAAATGGGATGGACATGTGGGAATCTATTGAAGGAAAGGAAAATTTTAATTCCTAGGATTAAGTAAAATGAAAAGAGAACACATCAGAACCTATGGATTATGAATGATAAAGGAAAAACTAGGAGGGAATTTACAGGTCTAAATGTTAAAAATCCGATTCTAGGGTTAGAGAGGTGGCTCATAGGATGGAGTGTTCACAACTACATGTTGCTCCAGCACCATGGAATCCAACATTCTCTTCTAGTGTCACTGACACCTGCACACACACTGCATACACAGAGATGCATGCACACAAACAAACACACACACACACACACACACAAGAAATAAATCTTTTAAAACTATTAGGTACCATGAGAATTTCATTCCACTGGTAGACATCATCTTCCCACTCTTGCTGAGGACCTGCATTGAGCCTGCTCACTCCTCGGGTTGCCCTTGACAACCAGGAGATGGAATCAGCATCAATGATCTTCAGTTTAAAAAAAATGGATGACGAACATTGGAACATTTACACAATGCAGTTCTATTAGCACTGAAAGAAAAGTGAAGCTGTGGGATTTGCAGGAAAATAAATGAAACTAGAAATTTTTACACTGAGTGAAATAACACAGGCTCAAGATGACAAACACTGTGTGGTCTCTCCAATATATGAATCACAGATTTAAAGCTTTGAATTTCTGTGTTTAAGTTGTGGGGGATCTGTAAAGTCTAACAAGCACAAAAGGAATCATTAAAGGAGTTGACAGGGGTTAGTATATGAATATAGAAATAGATGTAACATGGAAATAGACTGTGGAAATACCAGGCATGGAAGGAAAGACCGGAGAAGGGGCAACCAAAACTGGATGTATGGCAAACTCATTTAGGAATCTGCACTTTATAGGCTAACCACAAATGTATTTTTGAAAAGGAAGTTAAATGAAGCTGCCTTTCCTATGTGTGTAATGCTGCTTCCAGGGTTTATGTTTTTGTTTTTGTTTTTTTAAACTAAAATTAAGCACCTGTGAAATGTTGGACAAGAAGTTCCTAGTGGTTCCCAAAACAACACAGCCTATTGTTTTTGACTGCCTGATAACCACACAGAGGTTTAATATTAATTATAAAAGCTCAGTCAATAGCTTAAGTTTGTTACTAACTAGCTCTTACAACTTAAATTAACACATATTCTTATCTAAATGTGTCCCAAAGCTTGTCCCTCATTTTCTACATGTCCTGCGTCCTCTGCATCTGGCTCTCGACTCCTGAGACTCTGCCTTTCTCCTTCCCAGCCTCCTCCTAGTCTGGCTCTCCTGCCCAATCTCTTCCTGACCAGCTATAGGCCAGTCCACTCTTTATTAACCAATGAGAGTAACACATATTTACAGTATACAAAGATTGCTCCACAGCAGCTGCCCACTGGCGCTAAGCACTAATACCCTGTAACTGAAGACAGCACACTTTGGTTGCAAGTCTTGGAGAAATCAATCTTGAACTGTCCAGGAAACTCTCTATTTTATGTCTAGCATTCATAATGGCAGAAGGAGCTATGCCAGGGGAGAAAGTCATTAACGGTCTCACCCAGTGCTGAACCCTATGTGCTACAACTCCAGCCTGCCAGGCAAAGTGTGCCCATTAGTGCCATCGTGGCATGAGAGTTATGGGAGTAACCAGTCACTTTCTGATCATGCTTGAGGCTTGCTCCAGTACTGTGAACCTGGACAAAGACTAAGCCAAGGGAGCTCCAAGGCTGGGGTGAGGAGCTGCTGCTGTTTTGCTAAGCGTTCACATTGTCGTGCTGCCTTCTACACAGTTCTATTTATATTCATAGATCTAGATCTGTGCTGCTCTGAACCTTCAGAGGACCTTCCTTTTTGTAGGGGGCAGTGGCTAATGTGGAGATTAAAACCTGCTAAAGTGCTGGGAGTAAGTGCCTATTGAGTGCACAACCATAGATGGGTCATGTGCATCAGCTTCCTCGTACACAAGGTTCAGGGAACATCAGAGAAGTGGGGCTGGAAAGGGCTGCAAAGCATGGTAGGCCAAAGATGGAAAAGAGAGCTGCGGAATCCTATGTTCTGGACACGATATAGTCATTGCACGCATGAACTCACAGCAGCTGTGGCTACCTGCGCAAATGCTGCACAAGATGGATTCCATCGACATCCCAGCATGCATCAGGGAGGAGCTACTCAGGTCCCAGCCTTAGCTGACAGCTATAGGGAGCTGATGGCTGCTGAAAGAGAGAGTCACCTTTTATGGGTGGGGATGGGTGCTGTCCATGCCCCAGGAGAGGATACCTGAGCACATGGGAAGAATTAAATTGAATTCAGTGAGTTATTAATTTCTTTTAAACCACATGAAATTGAGAGGAAGATGTGCTCAGGTTCCCAGAAGGGAAGTAGTAGGAGGTAGAAAGGGTCAACACACACTGCATAGATGTACACATTGTGGCACGCTGCTTGACCAGCAAGCAAGAACGACCACTAATCGAGGATTCTTCTCTGATCACACTTTATTGGAGCCTCTTGGTTGAAGGGAGAGCAGGAAGCGAGAGAAGGCGAAAGCCAAGAGGCAGTTGCTTTTCTAGGGTGGAGGGAGTCAGATACTGTCCTGATTGGTGAATACCATTCCGCTGAAGCCCGGGGCTTCGGGATTGGCTAGGGAACAAGGCTCAATTACACATGTACAAGCAAAGGGCGCTCAGCCCCACCCAGCACTGCAAAAGAAGGATTTGTTTACCTCCAAGCTGCAGGACCGCCAGCGCCATATTGTAATGGCGATATCTGGACGGCTCCTTACAATACATTTTTCAAAGAATAAATTTATTTTTTCAAGATTTATTTATTAATTATATATACAGTATTCTGTCTGCATGTCTGATGCAGGTCAGAAGAGGGCATCAGATCTCAATACAGATGGTTGTTAGCCATCATGTGGTTACTGGGAATTGAACTCAGGACCTCTGGAAGAGCAGTCAGTGCTCTTAACCTCTGAGCCATCTCTCCAGCCCCAAAGAATAAATTTAAATTATTATTTTAAGAATACTTATGTGGGGGGTGGAGAGATGGTTCAGTGGTTAAGACCACACATTGTTCTTGCAAAGTATCCGAGTTCAGTTCCCAGGTGGCACACAACTACTTGAAGCTCCAGCCTCAGGGAGCTGACAACACTGTCACCTCCTTGGGCACATGCACAGACACACATAGGTGCTCATAAATAAATAATAAAAATTTAAAAGAAACTAAATAGTAAAAGTTATGTGTGTTAAAATAAATATTCAAGTTAGAACAGCAAGACTAAAACCATGAAGCCCAACTAAAAAGAAAGACAGACATCTAAAGACCTGAAAAACTAGGAGGGGGAAATACTGGTCTGGGCAGGATGGCTTCCAGACGCCTCCCAGGAAGACTTTACAATTAACTAATATTTTTAAATATTGGATTTATTTATTTTATGTGCATGAGTGATTGCCTGCATGCATTTACAAGCAAATGTGCATGCCTAGTGCCTGCAGCAATCACAAGGTCACTTCTGTTTGATCAAGCAGTCACTTTGGTCCCCTGGAACTAGAGCTATGGGTGTTTGCAAGCTGCCTTGCAGGTGCTGGCTAAGGAACCCCAGACCTCCACAAGAGGGAGAGTGTTCTTAACCACTGCTTCATCTCTCCAGCCCCTACTTTTTTCACTTTTGGCCCAACATGTGAAAAACCAGTCCACCTTTTCTATGAATGCTAGCTATCCTCCTAAAAATCTACTACAAAATAACTTAATCAGAATGAGCCAAATGTCCCCAAAGACATTTGAAATGTTTCAGGGATAAATCTTACTGCCTTTCTATTAGTGCTACATTCAGCAGATGCTTGTTGATGTAGCCAGCGTTGGGTACTGTCATCCAACACTGTCTCTGTGTTTGCTAACCGTATCACTTCTTCCACCCAAGCTATGTCTCTGCCTTTTGGTCCGTGTCTCGACTTCGCTCTGGCACATCTTTTATGATCAGGTATCAATAGACATGGCAATAACTGTGCTGCAATGCAGCAAGGTAAAGTTATCAAAAACACCTACATATGAACTATTTAAGAGCCAAATGTAGTATAAAGTATGTTAATTTTTCATATACTGTTGATGCTAGTTAAGAGCAAACTCTGGGAGAAAGATAGGCTCCCTTGTCTCAGACTGGAATGTGTTCCTTTCAAGTGTTCTCTGAGTCTCCTTGTCCTGCAACAGGCTGACACCCAGCACTGTGACAAGGACAACGGACATCAGTGAACAATCCAAGAATGTTTAAGATCCTGAGCTCTTTAGAGCACTTCAAATGAGGTTACTATTTGTTCATCCTGTGGTATTAATAAAAAAAAATGCCTGTGATTTAGGGGGAGAGAGTAAGTGAACAGATGACTCAACGATTAAGAACACTGGTTGTTCTTCCAGATGACGAGGGTTCAAGTCCCAGCACCCACAGTGTGGCTCACAGCCATCTGTAACTATAGTTTCAGGGGATCTGATGCCCTTTTCTGGCCTCTGTGAGTATTGCTGACAAGTTGTACATATGCAGATAAAACATGGAAACATGGAGGTTCTACCTGAGAGGAAATCACTCTTTACTGGAACTCTGGTTGGACTGGTCTAGTTGGGCTCACTCCTCCAGTTGTTTCTGAGGGATATTCTGATTTTGTGTTTTATTTATTTGTACCTTGCTATTTTTTCTTTGACTTTTGTTTGCTACAGATGTAATAAACTCCAACCCAAAGCTACTGTCGATCATTCTGTGAGTAAGTCCCTTACCCATGCCCATTCTCACTAAGGATTAGTGGAAAACTCCCACACCAGAAGGGGTTCCCAACCCCCTGCTCCTTTACCTGAAAAGTTATTGGAAGTTGTTGACTGCTGGGGGAAGGGAAAGTCATTTTCCTTTAGAAGTATCCACTGGTAGGTTCTCTATGCCCCAGTGAATGATTCCACATCCTTGTGCATTTGGACAGCACTAAAGGACTCAGTGGGCTAAATGAATAAGTAAATAAATATTATAAAAGGAATATTTGATTCTGGAACAGAGAAGTAAAGAAGTTACTGAGGCAGTTGAAAGAGAAGTGAGGGGTAGATGTGATCAAGA
Organism: Myodes glareolus; assembly: GCF_982192425.1. Classification (NCBI taxonomy): domain Eukaryota; kingdom Metazoa; phylum Chordata; class Mammalia; order Rodentia; family Cricetidae; genus Myodes; species Myodes glareolus. Next base: position 59,379,505 of record NC_142026.1, on the reverse strand, counting down.
CACATTGCATACGTTAATAAAATTTTCAAAGAATGGATGAATTTTTTTCTGGAGACAGGGTTTCTCTGTATAGCTCTGTCTGTTCTGGAACTCACTCTGTAGAACAGGTTGGCCTCAAACTCAGAGATTTCCCTGCCTCTGTTTCCTGAGTATTGGGATTAAAGGCCTGCATCACCATCACCCAGTAAAAATAACCTTTAAATGCCCAGTGCAGGAAAGTAAGAAGTACATAGAGAGGTGTCCCATACCCATTATTATGTATGCTCTCTCATCCCAGGAAAATCCAAAATATTGAATCTATTTATATCCATAACACCAGTCTTCAACATTCCAACTTGATCTAAAAATCAAAGTTCAGGTACTTATCCATGAAACCCATCTGTATTAGTCAATCATGGCAAGCCATTGTGGTGGAGGCTGCCCAGACCCGAAATATTCACACAGAAACTGTATTAATTAAATCACTGCTTCACCTATCAGCTAGTGCATAATTCTAGCTAGCTCTTATATCTTAAATTAACCCATTTCTATTAATCTGTGTATCACCACAAGGTCATGGCCTACTGGCAAGGTTTCGGCGGCCTCCGGTGGCCATCTTTCTCCCTCCACAGCTACATGGCATCTCTGACTCCACCTTCTTTCTTCCAACATTCAGTTTAGTTTTCCCTGCCTAGCTCTGTTCTGCTCTGTCATAGGCCCAAGAAGCTTCTTTATCCATTAGCCAATAAAAGCAACACATATACAGAAGGGAATTCCATATAACTTCCCCTTTGCTATCTAAATAATGAGGAAGGTTTTAACTTTAACACAGCAAAATTACATGTAACAAAATAGGTATCAAGCAAGAATTACAGTTACAATATTTATATCTATTTTATCTTTTATTATAACTAAGGAAAGATATAATTATAACTATCTATTCTTCAACTCTATCAAAGACTCCAGAAGGATCTAATATTACCTAAGTAAACAAGAAGTGCATTGTAAGCAACTTCCAAAACTCCAGAATTGACAGAGACATCTCACCTTCTGGACAGTTACCAAAAGTTCTTCTGTAACATTGGGGCATCCAATCTTCAGCCTACAGGCCCATAATATTTCGCAAACTTTTCCGTGAAGCAGCAAATTTTAAAGACAGTTTCGTCTATATTGGTAGTTTGTCAGTAATTTTCTTCTGTGTCCTGCAAAATGTTTGACAGACCCTTTAATGAAGCAGGAACTCTGAAGGACTGTCTTGCCTTCTTTAGGCAACTTCAGCAGTCATTTTTCTTGTGAGTCCTGCATGTCCAGTTCATACAGGATACTATCAAGCAGTTCAGGCAAGAGCAGTTTCTTGCCCAAATGGCTAACCAACTCCATAAGGAGCCTCCTTAATGCCCACCATCCTCTTCAAGTAGATGAGTGCTGCCAGGAACAGGATGTGTCTCATTGTCATGAAAAGTCCTAAGTTTTTAAAACATTTTAAATTTCATATTCTTTTAGTCTTTGAAAAATTTGAAGAATATCTATCCATCTGAAATATATCTCTGCACATCTATAAAACCTAACTACAAGCTTGACTATTATAGATGGCTATCTATTAACCTATATTTCTTAATTATACATTGCATTTTTAAATGAGCTTAACAAATGCAGTACTGCAATCAAGAGCAGAAATATACATATAACAAAATTGACCTTAAATTTGTATAAATAAACCAAAGTCCATACCAATGTAAAGTATTCATCTATATATATCACATCCTGTGAGGCCCTGTCTTCCCTGTTTCTCGAGGCCAAAGCACAGGATGCAAGAAATGTTTACGCTAACCAGCTAAGCTTCCTGCTAAGTTCCATGCTTGCTCTACTGTAGCCTGGTATAATAGCCTAAGGGCTCTAGATCACTTGAAAATGGTAATTTCTCAACCTGCCTGGAAGAGCCCAGGCGCCAAGGCCCATCTTACCTGTCTGACACTGCATTGCACCCTCGACCACCTGCCTGTGGAGAAGCTCTCACAGGCGCCAGTTTCCCCAGCCCCCCCTGGGTGGGAGGAATTTTTCTTTACTGGGGCAAAAGAGTATATTAACCCCAGATTAAGCTGAATAATCTTAATTATTAAGATTATGAGCATTCTCTTCTTGAGGATGACTCAAAAACTCTGTCTGTGTGTGTGCGTCTGTGTTTCAACCCCTAGGACAAGATAGAACTCGTGGGAGGTGGGTGGTGATGCTGACCATATGGCATGGAGTGACCCCCACAATATCCCCCTTTAAATGTAAACAAACATCTATAATCATCGTTTAGGGAATTTGGTCATTGATCTCTAGACTACTTCCTGCTGACTGGAGACACTGTTAATCATATTTTTCATAGGGAATGCTATGTGATAAGTACATCTCAGCCAGCAGTCCTGAAGCTGTCATAGATGTTGGACCATCTGGGCCATTGCTTCAGGGAGTCTTGCTTGATCAAACATTAGCCTGAAAGGAATTCACAGGTTCTCATCTTCTATAGAAAGAAAAGCAGAGCCTCTTTTCCAAAGCAACATATCCTTAGACCAAAATTGAAGTCAAGATACCTTTAAAGTATATGTGTTGGTTTAGCTTAGCAGCCCATACAATGAAATGTCTCTCTGTACTTAGCTCATTCACAGTTAAAAAATTCAAAGGAAACACAATAATATATACAATCTAGACTCTCTGTGTATATTCCATCTTTATGTGGCTTATTTTTCTTTACTCCTTTAATCTATGACTGTCTGTACTCTGTCTCTTTAAAGACTTTATTTTTTTAAGCCATGTACCTTCTTTCTCCCAGCATTCAGTTTAGTTTTCCCACCTAGCTCTGTGCTGCCCTGTGATAGGCCCAAACAGTTTCTTTATTTATTAACCAATAAAAGCAACATATATACAGAAGGGAATCCCATATCAAGCCATCAACCATACCATCAATATGTTAAATATCGAAGTTTATCTCCTAACTAGTACATTTAAAGTCCTCAGATACTTTGTCTCCCAATGTTGTGGCCTTCTACTAGAGTCTGTGTGCCTCTGGAGTGACCCACAATACTCCCCCTCCTTCCAAGTTGTGCAATGTAGTCACAGTGTGTATTAGGAAATGAAACTGGAAGGTGTGGTGAAGCAATTACATGATTAGGACCAAAGGCCATCCCTCCATCCCAGGGAATATAAAGGCAAACGTTTCAGCTGTCAGTGTCTTCCTGTCACCCTCACTGCCACCACAGTGTAGTCAGGGCTTCTTTCGGTACCTATGTGGGCCTACCAAGAGTCCTGATCTTTAATGTCTATTTGGAAACAGAAGGAGTACTGAGGAATGTTGCCTCCAGGATCCTCTTTGCCTTCAATTGTCAGTTAGATGCAGTTGGACACTGGGAAACCATACAGCTTCCTTACAAAGGTACCACTGAGCAAGAAGGTGGATGAAATGAGATGGGTGTGGGAGTCTGCCTTTTTTATCTGAGGATTTGTAGGAGAGAATTGACCGGGATGGAACGGCCAAGGCTATGGTGAGGACAACAACAGCCTGTGGGGCATGTGACCAGGTACACGATGGCCTTGGATTCCAGAGCATTGACTGACTCTTGGCTGACCTGTATGATAACAGTGTTGCAGAACACTGAGTCCTGTGATCTCCCATGTGCCAGTTGATTTCTTCCTTGCCTCACTTCTTGTCTCTGGCCTGTTTTAGGTGTGCATGCGTGCGTGTGTGTGTGTGTGTGTGTGTGTGTGTGTGTGTGTGTCTGCTTTCTCCTCATCTTTCTATATTAGAGTGCATGTTGTCTCCCACTGTATGTCTTTTTCTTTCCAGATCTATTTATCTCACGTGTTTTATCTATGTTCTGTTTGCACATACATCTGCACCTCAGAAGAAGGCATTAGATCCCATAGGCAGCTGTGAGCTGCCATACAGGTGCTGGGAATTGAACTCGGGACCTCTGAAAGAGCAGCCAGTGCTCTTAACTATTGAGTTATCTCTCCAGTCCTGTATGCCCTTTTGTTCTGGTGCCTAGCCATTTCTCAGAAGCCCTTGAAATTCCGCTACAGGAACCCCAATTCCTAACTTTGGTGGTTTTCCTTTATGTCATCTGATTCTGTACTTTCCTTATGCTTTTTCTTTCTGTTCCTCCCTCCTTTTTTCTATGCTGCCTCCTTCTTATTCCAATTTGACATAAGCTAGAGTCATATGGGAAGAATGAAATCTCAACTGAGGCACTGCCTCCATCAGACTGGACTATAAGCAAATCCGTGGGTCATTTTCTTGATTGACGACTGACAACCCATAAGGGCAGTGCCAACCATGACAGGTAGTTCTGGACTGTATCCAAAAACAGACTGAGCATGCAAGCCATGAGTGGCGAGCCAGTGAGCAGTGCTTCTCCATGGTCTCTGCCTCCAGGTTCCTGCTCAGACCTTACTTGAAAATAAATTTTTGGAGTGACATATAAGCCAAATAATCCTTTTCATTCCCAAAGTATTTTTGGTATTTTATCACAGCAATTGGAATACAACTAAAACATCTTCAACTCTCAAAATTTTCCCATGATGTCTTCCTCAATATCCCCATGACTCTACTGAACCAAGCTGACTGACCTGTACTGACTGGGTGTCTCATTCTGAATATCTCTGAGAGTGGCTCAGAGTTTGTATGTCTACCCCTCTCTGCATGTAGCCTGAATCTATCTTTCTCTCATCCCTGTAAAAGGAAGAATCTGTCCTGCCTAGTCCAGCAGCAATTCAGTCCCAAAGAAACACACAGAGACTGATATTAACTATAAACTGTTTGGCATATTAGCTCAGGTTTATTATTAACTAGCTCTTACAACTTGTATTAACCCATAATTCTTACCTATGTTTAGCTACTTGGCTTGGTACCTTTTCTCAGTCAGGCATTCTCATTTTGCTTCTTCTGCACTTGACTTGTGACTGCATCTCTGCCTTCCCTTTTTCCAGAATTCTTCTAGTCTGGTTTCCCCACCTATACTTCCTGACTGACTACTACCCAGTCAGCATTTATTAAACCAATATGAGTGGCAAAATTTTACAGTGTACAGGAGCATTCTATCATAGCATATCCTTTTTATTATTCAAAGCAAGAACCCTGAATCTAATTTCTTTGCTTAACTTTTTTCCTGACCATTATCCATAACAACTTGTAACCAACCCTCTAAACAAAGACAAACATCCATAATCCATTTTTTGGAATGTGGTCTTAGTTTTCTAAGATACTTCCTGCTGATTGGGGACACTGGTAATCTTTGAGGGATCCTGAAAAAATTAGGATTATGGTCAAGTTTTGACTGGAATATTCTATGAGTCTGGATCATCTCAGCCAGCAGTCTTGAAGCTGTTCTGGATGAAGAACTCAGAAAAACTACAACAGAGGTGCTCTGAAACATTGAATCATCTGGGTCATTCATTCCCATTAGATTTTTCATGGGGTCTTACTTGATCAAACCTAATTTTTCTTCACCCAGAATGAGTCCAGAGCCTCTTGTTTCCTATGGAAACAAAAGCAAAATCTTTTGTCCAAAGTAACATATCTTTTGACTTAAATTTTAAAGTCAAGGCATCTTCAAAATATATAGATTGGATTAATCTAGCAACATTTATAATCAAATGATTTTTAGAAGCTGCTGCTCCTTCCTCAGCAGTCAAACAACTCAAAGACACCACAATAACACACAACATTCAGATTCTCTGTGTATTTTCCATCTTTGTGTGACTTTTTCTCTATTTCTTTTAATTTTAGTTTTATTTTTTAGGTTTTTGAGACAGGGTTTCTCTGTATATCTTTGACTGCCCTGGATCTCACTCTGTAGATTAGGCTGGCCTCAAACTCACAGAGATCCCCCTGCCTCTGACTCCCAAGTACTGGGATTAAAGGTGAGTGTCTCCATGCCCAGCTCTATTTCTTTTTTAAAAGACTTTCTCTGTATCCTTCTTTTCTTTCTCAAGACTATGTATATTTTTAAATACACTGTAAACTATTTAGAGGTTTAGTTCTTTTCTGTCTGAATCTGTCTTTACTGTATATCTCTATTTTTTTCTAACTGTATGAGTCTTTAATCTGCTTAATGGAATGACTAGGATTAAAGTTGTGACTTTGGCAGTTGGCTCCACACCATTCCTTAGCTTTCTAAGAGTCTAGCTTCATGGTGGAGGTACTAGCAGGAGCCACGTTTATTGTCACAACTCTGTAGAATTTCTAGGTCCATGCCACCACCAAGAAGCAAGCTGATGGCTGCTCATAAATACCATTTAAGTGTTTGGTGGCAGGGCCTCTTAAAAGAGCTACAAGGTTATTGCTGCTAACACTGAGTCAGGAAGCCTCTTTTAAAGGAGTCCTGTCTCTGCTTGCCTCTAGCAAACAGAGCTTACTGGAATAAAGATGGTTATTAAGAAGCTGCACTTGATTCTATTCTTGTCTTCTAGAATCCTTTAAAAAAACATTCTCAGGCTTTATGTGGAAAATCTTGCCAAATATTGGGTGCCATATGTCCCACCTGGTTCCACAACAATTCAGTTCCCAAGAAACACACAGAGGCTTATGTTAATTATAAGCTGTTTGGCCTGTTGTTTCAGGCTTATTACCAACTAGCTCTTACAACTTAAATTAACCCATAATTCTTAACTATGTTTAGTCACATGGCTTGGTACCCTTTCTCAGTAAGGCATTCTCATCTTGCTTCCTCTGTGCCTAGCTGGTCACTGCATCTCTGGTGCCTTTCCTCTTCCAAGAATTCTTAGTCTGGTCAACCTACCTATACTTATAAGAGGGCTGGGGAGGAGCAGGCAGTCCAGAGCCAAAACAAGATTTCCTAGTAGCCTGACAGAGACCAGGCCTTAGTGTCAGTTTACTAAAATGGGACAGAGCTAAACAGACAGTCCTCAGAAAAAGAACACAACTCAGGAACAACCAATCAGCAGTCGCTCCACAGACTTTTGCTAGCTCAGAAGGCACCCTATGACCCCTTCTATTGGTTTATCAGGCCCCCAAAGCCCCTGTAGACTCAGCAGGTGCCCCCCAGTCTCTTGATAAAGATAGCTTTCCCTACCCTGCTGCTGGAAGGTCCCCAACCACTAGAACCTCCCACCAATCAGACCCTAAACTAATATTTTCCCTACCAATCAGTCCCAGATTAATCCCTACTCCCTGGAATTCCCCTAACTTTGCTTAAAAGGAGCCTGCAACCTGATAGTTGCGCATGGCAACTCCTAATATTGAAATTAATAAAGCACTCTTGTTACTGTATATGTGGCTATTAATCTTTCATTGGGGCTTCTCTCAGACCCTAACACTTCCTGCCTGGCTACTGGTCAATCAGCACTTTATTAAACCAATACAAGTGACAAATCTTTACAGTGTGCAAGAGCATTATCCCACAACACATTCCTTCTCTCTTAGTATGAACCATGACCCCCCCCCAGGAGTATCCTCAGAGGTGGTCTGAGTCTCTCTTATATCTCTCCCCGACTCCTATGCTCTTGTCAACAGAACATAACATCCCCTTAAAACCAGGACACAATCTTGAAAACTGAAAAGTTACACCTGAACTGTCAATTGTCCCGGGTGAAGTCTCCAATGGCTATCAGATACCTCCACAGATGCCTCTAAGACAGTCTTTTGCAGGCAGTGCATAAGACTTTTCATTTAGCCCTCTTACCTGAATGCAAGATTCTGGGTCTGAAAGTGGATCCATGGAAAAGAAAGATTCAACAGCCCCACAAAGAGGTGATAAATTGACATGACTTAAAAATCTCCCTCCCTGCAGTTTTACCCAAACATGGAGCTTTGTAGGAAAAACCTAATGATGGTGATATCAGCCTGATTGGTAGTCACAGCAACCATCACCAAAGACTTGTGCTGCCCCTTTCTGTCACTCAGAAGAAAATCATCTTAGCCATTGCCACCATCCTGACATCCTCACTTGTCACCATGCTAGACTTGGACTGCTCCTGGTGGTGTACAGCCCTGCCTGAGTATCATAATCTTGATTCCTGTCTGGCAGCAACAGTGCAGAGAGAGGCTACCTCCAGGACCCAACACTTTGCCTAGGATGAAGCCAAGTGGTTGTGATGAATGACCATGTTCATGGGTCTTGAATTGCATTTTAAGTATTTTGTGAGCTTTTCACACCTGTTTTTATTAAGACAGCTAGTCTACAGTTTCCTTTTTATTGTATCTTTGTCCAAGTTTAGTATCTGGCTTTGTAATACTGGCTTTGTAGAATAATTTGGTAGCATTTGTTCTCCTTCCAGCTTATGAGACAGTTTGAGAAGTATTGGTGTCAAGACTTCATCCAATGCTTGGTATAATTCAACAATGAGTCATCTGGTCCCAGTGTTTTGTTTTTCTTTGTGGGAAGACCTTTTTCTTCTTTTAATGTATATTAATTATGCTTTGACAATTTAATACAAGTATACACTGTATTTATAATATCCACTACTCACCTAACTCCAGCTATGACTGGCTATGAGTAGCAGTTAATAGAGACAGGCTCACAATCAACCAAAGTGCAGAAAATAGTGTCTATGGAGTGCTTGGTCCTAAGTGTTACTTCATCTATAACAATCAAACTTGTAATCATGTTAGGTATGTTTTCAAGGTCATACAGAGATATATTTTGGATAAATAGGTGATCTTCAAACATGTCAATGACCTACAAAATATGGATTTGAAATGTTTTAAGAACATAAGGTTTTTCATGATAGTGAGACATGTCTGCTACTAGTAGCACCAATATACTTCAAAAGAGGATGACAGGCATCAAAGAACCTCCATAAGGAGTTTGCTTTTATTGTGACAAAGTTAGCCACTGGGCAAACTGCCTTTGCCTCAACTGCTGACAGTATGCTATCTAAACTGGATAAGCAGAACACAGAAGAAAGCAAGTGCCAAATTTTGACAAGACAAGGTAGGACAGTCCTTCAAACTTCCTACTTTACTGAAAAGTCTGTCAGATAATCTAAGCATGTAGGCCAAGAATGGAAAGCCCTGGTGTTCTAAGGAAACTTGGGTGACTGTCAAGGCAGCCAGATGTTTCTGTAATTTCTCTTGGTTTAGAAGTTGATTGTTCTGGACTTCCTGTTTACTCAGGTAATGTTACATCCTCCTTGAGTCTCTGATGGAGTTAAAGATGAGATAGTTATAGTTACAGTCTTTTTGTTATCAAATTCAGAAAAAAAGGACTTACAAGAGAGGCATAAAGTATATAAGGTTGAGAGACATAAAAGCTTAAATTGCTTATCTAAAAAAATGTTTTGAGGTCCCAAGAGATAGTTTTGCATTGGTAATACAAGCTATGATAAAAATTAGATATACGATAAAAATAAAATTACGATAAAAGTTAGATATAAAACTTTGAACTCATCAAGGTAAGATAGATAATAGACTAATTTCTCCAAATTTACCAAATACAAATGGACTGGATATTGTAAAAGTAATTCTTACCTGATAATTGTTCTTGTTGTATATAGTTTTACTATGCTAGAGTTAAGAATTACTTGATAATTGTTCTTATTGTATATAGTTTTACTGTTAGAGTTAAAACCCTTTCTTTTTTATTTAGACAAAAGGGAGAAAATATTTTGGAATATTTGATTACACTCTGTAAAGATATGTGACTGTGATTGGTTTAATAAAAAAAAACCTAAATGGCTAATAGCTAGGCAGGAAGTTTAGGTGGGACTTTTGGACAGAGAGAGTTCTGGAAAGGAGAAAGGCAGGGTTGCCATCCAGACACAGAGGAAACAGACATGCAGAAGGAGAGGTAAAAGCCACAAACAATGTGGCAGAACATAGATTAACAGAATGCGTTAATTTAAATCATAGGAGCTAATTAGAAACAAACCTAAGCTAAAGCCATGCTTTCATGATTGATAAAAAGTCTCCATGTCATTATTTTGGAACTGGCTGGTGGGATAGGGAAAAACTCATTACAGCTCCCTTCCTGCAAGTTACAGCCTGGTCTCTGGGGTTGGGATCAGTCTTCCTATCCACCGTGAGCGTTTCTGTGGTTGGTGCTCTGAGGGCTTGTGGAAGGCTTTTCTGCTTCAGTTGACCTTTTTTGCACCATCAAGATTCCATTCTCTGTTTCAGGCCTCATTTCCCACAAGCCATTGTGACTTAATCAGGCAATGGTGGAGAAGGGTGAGTCATCTTCTAGGATGAATAGCTCCTGGTCTCAGGTTCAAGTTTTCACAGCAGAGTTCTACTTCTCTCTCCACGGCTGTCTCAGCTCTACACACTCTCCACACATGTCGTACCGCATCATCCTCTGGTTGCATTTCTTCAGCTCATCTCTCCCCAGAGCTTACAGTGCTCACTCACAAAAGCACTTATCCAATGGCACAGTTCACCCCACATGGCATAAATGGTATGGTTTATTTGGAAATAGTGGCTTAATTGTATATTTCCCACTGTTTCATATCATATTTTTAAAGCTATTTCACTGATACATGTAATTCTCTAACCCACCATGTTAACTGGAAGTCTCTATATTTCTTTTTTTCCTTTTTATCCTCATATTTTCTCTTTTTCTTTCTATTATTTTAGCTGTGTTTTTGCATTCTTTTGTTTTTAAATTTTTTACCGTATCTGGTTTTTTCCCTTCGCTTTCTTCCATTATCTAGTTTCATTTGTGCATTTTTCACTGCTGAACAATCAGATATTTTTATCTCTTAAGTAAGAGATAAAGTAAGTACTCTCTTCTCTCCCATTCTCCCAATCTCTGAATTCTTTCTTTTCTTTTACTTAATCTTTCTTCTCTTTTTGCTTTCCATTGTCATGCCTAGAAAAAGAGCTACAGGCAAGTAAGGAATGCTGAGAGCAGGAGAAATAGTCTTCACAGGGAGGGGTCCACAAACTGATTGTCCAACACCAAATTATTAGCCCTGAAATCGCAGACATAAAAGTAACATTATATGGACTAAGCAGGTTGAATTTATATATTTAGAAATATACTCATATTTCTTAAGAACAAACACACACATCAACAACTAAAATAATGGGATCCATAAATATGAGAAAGAGCAATTGTTGTATATGGGAAGGATGGGGAAAGAAAAGGGAAGAGAATAAAATTATCTAATTATATTTTAATTTCAAAAATAAAAATTAATAAAAGAGTGCATGGGTATGGAGCAGTAGAGCTAGGAGAAGGCAGAGTGAATATGATTAAGTGTATTATACAAAATTAATAAAAAGAATATTGTCTTAGTTAGGGTTTCTACTACTGTGATAAAACACCATGGCCAAAAGCAACCTGGGGAGGAAAGAGTTTAGTTATCTTATGCTTCCATATCACAGTTCATCATCAAAGGAAGTCAAGGGCAGGAACCTATGCAGAGGCCATAGAAGGTGCTGCTTACCAGCTTGCTCCTCATGGCTTGCTCAGCCTGCTTTCTTATAGAACCCAGGGCCACCAGCTCAGGGATGGCCCCACCTACAAAGGACTGGGCCCTCCCCCATCAATCACTAATTAAGAAAACACCCTACAGGCTTGCAAACAGCCTGATAATATGGAGAAATTTCCTCAACTGAGGCTCCTTCTCCTCTGATGACTCTAGTTGATGTCAAATTAACATAAAACTAGCCAGTACAAGTATCACAAGCTGCAAAAGAAAGTAAAGTACATATACAAAATGAATTTTCATGCTGATGTGGAAGTCCCTTCTGTGTGCTGTGATTACCATTCATGAATAAAGAAACTACCTTGGCCTGATGATAGGGCAGAAGTTAGGTAGGCAGGGAGGACTGGACTGAATGCTGGGAGAAAGAAGGACAAAGTCAGGTGGATGCCATGGATCTGCCACTGGAGATATACCTGCTGAAACTTTGCTGGTAAGCTACGACCTCATAGTGATATATAGATTAAAAGAAATGTGTTAAATTAAGATGTAAGAGTTAGCCAATAAGAAGCTAGAGCTAATGGATCAGGCAGTGATTTTCTTAATACAGTTTCTGTGTTATTATTTCGGTTCTGGGTGGTGGACCAACGAGCAGCTCTGCTCCAACAATATGCAGCTTAAAAATTGGCATCAGTGGGAAATTCTCTCCTGCCAGGAAGAATAGTATTGACCTGGGATAATACTATTCATCCTTAGCAAGTTCCACATCTCTCAAAAGCTCAAGTGATACCTAAGGAAGCATATCTGACTCTCTGTAAGGCCCAAACACATAGAACTCCTCTCTCCACACATGCATCTTCCACTGTGAAAATCATAGCATTTCCTTGGTGTCTTACCAGAGTTTGTCTGGACACTCAGAATCTCTTGTAGGTGTCACTTTCATTGACAAATTTTCCAATATTGTCTTCCTTAAAGTCATTATAAAAGAGGAAATGGCAATAATCTGGGTGCGGAGATCAGTCCAGGACCAGGTACATGATTGGCATGAGAGGGGTTAACTGTACTAAGACAGTGCTAAATCTCCTCCCCAAACCTCCCTCTCCAAAATCAATAAGTATATTCATATCTTCTATTGAGTTTTTTGTCCTGTCTTAGTTAGGGTTTCTATTACTGTGAAGAGACACCATGACCATGACAACTCTTATAAAGGAATACATTTAATAGGGTAAATTATAGGTCAGATGTTAAGTCCATCACCATCATGATAGGACATGGCAGTGTGCTGGCAGACATGGTGCTAGAGGAGGGGCTGAGAGTTCTACATCTTGATATGTAGGCAACAGGAAATGAACTATCTCACCGGGTGTGGCTTGAGCCTATATGCGACTTCAATGCCCACCTCCACAGTGACACACTCTCTCCAACAAGACCAAACCTACTCCAACAAAACCACATCTCCTAATAGTGACGCTCCCTTTGGTGGCCATTTGGTTCCAAATCACCACACCTCCTTCCATAATTTGAGAGTCAAACAGTCTAGAATACTTAGAACAAGAGACCAGTCCTCAGAGGGATATTGACCTCATGAATGTCCTGAGGCTGCTACAGCCCTAGATAGTCCAACTATCAAATGTTTCCCGACATAGAGTCCTGGCTGAGATGAAGGTGAATCTAATCATCTTAGCACCTACCTAATGCTAGTATACCAACCAGCTAGGACCACCCTCAGGCTCCACGTCAAGCCTTCCTTCCACTTTTATGAATACAACTACAGTGGCCGCCTTGCACAGTATTGGAGTCCTTAGAAAGATAATTTTTATTCATTCAATGCCAATTATTTTCCTACCACAATGCCTGCCTGGAGGAAATCTCAATGCCAATCTATGCCCCTGATTTCCTGAATTCATGAGATATCAAAATTGCCCATGTAATCTCTCTGCCCACTTCTAAACAGTCATCTGTTGCTAACCTTGGTCCTCGTGTAGCCCCTAGGGAAGGCAGGGTGTAGTCGGGTTTTTCTTTGGGCCACCAAAGAAATGACAACACAGAAGCTTCTTATTTACTATGAAAACTCATTCTTAACTTAGGATTGCCCCACTAGCTCTTATACTTTAAAATAACACACTTTTATTAGTCTACATTTTATCATTTGACTTTTTACCTTTCTTTCATCTTACACCTCTGTGTGTGTGTCTCCTAGTGTTCCCACATGCCTAGAATCCTTCTCTTCCTTTCTCTCCCAGGAAATCCCGCCTATACTTCTGCCCAGCTATTGGCCAGTTAGCTTTTTATTACACCAATCACAGAAAATACACCTTCACACAGTATGCAAATATCCCACAACAGCAGGGTCAGACAATGAAGTGACCGTGGTGGGGATAACGTTGAAAGAACCCAGCTGCCACTAAGGCACAAACGACCAAACACACATTCCATCAGCGGGAATTCTAAGTTATTCTCCTCTGTTTTGTGAAAAGAGCCACTGAAATATAGCTGTGGTTTTCTACCCTTCTCCAAGTCATACATAGAAAGGGAAGGTTGTTCATCCAGCCTCAAGTTTAGGCTTCTTTAGGAACTGAGCATGAAGACATAGCACAGGGCCAATGCCAAATTCAATATCTGGGCCCAGGTGCTCAGTCCAGTCTCCTTCATCCACTTCTACCAGGAAGACCACGTCCACAGCTCCTACTTGTCAAGGGACCATCCAATCCACAGCTTTGGGATCCTTCCTGAGTCCTTAGTAATATCTCCCTCCTAATAAAAAAGTTTAAATATCTGGGATTCTAGAGATGACTCGGGTGTTAAAAGCACTTGTCGCTCTTGAAGGAGACCCTGTTTTTATTCCCAGGACCTACATAGTGACTCACAACCAGGTAGAACTCCATTTCCAAGGAATCCATTATATCTTCTGACATCCCTGGACACTGTGTGCATGAGTTGAACAGGCACACAGGCAAGGAAAAACATTCAGATACATAAAATTTTAACAAGATATCATCTTAAAAGAACTAAAATAAAACAAATCTTTTTTTAAGATTCAGTATCTGCAGCCAGGCTTCCTGTATCATTCCAGTGAAATCCAAAAATTTGAATTCTATCATAAAGCACAGCATTCACATTTATGAGGTCTTTTTCAAGTGCTCAGCCATATAAATATAGGTTTTTAGTTCTTGATTCGATCACCTGGACAGAGAGAGAGAGAGAGAGAGAGAGAGAGAGAGAGAGAGAGAGAGAGAGAGAGAGAGAGAGACCCCAGATAATTCCTCTTTAGTGTTTTGAATCAAGCCTGATAATCAGAGGTCTCCCTCCTCATTCCTTGTTGCGGGTGTTGCAACACAGACCGGTCACTGTTAGGAGATAAGGTCATGAGATAAAAAGACTGGACTACATAAAAAGGGACAAAGGTCCTCCTCTACTCTGGGAGTATAAAGGCAGACCGTCTCAGCCTTGGCCACCAGCCTGCCATCCTCACTGGCCATCATGCTGGACTCGGGGCTGTTCTTAATGGCCATACTGGCCTGCCTGAGTGTCATGGTCTTGGCGTCTGTCTGGAAGCAGAAAGTCAGGGGGAAACTCCCTCCAGGACCCACTCCTTTGCCTTACATTGGGAACTACCTGCAGCTGAATAGAAAAGACGTATACAGCTCCATCACAGAGGTACCACCCGATGAGGGGAGGGATGGGACGTGGGAGTATGGGAGTCTGTGGGATTTTACATGATTTTTTTGTGGCAGATGATTCATAGGTTGAGGCACAGTCCTATGATGGGGGGATTGGGAAGGCTTGGAGCTCTTCCAGGTCTTTGGTTTCTTTTCAATCGTTTGATTGTTGATTCCGAGTAGGACGACATCACAGTATTTAACCTTTGTGCACTGGTCCAGTTAGGTGAGCAACTCACCTAACAGCTGCCATCTACTCCACATCAGCTCAGTAAGCGCTATGGTCCCGTATTCACCATCCACCTTGGACCTCGCCCGGTTGTGGTGCTCTATGGATACGATGCAGTCAAGGAGGCTTTGGTGGACCAGGCCGAGGAATTCAGTGGACGAGGCGAACAAAACACTTACAATACGCTCTTCAAAGGCTATGGTGAGGGGAATGCCACACTGGGAAACACGGCTAGGGACACTTGTTGGCCTCATTTAAGTGGCTTGTCCCTGTAACTCATCGCCCCTTTCAAGGTTGTGGGTCCTCTGCTCTTCTCTCCATATCCGTGTTGAACGTCGCCTCTCACCGTGTCCTTCCCTGTCCTGTCTAATCTGTGACCATTGCTCCCGGCTGCTCTCTCCCCCATCTGCCTCTTCTCCCTCGCTAAATGTCTGCCTTTGGTGCATCTATCTTTAAGAACCTTTGGACATTCTCCTAGATTTAGTTGCACCTCCCCCATAATTTACCTGATATTTTTATCTTCTTAAAACATTTTAGAATTATTTACTTAATTTTTCTGTGTATGTGTGTTTGCTTGTGTGGATGTACATGCACCATGTGTGCCCCTGGTGCCAGTGGAGAAAACCAGAGAGGTCATCACTCTTCATAGAGTGGGGGTCTCAGCAGCTTGAGAGCTGCTGTGTTAATGCCTGGACAGGAACCTGGGTCCCCTGCTAAACCATAAGTGTCTTTATCTACTGAGCCTTCTCTCTAGACACTGATGTTTTTCCATTTTGCTGCCTTCACCTTCCGTATTCCTTCATAACTCTTTCTCTTCCCGTCCTTTTCTTCCTCTGATTTGAGAATGACCAATTTCCTTTCCTGGAAACCTGTGCACAACTGCCTCCCTCTGCTTTTCTTATCTCCCAGTGCTTATGTTTCTAGACCAACTGGGAATCATTCACAAACATTGTTTCCAATGACCCATCGAAGTGCTGAGCGGCTGCCTGCAGTTTTAAATGCTGTTTTACGTACTTCAGATGTTTTCTCAAGGATGAGTCTAACTCTCACGGAATGTTATAGTCCAGGAAGTGTTGGCCAAGGCTGAAAAACTTCACACTGGCCTTGAGCAGCAAAACGTTTATTATAGGCAAGAAAAGGCAAAATACAAAGAAAGCACAAAGCACACCCATCTTTATACCATTAACTCTGCGGTGACTGTCTAACAAACAGGAGGTGTTTGTTTCCTTGAAGAACTGAGAGAGAGACAAATGCCTATCTAGTGTCAAAATACAGAAGTGAACACAGCCCAGGCCACATAAACAAAAGCAGAGCCAGGGACAAGGGCATGTTTGTGTGTACCCAGTCCTTGCTTTACTGGAGATTTCAGCAAATGCTGTCTGGCCATGGGATTCTTGGTGTTTTCGCCATTTCTGAGACCCAGAACAACTAATCAGTATCTTGGAGCATGATGGAGCTGGTCCAGCTATGAAGTCTCCCCGTCCTCTGAGTCTCTGCTTTTGCCTGGTTGCTGCTGTTTCTCTTTGTCTGACTGAATTGTTCCAACTTTCTTATTCAGTTGGGTGTTCATGATACAGGGACTGTGTTTGTAATTCCTGTGTCCTCTCCGTCTCTATCCATCTCTGTCTCCTTCCTTTGCTCTTGGGACCCCTCTCCAGTGTGGGACTTGGCCTTCCCCAGCATTACTCTTCATCTTCCCCGCCTCCATGTTCTCACTTTACAGGTGTGTCGTTCAGTAGCGGGGAACGAGCCAAACAACTCAGGCGCTTCACCATCACTACGCTGAGAGATTTTGGTGTGGGCAAACGTGGTGTGGAGGAGCGTATTCAGGAGGAGGCAGCCTATTTGGTCAAGATGTTACAGGGCACCGGTGGTAAGCAAGAGACCCTTAGGTATTTGGGCAAGAGAGGAAACAGATCCCAACAGCCTGTGGGTTGTGGAAAAGAAGGGTAGGGAAGAACATCTAGAAATTGGCCCCTGGATTGTGATGCCGAGAGTGTGGTCCCTCGTGCCAATGCCCACATCATCTGCTTGACTCTTGTCTCCCTCGTAATCCCTATGTCTTCCCAACCATGCCATGCCTCTCAGGAAAGCCCATTGACCCTACCTACTACCTGAGCAAATCAGTCTCCAACGTCATTAACTCCATCGTCTTTGGGGACCGCTTTGACTATGAGGACCAAGAGTTCCTGTCGCTGCTGCGCATGATGGGGCAGATAAACAGGTTTGCAGCTTCCCCCGTGGGGCAGGTAAGCAACCAGCTCTCCCTCCCTCTCACCTTTCTAGTGTCCCACAGCATCTGTCCCCACACAGGGCATGGACCATCCCAATTCTCATCCCCACAAACATATGCTGCCCCCAAGAACAGCCCTTAGCCTCAGACAACTGACCTTTACTTCAGAGCCCATGGGAGCTATCTGCTATACAGAATCTAAGGACACCTAGATATCTCAGAAGTTTCCCTGACAACAACCTGGGAGGGTTTCCCCAGCTTTCCTTAATCTCTAACAAATCCTCTGTGTGGTCCTTCTGAACATCCAAATCCCCTCCCAGGGGAGACACATAGCTTCCTTAGGTCCCTCCTTCATCTGCCAAAGTAAAGCTAGTAAAATTATTTGGCCCCTACACCACTGTCCCAAATATCCCACTGGGACAACCGGGGCAAGAGACAACTGCTTGTCCCACATAAATTCAGAAATGAGTAACTCAAAGAAGACACCTAAGCACAACTCTCTGGATAGCTGTTTTCCCAAACACCCAAATGAGTGTCTTCCAGTCCCATACAGGCCACATCAAAAAAAAAAAAATCTGACAGGTGTGCCCCACGCCTTTCCCAGGCTGAAGACCTGACTATCTAGAAAATAGATGCTAATCTCAGACAACTATCTACACAGCTAAACAGCCCGCCTGAATGCCTAAACGTCTAGGTTCCCCCATTGCACTCGGGGGCTGAATGCTGGAAGCCTGGAGCAATGCTCTGACCCGAAATCACTTTAACAGCTGAATGTCTACTAGCGGGCCCCTTTGATCCACCTCATGTAAACTGTTGGACCTCTGAAACTGCTGTCTGTGGGGCTACAGCGACAGCTCAGTGGTTAGGAGCAAGCACTGCTCAACTCCTAGAGGACCTGCGGTCAGTTCCCAGCATCCATGCTGGGCGACTGACAACCACCTTGTCTTAGTTAGGGTTTATTATTGCTGTGAGGAGACACCATGACCACAGCAACTGTTATAAAGAAAACATTTCATTGAGGGGGCTCACTTACGGTTCAGAGATTCAGTCCATCATGGCGGGGAGCAAGGTGGCATGTAGGCAGGCATGGTGCTAGAGAAATAGCCTAATGACTTACATCTTGCAGACAACAGGAAGTCAGATGATGTATTGGGTGCTATTCTGAGTACAGGAAACCTCAAAGCCTGCCCCCACAGTGACACATTTCCTTCAGTGAGGCCGTACTCACTTCAACAAAGCCACACCTCTAAAGAGTACCACCCCCTATGAGATGATTATGGGATTATGGGGGCCAATTGAATTCAAACTACCACACACATGTAACTCCAACTCTAGGGGATCTCAGCTCTAGGGGATCTGACTTTGGATACCTCTACTCACACATATGTGCAAAATTAAAAGTAAAAAATAGCAAAATGAATACAAATAGTTCTTTTTAAAATAAAGTAGAATTGTTGTGTGTGCAATCTAGCCTCCTATAAACACATTAGTACCAAATGCCTTGAGCCAAGAAACACTGCCTGAGACAAGTTCCTTTCCCATTGGGCATTGCCACTAACAGCTCTCTCTCCCATTCTTTCTCTCCCACACTCAGCTCTATGACATGTTCCATTCAGTGATGAAGTACCTGCCTGGACCACAGCAACAGATCATCAAGAATACACAGGAACTGGAAGACTTCATGATCAGGAAAGTGAAGCAGAACCAGAGTACCCTGGACCTCAACTCCCCACGGAACTTCATTGACTCTTTTCTCATCCACATTGAAGAGGTGATTCCAGCATCTGTGGGATGGGAGGTCCAACACCAGGCAACTGAAAACCACTCTAAAAAGGAAGGAAGAACTGAGGCCCGTTAAGCCCCCAAGATGCTGCTCACAATCCCATTTATAGTTAAACATTCCTCTTCCATCTGTTGAACCATATCCAAGACAGGGAACCAGCAAGCAAATTAGCATGCTAGCCCATTTTCCGGCAATGCCCCCTGCAAGACACAGTTTTCAGTACATCCTGCTATTTACGTGCTTAGCATCCCATGAAGCTACTGAAAAAGACTCTATAGAGCCTACATTTAACAAATGAGGAAACTGTGCCCAGAGTCTCTAAGTGGCCAACCAACCTGACATCATACCACAAATGTATCCCTAACACAATCCCTTGCCTCTTCACGTCTAAGGCTTTTGCTCTGAGCCATCATGATCTTATCATTTCATATCTTGATTCTTAAATGTACATGAGTGGCCCAGGAAACCTGGTTTTTTTTTATATGACATCAGAGAGTTTCACAGACAGGACAAAAAAAAATGACATGGAATTCAGTAGAGTGTGAAGGTCAAGAGTCTGGTTAGGGACTCTTCTATGGGTTGTTTGAGGAAAGAGGAGAGATTGACATTTGAAGTCTGGGTCTGTGTCTCATCTGTCTCCAGTGATACACTCCATCATGGCCTCTGTGGAGTGGAACTCTTTCTCACAGTCCCTACCCCTCCCTTGATATGTGTTATAACCATGGAGAATAATAATAGAATGGCCATTAAAGGACAGACAGTAGGCTAGAGAGAGGAGCAAATTCTCACGCAGATCCATGACTCCACACATGACCTAGGGGATACCTTTCCCACCTTTGAGAGCTGGATCCAAAGACAACTCCAGAAGTGGTGCCCATGGAGCTTCAGTGGTTCCACCTTGAGGAACTTAATCTGCAATTGCTGGCCGTTGAGGGAAGGTGAAATCATACTGCTTAGTCATGCAGCTGCTGGTAACTTGCCCTGGCTCAAATAAAGCACCCCTCACCCATACGCATGCAGCTAACCCTATTCATAAGCAGTGACCGCAAAAAGATTTGTGACAATTGGAGGGGACTTAGGAACAATAAGGGGTTTGATGGGAGGAGAATGGAGAAAAGAGGAGATAATGGAAATATGTTAAAAATACATTTCGAATCATGTCTGAAAAAATGAGGACTCAAGGTTCACTGGTATGGAAGGGGTCTAACTGGGAGGATTTGGGGGGAAAGTCTGAATATACTCACAATACAATGAATGAAAATTCTCAAAGAATTGATAAAGTATTTGTAAAAGAATGACTAGAAAATTTTTAGACAATTAAAACCCTAATGTCTCCCAAAGGAATGGTAAACTGATGGATAGATTCTCTCTCTCTCTCTCTCTCTCTCTCTCTCTTTCTCTCTCTCTCTCTCTCTGCAGGAAAAGAAGAACCCCAATTCAGAGTTCCACATGATGAACCTGGTGATGACATCACTGAACCTCTTCTTTGCTGGTTCTGAGACAGTCAGCTCCACTCTGCGCTATGGCTTCCTGTTGCTCATGAAGCATCCAGATGTGGAGGGTGAGGCCGGCTCTGGAGCACGGAAATGAGAACCACAGATGCTCCAACCTCCTTTCTGAGCTGACCACAATGCCCCTCACCTCTACCCAGTCCCTGAATGCTCAGGCATGCCTTGCTATGCAGAGCCAAGGGAATATAAAATGCTCGAACAGGGCTTTCATTAGCTGTTAAAATATTAGACATTTCCAAATCAATTTCCCAATGCCTGCAAGACTCCTGAACTCTGGTCCATGCAAGCTCTCCTCCCTGCTATCCCCTCATGATTCTATCATGGGAAGGATCAAATGGCACTGACCAGCATTTATGTGTGAAGATGTATTTCGAATGGTCTATATGCATGTTATTTACAGATTCATGTAATACAAACTGTTTTACATGTTTGAATTATGGCACTTGCTCTGTGTTCCCTAGACTCTTAAATACAACCCATCTTGTCCTCTAGCCAAGGTTCATGAGGAGATTGAACAGGTGATTGGCAGGAACCGACAGCCCCAGTTTGAGGACCACATGAAGATGCCCTACACTGAGGCTGTGATCAATGAGATCCAAAGATTTGCCAACTTTGCTCCTTTGGGCATTCCTCGAAAGACAATCAAGAACACCACATTCCGTGGCTTCTTCCTACCCAAGGTAAAGCCACACTCACCCAGGAGAGGTCTCCAGTGCTCTTCCTGGTGCCTTGATGCCCCTTTTTATCTACAGCTATCTAACCTCACTCCAATCCTCCAATCAAAGAATCCCCCAGCTACCACATCAGCCACCCCAGGATCCTCTGATTAAATTGCTGTCACCTCATCTTGACTTAGTACTTCAGGAGATTCATCCCCATGCCCCCAACTTCTTGTCTCAGGGAAGCAACCTGATTTCTAACCACTTTTCTGCCTTGATAGTCACCAACCCCTCTACTCCTGTGCTGAAGGTAAAGGCCTTGTGTTCCTCCAACAGCCAGTCTCAGAACATGCACTCCCTTGAGCTCAAATCTCCTACCACAGGCTGCACACATCACATCCTCTCTAAACTCATATTCCCTAATGCCCCTCCCTCAGAGACCCCCAAATATGTGCCATCCAGTTCTCTCCACCTGGGACCCTAGCACCTCTGTGAGGTATTTTCTCCACCAACCCACTTTCTCAAATCTCTTTTCTTCTCTCTTCCAGGACACCGAAGTATTCCCTATACTAGGTTCTCTGCTGACAGACCCAAAGTTCTTCCCTAACCCCAAAGATTTCAACCCCCAGAACTTCCTAGACAACAGGGGACAGTTGAAGAAGAATGCTGCTTTCGTGCCTTTTTCCATAGGTAAGAAAACACGGGCTTGCTGGACCACTGCTCACATCAACAGGGTGGCTCATCCCATCTCTGGGATGCATCCTAGCATCCTTTTCCTGCTTCAAGTTCCTGTTGGAATCTAACTTCCAGTCAACCAGGTGCAACCCCGTACCTCTAATGCACTGAGAATCTGGGCACAGGCCAAAGGGTCAATTGAACTCCTTTCAGAGATGGGGAAAAAACAAAGCTCCTATTAAGTCTGCCATCTTTCCCAAGCCATGAGAATTCTTCAGTCTCTTAGAAAGGAGACAACAGCACAGCATCCATATTTGAGAGCAAAACTGGTAGAGGAAGCATCTTGACTTCCCATTGCTCCAGTCTAGAATGGGTCACCCCACTTCGTGTATAGGGAAACTGAGGTTCAGAGGGACTTAGGAATCTTTCGCGATGATCCCTCAGGCTTCAGCACTTGGGCTTTTGTCCCCAAGGGAATGCAGCTGTGCACATGGACTAAGGCAAAGCAGCAATGAATGTTCTCTGTGTTCCTCCTCTCTCTCCTCTTCAGGAAAGCGCTTCTGTTTGGGGGATGGCTTGGCTAGGATGGAGCTCTTCCTCTTCTTCACCACCATCTTGCAGAACTTCCGTTTCAAGTTCCCAAAGAAACTCGAAGACATCAATGAGTCCCCCAAACCTTTGGGATTTACCAGGATCATACCAAGTTACACCATGAGCTTCCTGCCCATCTGATTCTAGGCTCAACCAAAGTGGAGCCTTGGATGCTCAGAGGGAGGGGGAGTCTGGAGTGAGGCCAGAGTGAAGGCAAAGCAAAGGGAAAAGGTGAAAACTGGGAGTTAAGAAGGGACCACATGGCAGGAAGAAAATTTAAGCACCTACTCAAATTATGTTGGTAATAAAACAGATACCATGCAGTGGACAGTGGTCATAACAGCTGTCAGTTACTGAGCAAGGGTTCCTCGTCAGCTCTGCCAAAGTTGTCCCATCATCCTCTTATTTGGGACTTAAAACCAAAGAAGACTAATGTGTCTCCCAGCCCAGTTTCCAGGTTTCAAGGATGTAACTTACGAACTTGAGTCTAAACCCTGGTTTAAAAGACTCAGGTTAGCTATGCTTAGGGCACAGGACTTGAACTCCAGCACCCAGGAGGAAGAAGAGAATAGATCTCTAGGAGGCCAGCCAGGATTATACAGTCAGACATTGCTCCAAAACAACAACAAACCCCTCAGTTTATATTGCATCCTCACAGGCCGTAGAGCCCAGCTTGTTCTTGAAGATCTGTATCCAGTCATTTGGGCAGGACTTTTGTTGTTCTGTTTAGAGAGTATTTTGCTTTGTTCTTGGGCTTTTTCCTTTTTGTTTTGTACATCAGTCACTTGTTTGGGATATTTTATTTACATTTACTTATGTGTGTAGCGGGTAGGGCATGCCACGGCACACGTATGAAGGTCAAAGAACAAGTTGTGGGAGCGTGTTCTCTCCTTCCTACATGTAGATCATAGTTCTCAACTCACATCATTAGTCCTGACAGCAAGGGGTTTTACTCACTGAGTCCTCTAACTGGTTCATTTAGGAAGTTTCTGATTGCCACCCTTTCCTCAACTGAAACCACAGGGGCCTGGGATATTATTGTGCATTCTGAACAGTCCTGTCTGGTGTCTTTCTTTCTTCCTGCCCTGGCGGGCAGCTGATCTAACTCCAACACACACTGTCCCACAGCCTTGCTTTCTCATACCCACCTCAATCGCCAGGACATCTGTGCCACCCCCTGTAACCCACACCCCCTGCCAGGTAAGCCCACTGCGACTGACTCAGTCCACCTGGGACATAGGAATAACAGCACTTTGGCAGCAAGCAATCCAAGAGAATAATGAATTATCATAGATTGGCAAGAAAGCGTGTGTTCACGCATGGAGTACACATGGCTGTGTGCTCACCTATTCCCCTCAGTCACATGCCCATTTACTCTGCCTGTGTTTCTGAAGGGGGGGGGTGTCTCTAGAGTTCAGCTGCAGGGCACAGCTAAAAGTATTAGTCTCCTGCTTGTTCCCACGCAATTCAGTGTAAAACCCGTAAGAGACAAAAATCCTTAAACACTGCACAGTCCAAACACCTGGACACATCAGCCTGGGATTCCTTTGTGTTGTAATTTAAATGCTGCATGCATAACTGAAGAGATGGCTCAGCAGATAGATTATCACGCAAGCCTGACAATGCAAGTTGTAGCCTCGGAATCCATGTATAATTATGGATACGGTGGCACCAGCTGTAACCTCAACATTCCTACAGTGAGATGGGAGAAAGGGACCAGAGAATAAGCCAGAAGCTCCCAGGCCTAATAGCCTGAAGTATGCCATTGTCTTCATTAGGGTGTTTTCTTTTGTTTTGTTTTGTTTTGTTGTTGTTTTTCTATGAAGAGATGCCAACCATGGCAACTCTTATAAAGGAAACATTTAATTGGGACTGACTTGCGGTTTCAGAGGTTTAGTCCCTTATCTTTATGGCAGGATATGGTGGCTTACAGGCAGACATGGTGCTGGAGAAGGAGCTGAGAGTTCTACATCTTTGTTGCAGGCAGCAGAAGGAGGCTATGTGCTACACTCGATGTGGCTTGAGCATAGTAAATCTTCACAGAGACTCCAAAAGGCCACAGCTTCTCCAACAAGACCCCACCCCATAACAGTACCACTCACTATGGGCCAAGTTATCAAACACATGAATCTGTAGGGGCCATACTTACTCAAACCACCACAGAGAGGCAGGGACAGAACAAAAAAGGCTGCGTCAGACAAGGCAGCAGGAGAGAACTGTCCCCTGAAAGTTGCCCTTTCACCTCTGAAAGTGGTACATGCACTGGAGCGCATTCGTGCCCACACTCAAACATGCAAAATTTATTTAGTGTGATTGTTACACACAGACATAAACTGAGTCCTCCCTTCTCCCACCTCCTTCCTCTTTCTCTCTCTCTCTCTCTCTCTCTCTCTCTCTCTCTCTCTCTCTCTCTCTCTCTGTCACACACCACACACATACATGTAACAACTCACTTTTTCAAGACTATGTCTCCAGAATTGCTAAATTTTCATAATTTCCACAACTCAATTTCCATTACTCTATTGTTGGCAATGCAGGATCCATTTGTGCTAAGGACTGAGGGCTAAGGAAGCCCCATTCCCACTGCCTGTATTTTCATAGGCACTCTAGCTAGCAGCCCAGCACCACAAACCAACCACACTATCCCTGTGGATCTCTCCTAAAAGGCTTCTGGAAACCTCAACTCAGGGGATCAGAACTTTGGATAATAAAACTATCAAATCCTAAAACTGCTGAGTCTACAGTTTCGAGTCTTAGACTCTCAGGTTCTCAGAACCCGATACTCGCCCATCACTGTCTTCAGAGGCCATCATAAACACATCTTTGGGAACTTATACCAGCCACTTCTGGGAGAGCAAGCACCAGAACTCCCTGCTGAATGTGTTCCCATTGAGTTGAGGGAGAAAAGGTTTAAAGGAGAAACTGGGGAGACCTGAGGGCAGGAGCTGAGATGGGGAATAGTCTTTGTCTTCTAAGACAGAGAGAAAGAGAGCAACAAAAAAACCAATTCCTCAAACTTTCAGCTAAAAATAGGTAACCTGGGGGTGCAGAGGTAGCACATGGGTTAAGAGCATGTGTTGATTTTCCAGAGGACCCGTACAGCTCCCAACACCCACAGTGGGTAGCACAAACCGCCTGTAACTCTAGCTCCAGGGGCTCAGACTCCTCTGACTCCTTAAGCACCTGCTCCCACTCACATGCACATACTCCCGCCCAGACACGTCTGCATACACATAATTTAAAATAGTAAAAATAAGCGCAAGTGTGGCAGGACATGCCTCAAAGACCAGCCAGCACTCGGGGGCAGGGACAAGTGGACCTCTGTGAGCCCCAGGCCAGCCTGATCTACACAGTGAGATCGGCCTCAATATTACTGATCATTATGATCATGATGATGATACTTCTTTTAGAAACTGGAAAGTGTTTCAGTATATTCAATCACACTGTGGTCCCAGGCTTGGGATTTGCGTTAACAAAACAAAATTAACCTTAGGTCAGGAGGCAGAGTTTTCAATTAATCGACAGAAAGTAAACATAGAGAGTCAGAAGGCGTCTGGAAGACACTAGAGAGACACTAGGTCGTAGGAAGGACTTCCTGTGGTGCTTTGTTTGTTTGTTTGCTTTGGCTGAGCAGAAGGATGCTGTCTTTCAGAGACACTGGCAAAGAGAGGTCAGTTAGTTGCCACTCAGCCTCTCCGAACTCTCAGGTTTTCACCCCAGTCTCTGATTCCCTTGTCTTATTGATAAATAGAACAACAGAGATTTAATTAAAAGCTCTACAGAGCCAGTGTCTGCCGGAATGGAATTCCCACCAGGTTGCCACCTGAGTAGCTCCTGGCCACTGGCAGAGAAGCGGGGCCAGTAACTATGGAACCACAATTACTGACTGAAACAGCAGCAGATCAAAGTGCAGCCTCATCAAAACAGATGAAAAAAAAGCATTTGGCATCCAGCACGTGGTACAACCACACAGAGAGTTCACATCGGTTGGCTGCCTCCTCGTGGGTGACCTCAGAAGGCCTCGAGCCTGACCCTGACAGTGCTGTTGCTGTGGACAAACTGAAAAGTCAGCAGATTTGGTGCTGTACCTGAGACGTCTTTAAGGAGAGAGTTAAATAATTAATATTATTTAAAAAGAATATTTGTCCCTGTGTTAAGAATCAGAAGTATCACAATGCAGGGCTTTAGAACTCTGTGTAGTACTGTTACAGATGGCTTGCAATGAGAAAATAAATGAGGGAATCAAACACTCAGCTGGAATTGACATAATGCTGTCAGTAATTACCACCAAACTGGTGATTCACATTTTATCTGGAAAGCAGTGATTTAGTAACTGTACCAAATATGAACATTTAACTGGCAAAATACATGCCTTAGAAGGACTTACAACTGATGAGATATAAGGAAAGACCTACTCCTTTAATCCCAGCAGTCAGGAGACAGAAACAAGTGGCTCTCTGTGAGTTCGAGGCCAGCCTGGTCTACAGAGAGAATTCCAGGACAGCCAGAGATACCCAGAGAAACCCTGTCTTTAAAAGAAGAAGGAGGAGGAAGGAAGGAAGGAAGGAAGGAAGGAAGGAAGGAAGGAAGGAAGGAAGGAAGGAAGGGAAAGGAAGAAAGAAAGAAAGAAAGAAAGAAAGAAAGAAAGAAAGAAAGAAAGAAAGAAAGAAAAACACTGAAGCTCAGACAGAGGAATTTAGCCTACTGCACCGCTATGTAATGAAACTATAGCGGGGCAGCTCAAGGTTATTAGAAAGACAAACCTAGTTTATCCTTTAAATAATGTTTTTTTTCTAGATATAATCCAAACAGAAGGTCTCAGCCTTCTGGCGTATGTAGAAGCTGTGACAAAGGCTGACATTGGACTAATGAATGCAGATCAACAAGGGACAAACAAGGTAAACCTTTGCCATTGAGACACACCTGAGGGGGGATCCCATAGGCCCCAATTTTGTTCAATCATTTCCTGTCAGCATAGAGGAAACTGCTCACCAGAGCAAATAAAAGACTTAATGCCTATTGTTTAAAACCATACTGCTCTGGATGTAATAAAGAAATAAACAGCCTCAGTAGATAAAACAAAAAAAATCAAGAGAGTTCATTAATCAAGTATTTTGGCAAACTTCTATAAATGGTCAAAGTTCAAAACAATGTAAATGACATTGTAGTTTAAGATTTAGTAGTCTCAGGGGCAAATGTAACGATAATTTCACCAAAAACTTGGCATTAGATGGTCCTCTTTCAGAGGTAAATATTCAGCCTCTAGGGATTAGAACTTCAAGTCAGGAAAAATAAAGTACAAAGTGTGTTGAGTGTCTAGGGCCAGAAGAACAGATGGGAAAATTAAAGCCATATGTGGTTAACAGAGCCATAAATTTATGGGGATGTGATTTGTTGCAGCAATGGAAAACACAGACTAATATTTCTCCAATCTCAGAAGCGAGCCATAAAAAAGAGAAAGCTTCTAATAAAAATATCACAAGGTATTATCAAGAACATTCAGGTTGTACATAAGAGAGGCACAAATCTGTTGATCTTTCAAAGGTACCAATAGCTCTATCTTTAAAATAGTTCACTGACAAATCTGTTTGGGTGGAACAATGACCTTTGACATCAGAAAAATTACAGGCACTAGAACATCTGGCACAGCAGCAGTTAAATGATCAACATATTGCAGAATCGACCACTCCTTGGAATTCTCCTGTATTTGTCATTAGAAAGAAATCCGAAAATTAGAGACTGTTAAAAGATTTGGGAACCATAAATAAGGTGATTCAGCCAATGGGCTCTTTATAGCCTGGAAATCCCCAGCCTTGTCTATTAACTAAAGGATAGTCTATTACAGTTATTGATTTTAAAAACTGCTTTTTTACTATACCTTTAAAAGAACAAAATAGTGAAAAATTTGCCTTCACAGTGCTTATTTATATTAATTCTCTACCTACTAGAAGGTAGCAGTGGAGAATCTTGCCACAAGAATGTTAAACAGCCCCACCTTCTGCCAATATTTTGTACAGCAGCCATTGAAAATAATTCATACAGTTTTCTTACTCTATAATTTACCATTATATGGATGATATCTTACTAGTTTGTTCTAATACTAATACCTTAGAAAAAAATGTTTGATGAAGTAAAGAGAATTTTGCCTTGTTGAGGACTGAAAATTGCTCCTGAAAACAATACAGAGGAGATTCTATTAATTGCCTAGGATATAAGATAGGATAACAAAAAAATCCAACCACAGAAAGTATAAATCAGGAGAGATCAATTGAAAACTCTTAATGATTTTCAAAAGTTTCTGGAAAATATTAACTGGCTATGGCCTACAAATGTATTAATAACCCAAGAACTAAGTAATTTGTTTAAACTTTATGAGGTGATAAGAGCTTAAAAAGTCCAAGAAAATTATCACTTAATTCTGAGAGAATTGGTTCTAGGAGAAAAACAATTACAGGATGCACATGTGGATCATTTGGATGCAGAGCCCATTGTGGTCTGATTATTTTATCTTCTATGCATTCTCCTGCAAAAATTCTCTTTTTATTGTAATTTTTCCTTTATTTTACATTCCAACCACAATTCTCCCTTCCACCCCTCTTTCCCTCCCCTTTTCTCCCCTCCAGTCACCCCCCATCCACTCCTCCCAATGAACAAGGGCTCGCATAGGGAGTCAACAAAGTCTGGCACATTAAGTTGGGGTATGACCAAGCCCCTCCCCCCTGCATTAAGGCTGAACATGGGTTCCAACAAACTAACTTATGCACCAGGGATAGATCCTGGTCTTACTGCCAGGGGCCCCTCAGATAGTTCATGCTTCGCCACTGTCTCCCACATATGGAGGGCCTAGTTCAGTTCCATGGAGGCTCTATAACTGTCAGTCTAAAGCTCATGAGTTTCCATGAGAAGATTAAGCTGTCTCTGTAGATTTCTTTATGATAATCTAAACCTCCCTTGCTCATATATTCCCTCCTCCCTCTCTTCAATTGGATTCATGAATCTTGGCCAAGTACTTGGTTATGGATCTCTGCATCTGGTTTCATCAGTTACTGGATGAAGGCTCTATGTTGATAGTTGGGATATTCACCAATCTTATTCCAGGGGAAGGCCAATTCAGGCACCCTCTCCACTATTGCTAGTAGTCTTAGCTGGGGTCAAACATCACCTTCACAATAGCCACAAATATATTTTGGGGTAATTCTAACAAAATAAGTGAAAGACCTGTATGACAAGAACTTTAAGTCTCTAAGAAAAAAAATTGAAAAAGATATTAGAAAATGTAAAGCTCTCCTATGCTCTTGGATAGGTAGAATCAACATAATAAAATGACCAAAAGCAATCTACAGATTCAATGCAATCCCCATCAAAATCCCAACACAATTCTTCACAAACCTTGAAAAAAACAATATGCAGCTTCATGCAGAAAAACAAACAAACAAAAACAGAATAGCTAAAACAATTCTTTACAATAAGGGAACTACCAGAGGCATCACAATTTTCTACTTCAAACTCTACTATAGAGCTATAGTAATTAAAGTAGCTTGGCATTGGCATAAAAATAGACACATGGACTAATGGAATTGAATCAAAGACCCTGACATTAACCCACACAGCTAAGAACAGTTTTTTTCTGATAAAGAATTCAAAAATATACAAAGAAAACATCTTCAACTAATGGTGCTGGCATAACTGGATGTCAGCTTGTAGAAGATTTCAAATAGATCCATATCTATCACCATGCAAATCAAGTGCAAGTGAGTCAAGTACCTCAGCATGAATTCAGTTACATTGAACCTGATAGAAGAGAAAATGGAAGATTATATCCGGAGTGGTGAGTGAGTGGCTGCCTGACCAGACAGCCATGGGGAACAAAGTTCAGGACCACTCCGATTCCCTAAACTTTTCAAAATCCAGTGTGCGGGGGTGGGGGGGTGTTCACAGCTACTGGCTTTCTTTACCTCATTCCATCTTAGCCCCAAGCATTCCTTTTCGTCTACAGGAACCTTGAATCCCCCAACTCACCTGCTTCAGGGCTGAGAGGTCCAGAGAGCCAGCAGGGAGTGGTCCTGCCCCTGGGGATTCTTTGTACCATACCACCCTGCCCCAAAGTCACCCTTCTTGTCTGCTAGGTACTTGGTGCCCAGTAAGAGGTCCTGCTCCCTTGCTGAGCAGATCTGGAGTGATCCCTCAGCACAACCAGCTTCAGGGCAGAAGGGATCTGAGAGCCAGCTCCAGTGCTGAGGGGACCTAAGAGAGAGCAGACCAAGAAAACCTCCCAAGTATACAGTCAGCCACAGCAAAGATTGGACCAAGACACCAAGACTCTCCTGGCCTCATTTGAAGGAAGAGATGGGCAGGCGCCAATGCAAGAATTCCTGCAACAACCAGAAAAGCAACATGATAACACCAGAATCCAGTGAACATGCAACAGGAAGACTTGAACACCCTAACCCAGAAGTAGAAAAAAATGAATTTAAATGTAACCTTATGAAAATGATGAAGACCTTTAAACAGGAAGTAAAAAAAACCTTAAAAAATAGAAGAGAAAACAAATAAAAAGTTAGAAGAAATTAATAAATCCCTCACAGATACCTAAGAAAACCAAGAAAAAGCAATCAAGCAGGTAAAGAAAGCAGTTCACAACTTGAAAACTGAAATGGAGGTAATAAAGAAAACATAAACCAAGGGATGGTTGGATATGGAAAATCTGGGTAAAAGAACAGGAACTACAGAGACAAGTATAACCAACAGAATATAAGAGATAGAAGAAAGAATCTCAGGCAATGAAGATACTATAGGGGAAATAGACTCATTGATCAAAAAAATAGCAAATTCAACAAATACTTAACACAAAACATCCAAGATCTGAGACACCATGAGAAGATCAAACCTAAGAATAATGGGGGTAGAAGAAGGAGAAGAATTACAGCTCAAAGTCACAGAAAATATATTCAACAAAATTATCGAGTAAAACTTTCCCAACCTAAAGAAGGACATTTCTATGAAGGTACAAGAAGCTTACAGAACATCAAATAGACTGGATCAAAAAAAATCCCCCTGCCATATAATAATCAAAACACAAAACATACAGAATAAAGAAAGAATGTTAAGAGCTGGAAAGGAAAAAGGTCAAGGAACATATAAAGGTAAACCTATCACAATTATACCAGACTTCTCTATGGAAACCATGAAGTCCAGAAGGTCGAGGATAGATGTGCTGCAGACACTAAAAAACCATGGATGCAAGCCCAGACTACTAAACCCAGCAAGCTTTCTTTCACCATTTATGGAGAAAACAAGATATTCCATGCCAAAAACAGATTTAAACTATACATATCCACAAACCCAGCCATACAGAAAATACTAGGAGGAAAACCTCAACCCAAGGAAGCTAACAACACACACAATAGCACAGACATCTGACAACCCTCCACCAGCACAACTCAAAAAAAAAGGAAACACACAAACACTAATACCAAAAAAAAACCGGAGTTAACAATCACTGGTCATTAATATCACTTAATATCAATGGATTAAATTCATGTATAAAAAAGCACAGGTTAAGAAAATGGACATGAAAATAGTATTCAACTTTCTACTGTTTACAAAAAACAAACCTCAAAGACAGACACTTCCTCAGCATAAAGGGTTGGGAAAAGGTTTCCCAATCAACCGGACCTAAGAAACAAGTGGGTGTGGCTATCCTAATATCTAACAAAATTGATTTCAAACTAAAATCAATCAGAAAAGATGGAGAAGGGTGCTTTATACTCATAACAGAAACAATACATCAAGATGAAGTCTCAGTCCTGAATATCTATGCCCCTAATATAAAAGTACCCACTTATGTAAAAGAAACATTACTAGAACTCAAATAACACATCAAACCCCACACACTAATAGTAGGAGATTTCAACACTCCTCTCTCACCAATGGACAGGTCAACCAGACAGAAACTTAACAGAGAAATAAGAGAACTAACAGATGTAATGAATCAAATGGACTTAACAGACATCTGTAGAACTTTCCACCCAAACAGGAAAGAATATACCTTCCTCTCAGCATCTCATGGAACCTTCTCTAAAATTAATCACATTCTTGGTAACAAAGCAAACATCCATAGATACAAAAAAAATGGAGTAACCACGTGTGTCTTATCAGATCAACATGGAGTAAAGTTAGAATTTAACAACAAGTCTACCCCCAGAAAGCCTACAAACTCATGGAAAATGAGCAGTCAACTAGTGAACCACCCCTGGGTCAAGGAAGAAATAAAGAAAAAAATTAAAGTCTTCCTTGAACTCAACGAAAATAAAGGCACAACATGCCCAAACCTATGAGACACTATAAAAGCAGAGCTAAGAGGAAAGTTCATAGGACTAAGTGCCCACATAAAGAGAACAGAGAAAGCTCACATTAGAGAATTAACAGCACATCTGAAAGGTCTAGAAAAAAAAAGACTCATCCAGGAGAAGTAGAAGACTGGAAATAATCAAAGAGAAGGATGAAATCAACAAAACAGAAACACAGAAAACAATACAAAGAATCAATGAAACAAAGAGCTGGTTCTTTGAGAAAATCAACAAGATTGACAAACCCCTATCCAAACTAAATAAAAGGCAGGGAGAGAACACTCAAATTAACAAGGTCAGAAATGAAAAGGGGGACATAACAACAGACACTGAGAAAATTCAGAGAATTAGGTCTTACTACAAAAGCCTATATGCCAAAAAATTGGAAAATGTAAAAGAAGTGGACATGTTTTTAGATAAATACCATATACCAAAATTAAATCAA
Source organism: Myodes glareolus (assembly GCF_982192425.1). Lineage (NCBI taxonomy): Eukaryota > Metazoa > Chordata > Mammalia > Rodentia > Cricetidae > Myodes > Myodes glareolus. The sequence goes on along the minus strand of NC_142026.1, from coordinate 59,346,022 downwards.
GATCAAGTGAACAATTTAAATAGAACAATTTAAATATGTCACAAGAAAATAGAAGCTGTCATCAAAAACCTCCCAGAAGAGGTTTATTATTTATTATTATTTATTATTTATTATATATTATTTATTATTATTATTTCAATAATAGAAACAGAAGAGTCATTGCCAAACTCTTTTTATAAAGCTACAGTTACCCTGATACCAAAACCACACAAAGACTCAACCAAGAAAGAGAATTACAGACCAATCTTGCTCATGAACATTTATGTAAAAATTCTCAACAAAATACTGGCAAACCGAGTCTGAGAACACATCAAAAAAAATCATCCATTATGATCAAGTAGGCTTCATCCCAGAAATGCAGTGCTGGTTCAACATACAAAAATCTACTAATGTAATCCATCATATAAATAAACTGAAAAAAACCCATATGATCATTTTATTAGATGCTGAAAAAGCATTTGACAAAATTCAACACCCCTTTATGATAAAGGTCTGGGAGAGATTAGGGATACAAGAATCATATCTAAATATAATAAAAGCAATATACAGCAAGCCGACAGCTAACATCAAATTAAATGGAGAGAAACTCAAAGCCATTCCACTAAAATCAAGAACAAGACAAGGCTGTCCACCCTCTCCATATCTCTTTGACATAGTGCTTGGAGTTCTAGCAATAGCAAGAAGACAACATAAGGAGATCAAGGGGATTCAAATTGCAAAGGAAGAAGTCAAACTTTCATTATTTGCAGATGATGTGATAGTTTACATAAGTGACCCCAAAAACTCTACCAGAGAAATGCTACAGCTGATAAATACCTTCAGTAATGTGGCAGGATACAAGAGCAACTCAAAAAAATCAGTAGCCCTCCTGTACACAAAGGATAAAGAAGTGGAGAGGGAAATCAGAGAAACATCAGCTTTCATGATAGCCACAAATAGCACAAAGTATCTTGGGGTAACACTAACCAAGGAAGTGAAAAATCTATTTGACAAGAACTTTAAGGCTTTGAAGAAAGAAATTGAAGAGAATACAAGAAAATGGAAGTATCGCCCATGCTCTTGGATTGGCAGGATCAACATAGTAAAAATGGCAATCCTACCAAAGGCAATCTATAGATTCAATGCAATCCCCATCAAAATTCCAACAAAATTCTTCACAGACCTTGAGAGAACAATAATCAACTTTATATGGAAAAACAAAAAACCCAGGATAGCCAAAACAATCCTATACAATAAAGAACTTCTGGAGGCATTACCATCCCTGACTTCAAACTCTATTACAGAGCTACAGTAATGAAAACTGCTTGGTATTGGCATAAAAACAGAGACATTGACCAATGGAATCAAATGGAAGACCCAGATATTAATCTACAAACCTATGAACACCTGATTTTTGAAAAAGGAGCTAAAATTATACAATAAAAGAAAGAAAGCATCTTTAACAAATGGTGCTGGCATAACTGGATGTCAACCTGCAGAAGAATGAAAATAGATCCGTATCTATCACCATGCACAAAACTTAAGTACAAATAGATTAAAGACCTCAATATAATTCCAACCACACTGAACCTGATAGAAGAGAAAGTGGGAAGTAGCCTGCAATACATGGGCACAGGAGAAGGCTTCCTACATGTAACCCCTGTAGCACAGACAATAAGAGCAACAATGAATAAATGGGATCTCCTGAAACTGAAAAGCTTCTGTAAAGCAAAGGCACAGTCATTAAGACAAAAAGGCAACCTACTGAATGGGAGAAGACTTTCACCAACCCCACATCAGACAAAGGTCTGATCTCCAAAATATATAAAGAACTCAAGAAACTAGACATTAAAATTCTAAATAATCCAATCAAACTTAGGGTACTGAACTGAATCGAGAAGTCTCGACAGAAGAAGTTCAAATGACCAAAAGATACTTAAGGATATGTTCAACTTCCTTAGCTTTCAGGGAAATGCAAATCACAATTTTGAGATACCATCTTACACCTGTCAGAATGGCTAAAATAAAAAAACACCAATGATAACCTATGCTGGAGAGGATGTAGAATAAGGGGAACATTCATCCATTGCTGGTGGGAATGCAAGCTTGTGTAACCACTTTGGAAAACAGTGTGGCAGTTTCTCAGAAAATTGGAAATCAACCTGTCTCAGGATCTAGCAATACCACTCTTGGAAATGTACCCAAGAGATGCCCAATCATACTACAAAAGAATTTGTTCAACTATGTTCATAGCAGCATTATTTGTAATAGCCAGAACCTGGAAACAACCTAGATACCCCTCAATGGAAGAATGGATAAAGAAAGTGTGGCACATCTACACGTTAGAGTACTACTCAGTGGTAAAAAACAATGACATCTTGAATTTTGCATGCAAATGGATAGAAATAGAAAACACTATCCTGAGTGAGACAACCCAGACCCAAAAATATGAATATGGTATGTACTCATTCATTAGTAGATTCTAGCTAGAAATAAAGGACATTGAGCTTACAGTTCGCGATCAGAGAAAAGGTAAGTAATAAGGTGAACCCAAAGAAAAACATATATAGATTCTCCGGGAAATTGGAAACAATCAAGATTTCCAGGCAAAAGTTGGGAGAATGGGGGTGGGGTGGGGTCAGAGGAAGGAAAGAGGAGGTGAGAGAAGGGAAAGGGGGAGGATTGGGGAGAGCTTGGGGGAGTGGGATGGTTGAGATGGAGAAGATATCTTAATTAAGGGAGTCATTTTGGGGTTGGCATAAGGTTTGACTCTAGAGGCGTTTTCAGGTGTCCACGGGGATGTCCCCATCTAGGACCCTGGGCTGTGGAGGAGAGGAGAGGGTGCCTGAACTGGCCTTGTCCCATAGTAAGACTGATGACTAGCTTGAATATCATCATAGAACTTTCGCCAAGGAACAGATGGCGATAGAGACAGAGACCCACATCGGAGCACTGAAATGAGCTCCCAAGGTCCAGTTGAAGAGCAGAAAGAGGGAGAATATGAGCAAGGAAGTCATTATCGCGAGGGGTTGGTCCACCCACTGAGACAGTGTGCCTGATCTAATGGGAGCTCACCAAATCCAGCTGGACTGGGACTAAACGAGCATGTGATCAAACTGGACCCTCTGAAAGTGGCTGACAACTGGGGCAGACTGAGAAGCCAATGATAATGACATTGGGATTTGTCTGTACTGCATGTACTGACTTTTTGATCCTAATATGTTTGGATGCACACCTTCCTAAGCCTGGATGGAGTGGGGAGCCTTGGACTTCCCCCAGGGCAGGGTACCCTGCCCTCTCTTAGGACTGGAGGGGGAGGAGGGAGAGGGAGTGGGAGAAGGGAAGGGAAATGAGAAGAGGGGAGGAAGTGGAAATTTTGAATAGTATTATATATAAAGCAATAAAAAAATTTAAAACAAGAGAAAATGGAAAGTAGCCATGAACACATTGGCACAGAAGATCACTTCCTAAATATAACTCCAGTAGCACAGAGACTGACTAAGAGCAACAATCAATAAATGGGACTTCTTGAAACTAAAAGGCTTCTGTAAGGCAAAGGACGTAATGAATAAGACCAAATGATAGCCTACATAATGGGAAAATATATTTGCCAACCCCACATCTGACAGAGGGCTAATCTCCAAAATATATAAAGAACTCAAGAAACTAGACATCAAAATACCAAATAATCCAATTTTAAAAATTGGGTACAGATCCAAACAGAGAATTCGCAGCAGAAGAATCTCAAATGACTGAAAGGCATTTAAAGCGTTGCTCAACATCCTTACTCATCTGGGAAATGAAAATCAAAATGACTCTGAGATACCATCTTACACCTGTCAGAATGGCTAAAATCAAAATTACTGAGGACAGCTTACATTGAAGAGGATGTGGAGTCAGGGGAACACTCCTCCACTGCCAGTGGGAGTACAAAGTTGTACAGCCACTTTGGAAATCAGTATAGCAGTTTCTCAGGAAATTGGGAATCAATTTACCTCAAGACCCAGCGATACAACTCTTGGGCAAATACCCAAAGGATACTCAATCATACCACAAGGACACTTTCTCAATAATGTTTATAGCAACATTATTCATAATAGCCAGAACCTCCAGACAACCTAGATGCCCCTAAACTGAAGACTGGATAAATAAAATGTGGTACATTTATACAATGGAGTATTTATTGCTCAGCTATAAAAAAAATGGCATCATGAAATTTGCAGGCAAGTGGATAAAACTAGCAAAAAATAAATAAAAGTCCTGAATAAGGTAACGCAGACTCAGAAAGACAAAGTGTGTTCTCACTCATAAGTGGATGTTAGATACAAAGCAAAGAATAGCCAAACTACAATCCACAACTCTAGAGAAGATAGGTAACAAGGAAGGCCCTAAGAGGAAACATTGATCTCCCTGGGGAGGAGAATTAGATGAGATTTCCTGGGTAAACTGGGAGTGAGGGGGATCAGTAAAGGTGAGAGGATGAGGGGTGAAAACATGAGAGAATGGAAAGGTCATGGGGAGAGCAATGAAAGAGATTTTGATAGAAACAGTCACTATTGGATTAGGGAGAAACCTGGTACTAGAGAAATTCCCAAGAATTCACAAGGATGACCTCTACAAGAATTCCTATGCAGAAAAAAAAATCTTAGAATGGGTATTTTTACCACACAAACAAAATAAAAAAATAAAGACTTATGTAGAAAAAGTTTATAAATTGATTCTAAAAGGAAAATTGAGGTGTCTGGAGAGATGGCTAAGTGAAGAGCACTGGCTACTCTTCCAGAGGTCCTGAGTTCAATTCCCAGCAACCACATGGTGGCTCACAGCCATCTATAATGAGATCTGGTGCCCTCTTCTGGCCTGCAGGCACACACAGAAGGAATGTTGTGTACATAATAAATAAATAAATTTAAAAAAATAAAAGGAAAATTGAAACTTCACCAGTTAACAGGAGTAGACACAACAGAAATTCACTAATGCTGAAATTACCTCTTTATGGGCATAGAATGAACATTTGCAAAAAGTTTGTAGTAATTTTTGTGGACAATTAACAACAAATATCTAAATAGCAAGAGACATGAGTTTAAAAAAGAATTAATTGAATTCTTCCTTATATTGTATGAGGAAAACTTCTGGTGTCCCTACATTCTATACTGGTGAAAAAAATAAGAAAGTGTAGGTTATAAGACAGGAAAAATAGGTAAAATTGCTCATAACCCTTATAATTTAGTTCAAAACTCAGAATTATATGCTATTCTCATGGTATTTTTAGATTTTCCAGAACCTCTTAATATAGTTATTAACTCTCAATATGCAAAAAGAGTTGTTTGACATATTAAAGTCACTGAACTTATTCCTGATGATTCAAAATTAACTTTGTTATTTATTCAATTACAGATAACAATAAGACATAGAAATTATCCCTTGCATATAACACATATCAGATCTCTTACAGGTCTACCAGGCCCTCTAGCACAAGGTAATGATAAATTGATTAACTATTAATAGTCAATATGCTAGAAGCCTTAGAATTTCATGAGAAACACTGTGTTAACAGCAAAGATTTAAAGAAAGGTCACTTGGCAACAAGCCAAGGAAATTATAAGACATATTCTACTTGTTCTTTAAATAATCAAACTTCATTACCTGTAGGAAGTAATCCAAAAGGTACTCAAAAAATGAAATTTAATAAGTAGATGTGTTTCATTTTGCAGAGTTTGGAAATTTTAAATATGTACACCGTATCATAAATACATATTCGGGATTTCAATGGGCAACTCTTTTGAGTTCTAAAAAGGCTGCTTCTGTCATTACACCTTTATTAGAAGTCATGACCTTTACAGGGATACTTGCATAAATTAAGACTTACAATGTTCCAGCATATGTGTCTAGCAAAATAAAACAGCTTTTTTGTATATTACAACATAAAGCATATTACAGGTATTCCACACAATCCTACAGAACAAGTAGTTATTGAAAGATATAATTATACTTTAAATGATATGCTTAATAAACAGAAATAATAATAAACAGAAAAGGGTAATAAAGATCCCCAGAGATAGATTACACATTACTTTATTAAATTTAAATGTTTAAATGCTAATGAACAAAGAATAAGAGTTACAGAGAGACATTGGATAATAGAAAACTGCTGAATTAAATCAGCCTATATATTTTCAAGATGCATTGACCTCAGAATGGAAACCAGAATATATGTTACATTGGGAAAGAGATTTTGCTTTTGTTTCCACAGAAGAAAAGCTATGGAAACCATCAAGATTTATAAAGATTAGATTCAAACAAGAGAGACCTCTTGATTATAGAGAGGTTATAGTTCATCAAATACTATGACGATTCAATCCAAACTTGTAACGTGAGGGGCTGGCTTGTTGGGGGTTTTCTGTCCTGCCCAGTTCTCCCAGCTGTTTAGCCCCCCAAAAAATCACACAGAGATCTCCATAAGTTATAAAGCTGATTGGCCCATTAGGTCAGGCTACTTATTAGCTCTTGTAGCTTATATTAACCAACTTTCTCTTTCCCAGAATTCTCCTGTTCTCCTTGAATCATTTCTATTTCCTGTCTGGTTTTCCCACCTATCCAAACTAAGTTATAAAACTAACAAATTATTTCATTTGATCAGGCATGAGAAAAACACATATATAATATTTTTTAATGGTAATTTACCTATGGCACATCAGTCAGTTGCTACATAACCTCTCTGAACTTGCAGGTTTACAACCCAGCCTCTGACATTCCCAAAAAAGTGATTATGGATACTTGCATTTGTTTAGAGTCTTGGTCACAAGTGGTTATAGATGATGGTTGGAAGGAAAAAAACTAAATGAAGGAGATTAGATTTAAAGTTCTTGTTTTGAAAACAAGGGTGAAATGCTATGGGATAATGCTCTTGTCCACTGTAAAGATTTGTCACTCATATTAGTTTAATAAAATGATGATTGGCCAGTAGCCAGGCAGAAAGTGTAGGTGGGGCAACCAGTCTAAGAGAATTCTGGGGAGAGGAAAGGCAAAGAGATGCAGTCACCATCTAGACATAGATGAAACACGATTAGAATGCCTTACTGAGTAAGGTATCAAGTCACATGGCTAAACATAGACAAGAATTATGAGTTAATTTAGGTGTAAGAGATAAATAATAATAAGCCTGAGATAATAGGCCAAACAGTTTATAATTAATATAAGCCGCTGTGTGTTTCTTTGGGACTGAATGACTGCAGGACAGGGCAGGACAGAAACTTCTTTCTACACAGAGCCAGTGCTTGTGGGAAAAGAATTTCCTCCAGACCATAGCCTAAGTGCTGGGCTGCTGCCAGAGAAGCAGGCCAGTAACTGTGGAGTCACAATGGCTGACTGAAGCAGCAGCAGATTAAAACTCAGCCTCTATGGAAAAACAACAGGTAAGTTCATCAATGTAACCAGTGTTAATGAGAGAAATAACATCCTGGCCACCTATACCCAGTCCAAACTTGTCTAAAATGAACACTCTCAGGTCTGGTAGGAACATCTGCCCAGCAGTGCTGGATCCTGGCCTAGCTCACTACCCACATCTGGGGTTGTCCTGAGCCTCTTTGAGGCCTCACTCCTCATTTGTGTTCTTTCTTCTGGGAGGGGTGTGAGGCTGGAGAATTCTAGTACACAGCAGTGACAGATGCAGTGGGGAGGGGGAGAAATGGTGATGCTTTAGAGAACTGCTTATTTACCAGCCTCTTCTACCAAGACAGTGGTCCCTAAAATAAGATCACATGTGAGTGCACACATAAGCATACACACAGATATATACATACACACACATATATAATATATATACACACATATATACATATACACTCACACATATATACAGAAACCCAAATACACACAATTTCACATAGATATATACACACGTGTATTCACACACACACATGTACATGCACACACACATGCAGTTACACAATCATTCATATATCACAAATACATACACTCACACATACATACAAATACATTCATACACATATATACACACACACATTCATACACATATATACATATACAAGCATATACACACATGTATACACACATATACACACATACATATACATTCACACATACATGCAGAAACCTATATACACACATACATATACACATACACAAAAACACTCATGTATACACACATATCCACACATACAAATACATACACATATACATATACATTCACGCATAAATACAGAAAACCATATATGCACATACATACATGTATACACACATACATACAAATATATACACATGTATACAGATACACATATACCTACATATATTCATACACACACACACACACACACACACACACACACACCTGTTTCTTCCAGACTAAACCTAGGCAACAGTAGATTGAATATCTTCTGTGTGCTACTCACTGCCCTCATTCCCATGTAGCCCTTTCTTAGAGTGAGTGGAACAAAGAGCACACATGGTGGCCTAAAGCTAATGATATATTGAATCATAGTTTTGGCCACTGGAATTTCAAAACCAAGGTTCAGCCACAACTATAGTTCAAAACCACATCTGAATTGCATATGGGAATTCTTTCTTCCCTCCCCTCTTTCCCACATCTAATGATTAGAAAGTCTGCCATTCTTGGTCTTACACCCAAATCACTCCAACTTCTGCCTTAGGAGCACATGACATCATATGTATTTGTGGGTCATCATATATGTACCTTATTTTACTTTTATTTTGTTGTGTGTGCACATACATGCCTATGTTATAAGTGGACAGGGCATACTCTTGCGTGTATCACAGTTGGTGAGCAGTGGGGTCAGCTGTCCTACTCTAATGACCCAGGGTGAGCTCTCCTGCCTGCTGCAGGCATCAAGGGGTAAAGGGAAGAGGTCATCTCTCCATCACCCATGCCACCACATGGCAGACGAGGGACAGTGGGGTCCTACATCGTCTCCATTGAGGTCCCCTCCCTTCAGATAACTTGAGTGTGCATCAGTTTGACAGAAGAGTAGCCAGCACACCCACCCTATTCCAGAATGATCTCACTTTAATCATATCCTGTTTCCAAATAGCTCACACACTGAGCTCCTCAGAATCGGCCAGAAACACCTAATATATAATTGTCTTTTCAGGGTCCCTGTTGCTGTGATAAAACACTATGACTGGAGAAAAACAAAGATGGCAGTCACCACCATGCACCTGCTGTGGAGCCCTGAGTAGTCTGAAATACCCATGGAGGGCCCAAAGGGTGACCCAGAAGTGGAAAAGGATCCACAGAGCCTAAAGAATATCCATAACAACTAAAAAGAAATAGAAGAGGCCCATGGCAGCAAACTCCACAGAAGCAGGCTTGAGCCAGTAACCTCCACTGGAGTAGGCCTGAGGCAATGACTTCCACAAGATCAGGTACAAGGAAACCACCACTGAGGGAGCAGGCCCTGGTGCCAAACAGGGACACCTGAAGGAGCAAGCCTAAGCCAGGGAATCTGAGGGAACAGGTGTGAGTCAGCTACCCCAGCTGGAGCAGGCCCAAGGCAGTGACCTCCACAGGAGCAGAATTGAGCCAGTGACTGAAGATTGATGCTAAAAAGAAATCCCACACTAGCTCAAAATTGAGAGCAAAAAGGGTTGTTTATTTAGGGGTAGACTCACAGATCACAGTCCTCTGCTCCAACAGGGAACAGCAACTGAATCCAGCAGTCAGAAGAGAGAGAGGGAGAAAGAAAGAGAATATGTGCTTTACATCAGCATTTATAGTATGAGGCCACACCCAAGTGGGCAAGTAACTTAAAGGCTACTGGCTGAAGGATTTCCTACAGCACCTCCCCCTTTTGCTTAAATAAGAGAGTTCTAAGCCTAATACAAAATTATATATAATAAGAACAAATATCATGTATAAAAATTAGAATTGCAACCACCATAAACAATATCAAGCAAGAAACATGCAATAAGTGTTTCAACAATTATCCTATCCTAAGGAGTCTAAGTCTTGTATTATAAATAACTTGACCAAGTCATGAGAGGAAAGTAACTACAGCCATCTAGTCTTCAAACCCATTGAAGACTTGAGAAGGGAGATAATATTACTTGATTAAGCAGGAAGTGCAATAAAGTGTAGTGCCATATTATACAGGCCCATATTTCTACATTGTATGACGGCCAGACTTTTAGGCTACAGTCTGCACCTGGCCACACAGAAGGTGGTCACCTAGCCTTTCCAGACAAACTGATGCCATCCTAAACAAAGAGTCAGGATATGCTAATGTCACTCTGCTTCTTCTTTGTAATTATGGAAGATCACCTGTGGAAGTGTAACACTCAATACAGTGTTACCCCCCTCAGTACAGTTGGGCAAGGGCCTGGAGATTGAAAGAACACACAAGAGACCTGGGTCATAAAGGAGATCAGCCGAATGCTGTTTATTCAACTTTGGGGAAATCCTAAATATCTCGCTGCTGCACAAGGATTTCCCCCCAGGAAGGTGGGAAATTACCATCCAAAGATGAAACAATGCCCTACAGCTAATCACCAGGCGGGGCAGAGGGAGCACAGGAACAAACAGAATGTTTTAGCTGGCTGACCAGAAACTGTCCTCAAGATGCACCCAAGGAGCAGGGGCAGACCCGGGCCATACAGGGAAGAAGTGTTAATTCAGTCTACAAGACAGAGCAGCCATAGTTGCAGATGTGGCTTAAGTCCCATTACCCCAGAAACAGAATGCTAATAAACTTCCCCCTCAGTTTACCTTTAGATATAAAAGCTATTTGGATAATAAACACTGGCAATCTTCAGGATTTAAATGAAACCTGAAACTTCCTTCTGATATTGCTCTGTGAACTGTGCCTCAATTATTTCCATGCCTCTACACTGTTCCAAGAGATAATTTATGTCGAGGCTGGACCTCGACAGTCAAGCAAATTCCAAAACATGCAGCAAATGACAGAGACAACTGGTTACCTGAGCAATCACCCAAAGTCTCATTTGCAATGTTGGAGCAACCAATTTTGGACTAAGGCCTAGAGTAACTGACAGACCATTTTCAGAGGCAAGAAGATTGTCAAAACTAAAAATGTCCCGGCACCAATTTTATACTTTAAAATCCCCGTGTCCCGGGAGAGCGGCTTGCAGTGGTCCCACCATGCAGCAAGCAGGTGCAGGCAGGCAGAGACACGGATAGACACAACATGTAGAGTAAGATTGAAATATTTATTCAGGGGGTTATGGAGGGGAAGGGAAAAGAGAGGGCGGGGGAGAGAGGGGGAGAGAGAGAGAAAGAGAGAGAGAAAGAGAAAGAGAGAAATGGGAAGATGCGCGCAACCCCAAAAGGACAGAAAGTATGTGATCCAAGATGGCAGGGAGAGGTCAGGGGTCGCCAGGAGTGGGCGTGGCTTGCCCCTTAAAGGACCAAAAGCATAACAAAAATCATCTTACTCTGTTTTGGCAAGGTTTGGCAGTCTTTTTTCTTGTATCCTGCTTGTCCAGTCCAGACACTGTGCATTTTGTCAGTGGTTGAGATATGGACAGTTCTTTGCCCAAAGGACAGTTTTGCCAAGAAGAAAACAAGCTCCAAGTGGCGTGTCTTTGGTGCTCAACATTCTTTTGGGAATAGATTGATGCTGCCAGGAGCAATTGTGTCTCACATCAAGAGAACCCTAAGTTATTTAAAATCTATATTCTACAGCTCTTTAAGTGGTTGAAGATTATCTATCTATACAGAATACAATCTCTATGTATCTAAAGAACCTGATTAATCTAACTATAAGTATGACAAACATGGATAAGTATTGATCTATAATTCTTAATACCTATGTAGCTTAAAGACTAAGACTTCATATTAGAATATTAAACAATCTTTAAACAACTGTGCAACAAATGAGAATAATGACCTCAAAATGTAAACAATGTATAAGTATCTTGATCAGAGGTAGAAATGTATATTGAAATATGATAAATGCATCCTAAAATTGTATCAGTGTACAAAAATGTCTTAAGCAGAAGTAGAAGCATACATACATACAATATGACAAAATAACATTGCCTAGGTGTACAAATATTGTAGAAAATAGGAACATATTCAATATAATTTAAATTTGTATCAATATATAAGAATCTATGCCAATGTGAATTTCCCATAAATAATAGTTCACAAATATTCACTCAATTACTCACAATTATTGTTAGTGAGAGTAAGCTCACACTAATCTATTATCCCATCCAATTTCCCTCTTTTTATCAAAGAGATATCTGAACCTACATAATTTCCACCTCAACCCTAAGCCTATACCAATTATAATCAACCCTAGTTGATGTCCTTAACCCTGAGAACAAACTTTGCTGGGAGAGAGTATTTCATCTTCCAGAGTTACTTCCAGCTGTCATGAGGGTGATGTTCTTTCTATGGGATCCTGTGAAAGTAAAATGATGGTTCAGTTTCAAGATTATTGTCTGGTATAATTGCAAAAAGGCTCCGAGTAGTCAGTAGGGTTTTTCTGAGGATCCTACTTGGAATTCTGGCCAGAATATTGTGAAAAAAGGTGCACCATTTCAGTTAACCAAGTTAGAATCATTTTGAGCAGCTGGTACCTAAAACGGGTCTCTAGCAGCGCTATCCTCATCATGATGCCATATCAACCAGGTGGAGTCATTAATGTGGGGCCCCATCTTCTTCCTGGAAACCTCAAAGATTACTTCAGGAAAATTCATTGTTCATTGTGGAAAACTTTTTTTTACTTTTAAAAGTTTATTAATTTATAAAAGTTTCCATTTCCGCCCCTCCTCCCAACACCCTCCCACTCCCCCCACTCCTACTCCTCCTCCTTCTCCATCCCCCAGAGCAGTCAGGGTTTCCTGCCCCGTGGGAAGTTCAAGTTCCTCCCCCCTCCCTCCAGGTCCAGGAAGGTGAGCATCTAAACAGACTGGATCCCCAAAATCCAGTATATGCAGAGGAAACAAGTCCCAGTGTCATTGTCAATGGCTTTTCAGAAAGTCCCCATGCCAGCCACATTCAGAGAATCTGGCCACATTCAGAGAATCTGGTTGGATCACGTGCTTGTTCAGTCCCAGTCCAACTTGGCCTTGGTGAACTCTCATTAGATCAGTCCCCTTGTATCAGTGGGTGAACGCACTCCTCACGGTCCTGCCTTTCTTGTTCATGTTCTCCCTCCTTCTGCTCCTCATTTAGACCTTGGGGGCTCAGTCCAGTGCTCCAGTGTGGGTCTCTGTCTCAATCTCCATCCATCAACGGGTGAAGGTTCCCTCTGATCTTGCCTTCCTTGCTCCATTGTGGAAAACTTAAACATTATTTATACAGACATATATTCAATGAAAGGCATGATGGAGACAAAAATAGGTATGAAGAAAAGTAAAGTTTTTTTCTAAATTCTTCTTTCTGTTCCATACCAGATGACTTCTGACATGAGACAGAGACTCTGAATTTTTCTTTTAACAACATGCTTGGATTTAGAGAAGGACAGAGCCATTATCCAACTCCAAAGCCAGCTTTGTTTTTTGAGTGAGTCATATCTATTATTATAGTAGGTAACATATATATATATATATATATATATATATATATATATATATATGTAGTGATTCTTACTCTCAGGTGACCTGTCCTCATAAGTCATAATTCTCTTTGTTCAGTGATCCTTTCTTAACAGTTATCTTTTCCTCTTTATGGATCTAGATATCCAGAGTCTCTTGACTTTTTGAAGATGAATATTTTCCTGCAAAGACAAGAACAGAACCCTGCCCCAACCCTTATGAGGCTTCCTTACCATCTGTATGGTTGTCACCTCTATGGATGAGCCATCATTTCTCTTTATCAAAAGGTTTCTCCTTTTCAAACTGACTCTTTATTAATTTTGATTGTATCCATACCTTTTTTCTCCTGTGGAAACAAGAGAGAAACCCCTTCCCCAATGTAGCACATCTCCAGGTTTCCATTGTGAGGTCAACACATTCTTGAAGTACACCAGCTGGTTTAATTCAGAAGATTTTTTATTATCCAATGTCTCTTTGCTGCTCTTGTTCCTTTGTCATTAGTGTTAAAAAAAATTCAAGGTTAATAAGGCATTATGTGATCTATATTTCTGGAGGTATTTTCTATACCTTTCTTTTTGTTTAACATATCCTTTATAGTTCAGTTTGATCTTTATATAGCTACCTGACCTGTAAGATTGCTTGGTATACTTGTAAAACGCTTTATATTATAATAAGCAAAAAACTGTTTCATTTTCTTAGAGTCATATGCTGTACCATTATCTGTCTTTATTTGTGCAGATATATCATGATGGTCATAACTTCTAATAAATGCATGATTACTGAATCAGCCTTTTCTGAGCTCAAAGCAGTTGCCTATTGGAAACCTGAATAAGTGTCAATGGTATGGTGTACATATTTTAATTTTCCAAAATCTGCAAAGTGGAACACATCCATCTTCCAGATTTCATTCCTTTGAGTACACTTTGGGTTAGTCCCTGAAGGTAATGGTGTTTGGTTGTAGAGAGAGCAAACAGGATATCTCTTTGTAATTTCCTTAGCTTGTTGCCATATAATAGGAAGCTCTTTCTTTAAATCTTTTCTACTGACATAATGTTTCTAATGAAATTCTGAGGCCTTCAACACACTTCCTATCAATAATTAGTCAATTTCTACATTACCTTGTGCTAGAGGACCTGGCAGACCTGTATGGGGTTGGATGTGTGTTATGTATATGCAACAAAGCTTATTCCTGATTATATTTTGAACCTGTATGATAAGGAAGTTAATTCTTTACCATCTGGTATAAATTCAGTGATTTCAACATGCAAGACAACTCTTTCTGCATATTGTGAATTAGTAACTATATGGAGAGGTTCTTTAAAATTCCTAAGTACCATGATTATAGTATATAATTCTACTTTTTGGACAGAATTATAAGAGTTTTGTACCACCTTAGTTAAATCTTCTAATTTATAACCTGTCTTTCCTGATTTATATGTATCTGTGGAGGACCGCGACCACATTCTCCATCACAAGGTGGTGCTTGTTTCAAGGTGAACAAGATAACACACATGTGCTTGGTAACTTTCCATTGCTGTCCCTGCCTACTCCCGAGGCATCATCTGGGATAATGGGCAGAGGACCAATCCAAGAGTGACATGCCCGAAGCGAGGACTGTTTCCTATATAAGGGATGGGTTCCCTCATTTTTGCGTCTCCACCATGTAAGCTTATGCTCTCTCTCTCAAGATGCATTAAAGCTTTTCTGCAAAAGGATCCTAAGTGTCCCACATCATTCTTGCGGGCGAGACGGTAGCGTGGGACATGTATCAGTATACATGTATCAGTATAGAATGTTCAGGCTCCAGTTATTGGTGTGTCATGTACAATGTGGTGAAGGATCCAAATAGTTCTCTTTAAAAGGTTAATTCTATCACTTTTGGGATGATTGCTATTAATCTCTCCTAAAAAATTAGCACAAGCTTTTTGCTAAGGTCTATTGTCTTCCCATAATTTTTTTAATTTCATCAGTAGTTAAAGGCACAATAATCTCTCCTGGGTCTATTCCTGCTAGTGAACAGAGTCTCAATTTTTCTTTTATGATTAATTTAAAGACCTTTTCCACATATGTTTTTAATTTTTTTACTTGGTTTATATGGTCAAAAGATCAATTCTAAGATAGTATTTTTCCTTTGCATTAAAATTCTTGTAGGAAAAATTTTGGATGACAATATGACTAGAATGCAATTAAGATGTGGATTCACCTTATCCACATGTGCCTCCTGTAATTTTCCTTCAACTGCAATCAATTCCTTTTCAGTTTCAACTGTTAATTCCCTGGGACTATTTAAGTCTTTGTCACCATCTAAGGTTTTGATTAAATAAACTATTAGATCAGGTGTTATCCCAACAGCTGGTTGTATACTGGATATGTTTCCTAACAATCTTTGAAAGTCATTAAGAGTCCATAATTGGTCTCTCCTAATTTGTGCCTTTTATGTTCTAATTTTCTGTAAACCTATTTTATAACCTAGGTAATTGACAGAATCTCCTCTCTGTATTTTTTCAGGAGCAATTTGTAATCCCCATTTTGGCAAAAACTGTCTTTACTTCTTCAAATATTTTTTCTAAAGTATCTACATTTGAATCAGAGCAAAATATTATCAATGTAATGATAAATTATAGATTTAGGAAGTTGTTTACATAATATTTCCAATAGCTGACTTACAGAGTATTGACACAGGGTGGGACTATTGAGCATTCCCTGTGGGAGGATAGTCCACTGGTATCTTCTAGTAGGCTGAGAATTATTATAAGTAGGCACTGTAAAAGCAAATATTTCTCTGTCCCTTTCTTGTAAAGGTATAAAGAAGCAATTTTTTAAATCAATAACTATAGAGGCCATTCGTTTGGTAATAGAGTAGGCAGAGGAATTCCAACTTGTAGAGGGTCCATGGGTTAAATTACCTTGTTGACAGCTCTTAGATCTGTCACCATTCTCCATTTACCAGATTTCTTTTTAACAACAAATACATGAGAATTCCAAGGACTGGTTTATTCTTCAATATTGTGAGCATCTAGTTGCTCCTGTACCCGCTGTTCTAAAGCCTGCAATTTATTTTCTGCCAAGTGCCATTGTTTAACCCATATTGGTTTCTCAGTTAACTATTTTAAAGATAGGGCTGTTGTTACCTCTAAAGATTTGCTAGTTGTTTTGTGTTCTTGTGTAGCCTGAATGACTGACAACCTTTGTGTACAGTACCTTATAATATCCTTTCCAGAAATATGAGTTTTGGGGACTGCAGAAATGTTAATCTGGGTATTTCATTGCTGCAGCAGATCACTACCCCATAAATTCACTTCAGTATTAGCCACATATGGCCTCAGCCTTCATCTCTGTCCTTCTAGTCCTATGCATTCAACCTATCTCCTGCTTTGCTTCACTTGAGATAGAGTTCCAATTCCTAGGAATTGAACATCTGCCTCTTGAAGAGGAGACCAAGATTCTGGAGAAATGATACTCACATCCTCACCCATGTCTATCAAACCCACAATTATAGTGCCATTTATAGGTATTCTTAGCTTTGGTCTTTAATCATTTATAGAAGTTTGCCAGAATATGTTTCCTATTTTCTACTGGAATTTTTTATTCATCTTCCATGTTTATTCCATCATCCAGAACAGTATGGTTTTTTACAGAAGGCGCTGGATTTTTTTAATATTCCTGGTGAGACATGTCCTCCACAGTGACTGGGAATGACTGGACCACTTTTGTCTCTGGGTCCTACAAGAGGCCCCCCAAGGAATTTCCCAACAGTATTGGGTTGCCTTGTTTGTCTTTTGTTGATCTGCATTCATTGGTTCAATGTCAGTCTTTGCCACACCTTCTACATAATCCAGAAGTTTGATGCCTTTTATTTTTGCCATTGCCAGAGGAGACATTATTTCTAGAAATTCTTTGTCTACAATCCCTTCTCAGATGTCCAATTCTACCACAATTAAAACATTTGGCATTTTATGTCTCCTCATACATTTGAAAATTGTTTCTCCTAGATTTAGTATAATAGACAAATGTCTCAATGCTCATTGTATGCAGAATTCATTCATCCATTGGTACTGATCTAACCTTTAAAGGCCCAAGTATATTTTTGCATTCTACGTTGGCATTTTCAAAAACCAGAGATTCAAAAGAACTCATCTAGCATCTAAGTCTGTTACTCCTATTTGTACAGCCTTAGTTAATCTTTGTAAAAAGTTACTAAAGCATCCTCTCTGGTCCTGTTTAACCCTGGTATATGATTCAATTCATTTTCTTAGTTCTTGAATCCTGTTCCAAGCATTTAAGGCTGCTTTGTGACATAGGGACAAGATTTGTTCATCATAAAGACTTTGAACGTATGGGTCAGCATAAATGCCCTCACCAAGAATTTGATAATGGGACGTCTCAAATCCTTTTTGCTTTCCCCTGTTGTTCTAAAATTTTTGCCTCTTCTCACAAATAACATTTAATTGTGGCCCATCATCCAGGACTGTTGAAACTAACTTAAGCCAGTCATGTGGCATGGCTTTAATGCTAGAAGCCCATGTCTTTACCATCTCCCTAACAAAAGCTGAATGCAAGTCATAAGTTACTACTGCTTGCTTAATTTCTTTTAGATCATTCATTCCTATAAGGATCTATCTACCTTCTTTAGATCCTTTTGAGCATTTAGAACTTGATGTTTTGTCAGAGTACATTACAGGGTAAGAAGCTAAAATCCTGGGTAATTCATCTCTGACAGATACTGGCAATGTTAAATCCTGTCCTTGCACCTTCTTTCCCTGTTCATCAGCTATAAAAAAATTCCTCAATCATTTCAAATCTTTTTACTACTGTCTTATGTAAAGCCTGAACCTCCTGGCCTGTATATATTTCTAGTGATTTTACTGAAGCGCATACCCTCTAGTCCTCATTCTGTACATGTGATCCCACAGTCTTTTCTTTAAAGATAATACCTTATCCTTGGACACTATTTGGATAGCATTCAGATTTCCTTCCTGGAGAGATACTCAATCTGCTAACCTATCATTACTTTTTAGCAGATTTTGTAAGACTCAACAGTATGAAGTCTTTCAGATAATTTCTTAGTACCCTTTGACATGGATTGAATTTTGCTTCTCAAATTAATGTTATCCTTTTCAATAGTATTAATTTTTTTCAGTTAGCTGTTCATTATTAGTCTATAAAAACTGTATCTTTTTGAAATTTTTATTGAAATCTCTCAAATATCATCAAGAAATAGTTCTCTTCTTTGTAAAATAAGGGTCGGGGGATCTGCTAACAAATTCAACATGGGAGTTCCCTCTGCTGGTCTGCAGTAGGTTGATATGTGACAAACACATTCCCAGAGACAAATCTAATTTGCTGGAGAAGTGGAAAAAAGACAGGTGTGCTGAGTTTCGCCTCTGGAGAGAACACTGGGCATGCAGTGAGGTGGGATAGGTGAAAGCAGCAGAAGGCAGAGGAGGCACTAACTCAGCTGGGTACAGAGGGTATGGGGCCCACACTTCAGGGCTACTGGGGTAAAGTAGAGGCACTGTGAGCTCATATGGCTCTCTGGCAATGAACTGAGGTACAGTGTTGGGTAAAGGAGTATTGGGGTTTGGAGTCCCTACGAGTTTGTTCTTGGCCATCTTTGTGTTTGTCTTAACAAACTCTAGTCATAGTGTTTGTGGGATTTCAGGATTGAAGTGGATGCTGTTCAAAGCGTTCTTTGCAGCCTCTGCTTCTGAGCGATGGTCAAAACTGACAAAACCTACAGGCTGTTAATATGTGAGTTTTGTAAGAGAACCCTCATAGCCTTTGAATGGTCTGAAGAGCAGGTAAAACTCCCAGGGTTTGATGTCCAGGGACAGACCACTGACAAATAGGGTCTGGACCTCCTCCTCCTGAAGGTTGGCCTCACTCGGGCTGTTCTACTTAGCTTTGCCACCGCCATTCATCTTCCCAGCCCTTCGTCTCCACATGGAGCTGGGGCACAGGACTGGGGCAAGGGCACTTGCCTGCTTGCTACCTTCCTCTGGGCTGTTGAGCAAGCAAGCTGTGGGGATGGAGTTGGGTGGCACTGGGGGAGCCATGGAAGGGCAGGGAGCTTAAGATGCCCAGAAAACCCCGGAGTCCTGACAGGGCTGAGGCAGAGGAGGCCAAGGGCATGCTGCTGGCCTCCCCACTGCATCATTTCTAAAAGTGACTCATTCTTGGTTCTGTTATAAAACCATTTTCTTAGGATATACTATAAAAAACAAAACTGAGTCCCAATATCTAATGTGCAAAAGCAATCCCACACCAATTAGGATTTAAAGGGATATTTATTTTGGGGGGTAAAACTTACAAAACACCAACCATCAGGAAAGGAGCCTAGTCACTGGAGCAGGAGCCGGAACCAAGCGCTGGAACCAAGAGAGCAAGCCGAGGCTTGCTGCTCTTTTTTAAAGAGAAATATACCATGCCCCAGTGGGCTGGAATTTCAGTGACTATTGGCTGAAGGAGTGGAAGGTGCTCCTGCAGCACCTCCCCTTTTGTTTAAGTAAGAGAGTTCTAAACCTACTACAAAATTATATACAATAAGAACAAATATCCTATCCTAACTAGCCTAAATATTGCATAATAAATTTGACCAAGTCATGAGAGGAAAGTAGTTACAATTATCTAGTCTTCAACCCCATAGAAGATCCAAGAAGGGAAATAATGTTACCCAAGTAATTAGGAAGTGCAATCAAACACCTTCCAAAACAATGCAACAAATCACAGAGATAACTGGCTACCTGGGCAATCACCAAAGTCACGTTTGCAGCATTGAAGCAACCAACTTTGACTAAGGCCTAGAATAACTGACAGATTATTTTTAACAGGCAAGAGATTTTTCAAAACTGTCTTACCCTGTCTTGGCAAGATTTGACAGTTCTGCTTATCCATTTTCGGATTTTATCCATTTCCAGATTTTAACAGGCAAGCAATTTTTCAAAACCGTCTTACCATGTCTTGGTAAGATTTGACAGTTCTGCTTATCCATTTCCAGATACTGTGTATTTTGTCAGTAGTTGAGGTATGGGCAGTTCCTTGCCCAGAGGCCAGTTTTGTCAAGAAGACAAGCTCCAAGTGGCATGTCTTTGGTGCTCAACAATCTCTCGGGAATAGGTCAGTGTTGCCAGGAGTGATTGTGTCTCACTACCACAGAACTCTAAGATTAAATTAAATGCCATTTTCTACAGCTCTTCGAAAAGGTTGAAGACTATTTATACAGAATATAATCTCTATGTATCTAAAGAACCTGATTAGTCTAACCATAAATATGACAGACATAAATGACTATTGATCTGCAATTCTTAACACCTATCTAACTTAAAGACCAAGAGAATAAACAACTGTGCAATAAACGAGGACAATGACCTCCAAATGGAAACAATGAATATCAATACATAAACAATATAAAAGTATCTTAATCAGAGGTAGAAATGTACACTGCAATATGGTATACATATATCAATACTATATATATATATATATCAATACATAAAAATGTTTTAAACAGAGGTAGAAGCATGCATACATGCATATAATATTCAATATAATTTAACTTTGCATCCATATACAAAAATCTATGCCAATGTACTTATCTATAAATAACAACTCACAAATACCATTATTATCTAACCAATTTTTCCTCTTTTTTTTAAAAAAGATCCCTGAGCTTATAAAATTCCTTTCCCAACCCTCAACCGTATACTAATTATAATCAATCCCTAAATATTGTCCCTAAACCCAAGGACAAACTTTGCTGGGAGAGGGGACATCGTCCTCTAGAATTACTTCCAGCTGTCATAGTGGCGATGTTCTTTCTGGAGG
Organism: Myodes glareolus; assembly: GCF_982192425.1. NCBI lineage: Eukaryota > Metazoa > Chordata > Mammalia > Rodentia > Cricetidae > Myodes > Myodes glareolus. The sequence continues at coordinate 59,324,680 of NC_142026.1, read as the reverse complement.
ATCCTGCGAAAGTAAAATGATAGTTAAATTTCAAGATCAATGTCTTTTAAAATTCCCCATCTTCTTCCTGGAAACTTCAAATGTCAGTGCAAGAAAAACTCATTGTTCATTGTGGAAAACTTAAACATTAATTATATAGACATATACATATAAACATATATTCAATGTAAGGTATAATAGACATATTCAATGAAAAGTATGATAGATATGAAGAAAAGCAAAGATGTTTTCTAAACTTATATTTCTTTCTGTCTCATATCATGGCTCTTGTGGTGTGGGAGAATTATCTGTATTCTGTCAATCATGTATTTTAATAAAACGCTGATTGGCCAGGCAGGAAGTATAGGTGGGAAAACAAGACAGGAAGTGGATGTGATGCAATGAGAACAGGAGAATTCTGGGAAGCAGGAAGCTTCCTCTGCCAGTTCTGCACAGACCACCAAAGAGGCAACATGTGAGCTGTCATGCTGAGAAAGGTACTGAGCTGTGTGGCTAACATAGATAATGATAATGGGTTAAGATAAGTCATAAGAACTAATAAGTAGCCTGACCTAATGGGCCAATCAGCTTTATAACTTATAGAGATCTCTGTGTGATTGATTTTCTCTGAGACTTGCTGGTTGTGGGGTACTGGGCAGAAACAGATACCCCAACAAGCCAGCCCTCATGTTACACTCTTGACATAAGACAAAAACTTCAGAAACTCTGGGTTTTTCTCTTTATATCAGGCTTGGAATTAGAGAGGGACTGAGCCAAGAGTCCAACTCCAAAACCAACTCTATAAATTCAGAAATATAATTTAGTATATCCCAAGCTTCATACTCACAGAACCTATTCAGTTTTCTTGATAGCCCCTTCTATCAGTATTCAAACATTCAGGGTTCCTTGAATTTTTCAAAGGTGAGTGTTTTCCTGTGGAGATAAGAACAGAAACCTGTCCCTATTCTTTTTTTCTTACCACCTGTATGGTTATTATCATTGTAGATGCTGTCATTTCTCCTTTCCAAGGGGTTTCTTCTCTTCAAATCTAACCTTTATTAATTTTGATGGTATCCACAATTTTTCTTCTCCTGTGGAAACAAGAGCAAAACCCCTTCCCCAACACAGCACATCTCCTGGCTTCCATTGAGAGGTCAGCGCATCCTTGATATAAACTGGTTGATTTAGTTTAGCAGACTTTTCCATTATCCAATGTCTTTCTGCCACTGTTGTTCCTTTCTCATTAGCATTAAGAAAATTCAAGGTTAATAAGGCATTATGCAATCTATTTCTGGGGGCACTTTCCACCCCTTTATGTTCATCTAACATATCCTTTACAGTTCGATTTAATCTTTCTATGACTGTGTGACCTGTAGGATTGTATGGTATACCTGTAACATGCTTAATATTATAATAAGCAAAAAACCGTTTCATTTTTCCTAGAGACATAAGCTGGACAATTATCTGTTTTTATTTGTGCAGGTATGTCCATAATGGCCATAAATTCTAATAAATGTGTGATAACTGAGTCAGCTTTTTATGAGTTTAAAGCAGTTGCACACTGAAAGCCTGAATAAGTGTCAATGGTGTGATGTACATATTTTAATTTTCCAAATTCTGCAAAGTAGAACACATGCATCTACCAGATTTCATTCCTTTGAGTACCCTTCGGGTTAGTCCCTGCAGGTAGTGGTGTTTGGTTACATAAAGAGCAAGTAGGGCATCTCTTTACAAGCTCCTAAGCTTGTTGCCATGTAATAGAAAACTCTTTCTTTAAACCTTTGCTATTGATATGATGTTTTTTATGAAATTCTGAGGCCTGCAATACGCTTCCAATCAATAATTGATCAATTTCAGCATTATCTTGTGCTAAAGGACCTGGCAGGCCCATATGGGACCAGATGTGTGTTATGTACTGTTAGCCTCCGCACTTTTCTGTGGATACCCAGGCCCGATTCAGCTGGGGGAGCCAGGTGTGGCAGGCGTATAGGGCCCGCAGCTGGAACCTTGTTCACAGGTGGAATTACCATAACAAAAGAGAGCCAAGTTCTTTCTAAACTATACCCTCAAGCCAATGCTAGTGCAGAATCTCCAGGGAGACAGAGGTCAAATGGCCCTGCGAATCGCCACAAAGAAAAGGGGGAAAGACCTGTGTACCTACAAGTCTCCCTTTAAATATATATAAAATATGATGACTAGTAGCTGTCTTAGGCTTGTCGGCAGTTGGGTGAGATCTCTAAACCCATCTTCGGGAATGTGTTCAGGTCCAAATGCACCCCTTGTCTTAGGCGAGACCGCCCCCCCCCGTGCAATAAACCCGTCATTGCTTCACTAGTAATACATTGAGTCCAGCCACATTTATGCTGAAAGATACTCCGAGGCAAATACCTATTAGGGCCAGGCCGTAGCGGACCTGAAGCCATTGGCCAGGTGAAGACGCTCCAGCATATACATAAGCATTCCTGGAAGAGACAGTGCTTGCACAATATCTGAAACGTTTACTCAGAATAGAGCCCCTTGAGTAGGGCTACAGCACCAGCAAATGGGACCCCTGGTATGACTAGTCAAACTAAATTAAAGCCAATTAGCAATTTTGTATTCCGGGGTCCAAGAAAAAGCAGCAAAATCTTATCCTGAGACCAGCAGAGGTCAAAATCCACACCCAGATTGTAAAGATTAACTACAGCGTCCAATTGTGAATTTAGATTACTTGAATAGTTATGGTAATTCTGTCTATCTGGCAAGGTTTTCACCGTGAGCACCCAAGGCTGCAATCAGGGCAGGGGAAGTAGCTGTTTTCCCCTCAGGGGATCAAGCAGCCTTGGCTGAAACGGACAGATCAAGGCAGAGCAAAGATAGAAAGCTGGGAAAGTCAGGCGCTGAATCATCTCTCAGGAATCTGTCATCTCTGCCGCCGCCTCCACCGCCATGTCCGTGGGATCTCTTGATCTCGTCTCGTCCTCAGGTTTCTGAATAGAGGAATCCATGGTCCGCACCAGACGTTCGGGGACGGGGTGCTTTGCATCCTGTGGAAACATACAAACCGCTCCTCTTCCCCAAATCAAAACCCGGTCCAGACCATGTACATTAGTACATGACCTGGTCCATGTCAGACGCTAGCTGAGGCAAATCCTGCCTGCGTGCGCCATTGAAATTGGCTCCCCTCGTCAGTCTCTGGGAGCGATGTGCTTAGCTGTTTAGGATCGAAACTATAACCAAGCAGGCCTTGGACACATAGAGATCTGTAGGTCTCTGTCTCCAAGGAGCAAATTCTATTGGCCTGTGCCACTGCAACTGGCCTAAATATTGGGCTGAATTAGCCAACCTCAAAACATCATTTTTTATTGGCCTGCACCATTGCAGCAGGTCTTTGAACTGGGCTGAATGGCCAGCCCCAAAACATCTTTTAGAATCAGCTTCGCCTGGAACTTTTCCAGGGGACGAAAATAATTATCTGATCCAGTACGTGAGCACTTACATAACTGGATAGAATTATTAAAATTGTTACCTTTATGGGGGCACATTGCCTCCCGCCAACATTAGAGAAATAATTAATAGGATCAACATATCTGGCTACAGATTTGGAAAATCTTTGTCAGTCATCAACCCATATAAAAAACATAAGGACTCCATAAATTAGTCCTCCAAAGAGCAATTAATCAAATAAAAATATATGCAACAGACCTAAACTGAAAACTCTCAATAGACAAACTTAAAATGACTAAAAGACATTTTAAAAATCCTCAAATATAACATCTTAAATTATTGGAGAAGTGTGAATCAAAATAATTCTTGACGCTATTTTATTCCTATAACATATTAAGATCAAATACTGCTCATAACTTTTACTTAAGAGAAACTCCTCCACCACTGGTGGAAATGCAAACTGGCACAGTTTGGATTTTTAGAAAATTAGGCAACAAACTATCTCAAGAATTAGCTAATCTCTTTTGGGTCTGTAAAACCAAGGAATCTTTTAATCTATCACAGTCTCCAACTTAAAACTGTCGAAGCTGCCCTGCACAGTGGGGGGCGGGACGCAGGCCCGCTCCGCTCCATCTGCAAATTACCACCTGAGTTTTGACGGGCGGATTTTTAACTATCCTTTCTACCACCAAGGCCTGGCTATTGTGGCTTTTTGTGGGCTGCGTGCCCAAGTCTCTGCGCCCTCCTCTTGGGGTGCGCGTCTAGCGTTTTTTATTTATCTGTCCACCCAGGTGCTGCCACAACCAGCATTGTGCCCTGGCCTAGGTTCCTGCGGCCTGCCGCTCACCGGCCGCCTTGGGCGAGGGAGCCAGCATATGCGCGACTGCCTTTTGCGTCGCCGCCGTTTGCTTGTGGGCTCTGCTCCCTTTCTGTGTCTGGCCAGTGCGGCCGTGCCGCTGCTTCTCTCCCCTCCTTGGCCTGCCTGTCACGGTCCCGCCAGCCACCTGTGCTCCTCCCCGCACCAACCGGCAGCCTGTCTCTCTGTTCCTAAGTGCACCTTGCAGAACCTCAGCCACGGTGAGGGGCCGAGTGCGGTCCTGTGACCCGCATTCAAACATGCATGGGAGCTTTCTAGTCTCCCTGAAAGACAAGCTCTGTGAAGCTGTTCTTTTGTTTCTCAAAAACTCTTAATAGAACTTACAAATATATTTTGAATCTTTTCTCAGCCCGAGGCCCGCACTTTTATGGGCCCTCGGCTATTTACTTTGCTAGTCACCAGCTACATTGGGCCCTGTTGCCTTGGGAATGGATTCCCGCCGGGAGCTAGCTGTTCTCTTGGTAAAAATTAAAGTTCCCTGCATGTGAGAGCCAGGGACTGAGTTTTAAATTAGTCTAAGCAGTCTCTAGTGCAGTGTCATTTAATCCTGGTGCCTAGTCTCTTTATGAAATTTAGCAGCTGATTTGCCCACTGGCCTTCAGCTCCGGATCAGACCTTTTGGCACCCATACTTCTAAACATCAAGCTCATTCACCCCCTTATCACACGTGCACAATTGCACACTACAAAACTGGCCAGTTTTCCGATCGTGGGGGGACCCTTACCTCTTGGGGCTCTCGTGGTGGATCCACAGATGGCAGAACGCGGTTCTTCAGTCTTTCTTCAGCCCACCCAGAGATGCCATCTGTTAGCCTCTTCACTTTTCTGTGGATACCCAGGCCCGATTCAGGCGCGCGCTTTCCTGAACTCGAGTCCACGAGAATGGACGACTGTCCTAAGGGTTTAAACAGACACACACAAAGAGACCTGCTCACTTACCAAAGAGTAAATGGCCCCTTTATTAAACTCAAGTCGGGTATTTATACCAGTGGGCAAGAGGGTTCAAAAGGGCACGGCCCCCTCCCATCAGGAGCAGTGGAATAAAATAACAGGTGCCCGGCACCTCAGGCAGAATCAGCTGGGGGAGCCAGGCGTGGCAGGCGTATAGGGCCCACAGCTGGAACCTTGTTCACAGGTGGAATTACCATAACAAAAGAGAGCCAAGTTCTTTCTAAACTATACCCTCAAGCCAGGGCTAGTGCAGAATCTCCAGGGAGCCAGAGGTCAAACGGCCCTGTGAATCGCCACAAAGAAAAGGGGAAAGACCTGTGTACCTACAATGTACATCAGACAAAGTCTATTCCTGATTATGTCTTGTACCTGGATAAACAGTGAAGTCAACTCTGTATCATCTTGTATAAATTCAGCAGTTTCAATCAAGATAACTCTTTCTGTATACTGTTAATCTGTAACTATATTAAGAGGTTCTTTAAAATCCCTTAGCACCATAAAAATAGCATATAATTCTGCTTTCTGGACAGAAGTATAAGGGCTTTGTTCTGCCTTACAAATTTATCTGATTTGTAACATGCCTTATACTGATTTATTAGCATCAGTATAAAATGTATGGGCTCCAGTTATTGGAGCATCACGTACAATTTGAGGAAGAATTCAAGAAGCTCTCTTTATAAGGTTAAGTCTAATGGAGAAAGCTCGGTTGACCGGGATGGGGGGAAGGGAGGAAGGATGAATATGGGATCAGGGAAGAATATATTTCAACTAAGGGAGTCATTTTAGGGTTTACAGGAAACTTGATTATATATGGGATCCCAGGTCCAAGGAGAGATCCCCAGATTGTTCTCTGGACAGAGGAGAGGGTGCCTGAACCGGCCTTGGCCCATAACCATACTGATGAATATTTTGCTTATCACCATAGATCCTTCATCTGGCGATGGATGGCAATACAGACAGAGACCCACATTGGAGCACCGGACTGAGCCCCCCAAGATCCAAATGAGGAGCAGAAGGACGAAGAAAATGACGAAGGACTGCGAGGAATGCTATCACCCACCAATACAAGGGGTCGGATCTAATGAGAGTTTACCAAGGCCAGTTGGACTGTGACTGAACAAGCACGTGATCCAACCAGATTCTCTGAATGTGGCCGGATTCTCTGAATGTGGCTGGCCTGGAGTCTTTCTGAGAAGCCATTGACAATGACACTGGGACTAGTTTCCTCTGCATATACTGGATTTTTGGGATCCAGTCTATTTGGATACTCACCTTCCTGGACCTGGAGGGAGGGGGGAGGAACTTGAACTTCCCACAGGGCAGGAAACCCTGACTGTCCTTAGGGACAAAGAGGGAGGAGGAGAGGGAGGGGGGAGTGGGAGGGTGTTGGGAAGAGGGGCGTAAATGGAAACTTTTATAATTTAATAAAATTACTTTAAAAAAATATATAAGGTTAAGTCTACCACTTTTTGGGTAGTTGCTATTAATTTCTTCCAAAATATTAGCACAAGCCCTTTGCCATGGTTCATTGTCTTCCCATAACTTTTTTATTTCATCAGTAGTGAAAGGCACTATAATTTCTGCTGGGTCTGTACCTACTAGTTGATGAAGTCTCAGTTTACCTTTTATAATTAATTCAGAGACCTTTTCTACATAAGTTTTCAATTTTTTACTTGGTTTGTGTGGTAAAGAGATCCATTCTAAAATAGTATCTTCCTTCTGCATTAAAATCCCTGTAGGAGAAATTCTGGAAGGTAATATGATTAGAATACAATTAAGATTTGGATCCACCCTATCTGCATGTGCCTCCTGTAATTTTTCCTCAACCATCATCAGTTCCTTTTTTGCTTCAGCTATTAACTTTCTGGGACTATTCAAATCTTTGTCACCATCTAAGGTTTTGTTTAAATGAATTATTAGATCAGGTGTTATCCCAACAGCTGATCATAGACTGGAAATGTCTCCTAACAATCTCTGAAAATTATTAAGAGTCCGTAACCAGTCTCTTCTAATTTGTGCCTTTTGTGTCCTAATTTTATGTAAACCCATTCTGTAACCTAGGTAATTAACAGAATCTCCTCTTTGAATCTTCTCAGGAGCAATTTATAATCCTCATTTAGGCAAAATTATCTTTACTTCCTCAAACATTCTTTCTAAAGTATTTATGTTTGAATCAGATAGCAAAATGTCATCTATGTAATGGTATATTATAGATTTATAGGAATTGCTTATGTATTATTTCCAACGGCTGACTTACAAAGTATTGACACAGGCTAGGGCTATTGAGTATTCCCTGTGGGAGGACAGTCCACTGGCATCTCCTAGTAAGCTGGGAGTTATTATAAGTAGGCACCGTGAAGGCAAATTTTTTTCTATCTTTTTCTTGTAATGGTATGGTAAAGAAGCAATCCTTCAAGTCAATAACTATAAGAGGCCATCCTTTGGGTAACAGAGAAGGCAGA